>NC_092752.1:43403084-44603084 GCF_047496795.1 Chiloscyllium punctatum | reverse complement strand
GTGCTTTAGTGGTGGAGAGAATGAGTGTTTAAGGTGATGTGGTGCCAATCAAACAGACTGCTTTGTTGTGGATGGTGTCAAGCCCTTGAGTGTTACTGGAGCTTCATTCATCCAGGAAAATGGTCAGAATTACATCTCACAACTAATGTCTGCCTTATAGATGGTGGACAGACACTCTCAAAGAGTTGATTTATAAGCTACAGCCTTTGATCTGCTTTTTTCCAAAGTACTTATGGTGGATCCAAAACTGAACTGTATCAAATGGTAAGCCCAAGGATATTTCATTAGTAAGAAGTGTCATTGGATATTAAGGAGAGATGGTTAGGATCTTTCTTGTGCCAGGTGATGACCATCTCTAACGTGTGTGCCATGAATGTTACTTGCCATTAATCAGCCCAAGCCTGATATTTGCTGCATATGGAAAAAGGCTTCTTCAGTATCTGAACAGTGATGGTAAACATTAGGCAATCATTAGTGAACCTTCTCACTTATGATCTTATGTTGGGCATTTTTGAAGGAGCTGAAGGTGGTTGGGCTTACAACACTACTCAGAAACACCAGCAGTAATGTCCTAGGACTGACATGTGTAGCCTCTAATAACTAAGGACATCCTCCTTTGTGCTTGGCATGGCTACACCTAGTGTCAAGCTTTACTCTGGATTTGACAGATTCCAGTTTTGCTGAGATCCCTTCTTACCACATGGAAACAAATGTTGCCTTAATATCAAGGCAGACACACTCTCTTCATCTCTTTTGTCCTTGTTTGGACAAAATGAGATCAGACGCTGCGTGGCCTTGGTGGGATCTAAACTGAACATCAGTGAGGAAGTTCATGGTAAGTAAATGTCTCTTATAAGCACTTTAACTGATACTTTCTGTCCATTTGCTAGTAATCAAGAGTAGACTGAAGGGCAGTAATTGGAAGGATTCGTTTTTTTTTTCCTGAATTTTGTGGACAGGAGATACATACATGGGTGGCACAGTGGTTAGCACTGCTGCCTCACAGTGCCAGAGTCCTGGGTTCAATTCCCACCTCAGGCGACTGACTGTGTGGAGTTTGCACATTCTCCCCGTGTCTGAATGGGTTTCCTCTGGGTGCTCCGGTTTCCTCCCACAGCCCAAAAATGTGCAGGTTAGGTGAATTGGCCATGCTAAATTGCCCATTGTGTTAGGTGAAGGGGTAAATGTAGGGGAATGGGTCTGGGTGGGTTGCGCTTCGGTGGGTTGGTGTGGACTTGTTGGGCCGAAGGGCCTGCTTCTACACTGTAAATAATCTAATACACAATTTTACAAATTATCATTTGAATGCCAGTGCTGTAGCTGTGTTGGAAATGCTTTGCAACGTTTGGAGCTAATTCTGGAATAGGAGTCACCAGCTCTTCCTGAAATGTTGTCATAGTTTTTGCTTCATTAGAGTCTGGCATTATTTTAATATTAAATGGAGTAAATTGAATTGGCTGAAGGTGAGCATATCTGGGGACTTTTGGAAGAAGCCAGAAAGGATCATCCAGTCAGCAATCCTTCCTAAATTTAATTGTAAGTGCTTCAGACTTGACTTTTGCAATGGTGGGCAGGCTACCCCAGTTAGTTATTTGTCAACTCCCATCTTAGCTGGATGTGGCAGGACTGCAGAGCTTGGATCCAAACTCTTGCTTGTGGGCTCACTTACCATGCTTTTGTTTTTTGTTCTCCTCCAGTTTAAATCTCCTTCTTGTGTCTCCAGAGAGCTTTTTTAAAATCTCTATGTAAAAGCAACTTGGTATTGTATTGACAAAGTTTACAAAAGGTTGATATCATTGTAGTAAAGATCTTTGACTTTGAGGTCTGTCAGTTTTTGGGTGACTTATTAAAATAACCGCAAAGCTTAGGCAGGCATATTTTTACCTTTTTATCACAGTAGAAACGAGCTTATGCTTTTGCAATCAAACTTTGGAAATATTTTGAATTATTGATATGCCAAAAGAATCATGCTAGAATTTCCATTACTGAAAGAAGAAAGACTCAAAAGAAAAAATACACATGGAACTAGACTGCAAGGACGTGAAAATGCCTCACCATTACATAGTACGAGAGGCAACAGCCTCGTGATATTATTGCTGGACCCAGATAACATTCTGGGGACCAGGTTTTGATTCCTGTCAGGATAATTGGTGGAATTTGAATTCAATAAAAATCTGAAGTTAAGACTCTAATGCCTGCCTTGAAAGCATTGATTGTTGGGAAATACCCAACTGGTTCACTAATCCTTTAGGGAAGGAAACTGTCATCCCCCTACCTGGTCCATGATTCCAGAATCACGGTAATATGGTTGACTCTTAACTGCCCTCTGTGCAATTATGGATGGGCAATAAATGCTGGCCTAGCCAATAATACCCACATCCCATGAATTAATTAAAAATAAAACTTGTTGGATACAGGTCCTGGACAGAACTTGCTTGATTGGCATCCCATTGTAACTTATTACTCACACTCATTATTACCAATGTTCAGCGACAGCAAGATATACAAGAGCAACCCATCACAGTTCCTTTAAATGCACTTTCCAAACCCAGTTTTTACCATTGAGAAGGGTAAGGGCAGCAGACACATGGAAACATGAAACTCTCCTCCAAGCTACATGTTGACTTGGAGTTATATCATCATTCCTACATTGTCACTGGATCAAGATCATGGATTTTCTTTCATAACAGCATTGCAGTGGTATCCATCCAGAAAGATTGCAGTAGTTCCAGATGATGGCTCATCACTCAGTAGCAAGTATGAATGACAATAAATACTGGTCTAGCTAGTAACAGCATGAAGGAATTTTTTTAATATGTGATCATATCCTGGCTCATTACGTTTAATTCTGGAAAGTAAGCATATTGTCTGCATCTCTATATTTGTCTCAGCATTGGAATTAATTATTGAAAAATGGTAAGGTGGTACTTAATCTGCCCTAAGCATTTTGGTTTGCTGACCTGAGTGTGGACTCATGTGAGCAGTAAATGGCTGAGTTAGGTTGGAAGAGTATACCTGGACAATTTTCCATATTGTCAGCATTGTAGATGTAATAGAATTGTTGAGGGGCATGGTTTATTCTGGAATTCAAGTCTTCAGTACTACTGCCAGAATATTGTCAGGACCCATAGCTTTGGGTGTATCTAGTATCTTGACATCACATGGGCTGTGATGCTGGTACCTCAAGAGGACAGTGAGATGGATCATCCATCTTCATTGCCACTCATCTGAGTGAAGATGCTTGGAAATGGTTGAGGTAGCTGGAGGGATTCAAGTTCAATGATAAAAAACTGGAATAAAACTTGAGTTTCATTAACAGTGTCATAATTTTTGCAGTAATCTAGTACTCATTTTCTATAGAGGCCTTCGTGTATTTCCAGAACCACACCGGTGGCGTTGAGTTTCAACTGCTGAAATGGCCAAGCAAGCCACTCCATGGTTTCAGCAGTTCAATTATAATTAGTAATAAATAATAAATACTGCCCTTTCTCGCAATGTTCACAACCCATCAATGAATTGTTTAAAAAACACTTGCCTATGGCCATTAAATTGAAGAATTGTAAATCAGAAGGCTGCAACTGGACTCAACTTTCCTCATTTATTAAGATAAAGCCTGAGGCCCTATGTAAGGTGAACTTGGTGTCTCCACCTTCCAGTATGAACTGGGATTACTTTGATCATTCTCAAAGCAGAAGTATTTTTTGCCTGAAGAGCATTTTTTTGATTTTTAATGTTCTTATGCAGCAGAAGCAGTACTCTGGATGTTAATGAAGCAAAAGTATTCCTTTAGCCAGCATGCAGTCATTATTTCTTACTAGACTAATTAATAATTCACTTTTTAAATTAATACATGAAATTATAGAATGGTTGCAGCACTGAAGGCTTTTAGCTGCCATGCCCATGGGAGAAAAAACCACAAGAATTTTGCAGTGTATCTACACTATCATACAAAAACAATCATGTACAACAATGAACAAAAATCTAACTTTGACAAATGGAGGTTTCTTCCACAATTTCCAAAACAAAAAATGTTATTTATCTTTTATTTTGCTAAGATAGTCTCTGCATTCTGAATTTATTAACATTTTTCTGTTTTCATAGTTACCTTCTTAAAGACAATAGGTTGAATATTAGCATCCTGCTCTAAAAGAAAATTAATATCTGATTTATGAAATTCCTAGAAACAATGTTAAACATCACACAACACCAGGTTATAGTCCAACAGGTTTAGTTGGAAGCACGCTAGCTTTCGGAGCGACACTCCTTCATCAGCTGATTGTGGAGGGCTCAATTCACCTGATGAAGGAGCGTCGCTCTGAAAGCTAGTGCTTCCAATTAAACCTGTTGGACTATAACCTGGTGTTGTGTGATTTTTAACTTTGTACACCCCAGTTCAAAACCGGCAACTGCAAATCTAGAAACAATGCTATTTCAAATGATATTAATGTGCTGACTGTATTTAAGCTGTGATTGTATCACATTTAAAGTATGTTTCTGCTCTAATGAGATTACTTAAAAGATTTTATTGACATTTTCTGAGACTTTAAAAAAACCTTGCAAAGGAAATAAATCAAAATGTGGATTTCCATTAAATATAATTGCTTTGTACAACTAATGGATTTTTAAAAGCTTAAAGTGCATACACAATAACATTTCAAAATGATAAATGTACATTTGAAATTGAGAAATGAATGACATTTTACTATTCTACTCGTATTTCAGATTTTTTCAATATGTCTTGAAAATGTGTTTTTTTGACACTTGAATAAGTAAGGTCAGAAATAATACAACATCATGTTATAGTCCAACAGATGTATTTGAAATCACAAGCTCCAAATGAGTATCATAACTTAGGACCATTTTCTTGTCTTGAATGCCTTAACTAAACTGCTGTCTCCACCACACTTCCAGGCAGGTCATTCCAAGCCCAAATTGCTCATTGTGTGAAAAAGACAATTTTTCTTATCAGTTCCTTTATTTGAAAATCACATTAAGTCTGCACCACTCATTATTGATTCTTTGAACAGGAACAGTTTCTCCCCTTCGCATAAACTAAATCATCCACTGACATTTCCACCACCTCCAAAAAGACCCCACCACCAGGGATATATTTCCCTCCCCATCCCTTTCCACCTTCCACAAAGACTGTTCCCTCCGTGACTACCTGGTCAGGTCCACACCCCCCTACAACCCACCCTCCCGTCCTGGCACCTTCCCCTGCCACCGCAGGAATTGCAAAACCTGCACCCACACCTCCTCCCTCACCTCCATCCAAGGCCCTAAAGGAGCCTTCCACATCCATCAAAGTTTTACCTGCACATCCACTAATATCATTTATTGTATCCGTTGCTCTTGATGCGGTCTCCTCTACACTGAGGAGACTGGACGCCTCCTAGCACAGCGCTTTAGGGAACATCCCCAGGACACCCGCACCAATCAACCACACTGCCCTTTGGCCCAACATTTCAACTCCCCCTCCCACTCTGCTGAGGACATGGAGGTCCTGGGCCTCCTTCACCACCGCTCCCTCACCACCAGACACCTAGAGGAAGAACGCCTCATCTTCCGCTTTGGAACACTTCAACCCCAGGGCATCAATGTGGACTTCAACAGTTTCCTCATTTCCCCTTCCCCTACCTCACCCTAGTTTCAAACTTTCAGCTCAGCACTGTCCCCATGACCTGTCCTACCTGCCTATCTTCTTTTCCACCTATCCACTCCACCCTCCTCCCTGACCTATCACCTTCATCCCCTCCCCCACTCACCTATTGAACTCTATGCTACTCTCTCCCCACCCCCACCCTCCTCTAGCTTATCTCTCCACCCTTCAGGCTCTCTGCCTTTATTCCTGATGAAGGGCTTTTGCCCGAAACATTGATTTTGCTGCTCCTCAGATGCTGCCTGAACTGCTGTGCTCTTCCAGCACCACTAATCCAAAAAACAGTTTCTCACTGTCTACTCTATCTAGCTCCTCATGATTTTGGAACTTCTATCAGTTGTTGGCTGTCTTCTCCCCAAAGAGAACTGTTCCAACCTTTCCAAACTACACTCAACTAAGACTTCTCATCCCTTGCACCAGTTTTGTAAATCTCTTCTGCACATACTCTCCAATGCTTTCAATCTTCCTACATCATAGCATCTTGAACAAGTGACCGTGTGCACAAAATTGGACATTTAAATTGATTCACAGCTGGAGAAATTGGGCCTGACAGAAAATTAGCCAAATTAAATTGAGTAGTAGGCAGCAATGATTGGCTACAGAGCAAGGGAAACCAAAGTCAAAGAGGTCACAAAGGGCAAGGGAACCAGTTATAAACAGTCCAACAATTGTGTAAAGGAGATGTTTTGATCAGACTTCCTGGCACTATGACTTCCATTAATGTCTGAGACCATGAACTTTACATATCTCCAGTCTGCCAACATTGAAGGGTGTTGGCACAATCCCAATGGATGCTTTGAATCAAGTTCATGACTCTAAAAGGCACAGAACATTCAGGAAGATCAGATGAAGGTGGTGGTGGAGTCGGGGGAGAGAGGGAGTCAAGGTGGAGGAAGGGCTGGTGGGGAAATAAGAATATAGCTGGAAACAAAGTACAGTGAAGACCCACAGCTTGACTCATGGCAGACCATGCAACAACCTCAGAAGATCCAGGAGAAGATCTGCCATGATCTGAGAGACCTATTCTCATCGAAGAGAGCCAACCCCATGACAAAAAGGAAGGAGATTCAAATAGTCTAGCTCAAACACATTGCAGGTAATATACTTTTGCAGAAGGATAAAGCGAGATACAGAATAAATAGTTTGGAAATTTGGGAAATGCTATAATATTGTTATAGAATATTTTGTGAATAAAATAGAGTTAAACCACAAACCAAATTGTCCCTTTGTCAATCATGAGAGTGTGATGCTGGAAAAGCACAGCAGGTCAGGCGGCAGCCAGGGAGCAGGAGAGTGACAGGCAAAGGCCTTATGCCTGAAACGTCGACTCTCCTGCTCCTCGGATGCTGCCTGACCTGCTATGATTTTCCACCACCACACTCTCGACTCTGATCTTCTGCACCTGCAGTCCTCACTTTCTCCCTTTGTCAATCTCATCAACAAAAGCACTTATGAAAAGTGTTTTTAATATATAACCTGCTCAAAGTATCCAAAACACAGACAACTGTACACAACATTCTAGCCATGGTCCAACAAGTGTTTTATGCAATTTCAGTATCACTCGTTGCTCATGTACTCTATAAACCCAGAATAATGTTTGTTTTATTGATGTTTCTTTCTACATTTGTCCTGCTACCTTCAATGATCTGTGGGCGTGTACACCGAGGTCCCTCTGCTCCTGCACCCTTTCACAATAATACTCTTTATTTAATATTGTCTATTTTCATCCAACCAAAATGCAACACCTCACACCTTTCTGCATTGGTCTTACTCATCTATCAAATCGTCTGTGTTTACTTGAATTTTTACACTGCCCTCCTTACAGTTTACAATGTTTCCAAATTTTGTTTCATCTGATAAACTTAAAATTGTGTCTTTCAGGGAGGCGACGTATTATCCCAGAGTCACATCTACAGCCACAGAAACGCCTGTCTGTTTCTCTAACTGTTGAATCACAAAACATGATTATGTTTCTGAGATTGTGGCTCTGCAATTTCTTGAAGAGAACAGCAGCATTGAAACAAATATAGAGATGTAGAAACTAGGATTAGGCAAGTTGCAGCTCCCCTGCTTTATCATATGATCATGCTTAATCATCTATCTCAATACCACATTCATACATTATTTCCATCACCTTTGATACATTTCAAATCTAAGCATTTACCTTTTTTTCTTGAATATACAATAAATATACTCTGCCTTTGGAGAGACAGCAATTTTCCTTCATCTTTAATGGCCTACCCTGTATCCCAAGACTGTCTCCTGCTTCTCGTTTCCCAACACCTTGCATCTTCGTCTGTCCAGCACTGTTAGAATTTTTATTTTTTCAATCAGATACACTCTCATCTTCCTAAACTCTTGAAAATACAGGCTGATTGAACAAATCTTTCAATCAGTCCCATTTCCCTCTGAATGATGTACCTAGATCTCTGGTATCAGTGAGTGAAACTTTGCTACACTCACTCTATAGAAAGTTTACCATTCCTTCAGTAAGGAGACCAAAAATGCATGCAACACTCCAGGTATGATCTCCAGGCATTGAGGTATTGTGACTTGTGAACTCAAATCTTCATGCAATGAAGGTTGTTGCCTTCCTAATTGCTTCCTGTACCTGCCTGTCTACTTTCATTGACTGAAGTACAAGGACACCCAGATCCATTTGTAGATATTTTCAATCAAAGCATTCAATACATTACTTAAAGTTAAGGAAATAAGGATCTGATACAGCTTTAGAGGATTCCAGGGTAGCTAGGAAAGAACTCAAAAATGGGCTGAGGAGAGTGAGGAAGGGACATGAAAAGCCCTTGGCAGGAAGGATTAGGGAAAACCAAAATGCATTCTACACGTATGTGAGGAATAAGATAATGATCAGAGAGAAGATAGGGCCAATCAGGGATAGTGGAGGGAACATGTGCCGGGAGTCTGAAGAGGTAGGGGAGGCCCTAAATGCAGTGACTAATGGTGTCCCGCAGGGATCTTATCTTGGCCCTCTGCTCTTTGTAGTTTTTATAAATGACTTGGATGAAGAAGTGGAACGGTGGGTTAGTAAATTTGCCAATGATACAAAGATTGGGGTTGTTGTAGATAGTGTTGAGGGCTGTTGCAAGCGACAACATGACATTGACAGGATGCAGAGCTGAGCTGAGAAGTGGCAGATGAAGTTCAACCTGGATAAATGCGAAGTGATTTATTTTGAAAGGGTGAATTTGAATGCTGAATACAGAGTTAAATATATGATTCTTGGTAGTGTAGAGGAACAGCAAGATCTAGATCCATGTACCTAGGTCCCTCAAGTTGCCACCCAAGTTGATAGATTGTTCAGAAGGTATATGGTTGTGTTGGCTTTCATTAACAGGGGGATCGAGTTTAAGAGCTGCAAGGTTTTGCTGCAGCTCTATAAAACCCTAGTTAGACCGTTCTTGGAATATTGTGTCCAGTTCTGGTCACTTCATTATTAGAAGGATATAGATGCTTTAGTGACAGTGCAGAAGAGATTTACTAGGATGCTGCCTGGATTGGAGGGCTTGTCTTATAAAGAGAGGTTGAGTGAATAAGGGCTTTTCACACTGGAGAGAAGAAGGAAGAGAGGTGACTTGATAGAGGTGTAAAAGGTCATCAGAGACGTAAATACAGTAGATAGCCAGAGACTTTTCCCAGGGCAGAAATGGTTATCACAAGGGGTCATAATTTTAAGGTGATTGGAGGAAGGTGTAGGGGAGATGTCAGAGGTATGTTCTTTACACAGAGAGTGGTAGTTGGTTGGAATGCACCGCCAGCAGTGGTAGTAGAGTCAGAGATATTAGGGACATTTAAGCGACTGCTGGATAAACACATGGATGGCAGCAAATTGAGGGGAGTGTAGGTTAGGTTGATCTTAGATTGAGATAAATGCTCAGCACAACATTGTGGACTGAAGGGCCTGTACTGTGCTGTACTATTCTATGTTCTATATATTATGGCTTACATCTCGAGCAGCTGGGACTTGAAACCGGGCCTTCTGACTCAGAAAGAGGCCCTCCTGTACTGTATGATCCAATGGCACTACAACTGTGCCACAAAATTACCAAAGGTATAGTCATCACTCTCCTGTTCATTCATTTGAGAAAGAGAGACAACTGGTGGTGCATTTAACCTAAAGGTCATCACAGCTCAGGTGAAGAGCAACGTTAAAGAAGGCTGGACCTTCATGGTGCCCTCAACCTGTACAAGAATTGAACCTATGCTGATGGCATCACTCTGCATCACAAGCCAGCTGTCCCATCAACTGAGCTAACCAACACCCAAAGACTAAAGGTTTTCAGACCAGAATATATATGGATCATCGTGCAGTTTTCAATTCTCCTTAGGGTATGGGGAAGCTGGATGGATCAACTGATCTCTCCCTGTCTATCACTTTCGTAAAGTCTTTAAATCAAACTGTTTGTACATTGTGATGCACCAGAAGACCCCTAAATTTAAACAAATTACAGATATTTTACTACTCAATGTGTTCAGAGATGTGATGACATATCTGTTGAGCAGGTGGGGCTTGAATGTGGCCTCCTTGCTCAGAGGTAGGGGCGTTGCTGCTACACCACAGGACACCCTGAGAGCAGATCCCTTTGGACACCCACGCTTGACAATTAATCAGCATTTAAATAATACTCTTCTGTTTTTTACACCAAAATATATAACTTTATATTTAGCCACATTGCACTACATCTGCCTTATACTTACCCACTCACGCAATTTGTCTTAACCATTTTGAAGCCTCCTCAGAATTCACACTCCCACCCAGTTTTATGTCATCAGAAAACTTGGAATTGTTGGAATTGATTACCTCATCTAGGTCACAAATGGGGAATAATCGGGACCCAAGCACTGATCCTTGTGGTATCTCACAAGTCACAGTTTGGTACTTTGAAAAAGACCCAATTACTCCTATTCTCTGTTTCCTGTCTGTCAATCAATTCTTGATCCCTGCCAATATATTACATCCTATCCTGTGTGATTTAAATTTGCCCATTAGCCTCTTATGAGGGAATATATCAAAAGCCTTCAAATCCAAATTCACCACATTCATTGGTTCTCATAGAATCATACAGTACAAGAGCAGCTCTTCAACCCACAGTATCATCAAATATATGACTACATTCATTAGTCCCATTTTCCTGTAAAAGGCCCATAGCCTTGAATATTCAACAAAAACAAATTAAAGAACTACAGATACTGATAATCAAAAACAACTGGAAAAAGTCAGGTGTCGCAGCATCTGTGGTGAGAAAACAGAGTAAACGTTTCGGGTCCAGTAACACTTCTTCAAAACCCTTCTTTAGTTCTGAAGACCTGATATGTTAACTCTACTTCATCTCCATAGAAGCTGTGAGATCTGCTGAGTTTTTCCAGCAATTTCTGCTTTTGTGCCTTGAATGTTATGATACTACAAGTGCTCGCCCTAGTACTTTAATGTTATGAGGCTTCCTGTCTGAACTAGCCTTCCAGACCCCATCACCATCTGGGTGGAAAAACCTTTTCCTTCAATCTCCTCGAAATCACTCACTTTTCTTTCTAAATTATACCCCCTTGTTATTGACCTTTGACTAAGGGGCACAGCTGCTTTCCATTCCCCCCGCCCACTCCACTTATAATCTTATACACCTCAATCAAGTACTCCTTAACCTTCTCTGCTTACCCAGCCTCCCCTCATGGCTGAAATGCTCCATCCCAGGAAACATCCTGGTGAATCTCTTTTGCACCCGCTCCTGTGCAGTCACATCCTTCCCACATTGCACTGTCCAGAACTGCACACATAACTCCAGTTGTGGCCTAAACAAAGTTCTGCAAGATGTCTTCCCTGCTCTTGTAATCTATGCTATAACTGATGAAGGTATGTGTCCCCTGTGCTTTCTTAACTATCACAGAATCACTCCAGTTCAGATAGAGGCCATTTAGTTCATCAGGTCTGCACCGAACTTCTGAGGAGCCTGACCCATTCCCCCATTCCCATATTTACCTTAGCTAATATATGTAGTCTGCATACTTCTGGACCTATGGGGCAATTTAGCATGGCCAATTCACCTAATTTGCACATCTTTGGACTGTGGGAAGAAACAGGGGCATCTGGCAGAAACCCATGCAGACAAAGGGAAAATGTGCAATATCTGAAGGTAGTCACTCAACGCTGGAATAGAACCCAGGTACCTGGCATTGTGAGATGACAGTGCTAATCACTGAACCATCACACCACCCCAATTAATTTGCCCTGAACCTTCAGAGATCTGTGGACATGTGCCCGAATATCCTTCTGTTCCTCTCAGCTTCTTGGTGTCTTATTATTCATTGAGTACTTCCTTGTCTTGTTCCATCTTCCAATGTGCATCACCTCATCAGCCATTGATCTGCTGATCTGACCAATCCATTTATATTAACCTAAAATCTAACACCTTTATCCTCACTATCGCAATCGGCCAATCTTTGTGTCATCCGCGAACTTAGTTATCATTTTCCCACATTTCCATCGACACTTATGAATAGTTTGAATAATAAAGGGCCTACACTGATCTCTGTGGTATGTCACTGAACACTCTGCTCGAGTCACACAACAGCCTTCTACTACCAGCCTGTGTTTCCAACTGTTAAATCAATTTTGGATCCATCTTGCCAAGCTATCCTATATCCCAAAGAGTTTTTACTTTTTTTTCGTTTACCATGTGGTACCTTATCAAATGCCTTACTGAAAACTATATAACATACATCAACTGCCCTAACTTCATCCAAACATTTGGATACCTTCTTGAAAATTTCTTCCAGATTTGTTACACATGACCTCGGTCTGATAAAGCAATGCTGACTATTCATTTTCTCCTTCACTATTTTCTCCAATGGTTTCCCTATCACTGGTCTACAATTCTCTTGATTCTCTCTACCACATTAGGTGAAATCACATTGGCTGTCCTCCAGGTCTCTGGCACCTCCCCTATTGCCAGAGGTGATTTAAAAATTTGGATCAGAGCTTTACTGGGAATCAACCCATCTAGATCTGGGCATTTGTCCACTTTTAAGTCCATCAAAACATCCTCACTTTTTATACCAATCTGGTCAAGAACTTCACAGTCCACTTTCTCGAATTCTCTACTTACATCCTCCTTGTCCCAAGTATAGAGAGATGTGAAGCACTCATTTAACACTCTACAAATGTCTTCTGGCTCCACACCCAGACTGGTTCCTCTGTCCTTCATAGGCCATACTCTTTCTCTGATTGTTGTCTTTCCCTTGTAAAGGCAAAGTCACCTGAGTCTTACCTGACTACAAGGCTGTCTCTTATGTTGAGAGAAGTAGGTGATCCTAGTTTAACTTGAGAGTCACCATGCCTCAGGTGAGAGGTTGAGAAAGAAAAGCCTCTGAAGGAATTGAAGTACACTGGTGGTATCACGCTGCTTTGCAAACCAGCTGTCTAGCCAATGAGCTAAACCAACACCTCATCACATGGGATTCAGGATGAGCTCGTTAACTGGATATAGAACATAGAACATAGAACATAGAACAATACAGCACAGAACAGGCCCTTCGGCCCACGATGTTGTGCCGAACTTCTATCCTAGATTAAGCACCCATCCATGTACCTATCCAAATGCCGCTTAAAGGTCGCCAATGATTCTGACTCTACCACTCCCACGGGCAGCGCAT
Organism: Chiloscyllium punctatum; assembly: GCF_047496795.1. Taxonomy (NCBI): domain Eukaryota; kingdom Metazoa; phylum Chordata; class Chondrichthyes; order Orectolobiformes; family Hemiscylliidae; genus Chiloscyllium; species Chiloscyllium punctatum. The sequence continues at coordinate 44,589,760 of NC_092752.1, read as the reverse complement.
TCCATGCCCCCACCACTCTCTGGGTAAAGAACCCACCCCTGACATCTCCCCTATACCTTCCACCCTTCACCTTAAATTTATGTCCCCTTGTAACACTCTGTTGTACCCGGGGAAAAAGTTTCTGACTCTCTACTCTATCTATTCCTCTGATCATCTTATAAACCTCTATCAAGTCAGCCCTCATTCTTCGCCGTTCCAACGAGAAAAGGCCGAGAACTCTCAACCTATCCTCGTACGACCTACTCTCCATTCCAGGCAACATCCTGGTAAATCTTCTCTGCACCCTCTTCAAAGCTTCCACATCTTTCCTAAAGTGAGGCGACCAGAACTGCACACAGTACTCCAAATGTGGCCTAACCAAAGTCCTGTACAGCTGCAACATCACCTCACGACTCTTGAATTCAATCCCTCTGCTAATGAACGATAATACACCATAGGCCTTCTTACAAACTCTATCCACCTGAGTGGCAACCTTCAAAGATCTATGTACATAGACCCCAAGATCCCTCTGTTCCTCCACCTGACCAAGAACCCTACCATTAACCCTGTATTCCGCATTCTTATTTGTCCTTCCAAAATGGACAACCTCACACTTGGCAGGGTTGAACTCCATCTGCCACTCCTCAGCCCAGCTCTGCATCATATCTAAGTCCCTCTGCAGCCGATAACAGCCCTCCTCACTGTCCACAACTCCACCTATCTTTGTATCATCTGCAAATTTACTGACCCACCCTTCGACTCCCTCATCTAAGTCATTAATAAAAATTACAAACAGCAGAGGACCCAGAACTGATCCCTGCGGAACTCCACTTGTAACTGGACTCCATGCTGAATATTTACCATCTACCACCACTCTCTGACTTCGACCGGTTAGCCAGTTTTCTATCCAATTGGCCAAATTTCCCTCTATCCCATGCCTCCTGACTTTCCGCATAAGCCTACCATGGGGAACCTTATCAAATGCCTTACTAAAATCCATGTACACTACATCCACTGCTCTACCCTCATCCACATGCTTGGTCACCTCCTTGAAGAATTCAATAAGACTTGTAAGGCAAGACCTACCCTTCACAAATCCGTGCTGGCTGTCCCTAATCAAGCAGTGTCTTTCCAGATACTCGTAAATCCTATCCCTCAGTACCCTTTCCATTACTTTGCCTACCACAGAAGTAAGACTAACTGGCCTGTAATTCCCGGGGTTATCCCTATTCCTTTTTTTGAACAGGGGCACAACATTCGCTACTCTCCAGTCCCCTGGTACCACCCAGTTGCCAGTGAAGACGAGAAGATCATTGCCAACGGTACTGCAATTTCCTCTCTTGCTTCCCACGTAATCCTAGGATATATCCCGTCAGGCCCGGGGGACTTGTCTATCCTCAAGTTGTTCAAAATGTCCAACACATCTTCCTTCCTAACAGGTATCTCTTCTAGCTTATCAGTCCGTTTCACACTCTCCTCTTCAACAATACGGTCCCTCTCGTTCGTAAATACTGAAGAGAAGTACTTGTTCAAGACCTCTCCTATCTCTTCTGACTCAATATACAGTCTCCCACCACTATCCTTGATCGGACCTACCCTCGCTCTCGTCATTCTCAGGTTTCTCACATACGCATAGAATGCCTTGGGGTTATCCTTGATCCTATCCGCCAGGGATTTTTCATGCCCTCTCTTAGCTCTCCTAATCCCTTTCTTCAGGTCCCTTCTGGCTAGCCTGTATCCCTCCACTGCTCTGTCTGAACCTTGTTTCCTCAACCTTATGTAAGCCTCCTTCTTCCTCTTTACTAGACATTCAACCTCCCTCGTCAACCAAGGCTCCCTCACACGACCATTTCTTTCCTGCCTGATCGGTACATACATATCAAGGACACGTCGTATCTGCTCCTTGAAAAAGTTCCACATTTCCACCACATCCTTCCCTGACAGCCTATACTCCCAACGTATGCTCCTCAAATCCTGTCTTACAGCATCGTAATTTCCCTTCCCCCAATTGTAAAAACCTCCTTGTTGTGCGCACCTATCTCTCTCCATAACCAAGGTGAAAGTCACAGAATTGTGGTCGCCATCACCAAAATGTTCACCCACTAACAAGCCCACCACTTGTCCCGGTTCATTACCGAGTACCAAATCCAATATGGCCTCCCCTCTGGTTGGACAATCTACATACTGCGTTAGAAAAGCTTCCTGGATACACTGCACAAACACCGCCCCATCCAATCTACTTGATCTAAAGAGCTTCCAATCAATATTTGGGAAGTTGAAGTCGCCCATGACTACGACCCTGTGGCTTCTGCACCTTTCCAAAATCTGTTTCCCAATCTGTTTCTCCACATCTCTGCTGCTATTGGGGGGCCTATAATAAACACCCAACAAGGTGACTGCACCTTTCCTATTTCTGACTTCAGCCCATACTACCTCCAGAGGCAGATCCCCCTCAAACTTCCTTTCTGCAGCCGTTATACCATTTCTAATTAGCAATGCCACCCCCCCTCCTTTTTTACCACCCTCCCTAATCTTACTGAAACATATGTAACCAGGAACCTCCAACAGCCATTCCTGTCCCTCATCTATCCATGTTTCCGTGATGGCCACAACATCGTAGTCCCAGGTACCGATCCACGCCTTAAGTTCACCCACCTTATTTCTGATACTCCTTGCATTGAAGTATACGCACTTGAGCCCATCTCTGTGTCCGCAAGTAGTCCCTGTCAGTGCTACCTTCTCCACAGCCTCCCTACAGTCTTGGACATCCTGACACACAGCTAGCTTACTTGCTGGATTACAAGTCCGGATCCCATCCCCCTGCCAAATTAGTTTAAACCCCCCCAAAGAGTGCTAGCAAACCTACCCCCCAGGATATTGGTGCCCTTCTGGTTCAGGTGCAACCCGTCCTGTTTATACAGGTCCCACCTTCCCCAGAATGCAGTCCAATTGTCCAAATATCTGAAGCCCTCCCTCCTACACCATCCTTGCAGCCTAATATAAAATTAGTTGAACGGCAGGACACAGTGGGTGGTTGGGGCGGGGTTGTCTTTCGGACTCAAGGTTGGAATACAGATGAACTCTAACCTCACACCTTTAATCCATTGTCTGAGCAAAGATGTAACTTTTTTTTATAAAACCTGAAGCTATCTTGGGAATATGACAACAGAATTCTGGGATTTATGAATATTGATGAATTGAAACCTGCAACTATTCTAAGTGATTAAAGACATAACATCAATCTAGGTTTGTCCAATACATCGCGACAGTTATTTGACACTTTGATCTTTTACGATAAATTCTGTGTCCTATGATCCCTGCCCCACGAGCTACTTGATGAAGGAGCAGCGCTCTGAAAGCTTGTGGTTCCAAATAAACCTGTTGGACTATAACCTGGTGATTTTTAACATTGTCACTCCAGTCCAACACTCGTACCAACACATCGTTTCTATACCGATAAGGTGAATGGCAGGTGTCTTTTCCCTAGGGTGGGGGATTTCAGAATTAGGGGCCATATTTTTGAGATGAGAGGAAAAAGATTTTAAAAGACATGAGAGGCAAATTAGTTAAACGGTTAAAGGTTCATGTGTGGAATAAACTTCCAGTGGAAGTACTGGATGCAAATACAGTTATAACATTAAAAAGATATTAAAAGGTAAGCAAATGAATAATAAATGTTTGGAGGGATATGGGACAAGCTCAGGCAGATGGGACTATTTTAGTTTAGGATTATGATTGGCATGGACTAGTTGGATCAAAAGGTCTTTTTCCGTGCTCCATGACTCTATGACTCATACCTCCCATTGCTCATCCTCAGGTTCCCTCCCACACTTCCTTATCTATTCTACTCATTACATTCTCAAAAACCTCCAATAGATTTGTCCAGCATGATTTCTATCTTATTAACCCATGCTGGCTGTGTCCTATTTTGCAAAGGTTTTCCAAATGTTCTCTTAATGTGTCTTTTATCGTCAACTCTAGCCCATAACCCTAGCGGGATGTGTATTTCAGAGCATGCCAATTTGCAGCAGACAAGAAAATCCCGATTGTAGTGGAAGAGGTGTTTTCTCGTTCATCATTTAAAAACTGTGTTAATATTACGAGCAGCTTCTGAGAGCCGCAGATATGAAATCTGATAACATACTTGTGCAAAATTAATAACTTATTACCGATAATATAGATGTCTTCTTCTGGACAGGTATACATATTGTGCAATGCTTTGTTAGGCTATCTTCTTCAACATCTGGGTAAAGCCTTCTCTTGATGAATAACTGTACTGATATGTTCCTTCTGTGAACCGCCTGAAGAATACGTGCAAGGTTAAATATGAATGAACTGGTTAGTTTAACTCTTGGCCTTTCTAATTCTGGTTGTGGGCACATATTGACTTCCTTGGCTGGAATGCTGGTATGGCAGTGCATACGAAATAAGAGTAGGAATGGACCATTCAGCCCCTCAAGCCTGCCTCGCCATTCACTAAGATCAAGGCTGATCTGCTCCAAGCCTCAACTTCTATAAAAGACAAAGAACAAACAAAATTACAGTGCAGGAACAGACCCTTCAGCCCTCCAAGCCTGCGCTGATTCAGATCCTTTATCTAAATCTGTCACCTATTTTCTAAGGGTCTGTATCTCTCTGCTCCCTGCCCATTCATATATCTGTCCAGATACATCCTAAATGATGCTTTCGTTCCCACCTCTACCACCTCCACTGGCAACACGTTTTAGGTACCCAACACCCTCTGCTGAAAGAACGTTCCACACATATTTCCCCTTTCCCCTCTCACTTTGAACTCGTGACCCCTAGTAATTGTGTCCCTGACTCTGGGAAAAAGCTTCTTGCTATCCATCCTGTCTGTACTTCTCATGATTTTGTAGGCCTCAATCAGGTCCCCCCGAACCTCTGTCTTTCTAATGAAAATAATCCTAATCCACTCAACCTCTTTTCATAGCTCAGACCCTCCATACCAGGCAACATCTTGGTGAACTCCTTTGCACCCTCTTTAAAGTATCCACATCCTTTTGGTAATGTAGTGACTGGAACTGTATGCAGTATTCCAAATTTGCCAAACCAAAGTCTTATACAACTGTAACATGACCTGCCAACTCTTGTACTCAATACCCTGTCCAATGAAGGAAAGAATGCCGTATGCCTTCTTGACCACTCTACTGCCCTGCATTGCCAGCTTCAGGGAACAATGGACCTTAACATCCAGATCTCTCTGTACGTCAATTCTCCTCAGGATTTTTCCATTTACCGTAAAGTTCGATCCTGAATTGGATCTTCCAAAATGCATCAGCTCATTTATCCAGGTTGAACTCTATATGCCATTTTCCTGCCCATCTCTCCAATCTATCTATGTTCTGCTGTATTCTCTGACAGTCCCCATCACTATTTGCTACTCCACCAATCTTGGCATCATCTGCAAACTTGATACCTTCTTCCAAATAATTTATGTTTCTCACAAACAGCAGTGGTCCCAGCACAGATCCCTGTGGAACACCACTAGTCACAGGTTTCCATTTTGAGAAACTCCCTTCCACTGCTACTCTTGCCTCCTGTTGCCCAGCCAGTTCTCTATCCATCTAGCTAGAACAACCTGGACCCCATGCAACTTCACCTTCTCCATCAGCCTACCATGGGGAATATAATCAAACGCCTTACTAAAGTCCATGTTTGTGACATCTACAGCATTCCCCCATCAATCAACTTTGTCATCTCCTAAAATAATTCTATTAGGTTTGTTAGACATGACCTTCCCCACCCAAAACCATGGTGCCTATCACTGATAAGCCCATTTTTTTCCAAATGGGAATAGATCCTATCCCTCAGTATCTTCTCCAGCAGCTTCCCTACCACTGACGTCAGGCTCACCAGTCCATAATTACCTGGAGTATCCCTGCTACCCTTCTTAAACAAGGGGACAGTATTAGCAATTCTCCAGTCCCCCGGGACCTCACCTGTGTTCAAGGATGCTGCAAAGATATGTATTAAAGCCCCAGCTATTTCCTCTCTCACTTCCCTCAGTAACCTGGGGTGGATCCCATTCGGTCCTGTGGACATATATACCTTAATGCCTTTTAGAATACACAAGACTTCCTCCCTCCTCTTTTGTATCAGTTCCTTATCGCCCTCCAGACCTCAACTCCTCTTTCATATCAACTCCCATATATAGCTCTCAGCTCCTAGATATTTCAAAAAAACCTTTTTAAAAAATGTCTTTGATCTAGTCTCCACAAAACTGTGAGGTAGAGTATTCGAGATGATGACAGAGGAAGACTTTTGAGCCTGGGGCTCACCCCTCCATCCACTTTTCTTTTCATTTCTTTAATTTTTATGTCTCTGGTTTTTTTTGGTCTTTCTCTTTTATTTTAGTTTACTTACTTCCTGGTGAAGAGCTCAGTCCCAGTAATAGCATTGGCAGTGACGAGTAGGCCCAGCAGCATAGACTTGTGGTAGCGATGGAAGAGGTAAGTTCAGGTTCCTGGCCGCTTCTGTTGAGACAGTCCCAGCACTCGCTCAACACCTAGTTCAGGCTTTAGGTGAGGAAGGAGTTTCTGGGAGGCTGCAGCAGTGGAGTGGATCCAGCCTTTTTAGATTTTTTTTTAGATTACTTACAGTGTGGAAACAGACCCTTCGGCCCAACAAGTCCACACCGCCCCGCCGAAGCCATACCCCTACATCTACATCTACCCCTTACCTAACACTACGGGCAATTTAGCATGGCCAATTCACCTGACCTGCACATCTTTGGACTGTGGGAGGAAACCGGAGCACCCGGAGGAAACCCACGCAGACACGGGGAGAACGTGCAAACTCCACACAGTCAGTCGCCTGAGGCGGGAATTGAACCCGGGTCTCTGGCACTGTGAGGCAGCAGTGCTAACCATTGTGCCACCATGCCGGCCTAATCTTCATGGCTTTTTTGGCGGCGACTGAAGGTGGTGCCTTTTGACATCCTTGGCAGGATGAAAACAGGCCTGACCACCCGAGAATGTGCAACGGCAGCAGCAGGAGCCAGAACTTTGGGGAGAGTGAGCCCAACATGGAGTCTTTAGGGAGCTCGTGACAGAGGCGATTATGAATCCAGCAATGGGGGATCGCACTGGAGTGAAGCATCTTCGACATTGGTGGGCACAGCACAGGACTCAAAACAGTGGCAGTGGCATTGGCTTTCAACAGCAGGGCGACCTCCGTGGTCAGTGGAGGTCAGCTCTGACAATGCAGTAGTCTCGAGTCGATACTCCGGGTGGATTGACAGAAGCAGGATGGCCTCAGCTGTGGTGTGGCAGGCCCAGTGTGAGGAATTAGATTAGATTACTTACAGTGTGGAAGCAGGCCCTTCGGCCCAACAAGTCCACACTGACCCTCCGAAAAGCAATCCACCCAGACCCACTCCCCTACATTTACCCCTTCACCTAAACTATGGGCAATTTAGCATGGTCAATTCACCTGACCTGTACATCTTTGGACTGTGGGAGGAAACCGGAGCACCCGGAGGAAACCCACGCAGACACGGGGAGAATGTGCAAACTCTACACAGTCAGTCGCCTGAGGCCGGAATTGAACCCGGGTCTTGATGTTGTGAAACTTGAAAGGGTTCAGAAAAGATTTACAAGGATGTCACCAGAGTTAAAGGATTTGAGCCATAGGGATAGGCTGAACAGGCTGGGGCTGTTTTCCCTGGAGCGTCGGAGGCTGAGGGGTGACCTTATAGAAGTTTACAAAATTATGAGGGATATGGATAGGATAAATAGGCAAAGTCTTTTCCCTGGGGTCGGGGAGTCCAGAACTAGAGGGCATAGGTTTAGGGTGAGAGGGGAAAGATATAAAAGAGACCTAAGGGGCAACATTTTCATGCAGAGGGTGGTATGTGTATGGAATGAACTGCCAGAGGATGTGGTGGAGGCTGGTACAATTGCAACATTTAAGAGGTATTTGGATGGATATATGAATAGGAAGGGTTTGGAGGGATATGGGCTGGGTGCTGGCAGTTGGGACTAGATTGGGATATCTGGTCGGCATGGACGAGTTGGACCGAAGGGTCTGTTTCTATGCTGTACATCTCTATGACTCTATGATTCTGGTGCTGTGAGGCAGCAGTGCTAACCACTGTGCCACCTGAATCTTGAAATCGACTGTGCTGGGAAAGCATGGTGAAGAGGACACGATTAAGCCTCTGTAGGAAGTACGGTCCCAGCACGACTAAGCACTTTTGAAAGATGGTGTTTGACTTTTAGCTTTATTTCTTTACTTTTCTACTTAATGCTAAGAATTACTGTAATATTTAACTTTTAACCTTGTTCTTTCTTTCTACTTTGTTCTTATGATTCTGTACCACGGTACTTGTACCTAAGATGGTGCCTTGTGTTGTGACATTATACATCTTTCACTGTTATCCTGTGCTTTTTTATTTGAGTACATGCGACAACAAAAAAAAAACTAAAAGCTAAAACCTCAGGGAAATAATTTCATTCACGTCTTAGTGTTAAATGAGTATCTTCTTATTCTGTAGCTATATCCCCTAGTCCCCACCTATTGGGAACTTCTTCACAACAACTGTCAAGTCCCCTTCGAACCCCTCATTCTTCTAAATTCTAATGAATAATGACAGAAACTGTTCAAAAGAGATACCAAGAGTCACTAAACAATCTTCAGTATATCCTTGTTTCACCTATTTTTCTAATCAATCTATTCCGCCATGTTATTATGCACCTTGGAGCAGATGGCGCTTGAACCCATGTCTCTTGGTCCAGGGGAAGGACTCTACCACTGAACCACAAGAGGGCCTCCTATCCTTGTTTAAATACAAGGATGAAAATTAGTCCCAAGTACCTCACATCCACACTGTTCAATTGTAACAGGTCTGCCCCATTTTTAACCTCCAACCCCCAAGCTAATAAAGACAAAAGTCCCATTTGCCTTCTTAATTGCTGTACTTGTGTGCAAATGTTTTATGTTTCATGTACAAGAACACCCAGATACTGTGCTGTATGCTTTTTTGGAGTTTATCTCAAACAAAATAATAGTCTGTCTTTTGATTGTTCATAACCACAGAACATGACCTCATACTTCCTAACATTAAACACCATCTGCCAAGTTTTTGCTCACTCGCTCAACCTATTTCTATCCCCTTGTAGATCCTCAACACAACTTGCTCTCTAATCTGTTTTTGTATCATCAGCAAATTTGGATATATTGCACTTTTCTCCAAGGAAATAATAGAGTCTCTAGGTCAGATCCTTGTGGTGCTCCACTATTTATGGCCTTCCAATCAGAGAAAGACCTATTTATCTTGATTTTGTGTCTTCTGCATGTTAACAAATCCTCAATACATTGCCCCCAATACTGTGAGCTTGTGCAATAACATTGTTTGGGACCGTATTGGATACCTTCTGGAAATCTAATTACACCATCAATATTGAATTCTCTATGTCAACTCTGCTTGTTATGTCCTTAAAGAACTCTAACAAATTTGTCAAATGAGATTTCCATAACGTAATAAAAAATAGGAACAGGAGTTGCATTCAGTAGGATGACAGCTGACTCAAACACTCCCCACACACAGTTTTCTGTATGTTCCCCATAACCCTTGATTCACCTACTGAACACAAACCTATCAACCACTGCCTTAAATATACACAAGGACTCTGTCCCCACAGCTTTCTATGGCAAGGAGTTCCAAGGACTCTCAACTCTCTGAGAGCAGAAATTCCTTCAAGTTTCAGTTTTATATTGGAGCCTTTTATTCTGAAACTATGTCCTCTAGTCTGGGACTCTCTCATGAGGAGAAACATCCACTCAGTATTTACTCTGTGAAGTTCCTTAAGAAATTTACATGTTTTAAGGAGATCACCTATCGTTCTTCTAAATCCCCATGAGTAAAGTCCCAAACTGCTTAGCCTGTGCTCATAAGATAATCCCTCCATCCCAGAGATCATCGTAGTGAACCTTCTCTGAACTATCTCAATTGAAGTATTACCTTTTCTTAAATAATGGGATCAAAACTGCTCAAATTGCTCCAGATTTAGTCTCACCTGCACCTTGAACACTTGCAGTAAGTGTTCCCTACTCTTATACTCCAACCCCCTTGAAATAAGGGCCAACATTCCATTAATCTTCCTAAATTACCCGCTGCACCTGTGTACTAGTTTTCTGTGTTTCATGCATAAGTTCCCCAAGTCCATTTGTCATGCAGCTTTTTGCAGTTTTCTCTGTTTAAATAATACTGTTCTTTTGTGCTCCCTTCCAAAGTAAAGAACTTCCCATTTTTCTCTATGATACTCCTTTTTCTAATGTTTTGCCCATTGAACCTCTCAATATCCCTCTGTAATCTGTCTGTTCCCTTGTGCAACCTTCCTTTCCACCTATTTTTGTGCCAACTGCAAATCTGCATACAGTATATTTGCTTTCTTCCTCCATGTCCTTAACATATTATAAGCGCTTGCAGTCCTGTCAATTACCCTCGAGGAAGCCCATTGCTCACAAGTTGCCAATCTGAAAAAGAACCCATTAGCTGCCCCTTGTTGTTTCCTGCCCATTAGCCAATTCTCTACCCATGTCAAAATAGTACCTCCAGCACCGTAGGCTCTTATTTTATGACTTCACCTTTTGTGAGGTACCTTGTCAAATGCCTTCTGAAAGTCTACTAGAAGTCTACAACACATCTCCTGGCTCCTATCTATCCACTCTGGTTGAGACTTCCTTGAAAAACTAATGAGTTAGTCAGACATAATTTCCAAATCATGAAGATTATGAAGCTTGATTAGCTTATGATTTTCCAAATGTTCTGCTATTACTTGCTTAAACATTGATTCCAATACTTTTCCACCAAAGGCTGTTAGGCTAATCAACAGAAATTAGGGCTTTTCTCTAGTTACCCACTTTTTGCCTACCTCTCTCTTTGAATAGTGGTATCACATTGGCAGTTTTCCAAATTCTCTGGTAGTTTTTCATATTTACAACTAACGCATCCACTATCTCTTAGCTGCTACGTTTCAGATCCTAGGATGTAAGCCATCAGGACCAGTGGACTTTTAGATTAGATTAGATTACTTACAGTGTGGAAACAGGCCCTTTGGCCCAACAAGTCCACACCGCCCTGCCGAAGCGCAACCCACCCATACCCCTACATTTACCCCTTACCTAACACTACGGGCAATTTAGCATGGCCAATTCACCTGACCTGCACATCTTTGGACTGTGGGAGGAAACTGGAGCACCCGGAGGAAACCCACACAGACACGGGGATAATGTGCAAACTCCACACAGTCAGTCTCCTGAGTCGGGAATTGAACCCGGGTCTCTGGCGCTGTGAGGCAGCAGTGCTAACCACTGTGCCACCGTGCCACCCACTTTTCCTTTTTTTTTCTTTCTTAGTTGCCCCTTAGGTCTCTTTTATATCTTTCCCCTCTCATCCTAAACCTATGCCCTCTAGAACATAGAACATAGAAGAATACAGCGCAGTACAGGCCCTTTGGCCCTCGATGTTGTGTCGATCCAAGCCCACCTAACCTACACTAGCCCACTATCCTCCATATGCCTATCCAATGCCTGTTTAAATGCCCATAAAGAGGGAGAGTCCACCACTGCTACTGGCAGGGCATTCCATGAACTCACGACTCGCTGAGTAAAGAACTTACCCCTAACATCTGTCCTATACCTACCACCCCTTAATTTAAAGCTATGCCCCCTTGTAATAGCTGACTTATCTGACATTAACCCCATTAGTTTGTCAATTACTATTTCTCTTGTAATGGTAATAGTATTTAATTTCTCTCTGTATTAATAGATTGTTCAAAGCCCTTGATGTTGTGCCGATTTTTTTTATCCTACTCTGAGGTCAAATTAGCCTACATACCCTTTATTTTACTATCATCCATATGCCTATCCAAGAGTCACTAAAATGTCCCTAATATATCTGACTCTATTCTGGCAGTGCATTCCACACACCCACCACTCTCTGTGTGAAGAACCTCCCTCTAACATCTCTCTAAACATTCCTCCAATCACCTTAAAATTGTGCCCCCTTGTGATAGACATTTCCAACCTCGGAAAAAGTCTCTGGCTATCTGCACTATCTATGCCTCTCATCATCCTCTACACCTCTATCAAGTCACCTGTCATCCTTCTTCGTTCCAATGAGAAAAACCCCAGCTACCTCAACCTTTCTTCATAAGACATGCCCTCCAGTCCAGGCAGCATCCTGGTAAATCTCCTCTGCATGCTGTCTAAACTTTCCACATCCTTACTATAACAAGGCCCCCAGAACTGAACACAATATTCAAAGTGTGGTCTAATGAGGGCCTTATAGAGCTGCAGCATAATCTCACAGCTCTTGAACTCAATTCCCCTGCTAATGAAAGCCAACACATCATATGCCTTCTTATCAATGTGGGTTCCTGGTTTTTACCTCCTTGTAACCATGTTTCAGTAATGGCTATGAAATCACATTCAGTTACTAAAATGTGCACGGTTAGTTCATCTACCTGATTCTAAATGCTTTGAGCATTAAGATACAATGATACAAAGTTTGTTCTATTACTAAATTTCCTTTTCTCCTTGAACCAAACAGAAGGAACAGGCCAGGTTTAGAGGAGACAAAACACTGTGAGATGAAGGTTGTTAGTGGGTAAAGGGAGTGTGACCGGGAACTGTTTCTGGAAGTAGTTGTTGATGACTCACAGGTAAGTTTTGAGAAATTGTTATTGGGCATCAGAAGTTTCTACTTAGTATTAAAAGTATTTCACATTGTAAGGATTAATTAACTTAATTAACTTAAAAGGGGTAAGACACAGCAGGAGTGCTCCAAATTGTAGTCTGCTTCTCTTGCTCCATGTGGGAAGCTGGGAACATTTCCAGTGCCTGGGAGCAGCCACTGTGCAAGAACTGCTTCCAGCTGCAGCTGCTGGAAGCTTGAGTTTCAGAGTTGGACCGGTGTCTGGGGACGCTGTGGAGCACTCGCAAGGTGGAGACTATTGTGGATAGCACGTACAGAGAGGGGTCACACCGCAGATTCAGACTCTGCATGCAGGAAGCCAGAGCAGGAAGGCTAAACAGGCAGTGTAGGAATCTCCTGTGGCTGTTCCTCTGCAAACCAGGTGTACTGTTTTGGGGACAAAGTTTGTGAGAAGATTTGTAGCTTGGGTGCTCGTTGTTGTGGTTCTGTTCACTGAGCTGGGAATTTGTGTTGCAGACATTTCGTCCCCTGTCTAGGTGACATCCTCAGTGCTTGGGAGCCTCCTGTGAAACGCTTCTGTGATGTTTCCTCCGGCATTTATAGTAGCCTGTCTCTGCCACTTCTGGTTGTCAGTTCCAGCTGTCCGCTGCAGTGGCTGGTATATTGGGTCCAGGTCGATGTGTTTGTTGATAGAATCTGTGGATGAGTGCCATGCCTCTAGGAATTCCCTGGCTGTTCTCTGTTTGGCTTGTCCTATAATAGTAGTGTTGTCCCAGTCAAACTCATGTTGTTTGTCATCTGTGTGTGTGGCTACTAAGGATAGCTGGTCGTGTCGTTTCGTGGCTAGTTGGTGTTCATGGATGTGGATCGTTAGCTGTCTTCCTGTTTGTCCTATGTAGTGTTTTGTGCAGTCCTTGCATGGGATTTTGTATACTACATTGGTTTTGCTCATGCTGGGTATCGGGTCCTTCGTTCTGGTGAGTTGTTGTCTGAGAGTGGCTGTTGGTTTGTGTGCTGTTATGAGTCCTAGTGGTCGCAGTAGTCTGGCTGTCAGTTCGGAAATGCTCTTGATGTATGGTAGTGTGGCTAGTCCTTTGGGTTGTGGCATGTCCTCATTCCGTTGTCTTTCCCTTAGGCATCTGTTGATGAAATTGCGGGGTATCTGTTTTTGGCAAATACATTGTAGAGGTGTTCTTCTTCCTCTTTTTGCAGTTCTGGTGCACTGCAGTGTGTTGTGGCCCTTTTGAACAGTGTCTTGATGCAACTTCTTTTGTTGGGATGGTTGCTTTCGGTACAGTCTTGGGTACAGTCAAGGGGCATGGCCTCTCAGGATAACAACAGCAGCCAAATTCATGGCACCATGGTTGGTTCTGCTTCAGGGAGAGGGAGAAATAGGCATAGAAATGCTATAGTTATAAGGGATTCAATTGTAAAGGGAAATAGAATGGCATTTCTGTGGCTGCAAATGAGAGTCCAGGATGCTGTGCTGCCTCCCTGGTGCTAGGGTTTTGGATTTCTCAGAGCAGGATATTCTGGAGGGTACCTGTCGGTAACAATGTAGCTTTTTAAAAAAGGATGAGGCCCTAAAAGCAGAACATAGAAAACTAGGAAGAAAGTTGAAATGCAGAATTTCAAAGGCAGTTATCTCAGGAATACTACCAGTGCCACAAGCTAGTCAGAGTAGAAACAGCTGAAAAGCTGCTGTGATGTTTCAGATTCGTGGGACATTGGGACCGGTCGTAGGGGAGGTGGGACCTGTACAAACTGGATGGGTTACACCTGGCAGGACTGGGACTGATGTCCTTAGGGAGATACTTAGTAGAGTAGTTGGGCAGGGTTTAAACTAGTGTGGCAAGGCGATGTGAACCAGAGGAGTAGGGGAGTAGGTGCTGAAATTGAGGGAATGGTGGAAACCAAAACAAACATTATTAAGAACAAGAACAGGCAGGGAAACATTGCTGAAAAGAGCAGGGGCAGTTGTCTAATGAAGATGATTGTTGAGGGAAAAGCAGTTGATGGACTTCAGTAAAACCCTTGACAAAGGTCCCTCATGGCAAACTGGTACAAAAGGTGAAGTCACATGGTATCAGCAGTGAGTTGGCAAGATGGACACAGAACTGGCTTAGTCATAGGAGACAGAAGGTAGCAGTGGAAGAATGCTTTTTGGAATGGAGGTTTGGTGTTCCACAGGGATCAGTGCTGGGACCTCTGCTGTTCGTGATCTACATAAATGATTTGAAGGAAAATGTAGCTGGTCTAATTAGTAAGTTTGTGAATGATACAAAGATTGGTGGAGTTGCAGATAGTGAGGAAGATTACCAAAGGATATAGCAGAATATAGATCAGTTGGAGACATGGGCAACAAAATGGCAGATGGAATTTACTCCAGCCAAATGTGAGGTAATGCATTTTGGAAGGTCAAATACAGATGGAAATTATACAGTAAATGGCTGAATCCCAAGAAATATTGATTGCAGAAGGATCTGGGTGTGCAAATCCACATATCACTGAAGATGGCAGTGGAGGGAGAAAAGGTAGTAAAAAAGGCTTAAAGCATGCTTGCCTTCATTGGATTCCTGAAGAAGGGCTGATGCCCAAAACGTCGATTCTCCTGTTCCTTGGATGCTGCCTGACCTGCTGCACTTTTCCAGCAACACATTTTCAGCTCTGATCTCCAGCATCTGCAATCCTCACTTTCTCTTCATTGGAAGGGGCATTGAGTATAAAGGACAGACAAGTTATGGTGCAACTTTATCGAACTTTAGTTCAGCCACACTTGGAATATTTCGTACAGTTCTGGTCACCACACTACCAGAAAGATGTGAATGCTCTGAGAGGGTAGAGAAAGTGTGGAAGATTTATTAGATCAGCCATTTTGTCACATCCTAAAAGCCTGGAAACCATTTGGAATCTTATGTTAGAGGTAGAGGTAGAGGTAGAGGCAATTTAGCATGGCCAATTCACCTGGCCTGCACATCTTTGGACTGTGGGAGGAAACCGGAGCACCCGGAGGAAGCCCACGCAGACACGGGGAGAACGTGCAAACTCCACACAGTCAGTCGCCTGAGGCGGGAATTGAACCCTGGTCTCTGGCGCTGTGAGGCAGCAGTGCTAACCACTGTGCCACCGTGCCACCCACAATAGCAGCATTCGAGAAGCACCTGGATGATTAGGCCTGTTTCCACACTGTAAGTAATCTAATCTAAAAAAAATACATGAATAAGAAGGGAGTAGAGGGATTATGGATCCTGAAGTGAAGACATTCTTAGTATGGAAGGGCAAAATGCAGAGTACAAAGTCCTTACTGTCTGTAGTTTACATGAATGATCTTGGTCTTGGTGGATGGAATGGTGCAAAAGGAAGAAATCATCTTGCCAGAGGACCAGTAGAGGATCATAAGATATGCAAGCCTGGTCTGAATTTACCCAACAGATCCATGCTATCTATAGTGTGAGGAGAAACAGCTGGAAACCTAGAAAGAAGGTCAATGATGTTCTGTGATGTGCGAGAGCAAGTGCTACACACTTCTGAAACCTCACAATCAGTCTATTAGTGCTACTGTATACATTTCCCACTAATGGGGTGGCATGGTGGCTGAGTGGTTAGCACTGCTGCCTCATAGCACCAGGGTCCTAGGTTCAATTCCAGCATCGGGTGACTGTCTGTGTGGAGTTTGCGCAATCTCCCCGTGCCTGTGTGGGTTTCCTCCAGGTACTCCGGTTTCCTCTCACAGTCCAAAGATGTGCAGGTCAGGTGGATTGGCCATGCTAAATTGCCCATAGTGTTAGGGTCATTAGTCAGAGGGAAATGGGTCTGGGTGGGTTACGGGTCGGTGGGGACTGGTTGGGCCAAGGGGTCTGTTTCCACACCGTAGGGAATCTAATCTAATGTTCATTTCATACCACCCTCACTGTTGCATGCAACACATTTTCTCATGTGCTCTTCTCCTTTAGTATCCCACACCACCAACCCTGAATATGTTGCCTCTTCAGTCTCTGAGCACATCTCATCACCTGATCACTCACTGACACGTCCAACATTTCCATTCTTTTTCTCATTACAAAAAGTCAGCCTATAAGAAGGCACAGAGAGCGACTTTGATTTATTGATTAGTTTGGACATTCTTATTTCCCTACAGCTATTGAATCGTTGGTGAAACTAACATATCCCCATCTTCAGTTCTGCTGTGACATGATGTCTTTCCAGTCACTTTGGCATCTTACTTTAGACTTGAATCTGCCTTAGATATTTGTTCAGAGATAGAAAACCTGCAGATGCAGGAATCCATGGTAGACAAGCAGGAGGCTGGAAGAACACAGCAAGTCAGGCAGCATTAGGAGATGGAGAAGTTACCGTTTATTTGTTCAGCAAGCTGTGTTGCACTCTGAATTACATAAATTATTGATTTGTCAATTTGTCTCAAGTAGGGTGTATTGAACATAGAACATAGAACATAGAACAATACAGCACAGAACAGGCCCTTCAGCCCACGATGTACAGCTTACCTTACCTTATGTCCTGTACAGCTGCAACATCACCTCACGACTCTTGAATTCAATCCCTCTGCTAGTGAACGCTAATACACCATAGGCCTTCTTACAAGCTCTATCCACCTGAGTGGCAACTTTCAAAGAGCTATGAACATAGACCCCAAGATCCCTCTGCTCCTCCACCTTACTAAGAACCCTACCGTTAACCCTGTATTCCACATTCTTATTTATCCTTCCAAAATGGACCACCTCACACTTGACAGGTCCGAACTCCATCTGCCACTCCTCAGCCCAGCTCTGCATCATATCTAAGTCCCTTTGCAGCTGACAACAGCCCTCCTCACTATCCACAACTCCACCAATCTTCGTATCGTCTGCAAATTTACTGACTCACCCTTCGACTCCCTCTTCCAAGTCATTAATAAAAATTACAAACAGCAGAGGACCTAGAACTGATCCCTGCGGAACTCCACTTGTAACTGGGCTCCAGGCTGAATATTTAGCATCTACCACCACTCTCTGACTTCGACCGGTTAGCCAGTTCTCTATCCAACTGGCTAAATTTCCCTCTATTCCATGCCTCCTGACTTTCCGCATGAGCCTACCATGGGGAACCTTATCAAATGCCTTACTAAAATCCATGTACACTACATCCACTGCTCTACCCTCATCCACATGCTTGGTCACCTCCTCAAAGAATTGAATAAGACTTGTAAGGCAAGACCTACCCCTCACAAATCCGTGCTGGCTGTCCCGAATCAAGCAGTGTCTTTCCAGATACTCATAAATCCTATCCCTCAGTACCGTTTCCATTACTTTGCCTACCACCGAAGTAAGACTAACTGGCCTGTAATTCCCGGGGTTATCCCTATTCCATTTTTTGAACAGGGGCATAACATTCGCCACTCTCCAGTCCCCTGGTACCACCCCCATTGACAGTGAAGACGAAAAGATCATTGCCAACGGCTCTGTAATTTCCTCTCTTGCTTCCCACATAATCCTAGAATATATCCCATCAGGCCTGGGGGACTTGTCTATCCTCAAGTTTTTCAAAATGCCCAACACATCTTCCTTCCTAACAAGTATCTCCTCTAGCTTACCAGTCAGTTTCATACTCTCCTCTTCAACAATACGGTCCCTCTTATTTGTAAATACTGAAGAAAAGTACTCATTCAAGACCTCTCCTATCTCTTCCGACTCAATACACAGTCTCCCACTACTGTCCTTGATTGGACCTACCCTCGTTCTCGTCATTCTCATGTTTCTCACATATGCATAAAAGGCCTTGGGGTTATCCTTGATCCTACCCGCCAAAGATATTTCATGCCCTCTCTTAGCTCTCCTAATCCCTTTCTTCAGCTCCCTCCTGGCTATCCTGTATCCCTCCAACGCTCTGTCTGAACCTTGTTTCCTCAACCTTATGTAAGCCTCCTTCTTCCTCTTTACAAGACATTCAACCTCCCTCGTCAACCAAGGTTCCCTCATACGACCATCTCTTTCTTGCCTGACAGGTATATACATATCAAGGACACGTTGTAATTGTTCCTTGAAAAAGTTCCATATTTCAATGACATCCTTCCCTGACAGCCTATGCTCCCAAATTATGCTCCTCAGATCCTGTCTTGCAGCATCGTATTTACCCTTCCCCCAATTGTAAAACCTACCCTGTTGCACGCACCTATCTCTCTCCATAACCAAGGTGAAAGTCACAGAATTGTGGTCACCTTCACCAAAGTGCTCACCCACTAACAAGCCCATCACTTGTCCCGATTCGTTACCAAGTACCAAATCCAATATGGCCTCCCCTCTGGTCGGTCAATCTACATACTGAGTTAGAAAAGCTTCACACTGCACAAACACCGCCCCGTCCAATCTACTTGATCTAAAGAGCTTCCAATCAATATTTGGGAAGTTGAAATCGCCCATGACTACTACCCTGTGGCTTCTGCACCTTTCCAAAATCCATTTCCCAATCTGTTTCTCCACATCTCTGCTGCTATTGGGGGGCCTATAGTAAACACCCAACAAGGTGACTGCACCTTTCCTATTTCTGACTTCAGCCCATACTACCTCCAAAGGCAGATCCCCCTCGAACTGCCTTTCTGCAGCCGTTATACCATTTCTAATTAGCAACGCCAACCCCCCCTCCTTTTTTACCACCTCCCCCAATCTTACTGAAACATCTGTAACCAGGAACCTCCAACAACCATTCCTGTCCCTCATTTATCCACGTTTCCGTGATGGCCACAACATCGTAGTCCCAATCACCGATCCATGCCTTAAGTTCACCCACCTTATTTCTGATACTCCGTGCGTTGAAGTATACACACTTGAGCCCATCTCTGTGTCCGCAAGTATTTCCTGTCAATGCTACCTTCTCCACAGCCTCCCTATATTCTTGGACACCCTGAAAAACAGCTAACCTACTTGCTGGACTACAAATCCGGATCCCATCCCCCTGCCAAATTCGTTTAAACCCCTCCCCCCAACTGGTGTTGCTTATTGGCTATCTCATCACTTGTGTTTGTTTGCAAAACCTGCTAATCTTCCAGTCTGAACTTTCAGCACTGATAGTCGAGGAAAGTGTTTCTGCCAACCCATTTTTGGTTCCAGGTTTCATTAAGGGCTTGGAGATCTTCATTAACCTTTAGGTCTCAGGCCACTCTACTGCAGACCAATGTCTGGCTCCATACTTGATTTCCAGTGTCCCTGCTGCAGCTTCTGAAAAATGCCTTCCTGAAGTGATGTTGGAATGACCAGGCATTCATCGCACACATTAAGTTAGCTATGATGATAAAATGCTGTCAATGATTCAAGATATTGCAAAGAAATTACCTCTTTCAGCAGGGATGATATTTTCTTTCAAGGAAAGCTGAAAGCTTTAAATATCCTGCAGTTAAAGGCATCTACAGAATACAGACTGCCAAGAAAATAATCAAAGACACTTGCCATTCAGTAATCTCAGAATGTGTCTTCCGGGCTCACTCTATCGGCATTTCTCTGGATACCCTTTGACACTGGCTGGTGGTGAGACATTACTTATCCACCAACTGCTCCTATCCGATCTGGGAATGCTAATTGTGGCTTATCTGTGCCTATGAGGCTTCATTGCTCCAGATTGATTTGCATTGCTGCTGTTCATCTGCTTCAGTCACCGTCTGTATCACTTTCTCTCAAGTCAAATCTTCTTTTGAATAATAATTCGAACAAAAGCCCACCAGCAATTCAGATACACTTTTTGTCTCTTGTGAATTCTTACGTTAAATTATCATCATCACATTGGTCCACTAACCTGTAGCGATCGTTAACAAAGTTATCTACAAATTCTCATGAATGCTGAATCCTTCGATTAAATTTGTTCTTTGAAGAATTTTACTAGTTCTGAGGTTGAAACCATTGTCAATGTGTTTCAGCATCTTGTTAAAGATACCTGTTGCTTCTCTTACCCCTTGGTAAATTATATCATTAGCTGGACTTCCAATTGTATACAAAAGTGTATTAATTTGATCAACATATCTAATTTGTAAGCCATTCTATGTCTTTCAAACTGTTTCCTCCAAGATTTCCAATATGCTGCATTTGGTTCACCTTTGAACTAAGTATTTCTGGCAATAATATTTCTGAAGGTATTTCTCTTGCTTAAAAATTTGTATATTTCTGTGATGACAATTCCACTGCTCACTGATGTATTTGAGAGTCAGCATGATTTGTGGCCAAAGTGCATGATTCCAAGTCTTTATTTTTTTGCAGTTTTACTGTATGAATCTCGCTGTTAACAGCTGTAATAAGTTATTCTAGCTTCTTTAACAACTTTACTGAATTAATTCCATTGCCTGGAGCTTTAATAAACAATGCCCATTTTAATCAGGATTTTACGAAATGATTATCTTTATCCTGCTCCTTTAACATTTTTCTGGATAATTCTTGCCTCTGCAGCTCTAATAATGATCCCTGTTTCATTCAATATTTTTCACCTAGATGATTTCCACTTCCCACAGTCTAAATAAAAGCTTCTTAGGTTTAATAGTATTTTAATGAAAAATCACCTGGATTTTCCGGTGGCCTTAATAAAATCTCCAAACTTCCTTCCTTTAGACCTGGTGCTGCTTCAGTAGCTAATCTGCCCTTTTGTCATTTTTATTCTGGATTTTTGACATCCCTAGGTCCGCACTGTCAGCTTAAATTGCTTTTCTAGACCATGATTTCCTTTGCTAAAGTCCCTTGTAGTGATAATTGACCTGACCTTTCCTAATGTGTGGTATTACACTACATGTTTTAAAGATTCCATTGACCACTCGGGATTTTAATTTCACTCATGACATTTCTGATGTCCATATATTGTCTCGCTGAACTCTGACTCAGGACTGCCCTTATGGACCACTGCTGTGTGATGTCTCTGTTTTGAGGTAACTGATTTTCCTTCTCCAAGAAGTTTCTGATGCTCCTGCTGCAGTGTGTCTTACCAGATCTGAAATGCTTTACGCATTAAGTGGAAATTTTTTTCTTTGAATGTTGCCATGACAGCTTTTTAAAAAATATTTAGTTCTTCTCCGCTGCTGTCTGCATGAGCACTTGACTTAAAGTTGAATAAAAATATTCAGACCTCCATTGCTTCCAGGATGTTATTTGAGGAGCTAAATGATAATCACATTGTTGCTCACCATGTTTTATGTGCAGTTAAACTGAGTGCATCTCACCATTCTGCCAACATGCTCTCTCAGTGTAGGGACCTGCCGGCCTGCTAAGTCTAGACTATCTAGACCACACACTTATATTAACTAGCAGTAGTTTATTGAATGTTAGCAACTTGTAACAGGTTGCAATGATTTGGCAGACATTGTTGCAGGGACTGTGAAGAGAGCATACACATTAGGTCATAATTCTCAGAACCCCCCCTAGCTGTTGCACCGACACATCTATTCAACATCAACAAAATTGATGGTGCTTATGACACTCCATGGGATTAACCCCTTCAATTCCTTTCTGACCTGAATGCATCATTGAGCAGG
This sequence comes from Chiloscyllium punctatum, assembly GCF_047496795.1. Lineage (NCBI taxonomy): Eukaryota > Metazoa > Chordata > Chondrichthyes > Orectolobiformes > Hemiscylliidae > Chiloscyllium > Chiloscyllium punctatum. The sequence goes on along the minus strand of NC_092752.1, from coordinate 44,567,603 downwards.
TTATTGGTCAGTATGATAGTTCTAGGAGAAAGTGAGGACTGCAGATGCTGGAGATCAGAGCTGAAAATGTGTTGCTGGAAACGCGCAGCAGGTCAGGCAGCATCCAAGGAGCAGGAGAATCGACATTTCGGGCATGAGCCCTTCTTTAGGAAAGTATGATAGTTCTGTCAACCACTCTCTCCTTCATACTGGGTTGACAGGTTATCAGTTTGACCAGGTCAGATTTGGCTAATGGGAGGTGTTTGGCTCTAATGAAATTGTCTACCGTAGCATATATCAGACTTTCATCTGCAATACAAAGGACAAAGAACATTTACAGCCCAGGAACAGGCCCTTTGGCCCTCCAAGCCTGAGCGGATCCAACTCGACAACCTAAACTCCACCCAATTCCTAAGCATCTGTATCCGTCTGCTCCCCACCTACTCCTGCATCTGTCCAGACACACCTTAAATGAATCTACCATGCCTGCCTCTACCACCTCTGCTGGCAATGTGTTCATTGCACTTACCATCCTCTATGTAAAGTACTTTCCACATGTATTCCACCTTAAACTTTTTTTCCTCTCACCTTGAACGTGTGACCTCTCGTTATTGAATCCCTCACCCTGGGAAAAAACTTATCTCTATCCACCCTGTCTATACCCTTCATGATTTTGTAGATCTCAATCAGGTTCTCCCTCAAACTCCTTTTTTCTAATGAAAACAATCCTAACCTACTCAACCACTCTTCATAGTTAGCACCTTCCATACCAGGCAACATCCTCGTAAACCTTCTCTGCACCCTCTCCAAAGCGTCCACATCCTTTTGGTAATGTGGTGACCAGAAGTGTACATAGTATTCTAAATGCTGCCTAACCAATGTTGTATACAATTTTAACATGACCTGCCAGTTCTTATACTCAATACCCCGTCCGATGAAGGCAAGCATACTATATGCCTTCTTGACCACTCTATCCACCTGTGAAGCAACCTTCAGGGTACAATGGACCTGAATATCCACCTAACTATCCTTTAGTCTTCCCAAAACATCCTCCCTCCTTCTGTGAACATGATCCAGAGTAAACAAACTTCTATCTCTAATCTCAACATTTATCATGTCCCTCTCCTAAGTGAACACTGATGCAAAGTAATCATTCAGAATCTCACCCATTTTCTCAGGTTCGATATACAACCTTCCTTCCTTATCCTTTAGTGGACCAACCCTTTCTCTAGTTACCCACTTGCTTCTTGTATATGAATAAAAGACTTTGGGATTCTCATTAATTCTGCTCATTAAAGTTATTTCAAGACCCCTTTTAACCCGCTTGATTCCTCATTGAAGATTGATCCTACTTTCCCGAAATGCCTCCAAGGCCCGTTCTGTTTTTAGCTGCCTGGACCATATGTATTCTTCTCTTTTCCTCTTGGCTAGTTGCATAATTTCTCTTGTCATCCACAGTTCACGAATCTTGCCCTTCCTATCCTTTGCCTTCAAAGGGACATGCCTATCCTGCACTATCGTCAACCTCTCTTTGAAAGCCTCCCATATATCAAATGTGGATTTCCCTTCAAATAGCTGCCCCCCAATCCACATTTTCCAACTCCTGCTGAATTTTGATATAATTGGACTTGGCCCAGTTTAGTACTCTTCCCTTAGGACCACTCTTATCTTTGTCTATGAGTATTCTAAAACTTACAGAATTGTGGTCACTGTTCCCAAAGAAATCCCCCAATGCAACTTCTACCACCTGGCCTGGCCCATTCCCCAACACCAGGTTCAATATGGCTCCTTCCTGAGTTGGACTATGACATACTGCTCTAGAAAACTTTCCTGGATGCTCGTTACTAATTCTGCTCCATCCAGACCTCTGACACTAAGTGCATCCCAGTCAATGTTGGGAAAATTAAATCTCCCATCACCACCACCCTGTTGCCTCTACATCTTTCCATAATTTGTTTACCTATTTGTTCTTCTACCTCATGCTCACTGTTGGGAGGCCTGTAATACAGCCCCAACAATGTAACTGCACCCTTTTATTTCTCAGCTCTACCCATAATGCATCACTGCTGAAGCTCTCCATCGTGCCCTCTTTTCACACAGCCGTGATATCATCCCTGACTAGCAATGCAACTCCTCCCCCCTTTTATTTCCCTCTCTGTCCTGTCTGAAGCATCAATATCCTGGAACATTTAGTTTCCAATCATGCCTTTTCTTCAACGAAGTCTCTGTGATCACAATAACATCATACTCCCAGGCACCAATCCAAGCCCTACGTTTGTTTGCCTTATCCACTATACTGCTTGCATTAAAGTATGAGCACTTCAGACCACCATTTCCTTTGCATTCAGCTGCTATCTGCCTACTCTTCCCCTGGGTAATGCTATCTTCATGATTCTTACAGTCTGTAGTTTTCACCTCATTGTCTACTAATCTTCTCTCCTGGTTCCCAGCCCCCTGCCACATTAGTTTAAACCCTTCCCAACAGCAGTAGCAAAAACTCTCCCAAGGACATTAGTTCCAGTCTGGTTCAGGTGTAGATTATCTAATTTGTAATAGTCCCACCTTCCCCAGAACTGGTCCCAATGTCCCACAGATCTGAACCCCTCCCTCCTACATCATCCCTCAAGCCATCCTACCTATTCTTTCATTTCTACCCTGGCTAGCACGTGGCACTGGTAGTAATCCCAAGATTACTACCTTCAAAGTCCTCCTCTTTAACTTCTCTCCTAGCTTCCTGAATTCTGCTTTCAGGATCTCATCTCATTTTTTACTTATATCGTTGGTACCTATATGCACTACGATAACTGGCTGTTCACCGTCCCCTTTCAGAATGTTCTGTATCCCTGACCCGAGCACCTGGGAGGCAACATACCATCCAGGAGTCTTGTTTTCAGCCACAGAACCGCCTGTCTACTCCCCTCACAATAGAATCCCTATGACTATGGCCCTACGAGTCTTTTTCCCGCCCTTCTGAACAGCAGAGCCCACCACGGTGCCATGATCCTCCCTGGTGAGCCATCTCCCCAACAGTATCCAAAACGGTATACCTGTTTTGGAGGGAGATAACCGCAGGGGACACCTGCACTGCCTTCCTGAATTTTCTCTGCCTTTTGGTCACCCATTCACTGTCTCCCTCAGCAATTCTCATCTGCGATGTGACCAATTCACTAAACGTGCTATCCACAACCTCTTAAGCATTTTGGATGCTCCAAAGTGAGTCCAACCACAGCTCCAGGGGCATCATGCGGTCAAACAAGAGTTGCAGCTGGACACACTCCTTGCAGGTGTAAGACGGCAGCCACATCCCTGAGCTCGCACATCAAGCAAGAGGCACATGCCCTGGGTCTGCGGTCCCCTGCCATTGTAAGCCTTAGCTTTTACTCAACTAACTAATAAAAAACAATGCACTTATATGCACAAAAAAAACCCCTTACCTTACAGAGTCCTTTTCTTCTGGTTGGGTGGGGGTGTGGGGGGTGGTGGTGCAGGAGGAAGATATTACATGTGCAGTATCTCTGGTTTAGCCACTACCCAAATATATACTAAGTGCTTACCTTCCTGGCAACCTCCTGGTCGCAACGTCACCTCTGCTCTATCTCCCACTGCTCCCGGACAGGAAAAAGGCCACAGGCTTTAAAGGTAAGTATTTATACTAAGTCCTTACCTTACTGGCAACATCCTGATCCTCAGCGTCACCTCTGCCCCATCTCCCGCTGCTACCAGACAGGAAAATATCTTCCACATTGCTGCGTAGATGTCATTATTTACCTGTACTAGAACAACCTGACAGGCAGTATATACCTGACATATACCCGACAGGCGGTATATACCCGACAGGCGGTATATACCCGACAGGCAGTATATACCCGACAGGCGGTATATACCCGACAGGCGGTATGTACCTGACAGGCGGTATATACCCGACAGGTGGTATATACCCGACAGGCGGTATATACCTGACAGGCGGTATATACCCGACAGGCGGTATATACCTGACAGGCAGTATATACCTGACAGGCGGTATATACCTGACAGGCAGTATATACCCAACAGGCGGTATATACCTGACAGGCAGTATATACCTGACAGGCGGTATATACCCGACAGGCGGTATATACCCGACAGGCGGTATATACCCGACAGGCGGTATATACCCGACAGGCAGTATATACCCGACAGGCGGTATATACCCGACAGGCAGTATATACCCGACAGGCGGTATATACCTGACAGGCGGTATATACCCGACAGGCGGTATATACCCGACAGGCAGTATATACCCGACAAGCGGTATATACCTGACAGGCGGTATATACCTGACAGGCGGTATATACCCGACAGGCGGTATATACCCGACAGGCGGTATATACCCGACAGGCAGTATATACCTGACAGGCAGTATATACCTGACAGGCGGTATATACCCGACAGGCAGTATATACCCGACAGGCGGTATATACCCGACAGGCGGTATATACCCGACAGGCAGTATATACCCGACAGGCGGTATATACCCGACAGGCGGTATATACCAATTCAGATAATTGGCGAGGGACTTATGGCTAAAAGTCATTACAGATACTTCAGTTTCTTTTTTTTAATTGATCTTTTGTACTCTGCTATCTTTGAAGCTGGAAAAATCTCAACTTTCTGCATCTTTAATCTCTGCGGCAATATTCAAAATTCTTATCACAAGATGGCAGAGTTTTGATCTGATTACATAATTATGCAGTTGGTTAGCTTTATTTATAGCATGTTGCTTTCATTGTTTGGCAAGCTTGTAGCCCTATGATTTAGTTTGACAAGTCCTGACAGAGTCCTGCCTGAGATGCCGACTCTCCTGCTCCTCAGATGCTGCCTGACCTGCTGCGATTTTTCCAGAGCCACACTCTATCTACTCAAAGTTTCGAAAATAGAAACTAAGTTGTAAGTATAACTGGATTCCTCTGAGCAAGGTGACCCTGATCAACACTTTCAGAAAATCAACCAAGAAACAATTATCCATATCTGTGTAATAATGCATCCCAAAAACCCTTTAAGTAATCTGGCCAGTTTTGTTAGTTTTTAGTTATTTTTCCTTTAACTATGTTTGTCCATCTTTTATGTGAATGTATCTGAAAGCAAAAGTTTGTGGGTTTAAACATAGCTTACTTTATTGTTTAATTTTGCACTGCTAAAGTTACTGTGTTATTAATAAGTTGCTAAGACTTTTGTTTAAGCTACAATCAGATGCTCAGAATTAATTATTTGCAGAGTCTGGATTGGTTATTCAAAAAGCCTGGTTAAGAACCATTGGGATCAATTTTGAGGGTCTTTGGAAGTTTTAATTTTACTGTGTTGCAAATGCAGAGACAGATTTGGTTCGGATCTTTGTTTCCATGTCACAATAATATATTCAGTGACAATAATATATTCAGTGACTTACCCATCATCATCTTCTGTGGAGAAAACTCCACAGTGTCATACCCATTGAGTGAATACATTTTCCCTTATCTTAGTCTTAAATAGTCTACACCATATACCGAAACTGTGATCCTGGTTCTAGACTCCCCAACCAGAAGAATATCCTCCTTGGATTTAGTTTGCCCAGCTCTATTAGACTTTTATACATTTCAGTCAGATCTCCTTTCATCTTCCTAAACTTTAACAAATTCAGGCCCAGTCAAACTAATCTTTCCTCACAGGACAGTTCTGACATCCCCTGTGTCTGCACAGTGATCTTCTGCTGCACTCTCTCAGTGGCAATTATATCCCTTCTCAGGTAGGGAGACCAAAACTGCCCATCATACCCCAGGTGTGGTGTCACACTGTCTCTGTATAACAGCTGTAATACATCCCTATCTCTGAGCTCAAATCCTCTTGCAATGAAGGCCAATCTCCCATTTGCCTTTCTTATTACTCACTGCCTATCTTCACTGATGTGTGTACAAGGTCACGCTGATCCCTTCGCACATCCACAATTCCCAACAGATCACTGTTTAAATAATATTGATTTTTCTGGTTTTCGTACTAAAACATATCTTCACATTTATATCCAGCACTTACCCACTCACTCAACTTGTCTAAATCACATTGAAGCATCCTTGTATTCTCCTCACAACCCTGCCCAGTTTTGTGTCCTGTGTGTCCTTGGTAAAATCCATGGTATCATAGAACATAGAACATAGAACATAGAAGAATACAGCGCAGTACAGGCCCTTCAGCCCTCGATGTTGCGCCGATCAAAGCCCACCTAACCTACACTAACCCACTATCCTCCATGTGCCTATCCAATGCCCGTTTAAATACCCATAAAGAGGGAGAGTCCACTACTGCTACTGGCAGGGCATTCCATGAACTTACGACTCGCTGAGTGAAGAACCTACCCCTAACATCAGTCCTATATCTACCCCCCCTTAATTTAAAGCTATGCCCCCTTATAATAGCTGACTCCATACGTGGAAAAAGGTTCTCACTGTCAACCCTATCTAACCCCCTAATCATCTTATACACCTCTATCAAATCACCCCTAAACCTTCTTTTCTCCAATGAAAACAACCCCAAGTGCCTCAGCCTTTCCTCATAGGATTTTCCTACCATACCAGGCAACATCCTGGTAAACTTCCTCTGCACCCGTTCCAGTGCCTCCACATCCTTCCTATAGTATGGCGACCAAAACTGCACACAATATTCCAGATGCGGCCGCACCAGAGTCTTATACAACTGCAGCATGACCTCAGGACTCCGGAACGCAATTCCTCTACCAATAAAAGCCAGTACGCCATATGCCTTCTTCACTGCACTATTTACCTGGGTGGCAACTTTCAGAGATCTGTGTACATGGACACCAAGATCCCTCTGCTCTTCCACACTACCAAGTAGTCTACCATTAGCCCAGTAATCCATCTTTTTATTACTCTTACCAAAGTGAATCACTTCACACTTAGCTACATTGAACTCCATTTGCCACCTTTCTGTCCAGCTCTGCAGCTTCTCTATATCCCGCTGTAACCTGCCACATCCTTCCTCACTGTCTACAACTCCTCCGACTTTCGTATCATCCGCAAACTTGCTCACCCAACCTTCTAACCCTTCCTCCAGGTCATTTATAAAAATGACAAACAGCAATGGTCCCAAAACAGATCCTTGCGGAACACCGCTAGTGACGGCACTCCAAGATGAACCTTTGCCATCAACTACTACCCTCTGTCTTCTTCCAGAGAGCCAATTCCTAATCCAAACCTCCAACTCACCCTCAATGCCATATCTCTGTATTTTCTGCAGTAGCCTACCATGGGGGACCTTATCAAACGCCTTACTAAAATCCATATATACCACATCTACCGCTTTCCCCTCATCTACCTCCTTAGTCACCTTCTCAAAGAATTCAATAAGGTTTGTGAGGCACGACCTGCCCTTCACAAAACCATGCTGACTATCCTTGATCACATCATTCTTATCCAGATGTGCATAAATCCTATCCCTTACAATTCTCTCTAAGACTTTGCCCACAACAGAAGTGAGACTCACTGGCCTATAGTTACTAGGATTATCTCTACTCCCCTTCTTGAACAAGGGAACCACGTTTGCTAGCCTCCAGTCCTCTGGCACTACTCCTGTCGACAAAGAGGACACAAAAATCAAGGCCAATGGCTCTGCAATCTCCTCCCTTGCTTCCCAGAGAATCCTAGGATAAATGCCATCAGGCCCAGGGGACTTATCTATTTTCACCCTTGCCAGAATTTCCAACACCTCTTCTCTACATATCTCAAAGCCATCCATTCTACTTATTCGTGCCTCAGTATTCATATCGACAACAATGTCCTGTTCCTGAGTGAATACTGACGAAAAGTATTCATTCAGCGCCTCCCCAATCTCTTCAGCCTCCACACGCAACTTCCCATTACTATCCTTGATTGGACCTATTCCTTCCCTAGTCATTCTTTTATTCCTAACATACCTATAGAAAGCCTTAGGGTTTTCCCTAATCCTACCAACTAAGGACCTTTCATGTCCCCTCCTTGCTGCTCTTAGCTCTCTCTTCAGGTCCTTCCGGGCTACCTTATAACTCTCAATTGCCCCTATTGAACCTTCACGCCTCATCTTTACAAAGGCCGCCCTCTTCCATTTAACAAGGGATTCCAACTCCTTATTAAACCACGGCACCCTCACACGACCCTTTCCTCCCTGCCTGATAGGTACGTACTTATCAAGGACACTCAATAGTTGCTCCTTGAACAAATTCCACATATCAATTACGCTCTTGCCTTGGAATCTACTTTTCCAATCCACACATCCTAAGTCATGCCTCAACGCATCATAATTTCCCTGCCCCCAGCTATAACTCTTGCCCTGTAGTACACACTTATCCCTCTCCATCACTAGAGTAAAAATCACCGAATTGTGGTCACTGTCCCCAAAGTGCTCACCTACCTCTAGTTCTAATACCTGGCCTGGTTCGTTACCCAGAACCAAATCCAGTATGGCCTCACCTCTTGTTGGCTTATCTACATATTGTGTCAGGAAACTCTCCTGCACACATTGCACAAACACTGACCCATCTAACGAACTTGAGCTATAGCTTTTCCAATCAATATCAGGAAAGTTAAAGTCTCCCATAACAATCACCCTATTACTGTCACTCTTCTCCTGAATCATCTTCGCAATCCTTTCTTCAACGATTCTAGGACTATTAGGAGGCCTGTAAAAGACTCCTAACAGGGTGACCTCACCTCTCCTATTCCTAACCTCAACCCAAACTACCTCAGATAGCAAATCTTCGTCCATCTTCCTTTCCACCGCTGTAATACTATCTTTGACAAGCAAAGCCACACACCCCCCTCTTTTGCCCCCACCTCTGACCCTACTAAAACATTTAAACCCTGGAACCTGCAACAGCCAATCCTGTCCCTGATCTAGCCACGTCTCCGTAATAGCCACAACATCGAAGTCCCAGGTACCAACCCACGCTGCGAGTTCACCTACCTTATTTCGTATACTTCTGGCATTAAAGTATACACACTTCAAGCCACTCTTCTGTTTACAGGCACCCTCCTTTAAGATTGATGCCATATTCCTAACCTCCCTACACTCCAGGTCCTGCACTCTAAAGCTACAGTTTGGGTTCCCATGCCCCTGCAGAGTTAGTTTAAACCCCCCCCAAGAGCACTAGCAAACCTCCCCCCAAGGATACTGGTGCCCCTCAGGTTCAGGTGCAGACCATCCTGTTTATAGAGGTCCCACCTTCCCCAGAAAGAACCCCAGTTATCCAAGTACCGAAATCCCTCCCTCCTGCACCATCCCTGTAGCCACGCATTTAACTCTTCTCTCTCCCTATTCCTCGACTCTCTATCACGTGGCACGGGTAACAAACCAGAGACAACAACTCTGTTCGTTCTAACTCTGAGCTTCCAACCTAGCTCCCTAAAAGCCTGTCTAACATCCTCAGCACTCCTCCTACCTATGTCATTGGTGCCAATATAGACCACGACTTCAGGCTGCTCCCCCTCCCCCTTAAGGACCCGGAAAACACGATCAGAGACATCAAGACAATGGTAAGGAAAGCATTCCATAAAACACATCAGAAACCCTATGATTTCACTTTATGAAAATGACCTAACTTTGCAAAGCAGGTCATCAATTCACAGCATACATAACACATTAGAATCAAACAAGCATACCAATTCCAAATATTCACATTTTCACACACTGTAGAACTAATGCAGAATTACTGTTAGGCAGAGGACTGTCTATGAACATGCCCAATTATCACTTCGAGTCAGCACAGAAGAGGTCCTTTGGCCTATTGAGTCTGCACCGAACTATCTACATCAATTCCATTTTCCAACACTTGGCCCATATCTTTGAATGTTATGACATTTTAAGTGCTCATCCATCTCCCCTTTCAAAGTTATAAGGTTTCCTGCTACTACTTTCTAGGCAGTGTATTCCGGATTCCCACCACCCTTTGGGTGGACAGCGTTTCCTCAAATCCCCTCTAAACCTCCTATCCTTCACCTTAAAATGTTGCCCTCATTTTAAGTTATTGACACTTCAACTAAGGGAAGCAGTTGTTTTCGATCATGTCTCTCATTATCTTATGTACCCAATCAGATTTCCCCACAGCATTTCCTCCTGGAAAGAAAACAATCCAAACCTAATGGCCTCTCTTCATTCTCCAACACAGACAACATCCTGGTGAATCTCTTATACAGCATCATAATGTAGCCACATCCTTCCTGTAGTGTGGCTACTAGAATGGCACACACTAGACCAACTGTGGCCATTCCTGAAGAAGGGCTCATGCCCGAAACGTCGATTCTCCTGCTCCTTGGATGCTGCCTGACCTGCTGCACTTTTCCAGCAACACATTTTCAACTGTGGCATAAACAAAGTTCTGTACATCTCAGTACTTAACCTCCCTGCTCTTATATTCTATACCATGACTGATAAATGAAATTGTCTTGTATGCCTTCTTAGACAATGTCCTGTCACCTGCAGGATCTATGAACATCCATAGATTCCAACAACCCTCTATTCTGAAAATCTTAGTATCCTAACAGTCACTGAGTACTCCCCCAGCTTGTTACTGCTTCCAAAGTGCCTTTTACATTTCAGGGTTAAAATCGATCTGCCATTGATCTATCCACCTGACCAACCTGCCTACATCTTCCTGTAACCGAAGACTTTATTCATCACTATTAACAACCCAGCCAGTCTTTGGATCAACCAAAATGCATCATTCCCCCCCTCCTTGCCCCGACAATAGCATCTATATCATTCCTGTATATCACTAACAATCAGGGGCCCAGTCTTCAGTCACACAAACCACCTTCTCTTTTTAACCCCTTGTCATTTCATAATAGCAACAATTTTGTCCATACTCCAGACATATGTTTGCCAGTCGACAGTGGTGTGGTTTGGTTTGCCCATTGATATGTATTTTAAGTCACCCATGATTGCTGTAGTACCGCATTGCATACATCTCTAATTACCCGTTTACTGCAATCCCCTTCCTTACCACTGCTGTTAACAGGCTTAACGACAACTTACACTGATGTTTTCCACCCGTTGCTCCTTATTTTATCCAGAGATTCTACGTCTAGAATCCTTTATGCCAATATCCTTTCTCACTATTGCACTCACTTCATCCATTGCTAACCATGCCTCTCTATTTTCTTTTTCTTTTGCCTGTCCTTCCTAAATATTGAATATTATTGAACACAAGAAATAAGAGCAGGAGTAGGCCATTGTATTCCTGATGAAGGGCTTTTGCCCGAAATGTCGATTTTACTGTTTCCTCGGATGCTGCCTGAACTGCTGTGCTTTTCCAGCACCACTCTAATCTCGACTCTGTTTTCCAGCATCTGCAGTCATTGTTTTGACCCATTTGGTCCATTGAGCTTGCTCCACCAATCCATAAGATTATGACTAATTTTTCCGTGGACTTAGGTCCACTAACCCACTCACGCACCATAACCCTTAATTCCTTTACTGTTCAAAAATCTATCATTGCCTTAAAAACATTCAACAAGGGACCCTCAACTGCTTCCCTGGACAGTGAATTCCACAGATTCACAATGCTTTGGGTGAAGAAGTTCCTCCTCAACTCAGTCCGAAATCTACTCTCCCTTATTTTAAGACTATGCCCCCTGGTTCTAGTTTCACCCACCAGTGGAAACAACCTCTCTTCTATCTTATTTATTCCTGTCATAATGTTTCTATAAGATCTCCCCTCATTCTTCTAAATTCCACTGAGTATAGTCCCAGTTTACTCAATCTCTCCTCATAAGGTAATCTTCCCAATTCCCAATTCTGGAATCAACCTCTGTGAAACTGGTCTGCAAACCCTCTAGTGCCAGTACATCCTTTCTCAAGCAAGGAGACCGAAACTGTATACAGATGTGACCTCACTAGCACCCTTTACAGACGTAGAATAACCTCCCTATTTTTAAACCCTATCCCTCTAGCAGTGAAGGATATATGTGGATATTCAGTTTCCCAACATTGGACACACTGAAGCAGTGTATCTAGGGTCAAAATCATATCATCCAAGGAGCAGGAGAATTGACGTTTCGGGCATGAGCCCTTCATCAGGAATGATTCCTGAAGAAGGGCTCATGCCCGAAATGTCGATTCTCCTGGTCCTTGGATGCTGCCTGACCTGCTGCGCTTTCAGCTCTGATCTCCAGCATCTGCAGTCCTCACTTTCTCCTCAAAATCATATCATATCCATTTACAACTATTTATTCAACTACCTTATTGTGAATGCTCCATACATTCAAATACGGGATGGGTATCTTTCAACTGTATGTTAAAAAATCAAAAAGACCTAAAAACCAAAGGTCTTTTCAGAAGGGTAACCAAACAGGCTTGTAGACATAGAGTTTGGAACTTTGGAAAAGACTTGACTTGGCCTGAACCAAACAGCAAAATTGTTCCCCAAGGCTTGCACTCCACAGGTCTACAGGTCTGTTTGGGTGAGTCTGGCCGAGCAAAGACTTTTCCAAAAGGCCTTTAATGGACTCGAACAGACCCAACTGGTAAGTGCATCAACAAATGGAGGCAAAGAATAATAAATACAGAGAATGAAAAGAAAGGTTGATCAAAAATCTGATGGTATTTGGAAAGATAATATGAACACATTGTCCAACATAAGGTGCAATAAGTTCAAGAGTTAAATTAATATTGTCCTGTTGGTTGAGTTATTATTAGTGAAAGAACTTGGAGAGTACATTAGGGGTATCTGAAAACTGAAAATATCCTTCATCTGAAAAACAGTATGTCCTGAAGCTGACAGATAAAGGATTCCTGACCTGTTCAAAAATGTTACGTTTGTCTTTTAAATATTTTTTAATACAGCAGTTTTGGATCATGGTTCTATATCCCCTTGTGTCTTCTGGCTTCCATTTTAGCTTTCAACTTTTCTATCTTTGTTTCCCTGTCTTGTGTCATCCTGCCACAATCTTCCAGTATCCAACATCCCCACTCCAACATGAGGATATTGGCTCCAGTCCTGCTAGGATGCAACCTGTCCAGCTTGTACAGATATCACCTATCCAAGGATCTGTCCCAGTGCCTGAGTAATCTAAATCCCTCCATCCTATAGCATTTCTCCATCCTGGCATTCATCTGTACTATTCTCCAATGATGAATTTGCTAGCTCATGGCACTGGGAATAATCCTGAAAAATTATCTTTGAGGTCATTTATTTCCTAGCTGCCTAAATCCTGCTTCGTAGAACTCATTCCCTGTTTTTACCTAAGTCATTGTGGTCTATGCTGGAAATGATCTATGGCTGTTCACTTCACGTCTTCAGAATATCCTGAAGTTGCTCAGTGACATCCTTGACCTAGTATCAGGCAGAAGGTTTGGCCGCAGAAACTTCAACCAGTTCTCCTTTCAATCGTATCTCTGATTGGTCCTGTACACTTTGTTCTCCAAATCTGTGCAGCTGAAGCATTCATGATTCCATGGAATTGGCTTTTGCTGCAGTCTGCTGAGAAACCATCTCTGCAAAGCAGCATTCAAAACAAAAACAAATGTCATAGAGACAGATGGACCCAGAGAACTACTGAACTATCCGCATAGTGTGTTTACTCTGTCAGTGGTCATTCATCCCCTTTCTGTATACTCTTCATCTGTGGTGTGACCACCAAACTGAACAAACTATCCACGAAGAACACAGTTTTGTGGATACTCCACAGCTGGTCCTCCATATCTGAAATAGGATTTTGAATAGCTGCAGTTGGAGACATTTTCTACAGACTCAGTCAGCCTGCACAATTAAACTGTTTCTGACTTCTCATATCCCAGGAAATAAACATTCTTTGCAAAGAAACTGAATGTTGACATAATTTCCTCATGGGAGACTGGTTACCAAGATTAGATCTCATGGAATACAGGGAGAACTAGCCATTTGGATACAGAACTGGCTCAAAGGTAGAAGAGAGAGGGTGATGGTGAAGGGTTGCTTTTCAGACTGGAGGCCTGTGACCAGTTATGTGCCACAAGGATCAGTGTTGGGTCCACGACTTTGCATCATTTATATACTGTAAATGATTTGGATGTGAACATAGGAAGCATAATTCGTACATTTGCAGATGACACCAAGATTGGAAGTGTAATGGATAGCAAAGGAGGTTACCTCAGAGGACAATGGGATCTTGATCAGATAGGCCAATAGGCTGAGGAGTGGAAGATGGAGATTAATTTAGATAAATGTGAGATGCTGCATTTTGGAAAAGCAAATCAGTGCAGGGCTTATACACTTAACGGTAAGATCCTAGGGAGTGTTGCTGAACAAAGATTCCTTGGAGTGCAGGTTTATAGCACCTTGAATGTAGAGTTGCAGGTAGATAGGATCATGAAGAAGGGATTTGGTATGCTTTCCTTTACTGGTCAGTGCATTGAATAGATGAGTTGGAAGGTCATGTTGCTGCTATACAGGACATTGGTTAGGCCACTGTTGTAATATTGTGTGCAATTCTGGTCTCCTTCCAATTGGAAAGATGTGAAACTTGAAAGGGATCAGAAAAGACTTCAAAGATATTGCCAGGGTTCGAGGATCTAAGCCATAGGGAGAGGCTGAATAGGCTAGGGCTGTTTTCCCTGGAGCATTGGAGGCTGAGGGGTGACCTTACAGAGGTTTATAAAATTATGAAGGGAATGGATAGGGTAAATAGGCAAAGTCTTTTCCTTGGGGTTGGGAAGTCCAGAACTAGAGGGCATAGGTTTAGGGTGAGAGGGGAAAGATATAAAAGGGATCTAAGGGGAAACTTTTTCATGCAGAGGGTTGTGCATTTATAGAATGAGCTGCCAGGGGAAGTGGTGGAGGCTGGTACAATTACAACATTTAAAAGGCATTTAGATGGGTATATGAATAGGAAGGGTTTGGAGGGAAATGGGCCAAGTACTGGCAGGTGGGACTAGACTGGGTTGGGATATCTCATCCGCATGGACAGGTTGGACTGAAGGGTCTGTTTCCATGCTGTACATCTCTATGACTCTAAATGAGACTAGATTAGGTTGGGATATCTCGTCGGCATAGACAAGTTGCACTGAAGGGCCTGTTTCCATGCTGGACAACTCTATGACTCTATTTCCGAGTATACTAGAGGATTCTCTCTTATTAGAGAGAGACAACTGTTGGTGACTTTAACTGTGGATCAGTGTGCATCAGAAGAGGGTCGAAATTCAGAAGCTGTGCCCTTCACAGTGACCCACCCGGTAAAGGGATTGAACACACAAAAGTGTGTCATACTTCAACATCACAGCCAACTGACCTGGCGAAGATAATTAAATTTGAACTACTAAGATGGAAAAAGACAAGGATGAGTCAAATATGGAAATCCTGAACTTTAGCAGTTTTAATTTGACTGAAATCAAAAATTGATGGAAAGAGAAGTGAGCAATAATTTCAATAAGTAATGTTTTAAGTACAGGTGTCTCATGAAGGGAGAAAATTTCTACCAAAAGTTTGAGCTCCCTTGATGACTAAAGTTAGAGATTAAAATAGAACAGAAAGGACTCTGATGATAAATATTTTGTTCAAAATGCAGTACAGAACAAACTTAAATATAAAAAAGGAGAATTGCTAAAAATGGAATGTGGAGTAACAAAGATGCGTAAGAATAGATTGGTAGGTAATATAAAAGGAAGTTTTAGTCAGATGAAGAATATTTTCATTTTTGGGATACCTTTATCTAAGATAAAGGATCTTTTACTGATCATCTCTCAATTTAAAGCAAAATATTTAACTCTTGAACTTTTGTACCTAATATATTGGGGAATGAGTTCACATTATTTTTATAGATAGGATGAAGTTTTTGATTAACTTTTCTTTTCATTATCTCTGCACTTATTATTCTATTTATCACTACACTTACTATTTTGGTCTTTTAGGGTTCAATTTAGACCTTTTGGAAGAAAATGCAGAACATTTGAACTTTAGAAGAAAGGTTGTTGCACCCGAAATATTAACTCTGATTTCTTCCACAGATGCAACCAGATCTGTTGAGCTTTTCAAGCCATTTATGGCTTTATTAGGAAAGCTTCAGCTTTTCTAGAATTACTGTGACAGTTCAGTTCATTACTGCTGAGTTCAAATACTCCAACCTAAACGCACGATCCTTCAGCAAAACCCAAGCACTTAAAAACCTTTCTAATCATTTGGTCATCACAAGGCTTTGTATACTTTCTCCTTCACATTTAATTTGAATCCATTCAGTTAATCCAGCAAATTTAGGTTAAAAACAGAAATTGGTCAAAAAAATCAGGTTAATAACGACATTACTCAACAACAGACAAAAGAAAATTAGTAAAAGGAAAAACTGAACAGTGGTATTTTGCTGATCTCCCCCCCGCCCCCTCAATTGGAAGCCTTGCTGTCTTTTTCTCTCCCCAAAAACCTATCCACACACTGGTTTTGAGGAGGAGGAAAACTGAGTCTGAAAGGTAACCTGCTTCCTGTTGCTACTTACACATGAACTTTGCCAAAGTTAGCTTGGAGCCTGCACTAGAGGAAATACAAGCCTCAGCTCAGCCGTGACTGGTTCATTCTCTGGTGATCAGTACTTAGGACCTAGTTTGATTCTGTAGCTCGAAAAATGTAAATGAAGATTTTCGGTACTTCGCACTGTCACACACCATATTATTATCTTTCATTCACATGTGAGCCATGGTCACCACTGTTTGGATCAGCATTTATTCTCCATCCCTAGTTGCCCTCGGGAAGGTGGTGGTGAACTGCTGCAGTCCACATGCCATAATGCCTTGGGAGGGAATTCTAGGATTTTGACCCAGTGACAGTGAAGGAATGGTGATATACTCCCAGAGTTAAAAATCAGACACACCAGGTTATTATCCTAGGTTTATTTCGAAGAACAAGCTTTCGGAGTTCTGCTCCTTCATCAGGTAGCTAGCTGGGCAGGATGATAGGACACAGAATTTATAGTAAAAGATCAAAGTATCATACAACTGATGTGATGTATTGAACAAATCTAGATTGATGATAAGTCGTTAATCACTTAGGATGAGTTGCAGGTTTCAATTCATTAATATGTAAATCCGAGAACTTCTTTCAAGTCATATTCCTGAGATAACTTAAGGTTTCATAAAAATACGTGACATCTCAGCTTGGACAGTACCTTATAAGGTGTGAGGTTAGAGTCTGTCTGTATCCCATTCTTGAGTCAGAGGGGTTCTGTCCAAAGGAGGAAGTGGGGAGTATTCCATCACACTCATTACGTTTTATTACTTGTTAAGAATAATCAGTGTGATATTGAAATTTCTTGCTCAACAGGTATGTTGGCCATTTATCTTTCATTTTTTGAATAAAATTGTGCCATATCAGATCTTAGAGAGCTACTTCATAATGAAAGAGCATGAGAATGCAAAAGAGGCTTGACTGTTTCTTGAAGGGATGGGTAAAGTGGTTAATTTTGGCTCCCGTAGGAACAAAGAATGTTGAAATTGCTCAACATATCGAGCAATATCATGCAGAAAGAAACAGAAGCCCTTTCCTCAGAACTCATGCATATTGTGGACCTAACACCTATTAATATGACTCTCAGTGAATGATTAATGGTTCTAGGGCAGGTGTAGTCACAGGCTACACCAACACAATTCTATTAATAGCACCTTGGATCACGTCAACCTCTAAACTCTGACAGGTGTGATAAGTGTTGAAAAGTGTGTTGCTGGAAAAGCGCAGCAGGCCAGGCAGCATTTGAGGAGCAGGAGAATCGACGTTTCAGGCATAAGCCCTTCTTCAGGAATGAGGCTGGTGTGCCAGGTGGGCTGAGATAAAAGGTGGGGGGGGTGGGGGGAATTTGGGGGAGGGGCACTGGGAATACGATTGGTGGAAGGAGGTGAATGAACTTTGTTTTTGACCAGTGTGGAGGACAGAAAAGCATTTTTTTGTGTGCTGTAGATATCTATGACACTGTATTTCCCGAACACAAATTAAACTATACAAATTGTAAGTCTTGGAACACAGGTACTGATGAACTCAGAGTTTAAGATTCACTCTAACAGATAGATTACATTTGGTTGACTCTTTCGTGGAGTAGCAAAGTAGCAAGAGTGAAAAATTGCAGTGCCTGAACATGTTCCCTTTACCTTCAAAAGACAGGTCCCTGCCTGTGACTATACACGGTATCCTCACAAAGCTAGGCTCCTGAAAATCACAACTTTCAGTTTCAGTGAATAGTCACCGTTAAAGCCAGGGTTAAGTACCTGAAGGAAATCTTTGCCTGGATAAACCAATGTACAAGTTGAAATACTATTCCATGTATGTGTAGAACTGTACAATTCTAGCTGGAAAAAATGTGAAAGATAATTGACCATGCAGAAATATAGTATAAATTCACATTAGGCAATGCTCAGAAGTCTTCCTTAAGCAGTCCCTCTGGCTCAAGGATGACTTGTGTCAGCTCCTGCTCGTGGATTCTGAGATGCCCGTTAATTTGCAGACAGACATGAGTGCTGGGGGTTCAGTATTGTTCTGTATTGATGCCTTCACAAATAAACCTTCTCCCATTTTGGTTGGTCACTATGGTTTGCTGGAAGTGTTTGCAATCCTCATAAATGCTCAAAAAGACATGCTTCAAGAATTTCAGTGATGATGACTTTGAGTGATTTAGAGCCTTGATACTGGGTGTTTTGGTTTGGGAGAAGATCCTGCAATTGCACCACTTTCCTTCCTACTGATTTTGAGCAATTTTTGAAGATATCGCAGGTATTAAATTGAAGGCAACAAGCAATAGCAAGATATTGTTGGAGTTAAGTTGACAAAGAGCCAAAATTCCAAATAGCCATGAGAAATCTTTCCAAAGATTGCTTTGCTTTTTCTGGTATATCTGGTTTTAACAGTTAATGACATCACTGATCCTTTTATTCGTTCTAGCAGTTCAAGTCATTCTCCATGAGGATTGCCATTACTTCATCCACAAGGTACAGAACTCTCATCAGTTATTTCTTTCTCAAAATTGAAGTGAATGGTGATGTTTCAGCTCAGTCTTCTTCAGCTTATTGATTTCCAAACTGCATTAAGTACTCCAAAAAGAACAGAAAATGCTAGAAATCCTCAACAGATCAGGACCACTGTGGAGAGAGAATCAGCGTTAAAGTTTTGAGACTGATTCGATTCTTTTTCAGGTAGATGCTGAAACTTTTATAACACTTTGTGTTTTTGTTTCAGATTTACATAATGTAGTATTTTAGTTTTCCTTGTGTTAAGAATTCATTGGCCAATTCTTCTTCATGTGATTCAAGCTATCCACCACACTAACTTCACCACATCAAATATATCTGCTTCATTCAAGCCAGCCTGCTTCAACCACATCATAACTTCATACTGAACCCCAGAGACAATAGGGTGAGATTCTTTTTAGCCACAAACATGCTGATGTATCTACATTGCATGAATCAGCAGCATTGTCAATGCCCTTGTGAACAGTGCTGAGATGCCACAATTTTGTGACTGATGGTACATTGTTATCTACTGTATTCATGCATTGGGAGAATGTAAGCCAGATATGGTAGACCTTGAATGTCACTATTGCTCTCAAATTTCTAGGCTGAACTCAAATTGAGTGGCAGGAAAGGCACCTTCACAATTTCACAGAGTCTTCACAAAGTGACCAATTAGCAATAGCAGAAATATTATGAAGCTTATATTTTCTTTGGTTTAATACATCTTCTAGGCAGGGATAGTGTGTAGAGGGAACCATTCCTGAAAGAATGTCCCTGTCACCCAACTTTCTTATTTGAGTTCCAAATGATGTGCAGATACTCCTTGCAGTAATCCCTCAATGCCTTGATGTCTTGAACTGATACATTACTAATGGCTTCAACAAAATCTTCTGGAGCATTCCCACCAAGCAAAAGATCTTTGGAAGCTTTGAATCCTGGCACTATCCTACCCTCTAATGAAATATATGTTTGTGAGGCATAGGTTTCCAAAAACACTTCATAAACATTGAAACTTGTTTTGTGGAGTAGCTGTTTGCTTCAATGACGTTTTTCTAAGGTGCAGATAATTTATCAGCTACTCCTGTCTCAGCAAGAACTACATCACTAGAAACTCTGATATTTTGTAAACAGGTGGGTTTCTTGAAATGATCAAATCATCATGACTAGGATTTAAACTTTGCAACTGTGAATTTTCACCCTGCTCATTCTATCAGGTCTCATACAGGCTACTGGCTTTTTCTTGGATAACATTCAAACTAAGAGGCACTGGTAATGGCCTGTCAGAGGAAAGCAACATCAGCAGCCAGATCAGTGGCACCACGATTGGCTCAGATGAGAGTGTAAGTGAGTAGTAGTGATAGGGGACTCTATAGTCAGGGCCACAGAGAGGTGTTTCTGTGACCATGAGTGAAACGCCAGATGGTATGTTGTCTCCCTGGTGCCAATGTCAGGGATGTCTCAGAATGGGCACAGGACACTTTGAGGCACAAATCCAATAGTCTTCCCTTTTTGCTGCTTTGAAATTGTGTCATCCTGCCTGCACTTGAAAATGCAATGTCCTCCTTGCTTTCCAGATTAAGATTCCAGACAGAAGAACTTGTTCCATAAAATTACTTTTTCCTCATTATTTTTCTAGTGTGTTTGCCAGTTTTCATTATATGTGACAAAGGGCAAGAATGTGCAGTGACTAAGGAAGATTCTGCGAGCAGTTGGCTTGGTCACCACATCTAAGAAGGGGATATCAGAGGACCGATGCTCAGTACCAGAAACAATATCCAACAGAGAACAGTAGTGAGAAGTAAATAAGGAAGATTCTGGGAGAGCTTTACCCTTCTCATTAGCAGTATATAGTGGGAGTAACCATTTTGGAAAAGAATTGGGAGAATGTCAGACTTTGCTAAAGAGAGAGTGAGCAGCAGTAAGGTACAGCAAAGTAGGATTTTCATTGTATTTAAATCCATTAATTTAGGAGTGGTATGGTCCTCCTGTGAGATGTGGGAGATCTGGGAGAAGTTGAGTGTCCCTGAAGATTCTCTCTGCAGAAAATGTGTCCACTTGCAGCTCCTGTCAGACCACATGAATCAGTTGGACTCTGATTATAAAGGATGCAGAAAGGTATGTAGAGAGGAGAATCAGGCATGTGGTCACACCAAAGGTTCAGTCAGATTGATGGGTGATCACCAGACAGGCAGTGCAGGAGTCCCCTGTCAATTTTCCTTTTAAAGAAGCATACCGGTTTGGATACTCTTCTGGGGAAGAGGTACTGGACTCAAAACATTAACTTTGATTTCTCTTCACAGATGCTGCCAGACCTGCTGAGCTTTTCTAGCAACTTCTGTTTTTCTCATTTACAGTATCCACAGTTCTTTTGATTTTTAGACTGTTTTGGATACTGTTCAGGGGTATTACTCTCAGAGGAAAGCAACATCAGCAGATCAGTGGCACCCCAACTGGCTCAGTTGTACAGATGAGAGCATTGAAGTGTCAATGAGTGGTGATGATAGTCAGGCCACAGACTGGTGTTTCACTCATGGCCACAGAAACCACTGATAGTATGTTGCCTCCCTGCTGCCAAGATCAGAAATGTCTACTTTCTAAACATGGGCTACTTTCTAAGCGGTGAGAAAATTCGTAAGTACAGAGGGATCTGGGAGTGCTAGTTGAGGATTCTCTAAAGGTAAACATGCAGGTTGAGTCCGTGATTAAGAAAGCGAATGCAATGTTGTCAATTATCTCAAGAGGGTTGGAATATAAAAGCACTGTTGTGCTACTGAGACTTTATAAAGCTCTGGTTAGGCCCCATTTGGAGTACTGTGTCCAGTTTTGGTCCCCACACCTCAGGAAGGAAATACTGGCACTGGAACGTGTCCAGCGGAGATTCACACGGATGATCCCTGGAATGGTTGGTCTAACATATGAGGAATGGCTGAGGATCCTGGGATTGTATTCATAGGAGTTTAGAAGATTAAGGGGAGATCTAATAGAAACTTACAAGATAATACATGGCTTGGAGAGGGTGGACCCTAGGAAATTGTTTCCGTTAGGTGAGGAGACTAGGACCCGTGGACACAGCCTTAGAATTCGAGGGGGTAAATTCAGAACAGAAATGTGGAGATATTTCTTCAGCCAGAGAGTGGTGGGCCTGTGGAATTCATTGCTGCAGAGTGCAGTGGAGGCTGGGACGCTAAATGTCTTCAAGGCACAAGTTGATAAATTCTTGATGTCTCAAGGAATTAAGGGCTACGGGGAGAATGCGGGTAAGTGGAATTGAAATACCCATCAGCCATGATTGAATGGCGGAGTGGACTCGATGGGCTGAATGGCCTTACTTCCGCTCCTATGTCTTATGGTCTTATGGTCTCAGAATGGGCACAGGACACTTTGAAAGCAGGGTGAACAGATAGAAGTCAGGGGCATGGAGACAGTAAGGACTGCAGATGTTGGTAGCAAGAGTCAATAGATGTGAAGCTGGAAAAGCACTGCAGGTCATACAGCATCTGAGGAGCAGAATAGTTAACATTTATTTGTCAGGACTAGGGAGGGGGAGGGGAATCCACAAGCAAATCCGCAAGGGAGATGGCTGTGGCTGGGGGGGAAGGGTAGGTGGGATTATGATTGGTGGATGCAGGTAGAAGGTTATCCTGATAGGTCAGTGGGAATAGTGGAGCTGATAGGTGAGAATGGGAAGATGGACAGGTAAGGTCAGGTTAGGGAGGTGAGGAGGATGGGGAACTGGACATGGGATAAGGCTGGGGGAGAAGAGACTTTGAAGCTGGTGAAGTCAATGTTGAGGCCAGGTGAAATATCAGGTGTTGCTCTTCTCATTTACATTTAGCCGCTCTCTGACAGTGGAGGAGGCCAAGGATGGACATGTTGGCACAGGAGTGGGAAGGGGAGATAAAATATTTGACAACTGGAAAGTTGAGTTGGTTGATGTGTGCAGAGTGCAGATGCTCTGTGAACCAGTCCCCGAGTTTGTGCTTGACCTCCCTAGTATAGAGAAGATCATATTAGGAGCAATGCATGACATAGATCAAGTTAGATGAAGTGCAGGTGAATCTCTGCCGGATCTGGAAGGATTATTTGCTGCCTTGGATGGAAGGGAGAGGGAAGGTATAGTGATAGGTGTTGTTCCTCTTGCGGTTGCAGGGTTATATTGGTCCAAACAACACAAGTAGAAAGACTGATGAGGTCCTGAAAAAGAATTTATGCAGTTAAATATGTAGGATTGAGCAAGAATTCCTATCATCTAAAAAACAGGACCAAGTCCCTGTACATTTCAAAACTTTTAAAAGTACAGAGGATTACTGGATTGAGCTCTGGGAAAAATTTACAGACATCGAGATGGCTGCTTAGAACTTGTTCAGCCTGGAATTACAATTTATACCTCCACTCTAACAGAACGATCAAACCTAAACACTCTAGAGTTAAAAATTACACAACACCAGGTTACAGTCCAACAGGTTTGTTTGGTAGCTACCTGATGAAGGAGCAGCACTCCGAAAGCTAGTGCTTCCAAAGAAACCTGTTGGACTATAACCTGGTGTTGTGTGATTTTAACTTTGTACACCCCAGTCCAACACCGGCTCCTCCATATTATCACTAGACCGAAACAAACTACACCTCAGGCTACCCAGCGCAGACAGTCTCGAGTCTACACAGAATCTGAACGTTCAATTTCAATCAAAATCCATTGACACATGCTCTTAACTATTAGGAAGCTAACTGTCTTCAGAAGGAAACATCTGAAACACAATGGACAACACAGATTTGAAAAGAGATACAGTCTATATAACTACCAGTCCTGATCTGACCTGAGGAGAGCCTTTTATTTTCAACAAGAAGCTTTTGCACAAACAACTTCCCCATAGACCTCCAGACCTGACAAGCAGCCTCAATTCCCGGGAACCACAGAGACAGAGCAGAGAAGGGAACCACAGGGAACCAGAGAGAACCACAGGGAACCAGACAAAGCCATAGGGAATCAGAGAAAACCACAGGGAACCAGAGGGAGCCAGAGGGAATCACAAGGAACCAAAGGGAACCAGAGAGGCTGAGCAGAGAACCTGAAATCGGGCATCATCAGAACAAAGGACATCCGAGAGGGAGGGAAGCCAACCAAGCGCTATCCAAACAAGAGTTTCCAGGCACGGGCTTGTTCTGAGCCAAAAGAACCTCAGCAACCAGCCACACTTTATAAATGTGTTCTACTCAGTGCGGAGCTGAAAATCCTAATACCCAAAAGTTTCCAATCTAGCTAGCAGGGATGGGAAGGCAGGGTAATGACAGTGCATGGAACCAAGGGGAGGAAAACTGATTAAAGTTTGAGATTAAAACTGCTTTTTAGCTTCTAATAGTTTTTAGCCTGTGTTTAAGTTAACAAGTGTATTTAAATACTATCCTCGGTATGACTGATAGTGTTAATTTCACTGTTTATTACACTGTATTTTTTGTATTATGCTTACTTCTAGTAAGTAAATAAAACACAGAATTGTTTTTGTCATGAAACACCTGTCCACTGCCTTCTCCATTTCACATTCCCTAAATAAGCCCAGTGGGGATATGGGGATGATTTGAACCACCTAAAATCAGCAAATTACTGATTGCAAACCAGAACCAGGTACAAAGTGGAAATGCAGGACCTTAAGGATTGTAATTTTGGGATTATTCCCTGTGCCATATACTAGTAAGGCCAGAGGTAGGAGGATAACATAATTAAATGTGTGGCTTGCACAGCTGGAATAGGAGGGAGGGCTACAGATATCTGGATTATTGGGATCAAGGCAGGAGGGACCTGTTCAAGAAGGGCAGGTTGTACCTGAATGCGGGACATTAATATCCTTGCAGAGATGTTGACTGGTGCCACTTGGGAGGCTTTAAACTAGTGTGGCAGGGGCTGGGAACCACAACAGTAGCTCACGATGTGGAATGAGTAAGGAAAAGGTAGGGGTTAAAACAAATGAGTATAATAGGAAAAACAGGTGAAGCCAGGGAAGCATACATGACAGCAATGGCAGTCTGAAGTGTACTTATTTTAATGCAAGTAGTACAACAGGTAAAGCAGATGAATGTCGAGCCTGAATTAGTCAATAGAGCCTTGATCTTGTAGCTGTCAGAGAAACCTGATTGACGGAAGGGCAGGACTGGCAGGTCAACATTCCAGGGCTTAGATGTTTCAGGTGATATATATATATATATATATAGATAGAGAGAGAGAGAGAGAGAGAGAGATAAAAGGGTTGTGTGAGTTGCAGTACTGACTAAGGAGAATGTCATAGGTGTGCTAACAGAAGACATCTTGGAGGGGTCATCCAGCAGGTCAAATGGGTAGAACACAGGACTGAAAAAGGTGCAATCACTATGATGGGGTCATACTACAAACAGCAGGAGAGAGAAGAACAGATATATATGCAAGCAGATCATTGAAAGATGTAAAAGCAACAGGAATGTTTTCCTGGATGATTTTAACTTCCCCAATATTGAGTGAGACTCCCTTAGTATTAGGGGTTGAGATCGGACAGAATTTGTTAGTTGCATCCAGGAGGCTTTCTTTTTCTTTATTTATTCATGGGTTGAGGGTGTTGCTGGCTTGGCCACCATATATTTTCTGTCCCAAATTGCCCAGAGGGCAGTTAAAAATCAACTCTATTGCTGTGGGTCTAGAGTCACGTATAGGCCAGACCAGGTAAGGATGACAGTTTCATTCGCTAAAAAGGATTAGTGAACCAGATGATGCCAGAATATGGCATCTGGGGACCTCTGGTAAAACTGGAGTCAGTGAGAAGTGGGGGGATATCCTTACCATTGGCTGCAAACATATTAGCACACATGCAAATGCTTGTGTTTTCTGGAGGCCAGACATCTCATATCTGGGGACGTCACCGCACAAGATCCTCAGGGTAGTGTTCCAGAACCAACTATGCTCAGTTGTTTCAGTTATGTTATCTTCATTATAAGAAGTGGAGATATTTGTTAATGATTTCTAATATTCAGCACTATTCATGACTTCTCAGATACAGATACAGTCCATGTCCACACTCAAGCAAGATCCAGGTTTGAAGTAAGAGCAGTGGATGTGATCTATATGGACTTCAGGAAGGCATTCGACAAGGTTCCCCATGGAAGACTGGTTAGCAAGGTTAGGTCTCATGGAATACAGGGAGAACTAGCCATTTGGATGCAGAACTGGCTCGAAGGTAGAAGACAGAGGGTTGTGGTGGATGGTTGTTTTTCAGACTGGAGACCTGTGACCAGTGGAGTACCACTGGTGCTAGGTCCACTACTTTTTATCATTTATATAAATGATTCTGATGTGAATGTAGGAGGTATCATTAGTAAGTTTGGAGATGATACCAAAATTGGATGTGTTGGGGACAGCGAGGAAGGTTACCTCAGATTACAACAGGATCTTGATCAGATGGGCCAATGGGCCAAGGAGTGGCAGATGAATTTTGATTTAAATAAATTTGAGGTGCTGTATTTTGGAAAACCAAATCAGAGCAGGACTTATACACTTTATGGCAAGGTCCTAGGGTGTGTTGCTGAACAAAGAGACCTTGGAGTGCAGGTTCATAGTTCCTTGAAAGTAGAGTCGCTGGTCGATAGGATAGTAAAAAAGGCATTTGGTATGCTTGCCTTTATTGGTCAGAGTATGAGCATAGGAGTGGGGAGGTCATGTTGTAGCTGTACAGGACGTTAGTTAGGCCAATATGTGGTGTTTTAGCTGCACACAATTGGGCAAATAGAGTGTATTTCTGCATTATGCCTTCTCCAAGTTTTGGAATATTGCATTCAATTCTGGTCTCCCTCCTATCGGAAGGATGTTGTGAAATTTGAAAGGGTTCAGAAAAGATTTACAAGGATGTTGCCAGGGTTGTAAGGTTTGAGCTATAAAGAGAGGCTGAATAGGCTGGGGGTGACCTCATAGAGGTTTATAAAATCATGAGGGGCATAGATAGGGTAAATAGACAAAGCCTTTTCCCTGAGGTAGTGTAGTCCAGAACTAGAGGACGTAGGTTTTAAGTGAGAGGGGAAAGATGTAAAAGAGAGCTAAGGGGCAACTTTTTAATGCAGAGGATGGGACATCTGGTCCCCATGGACAAGTTGGATTGAAGGGTCTGTTTCCATGGTGTACATTTCTATAACTCTAAGTGTTAAGTACCATTCACACCATGAAAGTGTCAGACAATGACCATCTCCAGCAAGAGAGAATTTAATGATTTTCTCTTGACTATCAATGTTCTCACCACCACCAAATCCACCCAGCATCAACATTCTAGGGTTACACAATGAGCAGAAATTGAACTGAACCAGTCACTTGAAATACTATGACTACAGGAGCAAGTCAAAGCTCAAAATTCTGTGACAGGTAGTCAGTTCCTGACTCCACAAACCGTGTCCACCATCCACAAGGCACAATTCAGAAATACTCTCCATTTGACCAAATGTGTACAGCTAAAATAGCACAAGAAGTTTGACCTTAACCAGGACTTAGCAGTCCACTCGATTGGCACCTGAATCACTATTTTCAACATTTACTTACTCCATCGATGACAGTGACAACAATGTGCACCATCTGCAAGATATAGTGCAATATCTCACCAAGGCTCTTTCAGCCACACCTTCCAAACCATTACACGCTACCTGTTGTTAGCCACAAACAGTCTCTAGTAACAGCTATTCACCTACCCAGCCAGATCATTATCCATGTCTTTGTCCATCCAACTGTTATTCTCTCTCTTTAGGCTCTATCCCCACCTTTTGTTTACTCCTTATCCTCTCTCTTTTTCTGCATACAAAACAACATTTTCCGAGTTGCCATCAGTTCTGACGAAGGATCACTGAACCCAAAACATTAACTCTGATTTCTCTTCACAGATGCTGCCAAACCTGCTGAGCTTTTCCATCAACTTCTATTTTTGTTTCTGATTTCTAGCATCCGCAGTTCTTTCAGTTTTTATTCCTAGAAGAGAAGTAGCAATGAATTCAACAGTAAATTAATTTCTGGGGCTGCATGGTGGCTCAGTGGTTAGCACTGCTGCCTCACAACACCAGGGACCCAGGTTCAATTTCCACCTCAGACGACTGACTGTGTGGAGTTTACACGTTCTCCTCGTGTCTGCGTGGGTTTTCTCCAGTTGCTCTGATTTCCTCCCACAATCCAAAGATGTGCAGGTCAGGCGAATTGGCCATGCTAAATTGCCCATAGTGAAAGGTGCATTAGTCAGGGGTAAATGTAGGCTAGGGGAATGGGTCTGGGTGGGTTACTCTTCAGAGGGTGGGTGTGGACTTGTTGGGCCAAAGAGCCTGTTTCCATACTGTAGAGAATCTAATCCAAATGAAAATCAAAATACTTACTTCTGATTCTCAGCCTATGGATACTTTTAGTTTTGGATTAGAATATTTAACTATGCGTGGTTTTTATATCGAGCTGTCAAACAGAGGACATGATGGTCAATGATGAAGGAATATGGGACTGTTCGTGAACAAATAGAGGTGGTTACTGATTTAGCTCATTGACTGTTTTAACACAGAGTTGGGGCAGAATTTGCCTACATACATTTCAGCTTTCTTTTTCTTAATGTTTGTTAACTTCCTGTCGAATTTCCCCCTTCCAATTTCTCCTTTTCCTTTTCCTCGTGCTGCTGTTCCTCAGCTTTACATCAGAGGTGGCAAGGCCAGTCCTTCGTATTGACCAGGTTACACAGTATACAACAAACCAAACTGAGCTATCCAAAAAGTGAAAGCATCGTATGTGGTTACTGATTTTATGTTCTAAGTATTTCTTGTAGTAGAATGCTTCAGATTGTCAGATTCCAGCGCAGAAATCTTGAACCATCTTCTGGATGGATCGTCTTGCTGTGCAGTAAACAGCCATTTGAGTTAGAAATAGGTGACACAATGATCTGTTGCAAAATAAAAGAATCTACACATCCACAGGTTGTGCTGACTATGATCTGATACGAGCTGAACGTTAAGTAAGTTCATAAAAATGGCTATGTTCAAAAGGCACATATATGCACTCAGTGGCCTCCTACAACGTAGAAAACCTATAATCTGCACAACCCTTCAGCTCACTCTGCCAGCTTATCTCTGGTAAAAGAGAATGAGATAAAGTTGACTCCTGTGAAAGAGCCTCAGAGGTCTCTTTTATGCTAAATAATGATCTGTGATATTATTGCTTACATCACCAGCAGCAGCCTGCAGAAGAAAAATATATAAAAGAAGTGAAATGATAAATTTTGCAACCCTGGACAATTCAGGGAAGAGAAGTGGTGCCACTGTGTATGTGACTTGCTGAGAATTCTTCCCCTTTTCAATCAGCTTGGTTTACTGTATGTGGTGTTAAGGATATTGCTATCTTTCTTTTATTTGTCATATTTGGTTTGAAACTGTGAGTTGCTGTTGACAATTGAACTTTGAAGTTTGACAAACAGCTTGTTTTAAAAATGAGGAAAGAACAAAAGAGAGGTGTTTGCTGTTGGAAACTGGCCTGGAATGATGATGCAAGTTAATTACTGCTGAATTGTTGCTTTGCTCAGGGCCTGGCAGCTGATTGGGAGTTGAATTGATCAATCAAGGAAGGACTAATGCTGGCCAGCCACCCACTGAGAACGTTGGAAAAACAAAGAGAAAACAGAGTGAACAAGTGCTTAATGGATTTTGGGCAGGAACAGTTTCTTTTTGTTTTGGAAGTTTCAAGACTGGGTTTATTTGACTTTGTTCTCTCTAGTTACTCATTTGTTGAAAGTTCTGAGAAAAGAATCACAGTCCATAAAACATAAGTGAATCTCCAGAGGTTGGAGGAAGGACTCTGAAGCAGTCACTGGATTCGAAATGTTAATTCTGTTTTCTCTCCACAGATGCTGGCAACCTGCTGAATTTTTCCAGCAATTTCTGATTCCATTTCAAATTTCCAGCATTTGCAGATCTTTGGTTTATATTGGTCTCTAGCAGCTATTTGCATTGACTGGCAACATTGGATTTCAAACAATATATACAGTCCTACAGGCATGTAATACAATTATTATCTGTGGATTTCATGAAAGCTTGGTGTTTATAATTGAAACAGTTATCAAACTGGCAAAATATGGTTCTTTAATTTTCCTTTTTAATTCATCAGTTAACTGTGTCTGCCTATTCGTATTTGTGTGGGGTTTTATGATCAAAGAAGATTCAGCTTAAATCATGAATATTAATTAGACTGTATAGTAGTTTATTTGTATTCTGTTAAAATTACGTTCTTTAGAATAAATTGATAGTTTAAGTTATAAACTTGCGGTCTGAGATCTGTTATTTGTAAAGTCTGGTTAGGAACAATTGAACAATTCTGGGGGTCATTTTTTAATGTTTCCATTTCACTGTGTAGCAAATCCAGTGATAGTGAGACTGAGTTCATTTGGCTTGCTATCCCTGTGTTGATTCCTGATGAAAGGCTAATGCCCGAACCATCGACTCTCCTGTCTTTGGATGCTGCCTGACCTGCTGTGCTCTCCAGTGCCGCATTTTTTTGACTCTATCCCTGCCTTGTAAAAAGGGGCACCCTTCATTTGCTTAATCATGCTCAATTCCAATAAGAAATCCTAACAGGCCATCCCTGGTTAGGAGCTTTCTTCAACCCAAGTTTTCTGGTTTTCAAAAAATACTTCAGTGGCAAATAAGTCATTCCCTGTATTTATTTAAACAGGTATAAGAATACCTCGGCATCAAGAACAATTTCATCACCAGCCAAAAGACATTATTCAGTAGCTGTGATGGGATAAGGTATTTAAAGATAGACACAACAATACCTCTTTGTAATGATAGAAAGAAGTCCACAAATATTTGATAATTATTTTGCCTTGATAGCTTGCAGACATGTAGAACTGACAGATGTTATGACACAAAGACAGCAGGCCAAACCAAATCAGCCTCCCTTTCCCTGGATTCACAAAACATTCAATGATCCTTAAAATCACCCAATTGTTCCTAACCAGACTTTACAGGCTATTAGACTCCAAATTTATACTTAAATTATGAACTTAACAAGTATTAATAATGCAAATCCAGTGAAATTTAGATAAACAACAAGGCATCTACTTAATATGTAATCCAAGCCCATCTTCATTCAACATCACTCCCAATCATACATGAACACATAGGCAGAATTATTTAATGAATAAATTTTTAAAAATAAAAAAAATTAATTTGCCTGTGAGTATTAGGCCTGCAACTGGTGCATTGCATTACAGGATTATATTGAGCCTTGAATTCTGAAGCCATCAATTCATGCAATCAATTTCTGTGGACCACTAGAGAACACACACACACACTCTCTCAATCTCTCTCTCTTACTCACGTAAACACGCACACGTGCGTGCACACACATTTAAGTCTACAGGGTGAATTGGCATGTTCAGATACATTCTATTTCATTCAAAAAGCACACAATTTGTAATCCATATGACATTTTATAAATTCCTACTCTGGAAATAGAACCAGCTGACTCCAGGTTGGAATACAGACTCAGACCTCACACCTTTATCGCATAGTCTGAGCTGAGATATCCCTCATTTTCAGAAAATCTTAAATTATCCTGGGAATGTGACTTGAAAGAAGTTCTGGGATTTACATATTAATGAATCGAAACCTGCAACCCATTCTAAGTGATTAAAGACGTAACATCAATTTACATCTGTTCAATATATTGTGTCAGTTATATGATACTTTGATCTTTTACTATAAATTCTGTGTCTGAGGATCCTGCCCCACTCACTACCTGATAAAAGAGCAGTCGTCTGAAAGCTAGTGCTTCCAACTAAACTGTTGGGCTATAACCTGGTGTTGTGTGATTTTTAACAATGTAAATGGAGACTGTCTGTCTTTTTTTTTGATACTTGCATATTGGAACAGCGATGGATTTCTCATGAAGCAAAACTTGTTGGCAACAGTAGAGAGACCCAGAAGACTTCCTTTTACACCAGGGGTTTGAGGGTCTCATGATGAAATCTTGAGTTGTCTCTGCTACAGCCATGTGTACATGTGATTCTGTGATCCATTCTTCAGGGCACCTGATAGCAGCTGCTTCCACTGACGTCTGATCAAGAAGTCAGCAAGCAGCAAATCAATGTTTATTGAAATTATTGGGTCTATTGTAGGGTAGCCGTTCAACAACTCTTGTACTGCACTAAATGACTTTCAGTGCATCTGATGTTGTTCTGGTATGTTTAGGGCTGGTATTTTGAAGTTCCCAAGGCTGCAGCTTAGTTTGAGTAGAAGGCCCATGGTTCATGCATTCTCAACATTGGTGGCTAACTAATGAAAACAATTTTAAATGACTGATATCAAAATCAGCCAATGATTACTGATCAGAGACCAGGTAGTTCCAAGAGGTCACCCTCATTTTATTGAATGATATCAATGTTGGTTAGGTGAAATCATTACACCTGAGAGATCCTATTTGATCTGTCTTGTAAACCTATAGGAGGGTAATTCACGGATACCAGATGTTTGGTTCAGAACATGTTGGTCTTTGTAGTTTGTTGAGGCAGCATACTGCTGTCTAGCCAAAATGTCAGGGAACTCTTCCTTGGGTGGTCTTTCTCCTCTTCTGATCCATCTTCGATCTATGGAAGGCAGCTGTCTGGCAAGCAGTGCCACCCAATGAGGCCTACTTCCTGACTCTGTGCATTTGTTCTCATAATTCTTCCCATGACACTGTAAATCTAAGCAACGTCAATCATCTGCTTAAACCAATCAATATAGGGCGAGTGGCCAAATATCAAAATGGTCACATCTCTCTTTGTCCACCTCCCAGCTCAAGAGCTATTTACATTTTACCAGGTGATCCAGCTGCTTTCAGGGGATGTTTATTGCATTTCTAGAGAGAGGAAGAAAACAGTTTTTATGCTGAAATTTTTTAAAAATGCAAAGTGTTGATGAAACTCAACGGCTCTGGAAGCATCTGTGGAAGGAAAAAACAAAGTTAACAATTCTAGTCCAAAATGATTTAATTTGATTTATTTATTGCCTTTTTTTTAGTTTTTTTTGTGCTGATGTGCTATGCTTATCCATGGGGGCTTTGATAAAATCTTTATACCTACTCTTATCTATATCATTCAATATAGTTCCAATTTCTTAAACAACCCTCTGCCTCACTCTATATACATGCCTACTTGCTGCCCTTTTCACTGCAGACAATAAGTCTCGCCACAGCTTAACCTCTCCCACCGAGTCAATATGTACCTCTTCTCAGAGAGCTTCCTCCATTAACACTATTTGTAAATGCATTACACTCCAGCTCCTTTTACAAGTACCAGATTCTCACTTTCACCTAATGCACTAAAGCCAAATTTCGGGCACATAATTGCGAATTTAGTTACAGGACCGTTATCACCCCTCATAAGGACAAAGACTTCTCAGATAATCTCATCATAACTGAAGACTCAGACATGACATATACCACAGGCACCAGCATAAATGAGGGAGACAATCAGAATAATCAGCAACAAGTGCCTGCAGGGGAGAGAGATCCAACGAATAGCAGAAAGGAGCCATAATGGAGTTTATTCACAGGGAGTATGATCTACCTAACATTTTTCATAGATAGCTCAGCTTATGTCAACTCTTGAAAAATCTGCATATCTAAAGACAGAATGTCACATTGAGTGATCACAGATGCCTAAAACCTTCTGGACAAAACCCTGCTTATAGCTGTATCTGGTGATCACACATTGCTTCCGGTTGTAGAAGACACCATTGCCTTTTGTCTCAATCTTTTCCCAAAGCCAGAGACAGGTCAGAGATCTTGTGAGCAACTGCACATAAACACGTAAAGTATGTGATAGATGGATACTTGATAGGGCTGCGAGGTATGTGAACTTTGTCCTTTGATGACAGCAGTCAGAATTAGTGGGCACATGGATTTGTGACTCTGGCTGCCTCTCCGCAGATTCGGGATTCCATCAGTTGAACATACATGTCAATTAAAGTAACACCAGATCAAACAGAAGTATTTGTCAAATTAAAGGAATTTGTTTCATAGAACATCACAGTACAGGCCCTTCGGCCCTTGATGTTGCACCGACCTGTGAAATTAATCTGATTCCCATCTAACCTACACCATTCCATTATTATCCATATGTATATCCAACGCCCATTTAAATGCCTTTAATGTCGGCGAGTTAACTACTGTTGCAGGCAGGCCGTTCCACGCCCCTACTACTCTCTGAGTAAAGAAACTACCCCTGATATCTGTCCTAAATTTATCAGCCCTCAATTTAAAGCTATGTCCTCTCATGTTAGCCTTAATGAGGAAAAGGGCTCTCACTGTCCACTTTATCTAACCCTCTGATTATCTTATATATCTCAATGAAGTCACCTCTCAAGCTTCTTCTCTCCAACGAAAACAGCCACCGTTCTCTCAGCCTTTCTTCATAAGACATTCCTTCTGTACCAGGCAATATCCTAGTAAATCTCCTCTGAACCCTTTCCAAAGCTTCCACATCCTTCCTATAATGTGGTGACCAGAACTGTACACCATACTCCAGGTGCGGCCTGACCAGTGTCTTGTACAGCTGAAGCATGACCTTGTGGCTCTGAAACTCAATCCCCCTTTCTTAACAACTCTATCAGCCTGGATGGCAACTTGAAGGGATTTATGCACCAGGATACTGAGATCTCTCTGTTTACCTACACTGCAAAGCATTTTACCATTAGCCCAGTACTTTGCATTCCTGTCACTTCTTTCGAAGTGAACTACCTCACACTTTTCCATATTAAACTCCATTTGCCACTTCTCAGCCCAGTCTGCAACTACTTTAATTAATTTTGAGCTGACATCTCATTAGTAAAATGTTTCATGGAAATGTATGCCATATCTCATGGGAGCTATGATGATGTTGCACTTTTGTTTTACAGCTGACTCATATCCCTGACTTGCTTGAACCTGTGATCAATCTTAAGGCAGTAAAATCTGGTTCATGTTATCTCTGAGGCAATGAACACCAGGAGTAGTATAGCATGAGGCAAATGACAACCAGATATCTCAACAAACAAGCTGACTGTATCATAATATGCTTCAAGTGCATGGGCAGATGTTGACAGATGTTTTACAGTGTATCAGCAAAGGTCTCCAGAATAACTATAGGGAGTTGCATTCTGTGCTTTAGGGTACCCTGAGCTAGAGATCCAGCAGGAATACATTGTTCACCACCCCTCATCTGATATCTATTTACAATCTATTTCAGTGACATGGATTTAGGGATCACACTTGTGGTGACATAATTTGCTGAATTGACAAAGATAGGTAGGAGTATAAAATGTGAAGAGGATATAAGGATTCATAATGGCTTATGGATAGGTCACATGAGTGAGCAGAAGTCAGGCAGGTGGAGCAGTGTTTTGGAAAATATGGCACATTGGCAAGAGGAATGCAAGAGCAACATTTGGAGCTCAACTCTGTGTGCAGTACTTCAGGGTGACCAAACACGAGTTACATAAGATGGAGGGCAGGTATAACAAATTATTAGGAAAACAAATACAATATTTTTGTTTAGTGCAAGGGGGAACGGAGTAAGGAGGCTTTACTCAAGTTATACTGGCATTGTTGAGGCCACATTGTGAGTTCAGTGTATAGTTTCATCTCCTTAATGAGGAAAGGATATAATTGTACAGAGATGGTTCACTTGTCTGATTCCTGAATTTAGGGGTTGTCCAATGAGAAAAATTTGAACAAGTTGAACTTGTGTTCATTGAAGTTTAGAAGAATAAGGCGTGATCCATAGAAACATATCAGATCCTAAGGGATCTTAACAGTCTGGATGTTCAAAGAATGTTTTCATTGTGTGGTGAACCAAATAGGTAAAGTTTAACAATAAAACATTTAAGATGGAGATGAAAGGAATTGTTTTGTCTCAGAGTATTCTCTGAAAGGGCAGCACAGTGGCTCTGTGGTTAGCACTGTAGCCTCAAGCACCAGAAATCTGGATTCACTTCGATACTCGGGTGACTATCCGTGTGGAGTTTGCACATTCTCGCTGTGTCTCGTGCAAGTTTCCTCCAGGTGCTCCAGTTTCCTCTCACAATCCAAAGATGAGCAGGTTAAGTGGATATTCTGTGCTATGGCAGGGATATGCAGGCTAAGTGGATTAGCCATGGGAAGGATAGCTTTGGTCAGTGTGGACTCAATGGGTTGGATAACCTACTTCCCTGCTGTAAGGATTCTATTGTTAATCTGCAGAATTCTCCTTTCTCTTTACAGAGAGCATGTAAAGGTTAAATTAAATGTTTTGAAAAATTGGATAGTTTTAAGGATAGATTCTTGGCTTTCAAGTGATTCATTATATAATCAATGTACACAGGAAAGTGAAGGCCATCCACAGACGATAATGATCTTACCATATGGCAGAGCAGGCTTGAGGAACCAAATGGGAATTTTCTGTTTGTAGTTCAAAGGTAATTCTTATATACAGTACTATGATGAAGATTTTATGATGGAAAGGAGAAGGCTGAAAGTGAGGAAGATAAAGATAAGGCACTCACATTTCCCCTTGGGATACCAGGTATGTCTTAATAGCTCAGACATTCATATAACCATTTGTAATGTACCAAATACCTGTGATATTGCTCTGGTCATTCCCACCCCACTCCATTTACACAATCAGTCATGTATATACACCAATACGTCTCAGTCAATTGGGCAATCAATGCCAAGTAACTCAAATTAAATTGGTAATTGGCAAGCTAAAGTGGAGAACATGCTAATGAATAAATTTGCCGTTAATAGATTAAACTAAATAGCAATTTACTTTTCTTTGCACTTCTCTGCATACCCACAGTGATCCGTATACTCTATTCTTTTCCTTGCCATAACTTTCCTATATATTGTGACCTACAAGTATCTTATACCCTTGGTAGGTAGAGGCAAGTCTCTCTGATACCTGCTTTGACCCCTGAGGTGCTTGTAATTAATTACTTTGTGTGTTGTGATCCATGAGAGGGTCTGTGCTGTGAGCACAGAAGTGGATATTTCCTATAGTTCCGCAGCACTGACAGTGTCTGGGAAGTGCAAGGGAGATGGCCAATGCTGCAGAATAGCCAGGAGGAAGGCACCCTGGATGTCTGTGTGCATTGGAAGATGATGTTGTTCTCCCTGTGAAGGCTTAGTGCGCAGTTGCAGATGCAGCCCTTCCTCACATGTTGGCTCAGTTACCCCACCCATGGTAAGTTCCTTTATTGGCATTCCCCTCACATTGCATGCTATCCACATGTTCCGTGATTGGATGAGAGCGTATGGTTTTCTCTGAGCAGCTTTCAGCCTCAGTGTTAATATATTGGTGAGACCACCACTATGTGGCTTTCCTTTCTAGGTGTACATTTCATCAATCCCATAGGCTTCACACTCACCCAGCTCATCATCTGATCCATGTGATTAAAATTGCCTATCTCTCACCATCATTTCCCGGCATTCCCTTTTCCAAGTTTCCACTTACCCCATCCCCGTTCCCTCTTACTGTCGGTGATTGGAGGTGATGGAATGACAATGGCCACCTGCCAGCACCGGGCCTCACCTGCCCACACATCTGGCTGGTGGACGCATATGTCCCTGATCGTGATGTTCTATCAATACCCACCTCTGATGGATTGCTCCCTTTTGAGACAAAAGGCATACTGATCTATTCCCTAAAGCTTGGAGGCATGGTCCCTTTGTGCAACGTTACTCCAACTGTGGCCAAAATGCAATGTTGGTTGCCCTTCACTAACTGTTCTGAGTTTTCCATCACTGACATGTGCCCCCACAGGCTTTGCTGCAGAATTCTCTCCTAAGACTCTGAGCTGTTGCACTGTTTGTTGCAGATGCTATGTACTTAGTGTGAACACTGCAACCATGTTTGGCAGCGGCTAGACTTAGAGTATGTTCTTAATCTGCTGACCCTTCCTGTGTAGCTATCCAATTTAAGTGAGTCAGGGTGGTCCCAGCACACAACTCTAGACAATGCTGCCCTGACAATTCTCTGGCCATCAGAATATCTGGGCTGTTGTAGTTAAGGTCAAATGTAAAATACAGGGAGAAGGAAAGTATTAATGGGATTAGGATTACTGAAAATGGATAAATCACCTTCTCCAGATGAAAAGCAGCCCAAACTGTTAAAAGAAGCCAGAGAGGAAATAGCAGAAAGTCTGACCAACATTTTCCAATCATCACCGTGGTGCTGAATGAGTGGGAGAACTGCTAATAAAGTCATAGAGTCACAGAGATGTACAGAATGGAAACAGACCTTTCTGTCCAACTTGTCCATGCCGACCAGATATCTAAAATTAATCTAGTCTGATATGCCAGCAATTAACCCATATCCATCTAAACCCTTCCAGATGCCTTTTAAATATTGTAATTGTATAAGACTCCACAACTTCCTCTGGCTCCTTATTCCATATATGCACCACTCTTTGTGAAAAAGTTACCCCTTAGTTCCCTTTTAAAACCTTCCCCTATCACCATAAATCTGTGCTTTTTAATTCTTGGTTTGTCCAACCCAGGGACCAAGACCTTATCTATTTATCCTATCCATGCCCCTCATGATTTTATAAACCCATATACAGTCACCCGTCAGCCTCTGACGTTCCAGGGAAAACAGCCCCAGCCTATTCAGTCTGTAGTTCAAACCCTCCAACCCTGGCAACAGCCTTGTAAATCTTTTCTGAACCCTTTCAAGTTTCACAACATCGGAGACCAGTATTGCACACAATATTCCAACAGTGGCCGAATGAATGTCCTGTACAGCCGCAACATAACCTCCCAACTCCTGATGCTGCCTGACCTGCTGCGCTTTTCCAGCAACACATTTTCAGCTCCCAACTCCTGTACTCAATACTCTGACCAATAAAGGAAAGCATACAAAACGTCTTCTTCACTATCCTATCTACCTGTGACTCTACTTTCCAGGAACTATGAACCTGCACTCCAAGGTCCCTTTGTTCAGCAAAACTCCCCAAGACCTTATCATTTAGTGTATAAGTCCTACCCTGATCTGCCTTTCCAAAATACAGTAGCTCACATTTGTAGAAATTAAACTCCATCTGCCACTCCTTGGCCCATTGGCCCATCAGATCTCGATCCTATTGTACTCTGAGGTAATTTTCTTTGCTGTCCACTACGCCTCCAATTTTGTTGTCATCTGCAAACGTACTAATTATACATTATATGTCCACATCCAAATCATTTATATAAATGACAAAAAGCAGTGGACCCAGCACCAATCCTTGTGGTACACAACTGGTCACAGGATTCTAGTCTGAAAAGCAACCCCTTTCATCACTGTCTGTCTTCTACCTTCAAGCCAGTTCTGTATCCAAACAGTTGTTCTCGCTGTATTCCATGTGATTTAACCTTGCTAACCAGTCTCCCATGAGGAACCTTGTTGAACACCTTAATGAAATCCAAATAGATCACATTGACTACTCTGCCTTTATTAAAAGAGAGAACAAGGGATAGACCAAATAATTACAGGCCAGTTAATCTAACCTTAGTTGTGGGAAAATTTTTGAAAGCAATTTGAAGAAATAGAATAAACTGTTTCTTAGAAAGATATGGATTAAACAAAGATTAACATGGATTAACAAAGGGAAGATCACATCTGATTAACTTGTTTGAATTGCTTAAGGAGGTAACATGGAATATTGGTGAAGGTCATACATTTAAAGCATTCTACATGGATTTTAGCAAGACTTTTAACAAGGTTCCACATGATAAGCTCGTTTCAAAATAAAAACCCTTGAGATCCAGGACATGTCGCAAGTAGTATTAAAAAAAACTGGTTCAGTGGCAGGGAATAAAGAGTAAATATTAGAAATATAGAATCATAGAAATATAGAATCATAGAATACAGAATTGCTACAGAACCAGGCCATTTGGCCCATCAAGTCCACACTGACCTTCTGAAGAGCACCCTACCCAGACCTCCTCACCACTGTCCTTGTAGCCCTGCATTTCCCATGTCTCATCAACTTAGCCTGCATATTCCAAGACACTATGGACAATTTGTTATCAAAGCCAATCTACATAACCTGTACATCATTGGATGGGTGATTTTCTAAAAAGTTAGATTGCTATTTCCAATGGAGCTTCATATAGTTCAGTACACTTAGTTCTTCTGTAACGCGGTAGCTCTCTTCTCATGCAACCCTGCATTATTAAAAAATTGCATGTTAGCAGCACCATTTAAACAAATGGGGCCAGAATCACATTATATCCAAAACATGCTTTAAAAGTTTGCACCATAGAAGCAGTGTCCCCAATTTGCCATTTGTGTTCTAGCGAATTTGCATTAACAAAACACATGTTATATCAAAATGACCTGTACTAAGTCTTCTTTTTTTTTGTAGTATACATTTATGATTTGAAAGTAAATATATGTGCATGATTAAGAAGTTTTCAGATGGCACAAAAATGGTTGTGTGGTCCATAGTGAGGAGGTTATTTAAACCGCAATGAGTTAGTCATTTAGTGAAATGAAACTTTGAATTGATTTGATTTATTGTTGTCACATGTACCTATGTACAGTGAAAAGTTTTGTTTTGCATGCAGTACAGGAAGATCATAACGTACAAGGACATACATATCACAGGGTGTTTATATATAGTGAGGCATACAATGTTATGGCTGCACAGAAGGGGCACAAAAGCAAAGTCAACATTAGATTTGAAAGAGCAGTCCATTCAGCAGTCTAGTAACAGCAAGGACGAAGCTGTTCTTTAACCTGTTGGTAAGCGCTTTTAAGCTTCTGTATCATCTTCCTGATGGAAGAGGGTATTTCTGGATCAGAGGGGTCTTTGATAAATTTCCGTAGCAATGGAAGTGTAGACGGAATGGGAGAGGAGGGATAAGAGGTTGGTTTGCATGATGGGCTGGGTTTTGTACACAATTTTTTGTAGTTTCTTACAGTCCTGGGCAGAGTGATTGTCATAGCAAGCTGTTTGGCACCCAGATAGGAAGCTTTCTATGATGCATCTGTAAAAGTTAGTGATGGTCATTTTGGACACACTGAATTTCCTAAGTCTCCCAC
The DNA here is from genome assembly GCF_047496795.1 of Chiloscyllium punctatum. NCBI lineage: Eukaryota > Metazoa > Chordata > Chondrichthyes > Orectolobiformes > Hemiscylliidae > Chiloscyllium > Chiloscyllium punctatum. The sequence goes on along the minus strand of NC_092752.1, from coordinate 44,526,630 downwards.
TGGATTCCATGTGATCTAATTTTGCTAATCAGTTGAATACAGATTTGGACAATCTTAGAGAAAACAATTTCTGCAATACAGAATAGATTCTATTTTAGATGGCTGAACATTTCTGTACACTATTGAAAGTACAGCTGATTATGGTAAAGCTCTCCAACATACAAAAGAAGTAACAGATACTTTGGAAGAGATCCTGCAAGCCTTTGGCAATCACTTCAATCTCAGAGCTAGTATAATTCTCAAAAGAACAAGATTTTAAATTAAAGTTTCGAAACTATAGGAATCTATTGATGATCTGACTGAAGACCACTGCGGTTTAGTGGAGGAATGCAACGACGGTGACTTCAAGTCAAAATTCATGAGACAAAACCGGTGTAGAAATTGCTGCTGAGTCTTTGTCAGACTACATTCCAAATAAGGTATGAATCTAGAGAAAACTATTCAGTTGATGAATAAAGTAGAAGTTTGGAAACCACTCCGATCAATTCTGAGATTGAACTTGACAGAGGAGATCAGCAAAGTCTGTTAAATTCTAAAGGTACAAAAACACAAATGGCGCACATGAGAAGTTAATGCAGTGATGAAGAGAGGCACAACTAAAAGTCTTTGCTAATAGAATGGAGTAAAGAATCTTTATAGTCACTGACACTGCCCACCTATTAAAAGTGAATGTTTTCTCAATCACACATAAGAAATGTGCAGAAGTTGGTCAGTGCTTCAGAAAATCAACAAATCAAATAGTTATTCACACAGAGGATAATGGGTTAGAACATTCTACAACTAAGATAAACCTAAACTGTTCCTGTGCAGAAATAGGTGATCCATATTTTTGGCAAACTAATATTCCGGCCAATTGTCATCTCTCAAATTTTAAGCTGAGACACTAAGGTAAACGTCACAATTTTTATTTTTAATTCCTTGATGAGATGCAGGTTTTGTTAATTGGTCTAGCATTTAGCACCGAGCCCTGGTTTACCTTGATCAGATGGTGATGATGAGCTACTTTTTTGAATGTTGCAATTCACTTTGTAAAGATATACCCACAAAGCTGTTAGGAAGAGGTTTCCAGGATTTGCCACAGAACAGAATGGGTATCGAATGGGTTGAATGATATTTCAAAAGTTTCCATCATGCAATCAAACCCCCATATCCACCACCTATGACATGTTACTTCATACATTTCCTTCTGATATTTATTGAAAAAATGCTTGACATTAAACAGGAGAAATTTCAGGTTTCCATTCTTAAACATTACCTAGTGACTATAGTACTACAGTATGAGCATTTGGCAGTAAATTTCTACAATTAGATGATTTTGTATTAGCCAGTGAAACTTAGTTAATTGTGTCAATCCAGTATCATTGGATTGAAAACCCTATTGTTATCATCATGATTATTTTAAAATTCAGAAACGCATACTGTGGTTGAAAACATGCTAAGCAATAATAATAGCAAATAAATTCATTATAGCATGCTTCTTTCCATTAGATTAGTGCTTCTAACAATACCAAACAAACAAATTTCATGCAGCATTTCAATCAGACATTAACAGCATTTTTATGAAAGATATGCTGTCTGCGATGTGAATAGATCATCTGTTATGACTCAGTACAATAGGTCCCCATTCCCGGGGGGATACGTTCCAAGACTTTCCATGGAAACCTGAATATGCAGATAGGTCTGAACCCAGTCATTTAAATAGGAAATATACCATCCCGGCAGCTTCCTGGTCCCTGGTTCTGGAACATTTCCTATAATATGTTTGGGGTCACGGTAATCCATGGTAACTGAAATTGCAAAAACCAGACCCATGGATACGGGGGTCACCATGAATGGACATTTCTTTAACAAGAATAAACTCTCTTCTTCTATTCTTATAACAGAGTAAAAGGTAATGGAGGCTAATATGTTATTTAGTGGTGTTTATTGCTTTCCAGTGGGTACCTAGCCCTGCAGAAATAATTTAAAGAATAGACCAAAGAACATAAAATATAGAATTGAACGAAGCCTTCAGCCCAAGGTGTTTTGCTGAACATTATGCCAAATTAAACTAATCCCAACTGCTTGCCCATATCCCTCCATTTCTTGCATTTTCATGTGTTTATCTAAAAGCCCCTTAAATGCACCTATTGCATCTGTCTCCACCATCACCCCTGGCAACGCATTCCAGACTCTGATCAATCTCTGTGTAAAAAGCTTGCCCCTTACATCTCCTTTGAACTTTCCGCTCTCACCTTAAATACATGCCCCCAAGTTTTGGACATTTCAACCCTGGAAAATAAATTCTAACTATCAATCCTACCCATGTATTTCATTGTTTTATAGACTTCTATCAAGAAGTCACCCTTCAGCCTCTGCCACTCCTGAGAAAACAATCCGAGTTTTTCTTGCTTCGCCTTATATCTTATTCTCCATAATCTGAACAGCATCCTGGTAAGTCTCTTCTGCAACCTCTCCAAAGTCTACATATCCTTCCTGTAATGTGGTGACCAGTGCGGCCTAACCAAAGCCTTACAATGCTGCAACATGACATCCTGAATCTTGCACCCGATGCCCCGACCAAAACAGAGGAACCTTGATTATCTGAACAAGACGGGCGGGCAGTATTTCATTTGGATGATTGATTATTCAGTTAATTGATTCAAAGCCTCTCCTCTGGGGCAACTCCCCCCCCGCAACACACACACCCATTAGTTCAATGGGATTGACACAGCAAGCAATTGCTGTGTCCGCTCCCCATTCATTTATTTTACACCGTTAACCAACATTTCTGACGTATTTTGCAGTTTTCTAAATCTCAGTTCACAAAGAGTTGGGTTCTCATTGAGACAGATGTTTTAACAACACAAATTATTTACACAGCTAAAATATCACAGGCTTATACAAATAGTGTGGGTTCTCTGCTTACCAATGCTACTATGCATTATATGCACAAAGCTAATTCCACCACATAAACAAAGTGACTGAAGTTGATAGATATTTGATCACCAAAATGTTGCATATCAATATGTTATGGTATTGTATTGAAGGTACACACCTGTCTAGTTTGGAATCTGTGCCATAGTATAACATGAAAACATTCTCACCTGCTTTACCAATAGACTCAGAGCACAGAAAAAGTCCCTTCAGCTCATGACATCTGTGCCAGTCAAAAATAACCAGCTAACTGCCCTAATCACATTTTCCAGCACTTGGCTTTAGCCTTGTATGTTTTAGCAAGTGCACATCTAATTATTTCTTAAATGTTATGATGGTTTCTGCCTCTAATACAAGCAGTGAGTTCCAGATCCCCACTACCCGCTGAGTATAAAGGTTTTTACTCACATCTCTCCTCTAAACCTTCTTTCCCTTCTCTTAAATCTGTGCCCTGGTCATTGATCGTGCCATCAAAGGGGGAAAAAAACTATTCCTGTCTACCCTATCCACACTCCTCAAACTGAATCATGTCCCCTCTCAATCTCCTCCACTTTAAGGAAAAAAAAATGAGTCTGTCCAATCCCTCTTCACCACTGATTTATGTTGTCAAACTTCTAATAGTTATATTGAAATTTGAATTGCTAATCCTGTCACATAATAGCACCAAAGTAGGAGCAGAAGTGCCCATTTAACCCCTCAATTCTGCCCCACTGTTTTGCAAGATCCTGGCTGATTTGGCCCAGTCGTCAACCCTCAATATTTCAAATATACATCCACCTCCTCTTTAAAATGCGTAATGATCTTCTGTACACAAATCTCTGGAGTACAGAATTCCAAAATTCACTACCCTCTGTGGAGAAAAAAAACTTCTCATCTGAGTCCTAATTAATGTACCCCTATTCTGTAAGTATGTCCATAATGGAAACATCTTCTCACCATCTCGCCTATCAAGTCACCTCAGAATCTTACACGTTTCATTAAGATCACCTTCATTCTTCTAAACTCTAATGAATAAGGGCATAACCATTCATCATTCTTGAAAAGTCAACTCCTTCATCCTAAGAATCGTTCTGGTGAAACTCTTTTGAATTACCTCCAATGTCAGGACATATTTTCTCAAATATGGGGACTATAAAACTCTAGGTATGGTCTCACCAACACCAACAAATCTTGACTATTTTTAAACTCCAATGTCTTAACAGGAGTAAAATTCCACTTACCTTCTTAATCACTTGCTGCACCATGCTAAGTTTTTCTGTTACATGCATAAGAATGTCCAGAACCTGATGTGTTAGACTTTTTGGAGTCTCTTTCCACTTAAATAATAGTTTTCATTTTAATTCCTCCTACCAATGTACATTACCATATACATTTTTACATTAAACATCTGTCACATTTTTGCTAACTTACTCAGACTAACTATAATTCCTTACGTGTTTCTTACGACCTCATCATATCCAAATTTGTTGACAACATTTTCTATGGTATAATCTGCTGCTCCTCAAGCCATCAATATGAATAGTAAATAATTGAGACCATAGTTCTGATCCTTGTGGCACTCCATCAGTTATGTCTTTCGACCTGAAAAAGACATATTAATTCCACTTCTTGGCCTTAAATGTTAATCTATCCTCAATTCAAGCTAATCCATTACTCTCAATACTGTGAGTTCTTATTTTATGTACTATCCTTTCAACAACCTTATCAGTTAACTTCTGGAAATCCAAATGCACTACATCTACTAATTTTCCTTTATTGATGCTGCTTATTACATCCACAAAGAGCTCTAGCAAATTTATCAAATATGATTTTCCTTTCACAAAACCATGTTGACTATGACTGATTACAATAAAGGTTTTCTAATTATCCTCTTTTTTTTCCTTAATGTTGGACTCTCACATTTCACAACAATAAATAATAAGCAAACTACCCTTCTTGACCAGGGTGTAACATTATTGGATTTTTCAATCCACTGGAACCCTCCCAAATTGCAATGACTCTACTTTCTCTGCAACAACTTCAGTTCGAACTCTTGGATACATGCCTTGAGGAGCTGGTGGCTTCAGAGTCAGAGAGTCATACAGCATGGAAATAGACCCTTCATTCCAACTAGTCCCATGCTAACCATGATCCCAAATGAAACTAGTCCCACTTTGCCTGTGTTTGGCCCATATCCCTCCAAATCTTTCCTCTTCATGTACTTCTCAAAATGTCTTTTAAATACTGAAACTGTACCTCCATTTATAATTTCCTCTGGCAGTTCATTCCACACATGAACCACTCTCTGTGTAAAAAAAGTTGCCCCTTGTGTTCTTTTTCAAAACTTTCTCTTCTCACCTTAACAATATTCCCGAACATGCTAGGGAAAAGACTCTGCTGTTCACCTTATCTACATCCTGCATGATTTTATGGGTCCCTGTAAGATCATAGCTCAACTCCTCCATTCCAGTGAAAAAGGTCCCAATCTATCCAGCCTACTGGATGGCATGGCGACTCACAGGGCCAGGGAACTGGGTTTGATTCCAGCCTCAGATGATTGCATGGAATTTGCATATTCTCTCCATGTCTGTGGAGTTCCTCCAGATGCACCGGTTTCCTCCCATAGTCCAAAGATGTGGAGATTAGTGGATTGGCCGTGCTAAATTGCCTTTGTCTAGGGATACTAGGGTAGCTAAGGGGATTAATTTGATTTATTGTCACGCATACCTAAGTACAGTGAAAATCTTTGAGCAGTACAGTCAGATCATAGAAAGTAAGGGCATATAAATCATAACATGTAAAAACATTGGACAGAGTGAGGCATACAGGATACAGTGCACAGGACTTGCATGAAGCAAGATCAACATTAACAAGATCAACATTATATGAAGCTAGAGAATCTATTCATCAGTCTGATAACAGCAAGTGTGTGTGTTTAAGTGTGTGTGCTGTATCTTCTGTCTGGCAAAAGCTTTGAGAAATGTAGGGTTACAAGGACAGGGTAGAGAGGTGGGTCTCTTTAGAGGTCCGGTGTGGACTTATTGGGCTGAATGGCCTGCTCCCACACTGTACAGATTCTGTGATTGATATTTTTATAACTCAAACCCTCCATTCTTGGCAACATCTTGGTATATCTCTTCTGCACCCTTTCCAATTTAACGATATCCTACCGCTAGCAAGGCTATCAGAACTGCTCACAGTACTCCAGAAGAGGCCTCCCCAACATCCTGTACAAACTCAACCTGACGTCCCAACTCCTATACACAAAGGTCTGAGCAATGAAGGCAAGTGTGCAAATTTCAAAAGATTACATGCCTGAACCCTTGGATCTCTCTGTTCTCAACACTACTCAGGGCACTAGTACAAGTCTCTGTCTTACTTGTCTTACCAAAATGCAATGCCTTGCAATTATCCAATTAAATTTCATCTTTCACTCCTCAGCCCTTTGACCCAATTGATTAAGATCACTTTGTAATCTTAGGTGACCTTTAGTTGCATTAGTTTATCAATACTTTGTTCCTTGAGATAGAGAATTTTACAGGGTCCTTCTCTCCATTAGTACCTTGCTTATCTGCCATGTTTAAGTTGTTTATAGCATCCTCCTCTGCAAAGATCAATGTAAAATATTGGTTTAAACTATTTGCCCTTCCCTTATAATCTTTCTTATTTCTTCATTGCATCTTACTTTTCCATCTATTTTCAAGCTGAAAGATCATCTCATCCTCCAGTGAGGTGTTTTCTGGCTGTCTTTGTCTCTCACATCTGTTACTGCTCACGGATTCTGCCTTCTTCACAATGAGCAGAGCCTTCTAATGCACTCTCTAAACCAGTCAAGATGCCAATCTTTGTGCTGGTGCTAATATGAGATGTGCCACACGACAGTGCCTTCTGAGAAGAGTTGATCTTCTCTGAAATGTGTTTTCTGCTGACTCCAGCTTCTGAGAATAATCTGAGGAAAGAAAATCAATAGCGGTTAGTATGTCAAAGAGAGGCTGAACAGGACCTGGTCTTCGAGGAGAAAGTGAGGACTGCAGATGGTGGAGATCAGAGCTGAAAATGTGTTGCTGGAAAAGCGCAGCAGGTCAGGCAGCATCCAAGGAACAGGAGAATCAATGTTTCGGGCATAAGCCCTTCTTCAGGAATGAGGAAAGTGTGCCCAGCAGGCTAAGATAAAAGGAGGGACTTGGGGGAGGGGCGTTGGAAATGCGATAGGTGGAAGGAGGTCAAGGTGAGGGTGATAGGCCGGAGTGAGGTGGGGGCGGAGAGGTCAGGAAGAAGATTGCAGGTTAGGCAGCGGATGCAATAGATGATGTGTGTGGAGGTGCAGGTGAATTTGTGGCAGATATGGAAGTGTCCCTTGGGGTCTTGGATGGAAGTAAGGGGGGAGGTTTGGGCGCAGGTTTTGCATTTCTTGCGGTTGCAGGGGAAGTTGCCGGGAGTGAAGATTGGGTTGGTGGGGGTGTGGACCTGACGAGGCAGTCACAGAGGGAGTGGTCTTTTTGGAACACTGGTAGGGGAGGGAAGGGAAATATATCCCTGGTGGTGGGGTCCGTTTGGAGGTGGCAGAAATGACGGCGGATGATACGCTGTACATGGAGGTTGGTGGGGTGGTAGGGGAGGACCAGTGGGGTTCTGTCCTGGTGGTGGTTGGAGGTGCGGGGCTCAAGGGCGGAGGAGCGGCAAGTGGAAGAGATGCGGTGGAGGGCATCGTCAACCATGTCTGGGGGGAATTTGCGGTCCTTGAAGAAGGAGGCCATCTGGGTGGTATGGTATTGGAACTGGTCCTCCTGGGAGCAGATGCGGCGGAGACGAAGGAATTGGGAATATGGGATGGTGTTTTTACAGGGGGCAGGGTGAAGGTCCATCATGAAGGACTCAAAGCCCTGCGCTTCTTCCTTTCCCGCCGTACCAACCAGTACCCTTCCACTGACACCCTCCTTGGACTGACTGAACTGGTCCTCACCCTGAACAACTTCTCTTTCCAATCCTCCCACTTCCTCCAAATCAAAGGAGTAGCCATGGGCACCCACATGGGCCCCAGCTATGCCTGCCTCTTCATAGGATATGTGGAACAGTCCATCTTCCGCAGCTACACTGGCACCACCCCCCACCTTTTCCTCCGCTATATCGATGACTGTATCGGCGCTGCCTTGTGCTCCCACGAGGAGGTTGAACAATTCATCCACTTTACCAACACCTTTCACGCCAACCTCAAATTTACCTGGACCGTCTCAGACTCCTCCCTCCCCTTCCTAGACCTTTCCATTTCTACCTCGGGCGACCGAATCAACACCAACATTTACTATAAACCGACCGACTCCCACAGCTACCTAGACTACACCTCCTCCAACCCTGCCCCCTGTAAAAACGCCATCCCATATTCCCAATTCCTTTGTCTCTGCCGCATCTGCTCCCAGGAGGACCAGTTCCAAAACCGTACAACCCAGATGGCCTCCTTCTTCAAGGACCGCATTTTCCCCCAAGACGTAGTCGACGATGCCTTCCACCACATCTCTTCCACTTCCTGCTCCTCCGCCCTTGAGCCCCGCCCCTCCAACCGCCACCAGGACAGAACCCCACTGGTCCTCAGCTACCACCCACCAACCTCCATATCATCCGCTGTCATTTCCGCCACCTCCAAACGGACCCCACCACCAGGGATATATTTCCTTTCCCTCCCCTATCAGCGTTCCAAAAAGACCACTCCCTCCGTGACTCCCTTGTCAGGTCCACACCCCCCACCAACCCAACCTCCACTCCCGGCACCTTCCCCTGCAACCGCAAGAAATGCAAAACTTGCGCCCACAGCTCGCCCCTTACCTCCCTCCAAGGCCCCAAGGGACACTTCTATATCCGCCACAAATTCACCTGCACCTCCACACACATCATCTATTGCATCCGCTGCCTAACCTGCAATCTTCTTCCTGACCTCTCCGCCCCCACCCCACTCCGGCCTATCACCCTTACCTTGACCTCCTTCCACCTATCACATTTCCAACGCCCCTCCCCCAAGTCCCTCCTCCCTACCTTTTATCTTACCCTGCTGTACACACTTTTCTCATTCCTGAAGAAGGGCTTATACCCGAAACGTCGATTCTCCTGTTCGTTGGATGCTGCCTGACCTGCTGCGCTTTTCCAGCATCACATTTTCAGCTCTGAACAGGACCTGATGACAGGCAACATGACTGAATCTTATAACGGTCTGAGCAACATGGACTATGGCAAGGTATGGAGAAGAATCAGATAAGAAGTACAGTGAAGCTGATCTCAACATATTGCATTTAATCTTTGATACGTTTCACATGTGGCATGGTATGATTCTTAATTCCTGCTGTTTTACCTTGCTGTTAGCATAGACACGAATCCAGTAAGGTAGTTGTCATTGTCAGCAGGCCTCAATCAAAGCAAGGGGAATAGCCTTCTCTCAGGGGGTGGGGGCAAGCAAAGTAATTCAATGATTATCTCCAATACGTGCTCAGATCATTCGTAATGCCAATACCTTCCACATAAGGGGCCAGGAACTAAACGACAGACAGCACACTGCCTGTCTTGAGCTTTGCCCTATTATAAGCTGTTTCCCTCCTGAGCAAGAATGAGATAGAAGCAAGTATGACAGGAGACAGTACTAGTTGGCACAACTGTTAGCGCTGATGCACATGGGGAGGTGTTCCAAGCAAGTAAGTAAAGTAAGACAGAGGATATGCAGAGTCAGTTGCTGTCAGGGTACGGGTACATTAGAGTGAATGGGAGACAACAGCCTTTGTGGGAGGTGGAGTAGCACAGATAGAATGAATGTGAGGTATCAGAAAGAAGATGGTGTGACTTACCTTGGTGGATGCAGGGCTTCTGCCCAAAATGTCGACTTTCTTGCTCCTCGGATGCTGCCTGACCTGTTGTGCTTTTTCAGCATCACTCTCTTAACTCTAATCGCCTAATCTCCAGCATCTGCAGTACTCACTTTCTCCGAGCACAGTCTGGTGTTGTGGCCTTTACTGTTGGCCCTGGGGGAGGAGGAAGTTTTGATTTTGCACCATTCCATTCAGCAAAATCTCCAAGCAAAGTGGGACATGGATTTCTCCCATCTATCATATCCCGTGCAAGTACCAGGAGCCATGTAGGACAACTCCAGACTGACAGTGCTTATCCAACTGCATAATGGATTTTTAAAGATAGCAATGTACAAGGGATGTGAGTGCATTGTGGGATATCTACTGAGTGGCAAGTTATTCTGGGGCAGCGGGTTGTAAGATGGGGCCATAGTTGGATGTGTAAGACACCATAGGGGCATAATAGGTAATTAAGGAACTGAATTTGGGAAGAAACAGTAAAAAAAATCTATTGGGCCTCACATACAGAATGACTTCACACAAGACAACACAATTTGCACTTAGCCAAAAATATATAGAATTCAGCTCATAGTTATTCTGTAGATTATGAAGGTGTGCAAGTTATAGAAATCTTTTTTCACAGATGCTCCTGGTGTCAGAATGTTCCAGAAGTGACATTAATATCAAATATTTTCTCTTCCAGCTCAGGTAGCTTCATGATGTTGGCTAATCCTTCCTTGTTCACACTCCTCTCCTGCAAAACATGCTCTGTATTGTTGTGCAGAAATAAATTAATATACATTCCCCAAACATAAAGGAAAACATGCTATTTTACATCCAAATACATTTCTAAAATGTATTTGAATAAAACAAAGAGCTGTGAATACTGGGAATCTGAATCAAAACCAGGAGGTACTCAGTAGGTTTGCAGCATCCAAGGAAAAACAAGAGATAACTGAAGTTCTGAAGAAGAGTTAATGATTTCTTTCCCTCTACAGATGGTGGCAGACCTGCTGACTTCCTCCAGCAATTCTAAAATGTATTTATCTTGGTGTGGAACCTGGTTGAGCAGGGCCCAGGGTGGGTGGTTATCTATCCCTTCCTGCGCCCTACAAGTTTAACTATCTGGAATTGGCAGGCAGCTGTCAGTAAGGAACACTGAATTCTAGCGGAAAGTCGCTGTTGGGTGCCAGTAGTATTGTCTCTGTTACTCAGGTAACTTGGATAATGAGAGAGGGTAACTGGACAGAATCCAGGACAGGGCAGGCCTAAATATTTCTTGCAGACCTTGAGGGATACTCCTTCTCTTGAACTCACAAAGAAAGTAAAGCAAAATTTAAAACAAAAAATTTGACCTTCTCATCAGGTTGGATTAGTGGGAATGCAACCACTCGGGGTTGGTTAACTTCTATTCACAGCAGGTAACATCTCCAAAACCCAATATGCATTCCTGTTTCCAGCAAATGTCTTTCCTGTCTGCTTAGAAGAGCAGGTTAAAATTAAATTGATGAGATACTTCAGCACAGGAGATTAAAGTTGTTTTCAAAGTGCTTCACAGGAGGCTCCCAAGCACTGAGGATGTCACCTAGACAGGGGACGAAACATTTGCAAGACAAATGCCCAGCTCGGTGAACAGAACCACAACAATTATAATTGTTTAGCTGCCTTCTTTCTGCCAGATGGGGAGAATTCACCCTCGAATATTCTTTCTTTTGTAAATTGATGAGGCTTAGGAAATATATTTATGCACTAAATATTCTTGAAAACTGGCAGCACCAGTGATGCAACTTGTAAACTAATACTGTGCAAAATCAGAAATGTAATTTAAAGAAAATAAAGGCTGAATTTCAGTAGATCAAATTTCATTGTTTAGTATTAAAACAGAAGTGCTTGGGGTGATTAGATCAAACAATGTGCTCAGTACACTGATTGTTCATCTCTGGGATACTGTTTTTATCAAGTTCAGTCTGATTTTGTGAAAGTCTTTCTTCAAGCTGTGAGGTGAATTGCAGTTCTGCACTTAACTATTTTTATCAATGGATTTGCTGCTGGATCAGACTTCTCACTATTTAAGTTAGTTCAGCTCAAGGTTAGAATAATATTATCAGATCTTGATTAGAATTTATTCATAGGGTACCCAGCTGGTGTTTTTGGGCACATGCACTCTCTGACTCAAATCTCAAATTAAAATTAAATTTTCATAATTTTAACAGTTCAAACATTCTTTCCCTCTTCGGTGAGTTGGATTAAGTTTGAATCCTTATCTTCGTAGCATCTCCAGTTTCTGGTTTGACAGAGCTGAGATAAATAGAGAAAACAAAAAACTCTCAATAACTATGCTTTTATTGTAAGAGAGAAAAAGAGAACACTCCAATTTTCAGAGAGCTTTTGACATCCAAAGGCATTTCTCAACAAAATATACTTGAAGCGTAGTAACTTAGCTAATGTAGGGCATTACAGTAGTGTACTTGTAAACAGCAATGCGTGAGAACATAATTGTATTTCTAAGCTAATACTTTATATCCATAATAAATAATAGAAAGGTCCAAAGAACACTGAATTTTGGGTCTTGCATGTTAGTACACTGAAAATTAATGCTGAAGAGGAACACCCAGAATTGCATAAGGAAGTGATAACTATGCAACCTGAGGTGTGGGCAGCCATTGCAAGGCTGGGAATGTAGACTTTGGAAGAGTGTCAGAAAGTGTTGACAGGTTGGGGGGATGGAGAGGGATACTCTATGGTTGGGGTGGGCATGAGAAAAAAATTAGAGTGGTGATCAGGACTTACGTTATATGGACTGTTGAGAAATGGCTATCCTGTGGTCAGGGAAGCCAGTGGCCTCATGATTAGAAGGGGTATTTTCAGAATGATAACCTGTAACTAACAGAGTGCCAGAGGGATTAGTGCCAGGGCCACAATGTTTGCAATATATATCAGTGAATGAATGAATGAAGGAAGGAAGGGAATGCATAGTTATAGTTGGCACAAAAATAGTTGGTAAGACATATATTCTTTTACAGTTACAGCACAGTTAACTCCTCTCATTCTACGATGAACATAAGTAAGTTTTTTTTTATCCAGGCATGCAGGCAGTCCACTGTACTTCAGAGGATGCCTTGGTTCCTGAAATCCAATCACCGTTTATTCCAGTGCTTGTTTCTGTGATCTTGATTAAAGCAGAAATGTTGAACATAATGTATTTGTTTGAAAATCAGCGGGATAAATAACATAAACTGTAAACTTGGATCATGTGAAGTTGGAAGAGTGATTTAAATAAAATAAATACTGAACTTCAAGAGATCATATTTCTCTGTTTATTATTTAAATTGAAAAACTTGGGAGAGATTAGGTGGAACAATCAGTTCAGTATACTGAACATTCATCTCTGGGACCTGTGTTATAATCAACTTCAGCCTGATAGGGTGGGGGTCTTTCTGCAAGATGGAAGAATTCTGCTATAGATTTTTAAGATTGCATTTAATTGCCAGTGAGAAAAGTCTAAAAGCAAGCCTAATTTGGTATCAAGTGGCAAATTTGCAGAGAGGCAACATGCCTGGCAAGTGTAAGAATGAGAAAAATATGTCAGTACAGGTTTCACTAAAAGGCAGGGCTTGACTGTTTGGAGATTGATGCAGCCAAACATGCCAGCCCTCGAAGTATGAAGCCCAGGATGTTTTGGTTTCATTTTTAATTTTAAGGCATGTAGGAAGTGAGTACTGTACATAAGGTTATTGAATAAGATAAGAGCCCATGGTGTTATGGATAGCAAGGGTCAAGGATTAGCTAATGAATAGAAATAAAGGAATGGAACTAAGGGGTATTTTCAGAATGATAACCTGTAACTAACAGAGTGCCAGAGGGATTAGTGCCAGGGCCACAATGTTTGCAATATATATCAGTGAATGAATGAATGAAGGAAGGAAGGGAATGCATAGTTATAGATGGACAAAAATAGTTGGGAAGACATATATTGAGGATGATACAAGGGGTTTGCAGAAGGACGTAGGCAAGTTAAGTGAATGGGTAAAAAGTTTTGCAGGTAGAGTATATTATGAGAAAATGTGAGGTTATTCATGATGAATCTCAAAGCTGAATATTATTTAAATGAAGAAAGCCTACAGTAAACTGTCGCAGAGAAATTTGGGAGTTCTTGTGGTTGAATCACAAAAGTTAAACAGTTCACTGAGTAATAAAGAAGGCAAAGCAGATTAGAGTGAATCTGTCCACCTGAATATTCATCTTCATTAACCTATGCTCATCTTTGCATTCTACCAGTTAAGTCTTCTCTATCACATCAGTTCTCACATAAATGTAGCTCACAGCCTTCTCTTCCGTGGCACTCCCTCATAACCCCATCTATCCATCCCTCACGCCCATTCACATTCATCTTAACTTTGCATACACGGCTCCATAGATCAGATTGACACACTGATTAATCTGTTTTTGCCCTTCTAGTAAAAGAGAGCATAGAACAAACGTGAGAGGGAAACAAATGGATAAGGCCCCTCTGCAGATCACAAAGTCTATGACTGGATAGGTGGGGGTGCTGGAAACATGTGGAGTGATGCTGTTTTTGGTTGTTCGAGACAGGAAGATAGGGAGCTCCAAGATACCTGGTGACATAATTAACTACTAGACTACAGTTAGCTTGGTTTTGCAACCAAATAAAATATGATCATCTTCATAATGATAAATTGCAACATTCTTACCATGCCACAATTAATTCATTTTTAAAATTTTCTCACAGACCTTAATGTGTGCAATGAGAGTCAGTGAACATAACATGTAACCTCAAGCTGTGTGCAGTCTACCCTCCTAACTGAATGGGATGGACAGCCCTGACTGACATTTCTTGTATGTTTCTTGCATCTTGATGGTACTGGAATTCAGTGGTGTGAGTCTACTGCTTCAGAAGGCAAGTAGGACAGGTCTGGTCGGGCTGGGCCTACTCCGGGACAGGACACCATGAGGCCAGCATTCGCGCCTGGGCTAGTCTGGTCTCCTCGGGGATGGATCACAGCAGTTGTGTTTTTGCTACTGGTCGGTCCCGGGTGTCGCTGGTGTGAATCTGCTGTTTCAGAAGGTAAGTGAGTCAGTTTCGGACAGGCTGGGCCTCCCTGGAGTTGAGTAGTCGCAGAATCGGGGACTGGGCCTGGGCAGGTTGGGACTCCTCAGTGTTATGTCACTGCAGATCTGGGGGTTAGGTCCTGGGCTGGTCGGTGCTTCTTGGAATCAAGTTACTGCTGTTCCAGTGTATAGGTCCTGGGTTATTTAAATGAATTATTTGCATATGTAATGAAGAGGATTGATAAAGGCAGAGTGGTGAATGTGATCTATATGGACTTCAGGAAGGTTCCGCATGGTATACTGGTTAGCAAGGTTTGATCTCAGACTGCAGAGGGAACCAGCCATTTCGATACTGAACTGGCTTGAAGGTAGAAGACAGAGGGTGGTGGTTTTCAGACTGGAGGCCTGTGACCAGTGGAGTGCCACAAGGTCGGTGCTGG
Organism: Chiloscyllium punctatum; assembly: GCF_047496795.1. NCBI lineage: Eukaryota > Metazoa > Chordata > Chondrichthyes > Orectolobiformes > Hemiscylliidae > Chiloscyllium > Chiloscyllium punctatum. Next base: position 44,511,398 of record NC_092752.1, on the reverse strand, counting down.
GTCCACTGCTTTACATCATTCATTTAAATGATTTGGATGTGAGCATAAGAGTATAGTTAGTAAATTTGCAGATGAAACCAAAATTGATGGTGTAGTGGACAATCAAGAAGGTTACCTCAGAGTACAACAGGATCTTGATCAGATGTGCTGGTGGGTTGAGCAGTGGCAGATGGCGTTTCATTCAGATAAATGTGAGGTGCTGGATTTTGGAAAGGCAAATCAGGGCTGGACTTAAACTTTTAATGGTAAGTTGTTGGGGAGAGTTGCTGAACAAAGACCTTGGAGTGCAGGTTCATATTTCCTTAAAGTGGAGGAAGACATTTAGAACACTTGCCTTATTAGTCAGTGCATACAGCATAGGAGTTGGGAGGTCATGATGCAGCTGTACAAAACATTGGTTAGGCCACTTTTGGAATACTCCTTCACTTCTATTATAGGAAGGATATTGTGAAACCTGAAAGGGTTCTGGAAAGAATTTCAAGGATATGCCAGGGTTGGAGGGTTTGAGCTATAGTTGAATAGGCTGGGCCTATTTTCCCTGGGACATTGGAGGCCGAGGGGTGACCTTAATAGGGGTTTATAAAATTATGTGGTGCATAGATAGGGTGAAAAACCAAGGTCTTTTCCCCAGGGTAGCAGAGGCCAAAACTAGAGGGCATAGATTTAAGCTGAGAGGGGAAAGATTTAAAAGGGATCTAAGGGGCAATGTTTTCATGCAGAGGGTGATGCTTGCATGGAATGAGATGCCAGAGGAAGTGGTAGAAACTAGTATAATTACAACATTTAAAAGCCATCTGGGTGGGTATATGAATAGGAAAATGCTGGCAAATGGGACTAGATTCATTTAGGATATCTGGTCGGCATGGAAGAGTCTATTTCCATGCTGTACAGCTCTATGACTCTATGGTCGGGCATTCTTGGGGTTAAGTAATTGTCAGGGCCAGTTTCATTCCAAGTTTGGGTTGTGTTGCTGCTTGGTCAGGGGTCGGATCTTGGTTCTGGGTGTCCTCGTGGGTTCAACAGGAAGCCAATGTGTTTGCCCAGGGTATGCGAATCCAGCATCAGTAGTACTTGGGACAGGCCATTCGTAAGATCCTCGGACCTCAGAGTGACACAGTGGCTCAGTGGTAGGAGCGGCACGGTGGCTCAGTGGTTAGTCCTGCTGTCTCACAGCACCAGGGACCCGGGTTTGATTCCAGCCTTGGGCAACTCTCTGTGTGGAGTTTGCACATTCACCCTGTGTCTGCGTGGGTTTCCTCCTACAATCCAAAGGTTAGGGTGAATTGATCATGTTAAATTGCCCATAGTGTTCAGGAATGTGTAGGTTAGGTATATTAGTCTGGGGTAAATATATGATCGTAGGGTAGGGGAATGGGTCTGGGTTACTCTTCAGTGAGTCGGTGTGGACTTGTTGGGCTTAAGGACATGTTTCCACGCTGCAGGGAATCTAGACCCATAAGAAGATTAAAAAGAACATCATTAGTAAGTTTTACAGGCTTTTAATTTAGGTTTAAAAGTGTGCAATGGTTATAAGAAATGTTAGAATAAGATCTGTTTTAAGGAGCTCACAAGGATTCCCTGGTGTTGGCACCACCTTGACAGCAGTACATTGTTACATTGTTTGTGGAAAGATTGAATGTTTATGGTGACTGAGAACGTTGCGAGGATGCAGGTTTTTAATCCTGCGTGCTGTGGGGCTTCTTGACTGTGGTTGGAATGGATACAGCTGTACAATTGAGAAGTATTCCATCTCCCTGTTGGACAGGTGCAAGATGGTAGAGTCAAAATTTGCTGCAGAACGAACAGTTCCTGACAGGTTTGTGCTGAATGTCAAAGGGAAATGTTCGAATCTTGCTTGTTATCCCCATTTGCCTGACGTGAATCTTACTTGCACGTATCAACCCTATGCTGACTGTTGTCTACATCTTGCTTCATTGTGAGATTGGTTGCTTCCCATTGATTTCACTCTGACTTGGGTTCTTTGATGTCACACTAAGTTTGATGCTGTCTTTATGTCAAGCATCAACTCTGAACTCACCTCTGAAATTAATCTCTCTCCACTGTGTTTTAACCAAGGCTAAAATACAGTCTCGAGGCAACGGGTTCTGGTTGAATATTTGATCCAGTAATAACATTCGTCACTTTGCTACTAACTGAAAATAGATTGATGGGACAGAAATTGGCCAAGTTGGATTTAGCCTGTTCTTTTCCACTTAGAACGCAAGAGTGCACCTTGACAACCTTTTACAGTGTTTTTGCTGCATTTATGATATGCACCTATGTGTTTTGACATTTGAGCAGAGAAATTAAGGCTGACACTCCATATGAGGGACCAAAGTTAAGGTAAGTACAGCAAACTTTGTTTTAACTGGCACCTGAGGAACCAACACTCTCGATAAACCAGCAAAAATTATATAACTCAAATGTTGCAAAGTTTAACTGTATTATTCTGTTGGGGTGGCACGGTGGCTCAGTGGTTAGCACTGCTACCTCACAGCACCAGGGTCCCAGGTTCAGTTCCAGCCTTGGGCGACTGTCTGTGTAGGGTTTGCATATTTCTCCCTGTGTCTGTGTGGGTTTGCTCTGGTTTCCTCCCATAGTCCAAAGATGTGCAGGTCAGGTGAATTGGCCATGCTAAATTGCCCATAGCTTTAGATACATTAGTCAGAGGGAAATGGGTCTGGGTGGGTTATTCTTTGGAGGGTCGGTGTGGACTGGCTGGGCCAAAAGGGATCTGTTTCCATACTGTAGGGAATCTAATTCTAATTCAATTATGATAGCTTTTCAAAAAAAAAATCAATAAAATATACTTGTTCAATAAAATGGCCACACAAAATGTCAACAGCTGATTCAATTTCAAGTCAATTTCACCTCAAAAAATAAGATCTATTGGGATCTCCGAGTAGTCAGTTGAGGGTTCCAGTGAGAAGGTTCTAAGTTTTATTTAAGACATTGTTGTGTTATTATTTGGGCAACTTTGTTGCAAATAAAGTATAACTATGACATATACACCCCTGAATTATGTTTCTACTACTTAGTGCGCGTTTTTATGTTGGTTATGTAGACCTCTTGATTATCCATAATATTTGATTAACCGGCATACTTCTGATCCCATTGGTTAATATCCCATTGGTCTTCTGTAGTTATATTCAGGAACTGTCTGCCCTCTTTGGTAGACACAAAGCTCTTAAGTCAATAATTCAAAGAAAAACAATGGAAATAGCCCTAGAGTGTTAGCCAATATTTAGAACATAGAACAGGAATAGGGCTTTTGACCCACGATGTCATGCTAAACAGGATGTCTAATTAAACTAATCCCTTCTGTCTGCCTATGGTTCATATCCCTCCATTCTCTGCTTGTACGTACACTTATATAAAAGCCCCTTAAATGCCCCTTTCATATCTTTGTCCATCACTCTTCCTGGCAGCGTGTTCCTGACACTTTTCACAGTCAGTGTACAAAACTTGCCCTTCACATCTCCTTTGCACTTTCCCCCTCTTACCTCAAATACATTACCTCTAGTATTAGACATTTCAAATCCAGGAAAAACATTCTGACTGTCAACCCCATCTATACCTCTCATGATTTTATAAACTTCTATCAGGTCCTCAGCCTCAGCTGCTCCAGAAAAAAACCAGCCCTAACTTGTCCAGCTCTTATAGCTTACACCCTCTAATCAGGCAGCATCCTGGTAAACCTCTTCTGCACCCTCCCCAAAGCCTTCACATCCGTCCTGTAATGTGGAGACCAGAACTGAATGCAATACTCTGTGTGTCCTAACCAAAATTTTATAAAGCTGCAACATCTTCTAGACAAGCATGCCGTTTGCCTTTTTTACCACCTATTTACTTGTGTGGTTACTTTCAGGGAGCTATGGATTAGGACCGCAGGATCCCTCTGTACATCAATGCTGTTCAGAGTCCTGCCATTAACTGTATACTTTCCCTTAACATTTGCTCTCCCAAAGTGCAACACCTCACACATGCCCAGATTAAACACCATCTGTAATTTCTCTGTCCATATCTGGAACTGATCTATATCCCACTATATCTTTTGACAACCATCTATACTCTCCAAACTTTGCTGATGTTTCTGTCATTTGCAAATCTACTAACCCACGTATCTATGTTTTCACCCGTCATAAATCATAAACAGCAGAGGTCCCAGCACCTTTACACTTCTATCTTCTATGGACAAGCCAACTCTGAAGCCAAAAGGCCAAGTCATCATGGATCTCATGCATCTTAATCTTCCAGATGAGCCTGCCATAAGGGACCTTGTTGAAATCCTTATTAAAATCCAGCTAAACTACATCCATATGTCTACCCTCCTCAATCACCTTCTTCATCTCAAAAAAAATCAATCAAGTTAGTATTACATGACCTGTTCCACAAAAGGAAACACTGATGGTCCCTAATTATGCCACGCCTTTGAAAACATGTGTAAATCATATCTAATAGCTTCCCAGCAACTGATGTGAGACTCACCAGTCAAGATTATCCTACTTCTCTTTGTGAACAGAGTGTGAGCATGAGCTACTCACCAGTCCCCAGTGGCTACAGACGATACAAAGATCTTGGCCAAGGCCCCAGGATTTTCATCTCTTGTCTCTCTTAAAACCTGGGATTGATCCCATTGTCTCTGAGACTTATCCAATTTAATGTTCTTCAAGAGACCAAATGCCATTTCTTTCTTGACTTCAAAATGTCCAAGAATATTAGCATATTCAACACTAATCTTACTATCCCCCGGATACCCCTCCTTGGGAATACCCATGCAAAGTACTCATTTAGGATCTTGCCCTTGGCCTCTGCCTTCAAGCATAAGTTCCCTCCTTTATTCTTGAATGGTCCTACCCTCTCTCTGCTTATCCTCTTGCTTTTAACACATGTATTAAATTATGGGATTCTTTTTAACCCTACTTGCCGAGGACATTTCATGGTCCCTCCTTGCTCTCCTAATTTCCTGCTTGAGTTCTCTCCAGCTTTCTTTATATTCCTCATGGACCTTGTCTGATTTTAGATTCTGAAACCTTACATATGTTTCCTTTTTCTCTATGTCTAAATTCACAACCTCCCTCATCATCCAAGGCTCCTATATCCTTGTCTTTGCTCCTTAGTGGAACATGCCTGACCTCTCCCCAGAAGGTCTTTAAACATCTCTCACACGTCAAATCTGTACCTCCCTACTAACTGGTCCTCTCAATTAACTCTCCCTTGCTTCTGCCTAATTCTGTCATAAATTGCCTTCTTCCAATTTAGTACTTGCCCGCAAGTTCCAGACTTAACCTTGTTCATAGTTATATTAAAACTTATTTATCTTACAGCTAGCATCTATTATCTGGTCAGGTTACATTTGCTGTTTGTGGAAGCTTCATATGTAAGTCACATCTCCTGCATTACTGTTCAAAAGTATTTCACTGATTGACTGATTTTAACTTTCATTCAACTTTCAATGTTGTGAGATGTCTGCAAGTCTTGAAAGGCACCATATAAATGCAAGCCTTTTCTTTCCCCTATAACAGCTTACCTCAGGCATAATGACTTCTGAAGCACAAGATCTAAGCAACAGAGCTGGAACTTTGGCAGGGTCCATAACTTCTGCTATATTCAGGATGCTGAGTTGATTCTTGATTTCTCATGAAGAGTGAATTGAATTGAATTGAGTTGAATTAGTTTAATTGTCACATGTACTCAAATGAGTATAGTGAAAAGTTTGTAAATCGCCACTTACAGTGTCATCTTAGGTATAAAGGTACTTATACATAGCTTCTCCAGTTACAGATTAGTTACAGTGTAATAATGTCACTAACACAGTGCCAATAAGCCAGAAGGTGGGTAGGCCATCCTGACTGCTGTTACCCCGGGCGGGTACCGGGGCGGGCTGTCCTAGAGGTGGTCGACGGGTGTGTCAGGGCGGACCGAGAACTGGAAGGTGCGTAGGGGCGGTCTGCCTTAGAGTGGTCAGAAGGTGGGAGGGACGGGGGCTTGCTGGGTCGGTATTGTCTGCACTTTCCTATGTAACTGGATTGTTTCATGTATAAATGTCATTGTTGCTGTCTTTTCATATTTGAAACTGGGATTTGGGGTTTGTCCTCAATTCCCTGTAAACTGGTTGAACGGTAGGGCTTGGGGCCTAGATTTGCTGCTCCTCTCCCTTGTATAATTGCTGTTGTATACAGCTGTAAATGTTAACTGTTTTTTGTAAACTTTTTTTATTTTATTAAGCAATTACAAAACACAAACACAGTGCCAAATTAGACACAGAGTTGTAGTATAGAGAAATGAAGGAAAATAAGTCATATTACTGATATACACAGTACAATCTCATGTCAGAAATATAAATAAGTTAAAAAGACAAACATCACAGTGTCTCTTGAAGGGCTCACTGCAGCTGACCAGAGCAAGATGCCTCCACATGGTCTGACGGCTGGCTGTCGCCCTGCTCAATGCGGGGCTGTTGGTCACACCACTGGCTGTCACTCTGTTCCATGCTGGGCTGCTGGTCTCACCACTGGCTGTCACCCTGCTCCAGGCTGGGCTGCTGGTCTCACCACTGGCTGTCACCCTACTCCATGCTGGGCTGCTGGTCTGACCCCTGGCTGTCTCCCTGCTCCATGCTGGGCTGCTGGTCTCACCACTGTCTGTCACTCTGCTCCATGCTGGGCTGCTGGTCTCACCACTGTCTGTCACCCTGCTCCATGCTGGGCTGCTGGTCTCACCACTGTCTGTCACCCTGCTCCAGGCTGGGCTGCTGGTCTGACCCCTGGCTGTCACCCTGCTCCAGGCTGGGCTGCTGGTCTGACCCCTGGCTGTCACCCTGCTCCAGGCTGGGCTGCTGGTCTGACCCCTGGCTGTCACCCTGCTCCATGCTGGGCTGCTGGTCTCACCACTGGCTGTCTCTCTGCTCCAGGCTGGGCTGCTGGTCTGACCCCTGGCTGTCACCCTGCTCCATGCCGGGCTGCTGGTCTCACCGCTGGCTGTCTCTCTGCTCCAGGCTGGGCTGCTGGTCTCACCACTGGCTGTCACCCTGCTCCAGGCTGGGCTGCTGGTCTCACCGCTGGCTGTCTCTCTGCTCCAGGCTGGGCTGCTGGTCTGACCCCTGGCTGTCACCCTGCTCCAGGCTGGGCTGCTGGTCTCACCACTGGCTGTCACCCTGCTCCAGGCTGGGCTGCTGGTCTCACCACTGGCTGTCTCTCTGCTCCAGGCTGGGCTGCTGGTCTCACCGCTGTCTGTCACCCTGCTCCATGCCGGGCTGCTGGTCTCACCGCTGTCTGTCACTCTGCTCCAGGCTGGCCTGCTGCTGGTCTCACCGCTGTCTGTCACCCTGCTCCATGCCGGGCTGCTGGTCTCACCGCTGTCTGTCACTCTGCTCCAGGCTGGCCTGCTGCTGCCTTCTCCGCACTGGGCTGCTGTCCATGTGTCGTTCCATGCTGCTGGGCACTGGTGTCCCTGCTTTGGGCCACCAGACCCACTTCAGAGTCCAGGAGTCAGAAGTCCAGGCTGTCTGTCAGAAGCCAAGAGAAGGGAGAGAAAGAAAGGAAAGAGGGAGAACAAAGAAAGAATTGACTAAATATTGGCTTCTGAGATAATAAGGAGCTCAGGATGAGGCTGAAATGATTTATACACTTTACATTTCTGGCTTCAGTCTGTTTTTTGCACTGAAGTGCTGAGCTCTGCCATTTTAAAGTTGAAGATGTTCACGAAGCTTTGATCTGATCAGTTGTTTATAGGATTGCTTAGCTCTGTTCATAGCATGTGCCTTCTGACTATTAGCATACTGTAGTTTGGTGTTGCAGTCACGTCAGTTTGGCACTTAATTTTTCATATAACCAGATGCTGGTTTGAAATGAGCTTTCTGCACCCTTGGGTTCAACTCATCTGTGTGCTGACCAGACATCTCAATCCGACCTAGTTCCATTTGCCAGTATTTGGCCATATTCCCCTAAACCCTTCCTATTCATATACTTGTCCAAATGCCTATTAAATAGAACATAGAGAATATAGAACTTAGAACAGCACAGCACAGTACAGGCCCTTCTGCCCACGATGTTGTGCTGACCATTTTTCTTAATCTAAAATCAACCTAACCTACACACCCCACGATTTACTGCTGTCCATGTGCTGGTCCAGCAATCGCTTAAATGTCCCAGCGCTTCTACTCCCACTGCTGGCAGTGCATTCCGTGCACCCACCACTCTCTGTGTAAAGGACCTACCTCTGACATCTCCCCTACACCTTCCTCCAATCACCTTCAAATTTTGACGCCTCGTGGCAGCCATTTCTGCCCTGGGGAAAAGTCTCTGGCTATCTACTCTATCTATGCCTCTCATTACCTTGTACACCTCTATTGAGTCACCTCTCTTCCTTCTTCTCTCCAGTGTGAAACCTCTCTCCATAAGACAAAGTTAGAAATTGTACAACACCAGATTACTATGGTGACATCAATTGTTAAAGTGCACTTGAGAATGTAACTTTTAAAAAAAAGTTTTGCGATTTACATATGAAAGAACTGATACCAACATGGTCATTTTAAAAGACAGAACATAGAACATTACAGCGCAGTACAGGCCCTTCTGCCCTTGATGTTGCACCGATTGGTGCTGTCATAACAATCTGAAGCCCATCTAACCTACACTATTCCATGTACATCAATATGCTTGTCCAATGACGACTTAACTGTACTTAAAGTTGGTGAATCTACTACCATTGCAGGCAAAGCATTCCATACCCTTACTACTCTCTGGGTAAAGAACTAGTAAATCTATCTCCCCTGCACCCTTTCCAAAGCTTCCACATCCTTCTTATAATGTGGTGACCAGAACTGTACACAATACTCCAAGTGTAGCCACACTAGAGTTTTGTACAGCTGTAGCATAACCTCATGGTTCTGGAACTCGATCCCTCTATTAATAAAAGCTAAAACACTGTATGTCTTCTTAACAACCCTATCAACTTGGGTGGCAACTTTCAAGGATCTGTGTACCGGGACACTGAGATCTCTCTGCTCATCTACACTACCAAGAATCTTACCATTAGCCCAGTAATTTGCATTCTGGTTACTCAGACCAAAGTGAATCACCTCACACTTGTCCGCATTAAATTCCATTTGCCACCTCTCAGCCCAGCTCTGCAGCTTATCTATGTCTCTCTGTAATCTACAACATTCTTCGTCACTATCCACAACTCCACCGAACTTAGTGTCGTCTGCAAATTTACTAACCCACCCTTCTATGCCCTCATCCAGGTCGTTTATAAAAATGACGAACAGCAGTGGACCCAACACCGACCCTTGCGGTACACCACTGGTAACTGGACTCCAGGATGAGCATTTCTCATCAACCACCACCCTCTGTCTTCTTTCAGCAAGCGAATTACTGATCCAAACTGCTATATCTCCCACAACCCCATTCCTCCACATTTTGTATAATAGCTTACTGTGGGGAACCTTATCGAACGCTTTGCTGAAATCCATATACACCACATCAACCGGTTTACTCTCATCTACCTGTTTGATTACCTTCTCAGAGAACTCAATAAGGTTTGTGAGGCACGACCTACCCTTCATAAAACCGTGCTGACTATCTCTAATCAAATTATTCTTTTCTAGATGATTATAAATCCTATCTCTTATAACCTTTCCCAACATTTTACCAACAACTGAAGTAAGGCTCACTGGTCTATAATTACCAGGATTGTCTCTACTCCCCTTCTTGAACAGGGGAACCACATTTGCTATCCTCCAGTCCTCTGGCACTATTCCTGTAGACAGTGACGATTTAAAGATCAATGCCAAAGGCTCGGCAATCTCCTCCCTGGCTTCCCAGAGGGTTCTAGGATAAATCCCATCCGGCCCAGGGGACCTATCTATTTTCACACTCTGCAGGATTTCTAATACCTCTTCCTTGTGAACCTCAATCCCACCTAGTCTAGTAGCCTGTATCTTAGTATTCTCCTCGACAACATTGTCGTTTTCTAGAGTGCATACTGTTGAAAAATGTTCATTCAGTGCTTCCCCTACCTCCTCTGACTCCACACACAACTTCCTACTACTACTCTTGATTGGCCCTAATCTTACTCTCGTCATTCTTTTATTCCTTAAATACCTATAGAAAACCTTGGGGTTTACCCTGATCCTATCCGTCAACAACTTCTCATGTCTCCTCCTGGCTCTTCTGAGCTCTCTCTTTAGGTCTTTCCTGGCTACCTTGGAACTCTCAAACGCCCTAACTGAGCTTTCACATCTCCTAACATAAGCCACCTTCTTCCTCTTTACCAGAGATTCCACTTCCTTCATAAACCACAGCTCCCGTGCTCTACAGCTTCCTCCCTGCCTGACAGTTACGTACTTATCTAGGACATACAGCAGCTTTTCCTTGAATAAGTTCCACATTTCTCATGTGCCTATCCCCTGCAGTTTCCTTCCCCATCCTATGCTTCTTAAATCTTGCCTAATCGCATAGTAATTGCCTTTCCCCCAGCTGGAACTCTTGCCTAGTAGTATACACCTATCCCTTTCTATCACTAAGGTAAACATAACAGAATTGTGATCGCTATAACCAAAATGCTCACCTACTTCCAAGTCTAACACCTGGCCGGGCTCATTACCCAGTACCAAATCTAATGTGGCTTCGTCCCTTGTTGGCCTGTCTAATACTGTGTCAGTATTAGTCACTAGTCACTGACCTCCAGGTGAAATACTATCCATCCAATACTCCTGCACACACTGGACAAAAACTGACCCATCTATAGTACTCGTACTATAGTGTTCCCAGTCAATATTTGGAAAGTTGAAGTCCCCCATGAAAACTGCCCTGTCTCTCTCACTCCTATCGAGAATCATCTTTGCTATCCTTTCCTCTACATCTCTGGAACTATTCGGAAGCCTATAGAAAACTCCAAACAGGGTGACCTCTCCTTTCCTGTTTCTAACTTCAGCCCATACTACCTCAGTTGATGAGTCCCCAAACATCCTTTCTGCAACTGTAATACTGTCCTTGACCAACAACGCCACACCCTCCCCCTCTTTTACCATCTTCTCTGTTTTTACTGAAACATCTAAATCCTGGAACCTGCAACAACCATTCCCGTCCCTGCTCTAACCATGTCTCCGAAATGGCCACAACGTCGAAGTCCCAGGTACAACTCATGCTACAAGTTCGCCCATCTTAAGTGAGAGACTTAACAAACAATTGGGGTCTTTTTCAATTTATAATTTCAGTTACATCACACTGGAAACCTTTGCTATAAATTCTATGTCTTACAATCTTACTGTCCACAACTACCTGTTTAAGGAGCAGTGCTTTGAAAGCTAGTGCTTCCAAATAAATCTGTTGGATTATAACCTGATGTTGTGTGATTTCTAACTTTGTACACCCCAGTCCAACACTGGCGTCTCCAAATCATTCATAAGACAAGCCCTCCAATCCAGGCAACATTCTGGTAATTCTCCTCTGCACCCTCTCAAAAGCATCTACATCCTTCCCATAATGAGGTGACCAGAACTTGAAACAATATTCCAAGTGTGGTCTAATCAGGGTTTTATAAAGCTGCAGCAAAACCTTGTGGCTCTTATACTCAATCCCCCGTTAATGAAAGCCAAAACACTATACACCTTCTTAACAACCTTGTCAACTTGGGCGGCAACTTTGAGAGAGCTATGTATGTTGACCCCAAGCTCCCACTGTTCCTCCACACTGCCAAGAATCTTGTCTTTAACCCTGTATTCAGCATTCAAATTTGACCTTCCAAAATGAATCTCTTCACATTTATTGAGATTGAACTCCATCTGCCACTTCTCAGCCCAGGTCTGCATTCTGTCAAAGTCTGCAACACCTCTCGACACTATCTACAACACCACCGACTTTTGTATCATCGGCAAACTTACTAACCCCCCCCTCCACTTCTTTATCCAAGCCATTTATAAAAAAACTACAAAGAGCAGAGGTCCAAGAACACATCCCTGCAGGACACCACTAGTCACTGACCTCCAGGTGGAATACTATCCATCCACTACTACTTGCTGACTTCTTTCTGCCAACCAATCTCCCCCAATTTAATACCTTCTCATACTGTCTGTTCCTGTCCTTTTCCATGGTTATGGTAAAGGTGAGGCAGTTGTGGTCACTGTCACTGAAATTTTCTCCCATCGAGAGATCTGACACCTGGTCTGGCTCATTGCCTAGTACCAAATCCAATATGGCCTCCCCCTTGTCGGCCTATTAACCTATTGAGTCAGGAATCCTTCCTGGACACATCTGACAAAATCAGCTCCATCCAGACCATCTGCACTAAGGAGGTTCCAATCAATACTGGGGAAGTTGAAGTCACCCATAACAACAAATCTATTACATCTGCACCTTTCCAAGATCTGCTCTTCAATCTCTCTGCTGCTGTTGGGGGGTCTATAGAAAACAAAGTGATTGTTCCTTTCTTGTTACTGGCTTCCATCCATGCTGACTCAGTAGACAAAGCCTCCTCAACAATTTCCTTTTCTGCAGCTGTGATGAGCTCTCTAATGAACAATGCTACTCCCCCTCCTTTTTCACCCCGTTCCCTGTTCTTGTGCAAAAATCTAAACCCTGGAACATTCAGCTGCCATTCCAGCCCCTGTGAAATCCGTGTCTCAGTTATGGCCCCAACATTGTAGTTCCAAGAACTGATCATGCTCTAAGTTCATCACTCTTATTCCTGACACTCCTTGCATTGAAACAGACACAATTTCACCCATCCCTTTGCCCTATCAACTGTATATCCCTCCTGACAGACTCTCTGCATTCTATTTCTGTCTGTTCGACAACTACCCTCACCTTTGATCTGTAGCTCTGGTTCCCATCTCTCTACCAAATCAGTTTAAATCCTCCTGAAGTGCTCTAGCAAATCCCCCGACCAGGACATTAGTGCCCTTCCTAGTTTAAGTGCAACCGATCCTTCATGTGCAGATCCCACCTTCCCCAGATGGTACCCAATGGTCTATATATCTGAAGCCATCCCTCCTGCACCAACCCTGTAGCCACATGTTTAGCTGCACTCGCTCCCTGTTCCTCACCTCATTAGCATGTGGTATCAGTAGTAATCCTGAGATTACTACTCTGCTCATCCTGCTTTTTAGCTTCCAACCTAACTCCTTGCAATACCTTTTAGATCCTCATCCCTTTTCCTGACTATGTCATTGGTGTCAATGTGCGTCATGACTTCTAGCTACTCACCCTCCCACTTAAGAATCTTGTAGACTCAATCAGCGACATTCCGGACCCTGGCACGTGGAGGCAGCATACCTTCCGGGAGTCCCCAGTGCCATTCCACAGAACTGAAAGTCCTTCTCCCCAACATCATTCAAAAGAACTGGGGGTCCTTACCCCAACGCCATTCAATAGAACTGAAGGTCCTTAACCCAGTGCCATTGAGTAGAACTGAAGGTCCTTATCCCCAACGCCATTCAATACAATTGAAGGTCCTTATCCCCAATGCCACTCTATAGAACTGAAGATTCCTATACCCAACAATATTCAATAGAACTGAAGGTCCTTATCCCCAATGCCATTCAAGAGAACTTAAGGTTCGTATCCCCAACTCCATTCAATTGAATGGAAAATTTGTATCCCCAACGCCATTCTTATGAATATTTTCTGGGCCCTCTCCAATGCCTTCACATCCTTCATAAACTGTGAGATCCTTTGTTAATCCCTTCGAGTCAGAAGCTGGGGAAAAAAATGACAGAAGAATTTGACATATAATCTGATTCTGTCTTCACAAAGGATGACATAAAAAGCCTCCTGGAAAGTTTCTCGTGTGGTATGGTTGAGGTAAGGGTTAGTCATAATTCAAGGAAAATGATATTTGCAAGAAATTGGTACTGGGTAAGTTAATGAGGTAAAAGGCTGACACATCACTAGAGCCCAATAATCTACATTCCAGCACGCTAAAGGAGTGGCCCTGGACATATTGGAAGCATTTGTAGTCACCTTCCAAATTTCTATAGAGCCTGGAGAAATTCCTCCACAGATTGGAGGGTGGAAAGTATAACACCACTATTTAATAAGGGAGGGAAAGAAACAACAGAGGATTACAGATCAGTTAAGCTTAAAATCAGTACTAGGGAAAATGCCCCAGGAAAAGACATGATAACAAGATAGTTGGAAAGCATTAATGGGATTGGACAAAGCTAGCATGGGTTTATGAATTGAATTGAATTGAATTATTGTCATGTGTACTAAGGCACAGTGAAAAGCTTTGCCTTGCGAGCAATACAGGCAGATCACACAGGTAAATAGCATAGATTGTAAATAATAGGTATACAGCGGCAAAAACAGAAACGCAGGCACAGGCGAATGTCAAGAGTTTGTGAGTACATTCAGTATTCCAAAAACAGTATGGTAGAAACTGTTTTGAAACTGGCTGGTGCATGTGTTTAGGCTTCTGTACCTTCTCCCCGATGGTCGACATTGTAGAAAAACATTTTTGGCTTGGGATGGATCTTTGAGAATGCTGGCAGCCTTTCCTTGACAGCGGGCCTGGTAGATGGATTCTAAAGTTGGGAAGTTGGCCTTTGTGATTGTCCAGGCTGAGTTCAAAACTCTTTGTAACCATCTCTGATCTTGAACAGTACAGTTACCACACCAGGTAGTAATACATCCAGACAGAATGCTCTCGATGGCGCACCTATAAAAGTTGGCAAGGGTATCCACAGTCATGCCAAATTTCCTCAGCTGCCTGAGGAAGAAGAGACATTGTTGGGCCTTTGTAACCAGTGCAGCCACATGAAGAGTCCAAAAAAGCTTCCCAGGAGCTTGACACTCTCCACTCATTCCACCTCTGTGCTGTTAATGTGTAGTGGGGCATGAGTAACATCTCACTGAAAGTCAATAATGAGTTCCTTGGTTTTGCCGGCATTGAGAGTTAGGTTGTTCTCAGTGCACCATTTTTCCAGGTTTTCCACCAAACGTCTGTAGTCTGTTTCATCGCCATCTGAGATTCGACCAATTATGGTCGGCTGTTATAAATAGCAAATGCAATTTTATGCGTTAGGTAACCAATCGAGTGCATAGGGGAGATGTAGTGGATGTGGTACATTTGCATTTTTGGAAGGTTTTGATAAGATTCCTCATAAAGGAAAAGTTAAAGAACCAGGGCGGGGTAACATATTTGCATGGGTCAAGAGACGGTTGACAGGAAAGAAACAGAGTAGGAATAAATGGGTCTTTTTCTCTGAGAGACCATAACTAGTGGGATGCCTCAAGGATTATGCTTGGGCACCAGGTATTCCAGATATATATAAAAACTTGGATGAAGGAACCAAATGTAGCATTTCCAATGATGCTGATGACACAAAACTGGATGGGATTTTGATATGAGGAGGAGGCAATGGGGTTTCAAGGTGATTTAGACAAGTTCAGTGAGTGGGCAAACACACAGCAGATACAGTACCATGTGGTTAAATGTGAAGAACAAAGAACAAATAACAAAGAAAATTTACAGCCTAATAACTGGCCCTTCGGCTCTCCAAGCCTGAGCCAATCCAAATCCACTGTCTAAACCTGTTGCCCAATTCCTGAGCAACTGTATCCCTCTACTCCCCACCTACTCGTGCATTTGTTCAGATGCATCTTAAATGAATCGACCATGTCTGAAAAACAGACAGAAGAGTGTTATTTAAATGGTAATGTGTTAGGAAGTATGGATGTACAAAGGGATCTGGGTATCCTTGTACATCAACCAACAAAAGTTAATAGACTGATATAGAAAGCAATTTGAAAGTTAGTGATACATTGGCTTTCACTGTAAGCCAATTTGAGTTCAGAAGTAGGGTTATCTTACTGCAATTATACAGGGCCTTGGTGAGACCACAACTGAAGTCTTGAGTGCAATTTTGGTTTCCCAACCAAAGAAAGCATTTTCTTGCCATCGAGATGGTGCAGCAAAGGTTACCTAGACTGATACTGTGGATGGGGAGACTGACCTATGAGAAAAGTTTGATTGAGCCTATATTCATTAAAGTTTAGAAGGATGACAGGAGATCTGATTGAAACATAAAAAATTCTAACACATCTGAACAGACTCGACGCAGAGAGGATATTTCCCTTGGGTGGGCAGTCTGTATCTAGAGGTCTCAGAATATGAGGTAGGCTATTGAGGACAAAGATGAAAAAATGTTTCTTCACTCAAAGGGCAGTGAATTCTCCATCATAGAAGGCTGTGTTGGCCAAGTCACTGAATATTCAAAAAAGAGATATATTTTTAAAAAAACTTTTGAAGGCATCAAGAGATAGAAATATGACATGAAGATAGAGAATCTGCCATGATCATATTGAATGGCAGAACCAAGCGCGAAGGGCCAGTTAGTTTACTCCTCTTGTTAATTTCTATGTGATGCCAATAATTGGGCAATAATCTAAATTTGGATGAAGTTTTTGCACCTAATGGATCATTATGACCATTTCTTCTTCATGCAGGAACAAAAGCTTTTTCTATCTGTCCCGAACAGAGGAAAATAATATAATTTCAACATATGACTCTTCTTCAGAACTGAAGAATACAACACTCAAAACATTAATTCTGTTTGTCTCTCTCCAGATGCCACTAGACCAGCTGAATTTATCCAGAATTCTCTGTATTTACTCTAGGGTTCCAGCATGCACTGTATTTTCCTTGTGTATGTTTTTCCTATTACTTTACAAAGGTCAATTCTTGCAGATATATGTTAAACCTTAGTTGCAAAATTTACTAAGCATTATTGACATAAAAGGGAACGGTACATGATACATGATTTTGTAAAGGGCTAGTACTTAAATATATAAGGGGCAAGCCACATCAATGGTGAAGTAAGAGATGTCATTTTGATAGCGACCCTGTCAAGTTACTTCACTAACGTATTAAACAATGCATGTATTTCTTATATTTTTTATTACAAAGCTTGTATATTTTCTCACAAACTGAACTAGAACCTATTTGTATTTATACACCCACGAGTATCTCCTGACACTCCCTGAATAGTCACAGAACATAAAAGCTGATACCTGATCAGGATAACTGCTTGCTGATGCTGACACTGCCCAGATGTTGCTCTCTTTCTCTCTCTCTCTGCTTCTGCAATGATTGGTCTCGGGAGTTTTTGCTGGCTGCGTGACTCTAAGGTTTTCTTTTTATCCTTTTCCCTTATCTCTCTCAAGTCGTGCTGTCTCCTTCCTGTTGGCTCAGGCTCATCCACTTACTGCACGTCTTTACCTTACTGGCCCTTAGATAGCATTACGTCATTGCTTATCCTCCAAATAAGGCTTTTGCTTCACCTCGTCCTTCTTACTTTTTCGCAGAGTTTAGTTGGTATCAGGCAGTATCTGGAACCAGGTCATTCTCAGTTCACAAGCTGTGTTCCCCTGCGTGTTAGCAGTTTTTACACTGAGCATTCCTAGACCCTGTCAGCGGCTGGTACCTCTGCCTCTCTGCAGTCTCCTGGCTGACATCTCATGTTCAGCAATCTGTCGCTGACTGGTATCCCTGTCTCTCTGCTGTCTGGTTAACACAGTCAATATAGGAGAAGTTAAAATCACACTCCACATCTGTGTTGTTTTCTCATTTTTCCATAATCTGTCATAGATCTGTCCTCTAACACCAACTGGCTGTTGGGAGGCAATCCCAGCAAAATCAATGTACTCTTCATATTCCTGAACTCTATCCATATGGCTTCATTGGATTAGCCCTCCAAGGTGTCGTCCCTCAGTACAGCTATGATATTCTCCCTCATCAGTAATGCAAAACCCATTTACATGCCTCTCTACCATGCCTGAAATATCTAAGTACCAGAATGTTGTTGCAAGTCTTCTCCCTCACTCAACCAAGTCTCTTTAAATACTACAACACCAAAGTTATATGAATTAATTCAAGCTCTAAGTTCATTTCCTTTATCCGTCATACTCCTCATGCTAAACCAAATGCACTTCAGATAGCCAGTTCCACTGTGTTCAGTAACATCCCCCTACCTGTTATTTCTCTTAATCTTACTAGCCTTAGGTTCAGACTCCTGTTAGCTCATTTTACTTGTGAACCTATGCATTGTTTCTATCCCTTGCCATACTAGTTTAAACCCTCCCTCCCAAGCTGGATCTGGAAGCCTTCCGGTACAGCATTAACTTGCACTGAAGACTCATGTTGGAAAACCTCGAGGCAACCCAAAAAGACCCAGGAGAAGGTCTGCCCTGATCTGCGATACCTGCCTTTATGGAAGAGAGCCATCCCTACTGAAGAGAGGAAGGAGATTCAAATGGCCCAGTCAAACATATGGATCATTGTGAGCAATATCCTTCCTCAGATGGATAGAAATAGACAGAAAATTGATACTGAAGGAATTTGGGAAATACTCAGATGGTATTTTTAATAAGGAATATTTTGTCAATAAAATCGAGTTCAATCATTAACCGATCCTGCGTCCCTTTGTCTACCTCATCAATAAAAGCATTTGGATAATGTGTTTTTTTATATCTAAACTGGTCAGAGTCCAAGCATGGACAACATTGGCGTCCTTGTATGGGCTTTGATTAGAAGTGTTTTTATAACCTCCAAAGCTGAACCCTACCAACTTGAATTCTTGGACATTCAGCCTCAGTCTGGGTTAAGAGGACAGTTGCCATATGACAGTCAGTGTTTGGGAGGGTGAAAGAGTGTGAATGTTTCTGAGCAGCAATTGAGCCAGAAACCAAGAACTTGTAAATTAAGGAACACCAACAGCCAGAATTCAGAGCTAGGATAAACCAGAGAGTGGATGCAATCAGGTGGGAATTTAATGACTCCTGTGCCACAGGACAAGCCCTAATGGAAAAGAGAAAGAGCAGAGTGAGACAGAGTTAGTACAGGTAGAGTACCCACTGAAAGGAATATGTGGCATAGGCTCGTACAAGGTCAGGGGCCCAAAGAACAGAGAGGCAAGGAAGCCAACTACAGGGTTAGAGGACCCATGAGGTGGTGAGTTGGGCGATATTAGGGTCGGGAGACATAAGGATACAAAGAAGCTCAAGTAGGGTCAGGGACCTGCAAGCTAAGAAATTGTGAAAAGGGTTGGGGACCTAGAGTCACAAGAAGCAAAAAACATAATGTATATAGATTCAGGGATCCATGAGACAGAGAGAGAGTGAGAGCAATAAATTACAAGAAAACAGTAGGAGAAATCACAGTGATCAGAGTGGGAAGAGGTACAAAGAAAGTACCTAAGTAAGAAGTGGGCCAGTTGGGTCTAACATTGAAGTAAGCAAATATCGGATCTGAGATCCACAGGAAAGACATGCTGGGAGGGAGTGCAAAAAGCTCAAAGGAAGTACGGTTTACACCTCTACAAGGCCTATAGTGATAGCCAGCTGCATGGAGCAGCTGACAGGTAGAGAATGAGAGAAAGTGAGGTTAAGTAAGGAGCTGGACAATTGAAGCAAGGACCGTAGGAGTAAGAGTCAAAGCAAAACAGGAGCAGAGGAACCATGTAAACATTGTACACTTGGGATGGCTTCAGACACCAGTGAGGGAGCATATACTAGGAGGCGCAATGTGTGTTCAGTGAACAGGATGCAGCCCAAAAAGCTGTGGACGATCTGACCAAAAGATACAAAAGCTTAGGTCATGCTAAGAGTCCTCCATCAGGCAGGCAAAGAAAACAGAACCTGCGCTGGAGACCATTTGAAATGCTAGTGCAGGACTGAAAAATTTCCCTGCAAAAGGGAATGATAAATGAATTGCGACACTATAATGAGATGGGGGTAAGAATTACATCATAGACTGGGAGGAAATGGAAGAACAAGTCCACAAATACACCGAGTGTGGTGAAGACTGGGGACCCCACTTTTATTTAGTTCCTGATTTAGTCCTCCTTTCTGGAGGACGTGGACCCATCAGCACCTTATCCTGCCCCAATGATTCCACTGCCCACAATCCATTGGGACAGCCAGAACAATAATCCAATTGTTTGTACACCTCCACATGTAATAGTGCAGTTGGTGGAGATTGCAATAAAGGTCCCTGTATTTGAGTCCACAGCTGAACCCATATGATTTTCAACAGCACCCATCATCAAAGGGTTCTCCATTGGCTCAACAATGTTGAGGAGGTAAAATTAATGTAAATATGCCTGAGCCCTGTGATCATTCTGCCTTACCGAAACCACAGAACATGCGAGGAGGAGAACTGTAGGCCCATGAAAATAGCAATCCTTGCTGCTGAATGATATAATAGAGGAAATCTCATGGAGGGAGTAAATAAATGCAGACAGAAAAAGAGACAACAGCGAATTGCATTTGCTAGGTGCCTGTCGGCACAGTTCACAGGGGCCTTTGGTAACCTAGATTGGACTGCATTAATGACACAAAACAGGGCAAACCTTTCTGGATATTTAAGGCTGAGATAGATTTGTGAACAGTTGGGGAAACAAGGGTTTTTGGGAGATGCAGGAAAGTGGATGTAAAGAATTTCAGATTAGCCATAATCTTATTAATGGCTGAGCAGGTTTGAGGAGCTGAACAGCCTAGTCCTGTTCCTATTGCTTTTGAACTGATAACATTATTTGTTCCCAGATGAAAGTAATTGTCAAAAGCTTGCAGAACTCATCAAAATTGACTGTGACTTCTTTCATGTGTGTTTATTTATTTAGTTCCTGATTTAGTTTAGCTTAGTCTAGTTTGGATAAAAAAATCTGTTTCTTAAGGGCTAATATCTCCAAGATGTCCAATTTTAATGTCTATTTGGCTCATCTCTGAAATTTAATCTACCTGGTAACTGGATTTCTTTTGGTACTTCTTTCCAATGTGATTCTTCTTTGACTTGCTTTAAAGCTTGTAAAATTTGCAGTACATCAATGCTGCTTTATTCCTTTCATCCAAAAGAGTTTTAAATCTATTATACATCAATACATCTTCAAAAACATTGAAGGGGACAATGCATCAATGCTCATTCCTGAAAGGTTACCCTTGCTTTTGCAGGAATGATGGAGGCTTCCCGCCTTCTCCAGCCAAAATCATAGCATCATGGAATCTGACTGTAGATTCAGGCCATTCAGCCCATTGTGTCTTTACTGGCTCCTCAAAAAGCTCCCCAACAAGTCCCATTCTCTTGTCCTATCGGTGTAGCCCTCTAGATTCACCACTTTTATATTTATATATATCCAGCTATCTTTTGAAACTTCCTTTGGAATCCACTCACCACAACCATAAGTTCCAAATTCCAACACCTTTCTGAGTAAAGAGGTTTACCCTTATCTCACACCTAACCCTCTTGCTGACAATCTTGAAATTGTGAAAGCCAGTAAAGTCTGGTATGGGATTCAGCACGGCAGGTCACACAGCATCTGATGAGCAAGAGAGTTGACGTTTCAGGCTTGAACCTTCATCAGATGCTGCCTGAACTGCTGTGCCTTTTCCAGCACCACACTTTATTGACTCTGACTTCTCTCGCATCTGCATTCCTCACTATCTCCTAATCATGAAATTGTGACTCCTAGTTGCTGACATACCAACTAGTGGAAAGAGAATATCCTTCTTGACCTGATAAAACTTGTTCATAATTTTGAACACCTCAATAAGGTCATCTCTGAATCTTCTCTGATCCATGACGCTCTCCAAGCTTCTCAAATGTTTCCTTTTATCTAAAATCCCTTATTCTATATAACATTGTAGTAATTCTCCTTTACATTCTCTCCAGGGCTTTTTTCTTTAAATAAAGAACCTAGCATTGAACACAAATATTCCAAATGATTTGCAGAGATGTAGCGCCACTTCCATGTTTTTATGCTTGATGCCTTTATTTATAAACACATAGATCCTATAAGCCTTCTTTACAATTTTTTTCAATTTGCCTGGCCATTTTCAGAGAATTATGCACTTGAACTCCAAGGTCTCTCTGGTCCTGTACTTCCCTCAAATTTGTACCATTGAGCCTGTATTGTCTCCTCATGTTTCTTCTAACAAAATGCATCACACTCCGGGTAAAGAGCTGGACCAGACAACAACATCCAGCCACACAACAGCTTTGAAAGAGCTCCAACTCAGTGTTCCATTCACAGTGTTGGAAAGCCAATGTGGAGCGGCTCAGCACAGAAGTATTGGGGCAATACTGTGGTAACAATAATGGAGTCATTCCCTACTGTTAATATGGAGTAAGTGAGGACAGTAACTGAATCAAAGGAAACACCCAGTTCCCCAAATGGGGCAACAAATAAAGTGGAAGTTTCATGGCATCAGGTGAAAAGCACTCCTCACTTTCCAATTGCCCTTTGGACAGGCCCGTCAGCCTCAGACAACCCGAGAGAGGTGCACCACCTAGGAGTGACCTAAAGCTATGAAGGTTTGTGCTCACTTCCCTTACTGGTATCACCATGGACACGACCCCTAAAGTGTGTCTGCGATCGGGTGCTTTGCAGCCCCCCTCTACATGTTGACCATGGGGCTGGTATGAAGGATTCTGGGTGTTTGGCTGACCTTCCTCCTTTGTGGGTGGCATGGTGGCACAGTGGTTAGCACTGCTGCCTCACAGCGCCAGAGACATGGGTTCAATTCCCGCCTCAGGTGACTCTCTGTGTGGAGTTTATACATTCTCCCAGTGTCTGCGTGAGTCCCCTCTGGGTGCTCCGGTTTCCTCTCACAATCCAAAAATTTGCAGGTTAGGTGAGTTGGCCATGCTAAATTACCCATAGTGTTAAGTGCAGGGGTAAATATAGGGGAATGGGTCTGAGTGGGTTGCACTTCGGTGGGTCGGTGTGGACTTGTTGTGCCGAAGGGCCTGTTTCCACACTGTAAGTAATCTAATGTCTCTGCATTACAACTCACTGGCCAGATGTCTGCCCATTTGGCAAACTTGTCAATGTCCCTCTGAAGTCACTCAGCATTATCTTCACAATTCACTATTCTTGTCCTCAATACCCATCTCCAAATCATATATATAAATAAGAAAACATAAAGATCCCAACATTGATTTCTGGAGAACAGTAATTTCAATTCATCTCCTGTCTGAGAACTGTCCGTCTATACCAACCCTCCATTTCCTATCTTTTAGCCAACTTCTAATCCATGCTGCGAAGGACCCATCCGTCCCAAGCATTCCTAATTTACTAAAAATGGAGGCTATCCTTCTTTTTAGAACACAAGAATATAAGAAAAAGGAGCATGAGTAGGATATTCTACTTGTCAAACACACTCAGATATTCCACAACACCATTGTTGATCTGTGTAAGGCCTAAACATCCATTTTGCACCAGTTCCTCATAGACCTCAACTCCACAATATTTCAAAAATCTATTTACCTCCTCTTTAAATATTTTCAGGGATCTCACCTCCACAACTGAAAGGGATAGAGAATGCCAGACATTTATTACCCTCTGAGAGAACATTTTCCTTGCAGCTCAGTTTTAAATGAATATCAGCTTACTCTGTAAGTACGTCTCCATTTTAAGATTACCCCACAAATGGAAACATTTTCTCATCTACCCTGTCAAGTGCCCTCAGAATCTTACACGCTTCATTAAGATCACCCTCCATTCTTCAAAACTCTAAGAATAAAGACATAAACATTCTTAATAAGTCAGCACCTTCATGCCAGGTTGAGTAAGTCTCTTTTAAAATGCCTCTAAAACCAGTAGATCCTTTCTTAAGTATTACAACAAAGCTAAGCACAATATTCAAGACTTCCCGTGTTTTAAACTTCAATTCCCCTTGAAATAAAATCTACATTCCATTTGCCTTTTCAATTACTCGTTACACCTGCATGCTAATCTTTTGTACACAAGAACACCCAGATCCTGCTGTGCTGGACGTTTTTTGAAGTCACTCTGTGATTAAGAATTAGTTTGCCTTTTGGTTCTTCCTCATACCTTCTTAACTTAATTTCCATCAAATAAGTTTTAGTCAGAGGTGGACCCAGGAGAAGTTTCTTTTCCTAGACAACTGGCAGAGAAGGCTCCGTCACCAAACACTAAAGCCTGGGTTTGGGTCATCATCTCAGTCCAAACAGCCAGCAATGCAGAAAGACGATCAATGACTTTCTCAGATCCACCATGGTAAATGCCACACTCTTCTCTTTGCCACCATTAGGGGCACGGTGGCTCAGTGGTTAGCAGCGCCAGGGACCTGGGTCTGTGCAGAGTTTGCACATTCTCCCTGTGTCTGCATGGGTTTCCTCTGGGTGCTCTGGTTTCCTTCCACAGTCCAAAGATGTGCAGGTTAGGTTAATCGGCTATGCTAAATTACCCATAGTGTTCAGGGATGTGTAGGTTAGGTCCATTAGCCAGGGGAAATGCAGAGTAATGGGTGTGGGTGGAATATTCCCTGGAGGGTCAATGTGGATTTGTTGGGCTGAAGGACGTGCTTCCACACTGTAGTAATTCTAATTCTATCTCACACTCCTTTTGTACCCATCTCCCATTAAAGCTCGTGCCTTGCCATTTCACTACTGTATGTAACATCTTCCCTCATTCACTGGTGCCAACCTACTAAACCTGCATTCACTCTGTGTTACCTCCTCAGTCCTCCAGTACACTTCACCATTTTTCCTCCATATGTACCTGCATTAACAATGCTACAACTTGATGTATTCTCACTCACTGGCTCCATTTTGCTGTTCACAGGAGAAGACAACCATACCAGGGAAGAGAAAGCTCATACATATAGGTCCTGTCCTCACCCTCAACTAGGAGAGACTCCTGGCCCTCACAACATAAGACAGGGAATGTTCCTACAGGAATGCAAAGATGTGACATCATTCAAAATGTCCAGATTACAGAGGAGGAAGTGCTGGATGTCTTGAAACGGTTAAAAGTGGATAACTCCCCAGGACCTGATCAGGTGTACCGGAGAACTCTGTGGGAAGCTAGAGAAGTGATTGCTGGGCCTCTTGCTGAGATATTTGTATCATCGATAGTCACAGGTGAAGTGCCGGAAAACTGGAGGTTGGCAAATGTGGTGCCACTGTTTAAGCAGGGCGGTAAAGACAAGTCAGGGAACTATAGACCAGTGAGCCTGACCTTGGTGGTGGGCAAGTTGATGGAGGGAATCCTGAGGGACAGGATGTACATGTATTTGGAAAGGCAAGGACTGATTCTGGATAGTCAACATGACTTTGTGTGTGGGAAATCATGTCTCACAAACTTGATTGAGTTTTTTGAAGAAGTAACAGAAGATTGAAGAGAGCAGAACAGTAGATGTGGTCTATATGGACTTCAGTAAGGCGTTCGACAAGGTTCCCCATGGGAGACTGATTAGCAAGGTTAGATCTCATGGAATACAGGGAGAACTAGCCATTTGGATTCAGAACTGGCTCAAAAGTATAAGAAAGAGGGTGGTGGTGGAGGGTTGTTTTTCAGACTGGAGCCCTGTGACCAGTGGAGTGCCACAAGGATCGGTGGTGGGCCTTCTACTTTTTGTCATTTACATAAATGATTTGGATGTGAGCGCAAGAGGTACAGTTAGTAAGTTTGCAGATGACACCAAAAGTGGACAGCGAAGAGGGTTCCCTCAGATTACAACAGGATCTGGACCAGATGGGCCAATGGGCTGAGAAGTGGCAGATGGAGTTTAATTCAGATAAATGTGAGGTGCTGCATTTTGAGAAAGCAAATCTTAGCAGGACTTATACACTTAATGGTAAGGTCCTAGGGAGTGTTGCTGAACAAAGAGACCTTGGAGTGCAGGTTCATAGCTCCATGAAAGTGGAGTCGCAGGTAGATATGATAGTGAAGAAGGCATTTGGTATGCTTTCTTTTATTGGTCAGAGTATTGAGTACAGGAATTGGGAGGTCATGTTGCGGCTGTGCAGTACATTGGTCAGGCCACTGTTGGAATATTGCGTGCAATTCTGGTCTCCATCCTATTGGAAAGATGTTGTGAAACTTGAAAGGGTTCAGAAAAGGCTGGGGCTGTTTTTCCTGGAGCATCGGAGGCTGAGGGGTGACCTTATATAAGTTTACACAATTATGAGGGGCATGGATAGGATAAATAGACAAAGTCTTTTCCCTGGGATCAGGGAGTCCGGAACTCGAGGGCATAGGTTTAGGGTGACAGGGGAAAGATATGAAAGACCTAAGGGGAAACTTTTTCACACAGAGGGTGGTATGTGTATGGAATGAGCTGCCAGACGAAGTGGTGGAGGCTGGTACAATTGCAACATTTAAGAGGCATTTGGATGGGTATATGAATAGGAAGGGTTTGGAGGGATATCGGCCAGGTGGTGGCAGGTGGGACTAGATTGGGTTGGGATATCTGGTCGGCATGGACAGGTTAGACCGAAGGATCTGTTTCCATGCTGTACATCTCTATGACATCTATGTCCATGTCCTACCAAATGAGTAATTACCACTCTTCATTCCACAGCAACTGTTTCATTAACTCCACTGTAACTTTCAGTCAACCCATGTCTAACTATGAGTCACAAAACCTGGTGGTGTCAGGTCGAACCTGGGGACTATAAATACTTCACAACATTTAACTGAGGGAATGTTTATGGTTATCCAATGCTGGTTCCAGTAGTCTGCCCATGACCTCTGCAGTGGAACACCAGCTCCTCAAGAAGCACTTTCCTTGCTCTCTGAGGATGAGAGAATGGAAGTCCCAGAGGCAAGGCTTTCACCTGGACCCCGCCCCCCACCTGCTCAGGTAGGAACTCCTCGAAGGGGAATTGTAGACAGAGAGTATGGATACATATCTGGTGAGTACTCAGTCGAGAAAACTCCAGATCTGGCCAAGTCAAAAAGGCAATCGACTGCTTACACTCAGAAGATTGCGAGACCAAGCACCTGCCCAGCCCAAGACCAAAGATTATCTTATTGGCAATCCCAAACTTCACCCAAATGTACGGGGCCGAGCAGCTGGGCAAACAGACATATGGAATACAATCACCCTCATTATCCAGAAGCTGCATCAGTGCATTGAATCCTGTGATTGTCTGGCTACATCCATGGCAGATTGATGGCTACCATGAACAGCCAGAGCCAACTCCCTCAGGGACTGCTGTAGATATGCAACCACCGGCACACTGCTACACCAGCAAGTGGTTCTCAGGACCGAAGGCATGACAACAGGAGGCGGGCACCAATCCAGGTGCCCCCTCTGCACAGGGGGACAGGATGTGCCAGGAGGCCCCCAGTGAAAACCACAAAGAACTACCTTGGCCGTTTCCTGTGTGCCGAGTAAGCTGCTGTCAGATAGGGCAGGTGAGAAATTGGAGCAGCACATTGCCATTCTGCAAGTTGTACACCCATGGACTTGAAAGTGCTGAGCCAGCAAACAAAGCTGGCTTATTCTGTGACTGTGTTAACTGGTACAAGGCAAGGCAAGGCAGGGAAGCTGTGGACATGCAGAGAGCCACTAAGTGAATGAGTGCTAAGACAGGAAGTTGCATTCTTAAGATGCTGCCTGCTCGTCTGCAACTTCCTTTACCTATGTACAAAGTATCCCTGCTAAAGCCTGTCATTGAGTCATAGAGTCATAGAGATGAACAGCATAGAGACAGACCCTTCAGTCCAACCCATCCATGCCAACCAGATATCTCAACCCAATCTGGTCCCACCTGCCAGCCCCGGCCCATATCCCTCCAAACCCTTCCTATTCATATACCTTTTAAATGTTGAAATTGTACTAGCCTCCAACACTTCCTCTGGGTAGCTCATTCCATACACATACCACCATCCATATGAAATAGTTGCCCTTAGGTCTCTTTTATATCTTTCCCCTCTCACCTTAAACCTACCCACTCTCGTGGCATGGTGGCTCAGTGGTTAGCACTGCTGCCTCACAGCACCAGGGTCCCAGGTTTGATTCCAGCCTCAGGTGACTGTCTGTGTGGAGTTTGCATATTCTCCCTGTGTATGTGTGGGTTTGCTCTGGTTTCCTCCCACAGTCCAAAGATGTGGAAGTCAGGTGAATTGGCCAGGCTAAATTGCCCCTATTGTTAGGTGCATCAGTCAGAGGGAACTGGACTGGTTGGGCCAAAGGGCCTGTTTCCACACTGTAGGGAATCTAATCTAGTTCTAGACTTGCCCATCTAGGGAAGAGACTCTATTTATTTACCTTATCCATGCCCCTCATGATTTTATAAACCTCTATAAGGTCAACCCTCAGCCTCCGACGCTCCAGGGAAAACAGTCCCAGCCTGTTCAGCCTCTCCCCATAGCTCAAATTCTCTAACCCTGGCAACATCCTTGCAAATCTTTTCTGAACCCTTTCAAGTTTCACAACATCTTTCCAAAAGGATGGAGACCAGAATTGCAAGCAGTATTCCAAAAGTGGCCTAGCCAATGTCCTGTACAGCCGCAACATGACCTCCCAACTCCTGTACTCAATACACGAAAGCATCCCAAAAGCCTTCTTCACAATTCTGTCTACCTGCAACTCAATTTTCAAGAAGCTAGGAACCTGCACTCCAAGGTCTCTTTGTTGAGTAACACTTCCTAGGACCTTACCATTAAGTGTATAAGTCCTGCTAAGATTTGCTTTCCCAAAATGCAGCACCTCACATTTATCTGAATTAAACACTATCTGCCATTGGCTCTCAGCACATTGGCCCATCTGATCAAGATCCCGTTGTAATCTAAGGTAATCTTCTTAGCTGTCCATTACACCTCCAACTTTAGTGTCATCTGCAAACTTACTAACTTATGTACACATCCAAATCATTTATGTAAATGACAAAAAGTAGAAGGCCCAGCACCGATCCTTGTGGCACTCCACTGGTCACAGTGGTCCAGCCTGAAAAACAACCCTCCACCACCACCCTCTGTCTTCTACCTTTGAGCCAGTTCCGTATCCAAATGGCTAGTTGTCCCTGTATTCCATGAGATCTAACCTTGCTAACCAATCTCCCATCAGAAACCTCATCAAACGCCTTGTCAATTATAGTCCTTTCTCACTGAATGGAAGGATGGATGGAATGGATAGAGTCAATAGCCAGACATTTCCCCAGGGCAGGATTGATTGGCACAAGGGGAGATAGTTTTAAGATATCGGGAGAAAGGTATAGAGGGGACATCAGAGGTAGGTTCTTTATGCAGAGAGTTGTGAATGTATGGAATGTGGTGGAAGCAGTAATTAAGGACATTTAAGCGACTGCTGGACATGCACATGGAGAGCAGTGAATTGTGAGATATGTTGGTTTCAGTTATTTTATTTTACATTAGGATTAATCCTCCACACAAAATCATGGGCCAAAGGGCCTCTTCTGTGCTGTACTTTTTTTTGCTCTATGTTCTATATTCTAAGTCCATGCCTGCCAGGCTTTAGGACACAAGGCCTTTCTGCCTCCACGTGCTGGTCTCTGTCCCAGACTAACCTTTGGGACTCATCTCCCCAGCCAGCCTGGGATCATTCTGCTCCAGCTCTGGGCTCCAGCCCATGACTCGCTTCCGAGACTCAGCCCGTGTGCTCTGCTCCCGGTCCAGGTTCCGGCCCGTGTGTTCAGCTCTTGCTCCGGGCTCGGCCCCCAGCCCGTGTCCTCTGCTCTCACTTTAGGACTCTGCCTCCACCCGTGTGCCCTGCTCTCGCTCCAGGACTTGGCCTGCTTGCTCTGTTCCTGCTCTGGGCTCTGGCCCCCAGCCCGTGCACTCTGTTCCCACTCCAGGCTCCAGCACACAGGCTCTGCTCCCGCTCTGGGACTGAGCCCGTGCACTCTTCTCCTGCTCTGGGACCTGGCCTGCATGCTCTGCTCCCAATCCAGGACTCAGCCCACACGCTCTACTCTCAATCCAGGACTCAGCCCACACGCTCTGCTCCCATGGGACTCGGCCCACACATTCTGCTCCCGTTCCGGGACTCGGCCCGTGCATTCTGCTCCCACTCCAGGACTCGGCCCGTGCATTCTACTCCTGTTCCGGGACTCGGCACACGCGCTGTGCTCCCACTCCAGACTCCAACCTGTATGCTCTGCTCCTGATCTGGACTCCAGGCTCTGGCTGCAACTTTCTTCCAGGATTCATGCCACTCTTACCGTGCTCTGGGCTCTAGCTGTGACACTTTCGGAACCGGCCTCCCAGGTTGGCCGGGGCTTGGTCAGCTCTGACTATGGCCTCTGACCCATCTCCCACGCTGGGCTGGTGTTGGCCCTGGTCTTGGCCTCGGTTCAACATTCACTCCAAGTAGGGGAGGTGAAGAGGTTAAAAGCTGGGGGTGATGGTGGGAAAGAAAAACTTCAGCCAAGAGAAGAAAAAACAAAGACAAAGGAAAAAGAACTGGCGAGCAGAGGAGCTCTGGCTGAAGCATCTTATTCTGCTGCCATCTTGAATGTCTATGCCATTGTCAATGGTGCTTGTGGCTGATGCTCATGGATCATGACCTGAGATGTCCAGTGTCCAGCATAAAGCTTGTTTGGCACAAGTAATGAGCTGAATTTGTTGGGTACCTACTCTAGTTTCATTGCTATGTTATCCTGACATCTGTCTAGAGTGTGGAGCTGGAAAAGCACAGCAGGTCAGGCAGCATCCAAGGAACAGGAGAATAGATGTTTCGGGCAAAGTTGCCCGAAATGACAATTCTCTTGCTCCTCAGTTAATGCCTGACCTGCTGTCCTTTTCCAGCACCACACTCAACTCTAATCTCCAGCATTTGCAGTCCTCGCTTATGCCTTGATGTCTATTTGGTTTGACCTGTTAAAATGGGAGATTGAATATTAATGACAAATTATGGTAATCACAAGGCATTTAACAAGCACTAACCCTGTTAATTGGCAGCTCAACACAATCTAACAGGAATCCTGGCATACTGCTTGTGAAAAGTATAAAAAATAGAAAGGATGATCTCAGCAGTGAGATACACCTTACCAGATTTCTCATCCAGTTCTACCACACATCTTGCTCGTTGCTCAGCCTGCAGTAAGATTCCACCCTCTGTCTTTTGTGGTTTAACTAAGCCTCAATCTATGCTTATCCATGACGCCAATGTTGTGAACTCTTTCCTTGTGCAATTACTTTTTATGTTGTGTCTCATTAAAAGCCATCTGGAAATTATTCAAATTTCAATATTTGCTTTTGAGAAATTCAAACTTTTGCCCCACCCCTCCATATATTAACCTGAGGTTTTGGATTACTAGTGATATGACATTATCCCTACATCACTGCCTGTCATAAATATTCACCTGGGGTTCTGGATTACTGGTGTACTGACAGTAACGCTACACCACCACGTGCCCACAACTAGTAACCTCCATGATCGCTGCTCAGGAAGTCATTCTGTGTTACAACACTTCAGCTGACATATTTTTATTCCTATTCCCCCAGCTCCAAGTACATTGGGAATCCTCTGCATATCAATGAAGGCTTCCCTGTGCAAAGTCTTAACTTCAATCAAATTTCTACTGGAAGTAATCTCTGAGGCAAAAACAGACCAAGTTCCTGTCTGGGAGAAAATTGAGCCCTATCAAATAAACTATGTGAAAACCATATGTTTTTGACTGGTATTAAATAACCAAGTTTGGCACAATTAGTTTTACATTTTTATAATAGTGAGACAGGACAATATTCTAAATTATTGTTTGTTCATACCAGTGAATTCTTTGCTTAATAAAACATGAAATGACTTGAGTCCTTCCTTAAGAAGAAAACTTGATAGTTCAGTGTGTGTACTTAATGAGTTCGATGTTATACATTTTTGGGATTAAGTTCCGTCTATCCACATTCCTGTCTGTCCCAAAACTTTTCACAGTACCACAGGCAAGTAAAATGTGTAGGTCTGACATCCAGGACAGAATTGCCCCTCACTTTGTTGCTGCTGACCTGAATCCAATGCCAGAGTACATTCGGGAGAGGAAGGATTTAGTTTCTGTCTCTACAATTTGCTGCTAAATTACAAAGATCAAGATGAACAAAGATCAAGAGTAGGCCATTCGGTCCTTCAAGCCTACTCCACCATTCAATACGATCATAGCTGACCTCATTTTAACCTGATGGTGGCTCAGTGGTTAGCACTGCTGCCTCACAGTGATAGGGACGTGGGTTCGATTCCATCCTTGTGTGACTTTGTGTGGAGTTTGTACATTCTTCCAGTGTCGGCATGGGTTTCCTTCAGGTGTTCCGGTTTTTTCCCATAGTTGAAAGATGTGCAGGTTAGGGTGAATTGGCCATGCTAAATTGCCTGTAGTGTTCAGGGATGTGCAAGCTAGGTGGATTAGCCTTGGGAAATACAGGGATTGGTTAGGGAGATAGGGTTGGGTGGGATACTCATCAGAAGGTTAGTGTAGACTTGATAGACTGTTCCACGCTGTAGGTATTCTCTGATCCTACCATCAAGTCAACCATGTACACGTGCATTGTACATGGACTCTGACCAGCTGGCTCAGAGCCAGACCTAGAGTGAGGAGAATCTCTGAGACTTATGCTTTTCTTTTCTGTTTATTTTTATTTTATTAAACAAATTACAAAACAGTTTACAAAAAACATTTACAGTTGTACACAAGAGACAGCAATTTTACAAGGGAGTGGAGCAGCAAAGCTAGGCCCCAAACCCTACCGTTCAACCATTGAGACTTATGCTCATATCTGTTCGCTAGGGCTCCCTGATTGGTCCAGTTTAAAACCCTAATCAGAGATCTCATACTCAAAGAGATTCACCAGGCCCTCGTTCCAATCACTACATTCCACCAACACCCCCCATCCCCAGTCTTGGGTTGTTGCCTGTTCTTTTCTTGTATGTTCTCCTGGAATGGTTTTGTACCAGGTCCAGTTCCTCTGGCTCTGACTCAGACATGGGCAGTGTGTGCAAGACTAAATCCTGTCTCTTATGCCCACAGCATTTCAGAAAAAAATCCTCTTCAGATGGTAATGATATTGAGGCTGCGACATTAACTGCATCCATCTCAAACTCTGAGATCTCTTTGACGCTAAACAGAGGGTGAGATTTCATGGTTTCTGATAGTCTTCCAGGCTTTTCTGAGGGGCTGAGTGTGTTTTGCAACTGCCTCAAATACAAGGAAGCAGCTTTCAGGTGATGCACATGTTTGTTCAGGACTGTATCACCTACCTAAACTTTGTATGTCACAGGACCTGACCTCGCCTTGCCACAATCACATTGCAGGTCCATTTCTTTGGTTTCAACACCAAACTTTAACCCTGAAGTAAATAGTCTCTCTGGTTTATAATCCCTGATGCTTCTCCGCCCTCCTCCCCCGAGTTCCAGGGATATCAGGTTTACCTTGCTGTGGTTCTGATTTGGATACTAATGAGCAATTTAACTGTCGGAAACCACTGGTAAGTGGATTTTCCAGGGTGTGCACACTCCATCATACAAGGCTATGGGTTCTCTTACTCAAGTCAGAACGTGTAGGACTCCTTTGCTGTCTCAAGACTGCATACAGGTACCAACTACAATGGCCTGCTGTTCTGGATCCTGAAGAACATTTTTGCCATTCGAACAAAGCTCGGCTTTGTTTTGGAGTTTTGATGTGGGCTGACCTAGGATCCCTCTGCTCGGGATATGTCCTGCGTGAGGTTCTGCAATTGTCTACACTCAAGTGATATTCCCCAAGCTCAGGTGAGGGTGTCCACTTCCTTTGGGATACCATGTAGCTCACAGGCTCCACTTGCCACATTTTTTAGTGACAAGGCCAGTTGTAGTCTCTGTTTGTAGTCCATTTGGGCTTCAGTTAATAGGTGTTTTTGCATAGGTATGTCATTACTACCACATACCAAATAGTCTCTCAACAATTCATTTAGGGTTAACCCAAAATCACCTGCCTCTGCCAGTTGTCTTAACCTTGTCAGGATGTGCAACAATGCAGAGTTGCCAAATAGAGGCTAATGGCCAAGTTTGGTACCTATGAGGGCAACATCAACCAGGATCTGGGATTCATGTCACTCTACAGGTGACCCCACCACACTACACACTACACACACACACACACACACACACAATACACACACAGATATATATACACATACACACAATACACACACACACACTACACACACATATACACACACACACACATATATATATACATATACACACACACAATACATACACACATATATATATACACACACTATACACACACACACACACGCTATACACACACACACACACACACACTATACACACACACACACACACACAACTCTGTGGGGTGAATTTGCATTTGCAGATACATTCTATTTTGTTCAAAAAACACACAATATGTAGACAGGCAGTTAATGTGGCATTTTATAAATTTTTACTTTGGAAATAAACCCAGTCTGACTCATGATTGAGACACAAACAGACTTGAAACATGGATTCAAACCTAAAATGCATTGTCTGATCAGAGATGTCACCTTTATATTGATAAAACCTTAAGTTATCTTGCGGCCATGACTTGAAAGAACTTTTGGGATTTACGTATCATTCAATCAAAACCTCCATCTCCATTCTAACTGATTAAAGACTTAATAGCCATTTAGGTTTGTTCAATACATTCACCTAAGTTACATAACCCTTTGATCTTTTACTTATAAATTCTGCATCCAATGTATTCTCTTTCACTAGCTACCCAAGAAAGGAGTAGTGCTCTGAAAGTGGGATTTTTCAAATAAACCCGTTGGACTAGAACCCGGTATCATGTGATTTTGGACCTTGTCCACCCAGTCCAACACCAGCACCACCACATCAATAAGATCCACCTGGCCCTCATTCCAATCAGTACAGTCATCAATAATCCATTGACCTGCGCCTCAAGCATATTTCAAACTTCTGCCTTCAAGGGATTCTGTCTTTTGTGGAAATGGATTTCAAAGACAAATAATGCTGTGAGAGATAAAGAAAAGTTTTCTGATCTCTATTTTAAATTTGGTTTCTTAAAAGCATTTTTTAGCTTGTGAACCCTAGCTTTAGCTTCTCCCCCAATAGGAATTGTTCTTTCAACATCAACCCGTATGCTTCCCTTTAATGGTCAGAGTAGTGAGTACAAGAGTTGGGAGGTCATGCTGTGGCTGTGCAGGGCATTGGTTAGGCCACTGTTGGAATATTACGTGCAATTCTGGTCTCCTTCCTATTGGAAAGATGTTGTGAAACTTGAAAGGGTTCAGAAAAGATTTACAAGGATGTTGCCAGGGTTGGACGATTTGAGCTACAGGGAGAGGCTGAACAGGCTGGGGCTGTTTTCCCTGGAGCGTCGGAGGCTGAGGGGTGACCTTATAGAGGTTATAAAATTATGAGGGGCATGGATAGGATAAATAGGCAAAGTCTTTTCACTGAGGTTGGGAGTCCAGAACTAGAGGGCATAGGTTTAGGGTGAGAGGGGAAAGATATGAAAGAAACCTAAGGGGCAACCTTTTCATGCAGAGGGTTGTATGTGTATGGAATGAGCTGCCAGAGGAAGTGGTGGAGGCTGGTACAATTGCAACATTTAAGAGGCATTTGGATGGGTATATGAATAGAGAGGGTTTGGAGGGATATGGGCTTGGTGCTGGCAGGTGAGACATAGATTGGGTTGGGATATCTGGTTGGCATGGACGGGTTGGACCAAAGGGTCTGTTTCCATGCTGTATATGGGCGGCACGGTGGCACAGTGGTTAGCACTGCTGCCTCACAGCGCCTGAGACCCGGGTTCAATTCCCGCCTCAGGCGACTGACTGTGTGGAGTTTGCACGTTCTCCCCGTGTCTGCGTGGGTTTCCTCCGGGTGCTCCGGTTTCCTCCCACAGTCCAAAGATGTGCAGGCCAGGTGAATTGGCCATGCTAAATTGCCCATAGTGTTAGGTAAATGTAAATGTAGATGTAGGGGTATGGGTGGGTTACGCTTCGGCGGGGCGGTGTGGACTTGTTGGGCCGAAGGGCCTGTTTCCACACTGTAAGTAATCTAATCTAATCTAATCTCTGTGACTCTATGACTCTAACCCAGCCAAATCCCCTCAGGCTATTATATGTTTCAATTAAGTCACCTCTGACTTTTCTAAACTCGTAGAAATACAGGCTCAACTTGTTTATCCTTTCCTCAAAAGACAATCCAGTCATTCAAGTAAACCTTCTCTGAACTGCTGCCAAAGTATAAACATCCTTCCACAAGTATGATGGTCAATATTGTGAAAAAAATTTGAGATACAATCTCACCTATGCCCCGTACAAGGGAAATGGAATCTCCCTACTCTTGCATTCAATTTCCCCCACAGAAACCATTATCTTACTGATTACTTGTTATACCTGCACAATAACTTTCTGCGATTCATGAACTACGACACCCAGAGTTCTCTGCAACTCAGAGCTCTGCAATCTCTCACCATTTAGATAACATACTTCTTTTTTATTCTTTTTGATAAAGTGAACAATTTCCCAGGTTCTCATATTGTACTGGTACAATTGCAACATTTAAGAGGCAGCGTGGGTTGGTACCTGGGACTTCGATGTTGTGGCTATTAGGGAGACATGGCTAGATCAGGGACAGGATTGGCTGTTGCAGGTTCCAGGGTTTAAATGTTTTAGTAGGGCCAGAGGTGGGGGTAAAAGAGGGGGGGGTGTGGCTTTGCTTGTCAAAGATAGTATTACAGCGGTGGAAAGGAAGATGGACGAAGATTTGCCATCTGAGGTAGTTTGGGTTGAGGTTAGGAATAGGAGAGGTGAGGTCACCCTGTTAGGAGTCTTTTACAGGCCTCCTAATAGTCCTAGAATCGTTGAAGAAAGGATTGCGAAGATGATTCAGGAGAAGAGTGACAGTAATAGGGTGATTGTTATGGGAGACTTTAACTTTCCTGATATTGATTGGGAAAGCTATAGCTCAAGTTCGTTAGATGGGTCAGTGTTTGTGCAATGTGTGCAGGAGAGTTTCCTGACACAATATGTAGATAAACCAACAAGAGGTGAGGCCATACTGGATTTGGTTCTGGGTAACGAACCAGGCCAGGTATTAGAACTAGAGGTAGGTGAGCACTTTGGGGACAGTGACCACAATTCGGTGATTTTTACTCTAGTGATGGAGAGGGATAAGTGTGTACTACAGGGCAAGAGTTATAGCTGGGGGCAGGGAAATTATGATGCGTTGAGGCATGACTTAGGATGTGTGGATTGGAAAAGTAGATTCCAAGGCAAGAGCGTAATTGATATGTGGAACTTGTTCAAGGAGCAACTATTGAGTGTCCTTGATAAGTACGTACCTATCAGGCAGGGAGGAAAGGGTCGTGTGAGGGAGCCGTGGTTTAATAAGGAATTGGAATCCCTTGTTAAAGGGAAGAGGGTGGCCTTTGTAAAGATGAGGCGTGAAGGTTCAATAGGGGCGATTGAGAGTTATAAGGTAGCCCGGAAGGACCTGAAGAGAGAGCTAAGAGCAGCAAGGAGGGGACATGAAAGGTCCTTAGTTGGTAGGATTAGGGAAAACCCTAAGGCTTTCTATAGGTATGTTAGGAATAAAAGAATGACTAGGGTAGGAATAGGTCCAATCAAGGATAGTAATGGGAAGTTGCGTGTGGAGGCTGAAGAGATTGGGGAGGCACTGAATGAATACTTTTCGTCAGTATTCACTCAGGAACAGGACATTGTTGTCGATATGAATACTGAGGCACGAATAAGTAGAATGGATGGCTTTGAGATATGTAGAGAAGAGGTGTTGGAAATTCTGGCAAGGGTGAAAATAGATAAGTCCCCTGGGCCTGATGGCATTTATCCTAGGATTCTCTGGGAAGCAAGGGAGGAGATTGCAGAGCCATTGGCCTTGATTTTTGTGTCCTCTTTGTCTACAGGAGTAGTGCCAGAGGACTGGAGGCTAGCAAACGTGGTTCCCTTGTTCAAGAAGGGGAGTAGGGATAATCCTAGTAACTATAGGCCAGTGAGTCTCACTTCTGTTGTGGGCAAAGTCTTAGAGAGAATTGTAAGGGATAGGATTTATGCACATCTGGATAAGAATAATGTGATCAAGGATAGTCAGCATGGTTTTGTGAAGGGCAGGTCGTGCCTCACAAACCTTATTGAATTCTTTGAGAGGGTGACTAAGGAGGTAGATGAGGGGAAAGCGGTAGATGTGGGATATATGGATTTTAGTAAGGCGTTTGATAAGGTCCCCCATGGTAGGCTACTGCAGAAAATACAGAGATATGGCATTGAGGGTGAGTTGGAGGTTTGGATTAGGAATTGGCTCTCTGGAAGAAGACAGAGGGTAGTAGTTGATGGCAAAGGTTCATCTTGGAGTGCCGTCACTAGCGGTGTTCCGCAAGGATCTGTTTTGGGACCATTGCTGTTTGTCATTTTTATAAATGACCTGGAGGAAGGGTTAGAAGGTTGGGTGAGCAAGTTTGCGGATGATACGAAAGTCGGAGGAGTTGTAGACAGTGAGGAAGGATGTGGCAGGTTACAGCGGGATATAGAGAAGCTGCAGAGCTGGGCAGAAAGGTGGCAAATGGAGTTCAATGTAGCTAAGTGTGAGGTAATTCACTTTGGTAAGAGTATTAAAAAGATGGGGTACTGGGCTAATGGTCGGATACTTGGTAGTGTGGAAGAGCAGAGGGATCTTGGTGTCCATGTACACAGATCTCTGAAAGTTGCCACCCAGGTAAATAGTGCAGTGAAGAAGGCATATGGCGTACTGGCTTTTATTGGTAGAGGAATTGAGTTCTGGAGTCCTGAGGTCATGCTGCAGTTGTATAAGACTCTGGTGCGGCCGCATCTGGAATATTGTGTGCAGTTTTGGTCGCCATACTATAGGAAGGATGTGGAGGCACTGGAACGGGTGCAGAGGAAGTTTACCAGGATGTTGCCTGGTATGGTAGGAAAATCCTATGAGGAAAGGCTGAGGCACTTGGGGTTGTTTTCATTGGAGAAAAGAAGGTTTAGGGGTGACTTGATAGAGGTGTACAAGATGATTAGAGGGTTAGATAGGGTTGACAGTGAGAACCTTTTTCCACGTATGGAGTCAGCTATTACAAGGGGGCATAGCTTTAAATTAAGGGGGGGTAGATATAGGACTGATGTTAGGGGTAGGTTCTTCACTCAGCGAGTCGTAAGTTCATGGAATGCCCTGCCAGTAGCAGTAGTGGACTCTCCCTCTTTATGGGTATTTAAGCGGGCATTGGATAGGTATATGGAGGATAGTGGGTTAGTGTAGGTTAGGTGGGCTTTGATCGGCGCAACATTGAGGGCCGAAGGGCCTGTACTGCGCTGTATTCTTCTATGTTCTATGTTCTATGTTCTATGTAATCCACTTGACAGATCTTGCCCATTCACTTTGTCTATGCATATCCCTTTTTAGGCTCCTTATCTCCTATTCACACAACTCACTTCTTACCTACTTTTGTGTCATTAGCAAATTTAGCTGCCATACTTACGATCCCTTCATCTAGGTCATAAATATATGTTGTAAAAAATTGAGACTCATGGTACATCCTTCTGTATATTCTGCCAGCCCATAAAAGACCCACTTATTCCTACTCTCTGCTCTCTGTTAGCCAGCCAATTTTCTATCCAGTGTGTTTTGCTCCAAGTGATGACTTTATTTTCTATAATAACTTTGATGTGGCACCTTATCAAATGCCTTCTCGAAATCTAAATACAACATATCCACTGGTTCCCCTTGAGCTACAGGAGAAGTTACTTTTTGAAAGAGCTCCAATAAATTAAACATGACTTCCCTTTGACAAAGTTATGTTAGCTCTGCTGATAAGCTTGAACATTTTCCAAATGCCCTATAATAATGGCTTTAACATTTTCCGCATGACAGATGTTAGATTAACTGGCCTGTAGTCTCCTGCTTTCTGCCTCCCTCACTTTTTAAATAATACATTTTTAATACATTAGCTATCTTACAATCTTTCCTGAGTATAATGAGTTTTGTAAAATTAAAAACATGTCAACTTTCTAACCAGCTACTCCTTTTAAGACTCGAGGATGAAATCCATCAGTACATGGGGCTTATCAACTCATAATTCCATCAATTCACTCAGTATCAACTATCATTCCTGGTAGTTGTAATTTTCTTGAGATTTCCATTCTTTTCAATTCCTGATTTACAACAATTTTCAGGATGCTATTTGTGTCCTCTTCAGTAAAAAAACAAGGCAAAATCTCTGTTTAATTCATCTGCTATCTCTTTATTCTCCATTACCAATGTATCAGACTCATTTTTATAAGACCTCACTCACTTTGATTAGATTAGATTCCCTACAGTGTAGAAACAGGCCCTTTGGCCCAACAAGTCCACACCGACCCTCTGAAGAGTAACCCACCCAGACCCATTTCCCCTTTGACTAATGCACCTAACACTGGGCAATTTAACATGGCCAATTCACCTGAGCTGCACATCTTTGGACTGTAGAAGGAAACCCACACAGACACAGGGAGAATGTGCAAACTCCACACAGACAGATGCCCGAGGCTGGAATCAAACCTGGGACCCTGGTGCCGTGAGGCAGCAATGCTAACCACTGCGTCCTTTGTTAACTCCTTTCTTATTAAATATCTAAAGGAACTTTTCACACCAGCACTTGTAATTTTGGCTAAATGTCTCACATACTCTAATTATTTTTTCCTTTACAGTTTTTCAGTCATTCTTTGCTGCTTATATTCAATCCAATCTTCTGACCTGCATCCTATTTTTGCATAATTATACGTCTTTTCTTTGAGTTTGATATTATCTTTGACTTTTTTAGTTAACTGTGGATGGTGGGACCATCTCTTAGAATTGTTCTTACTTGTTGGAATATACCTATTCTGTTCTTTCCGGAATATCTCCTTAAATGTTTGCCATTGCATCTTGATTGACCTATCCCTAAATTGCTAGTTCACTGTGGCTAGATCTGCTTTCATGCTCTCACAATTATCTTTTTTATAAATTCAGAATAGTAGTTTTGGACTGTCACTTCTCTTCCTTAAACTGCATGTAAAATTCAATCATATCAGGGATGTGGATATCCAGAGGTGCTTTTGCGATGAGATCCATAATTAATCTCATTGGAAACCAAATCTAGTATTCTGTGCTCTTTGGTTGGTGTGTTAACATGCTAGACTAAGAAATTTTCCTGAAAAATTTATGCATTTCTTATCTAGACAGTTTTGCTCTTGTTTGATTTTTCCAACCATATGTAAAATATCCCATGATAATTGCTGTCCACATTTGGAGATAGTGAGGACTGCAAATGCTCGAAAGTCAGAATCAGTAAAATGTGGAGCTGGGAAAAACACGGCAGGTCAAGCAGCTTCAGAGGATGAGGAGGGTTGACATTTTGGGCAGGACTCTTAATCAGGACTGATACAGAGTCCTGATGTTCTCTCCAAAATGGTCTTTGGGGAGGGAATCTGCAATTGGATTAGACTGTGCTACACTAACATTGTCAGTGCAGTCTCAATCAATGAGTGGGAATCAGATAGCTTCCCAGTCAGATCTGGAGTCAGGCAGGGCTGCCCTCTCTCTCCTGCCTTGTTTGCGTGCTGCATAGAGCCATTTGCTGAGTCCATCAGGAAGGATGCGAGCGTGAGAGGGGTGACTATTCCTGGCAGCGGGGCCTACAAGTTAAGGCCTCCCTGAAAAATGGATGACATCACCGTTTTCTGCTCGGATCCGCTGTCCATGCACAGACTCATGTGTATTTGTGACCAGTTCGAACGGGCCTCGAGGGCCAAGATCAACCGAGGCAAGAGCGAGGCCATGCTCTTCGGTAACTGGGCCGACCAATCCTCCATCTCCTTCACCGTCAGGACTGACCACCTGAAGGTTCTGGGTATTTGGTTCGGGGGGGCTGAGGCATGTGCCAAGTCTTGGGAGGAGCACATCAGCAAAGTGAGGCAGAAACTGGGCAGATGGAAGCTACGGTCGCTCTCCATCGCGGGAAAAAACCTGGTCATCAGGTGTGAGGCACTGTCAGTGTTGTTATACGTGGCACAGGTCTGGCCTATTCCCACAACCTGTGTCGCTGCAGTCACCCGGGCCATCTTCCAATTTATATGGAGGTCAAAGATGGACCGGGTCCGAAGAGACTCAATGTACAAAGGTCTGGGCAAAGGGGGAAAAATACACCCAATGCCACCCTCACCCTGATGGCCACCTTTGTGTGTGGCTGTATCAAGCTGTACATGGATCCCCGGTACGCAAACACCGTGTCACTACAGGTTCTACCTGTCCCCGTTGTTGCGAAGGATGGGCCTGGCATCGCTGCCGCGGAACGCTCCGAGTAGTTGGACCGTTCCGTATCACCTGTCCTTCGTGGAGAAGTTGATGAAGAAAAACACCTTTGACCACAAGTCCATCAGGAAGTGGTCAGCACGTAGTGTCCTTGAGACCCTTCGGGAAAAGGAGAGGGCAGATCCTATCGAGCGGTTCCCTGAGCAGACTGTCAAAAAGCCATTTGGCAGAATGCCTCATCGCCAGAACTTTCCAACAAGCACCAGGAAATGGCTTGGCTGGTGGTGAGAAGGGCTCTGCCCGTGAGATCCTTTATGCATGCCCAGACTCTCAGCCGCCCCGCACGCTGCCCTCGAAGCGGCTGTGGAGGGGACGGGACTGTCACACACCTCCTTCTGGAGTGTGCCTATGCAAAGGAAGTCTGGAGGGGAATGCAGTGGTGTTTGTCAAGGTTCGTCCCGAGCAGCGCAGTGACGCGGGACTCCGTGCTCTACGGTCTGTTCCCCGGGACGCACACCGAGATGAACATCAACTGCGCCTGGAGGATCATCAACTCGGTGAAGGATGCCCTCTGGGTGGTCCAAAACCTGGTGATCTTCCAGCTGAAGGAGTTGACCCCGACCGAGTGTTGCAGACTGGCACATTTCAAGGTCCAGGGCTACGTGTTGAGGGACACGCTGAAGCTTGAGGAAGCTGCCGCCAAGGCGCGGTGGGGAAAGACCACCGTGTAAGATCGGCCTGCCTAAGAAGGACTGGGGGCCCACGCAATTGTTTGGGCTCTGCTGACGCCTCAGCTAAATATATGGACATATGATTGATAAATGTACAGACCTGTATATACAAATGATAAATTCTGATCTCTGTATGCAAATGTTTACGTATGTATGGCATGACCAACTGTACAGACCATCAAATTATTTTATGAATAAAGTATATTTTTGAAATTAAAAAAAGATACAGAGTCCTGCCTGAAACATTGACTTTCCTGCTCCCCTGATGGTGCTTAAGCTGTTGTGTTTTATCCTGTCCACTTTTGACAAGCTCCCATTATTTCTTACCATAGGGTCATCAGTAGAGCATCGCAATGGCCATGAGTGAGCTCTTGCCTTACCACTTCTCATTGCTACACTGACTGCTTCTATATTGTCTTCTGAATTTAGATAATCCCTTTCTATTGAGTTAATACCATCTTTAATTAACAGAGCCACTCCTCCACCCTTTCTCACTTCCTGTCTTATTTAAATGTCTTTCAATGTTCAGGTCCCAATCTAGGTTTTTTTGCAGCTATGTCTCAGTTCTGAGCACTAAATCAACCATACTCATTTATCTCAATTTGTACTACTACCTTATCTGCTTTGAATATATGGTGGGCTGAAGTGCCTGTTTCTGTGCTGATCTATGTTAAAAATCACACAACGCCGGGTTATAGTCCGGAAGCACTAGCTTTCGGAGCACTACTCCTTCATCAGGTGGTTGTGAAGCAGGACCATAAGACACAAAATTTGTTGCAAAAGATTATAGTGTCATGCAACCTGAAATTAATCTAGTCCCACTTACCAGCACTTGACCCAAATCCCTCTAAACCCTTCCTATTCATACACCCACCCATAC
Source organism: Chiloscyllium punctatum (assembly GCF_047496795.1). Classification (NCBI taxonomy): domain Eukaryota; kingdom Metazoa; phylum Chordata; class Chondrichthyes; order Orectolobiformes; family Hemiscylliidae; genus Chiloscyllium; species Chiloscyllium punctatum. Next base: position 44,467,782 of record NC_092752.1, on the reverse strand, counting down.
ATACATGCATAATTGTACCAGCCTTTGCCACATCCTCTGGCAGCTCATTCCATTCATGCACCACCCTTTGTGTGGAAATCAATAACTTATAGACTAGTCTTTTTCAACAAGTACTTACTTCATGCCATTCCTCAAAGTCTGTTTCACTATGATGCTGACTGCACACCACTCTCCTAATCATGTTAGCACAAACTTTTCAGCTTCTTCACAGATTTAATAGCCATGTAACTACCTTCATGATTCCACTCGTTTGTTTGGTAAAAGAGAGACAATATCTCAGCTTGACTGGCTTTCTTGGTGTACTTATGCTCCCTGGAGGTCAAGAGGGCTTGATGCGTATGGATTCAGTATTTAATGCCGCCTAACCACTCATATTATTTTGTTTTCTAATAGGGTGAATGCATTTCAGCTCCCTAGCTATTTAATGTATTTGATGAGCTCAAGTTAACTTCCAGTTGAACAGATGACTGAGTTCCAATCTAAATTACTCTGTGGGTGGATTTTTTTATTCTGAGGTGAAGTGTTGGAGCAACCTCAAAAAGCAGGAGAACCTTCCTTTTCAGAAATGTGGTCATCTTTTACACTGGAGAGACAAAATGCAGGCTTTGGGGAACACCTATATTCTGTCCACAAAAACGACCCTGAGATTCCAGTTGTTTGCTGCATCAACACAATACCATGTTGTAAAAAGGTAAAAACAATAACTGCAGATGCTGGAAACCACATTCTGGATTAGTGGTGCTGGAAGAGCACAGCAGTTCAGGCAGCATCCAAGGAGCTTCGAAATCAACGTTTCGGGCAAAAGCCCTTCATCAGGAATAAAGGCAGTGAGCCTGAAGTGTGGAGAGATAAGCTAGAGGAGGGTGGGGGTGGGGAGAAAGTAGCATAGAGTACAATAGGTGAGTGGGGGAGGAGATGAAGGTGATGGGTCAGGGAGGAGAGGGTGGAGTGGATAGGTGGAAAAGGAGATAGGCAGGTAGGACAAGTCTGGACAAGTCATGGGGACAGTGCTGAGCTGGAAGTTTAGAACTAGGGTGAGATGGGGGAAGGGGAAATGAGGAAAATGTTGAAGTCCACATTGATGCCCTGGGGTTGAAGTGTTCCGAGGTGGAAGATGAGGCGTTCTTCCTCCAGGCATCTGGTGGTGAGGGAGCGGCGGTGAAGGAGGCCCAGGACCTCCATGTCCTCGGCAGAGTGGGAGGGGGAGTTGAAATGTTGGGCCACGGGGTGGTGTGGTTGATTGGTGCGGGTGTCCCGGAGATGTTCCCTAAAGCGCTCTGCTAGGAGATGCCCAGTCTCCCCAATGTAGAGAAGACTACATCGGGAGCAACGGATACAATAAATGATATTAGTGGATGTGCAAGTAAAACTTTGATGGATGTGGAAGGCTCCTTTAGGGCCTTGGATAGAGGTGAGAGAGGAGGTGTGGGCGCAGGTTTTACAGTTCCTGTGGTGGCAGGGGAAAGTGCCAGGATGGGAGGGTGGGTTGTAGGGGGACGCGGACCTGACCAGGTAGTCTTGGAGGGAACGGTCTTTGCGGAAGGCGGAAAGGGGTGGGGTGGGAAATATATCCCTGGTGGTGGGGTCTGTTTGGAGGTGGCGGAAATGTTGGTGGATGATTTGGTTTATGCAACGGTTGGTAGGGTGGAAGGTGAGCACCAGGGGCGTTCTGTCCTTGTTATGGTTGGAGGGGTGGGGTCTGAGGGCGGAGGTGCGGGATGTGGACGAGATGCGTTGGAGGGCATCTTTAACCATGTGGGAAGGGAAATTGCGGTCTCTCAAGAAGGAGGCCATCTGGTGTGTTCTGTGGTGGAACTGGTCCTCCTGGGAGCAAATCCGGCGGAGGCAGAGGAATTGGGAATACGGGATGGCAGTTTTGCAAGAGGTCGGGTGGGAGGAGGTGTAATCCAGGTAGCTCTGGGAGTCGGTGGGTTTGTAAAAAATGTCAATGTCAAGTTGGTCGTCATTAATGGAGATGGAGAGGTCCAGGAAGGAGAGGGAGGTGTCAGAGATGGTCCAGGTAAATTTAAGGTCAGGGGGGAATGTGTTGGTGAATTTGATGAATTGCTCAACCTCCTCACGGGAGCACGAGATGGCGCCAATGCAGTCATCAATGTAGCGGAGGAAGAGGTGGGGAGTGGTGCCGATGTAATTACGGAAGATCAACTGTTCTACATAGCCAATAAAGAGACAGGCATAGCTGGGGCCCATACGTGTGCCCATGGCTACCCCTTTGGTCTGGAGGAAGTGGGAGGATTCAAAGGAGAAATTGTTAAGGGTGAGGACCAGTTCGGCCAAACGAATGAGAGTGTCGGTGGAAGGGTACTAAACTTCCAGCTCAGCACTGTCCCCATGACTTGCTCAGACTTGTCCTACCTGCCTATCTCCTTTTCCACCTATCCACTCCACCCTCTCCTCCCTGACCTATCACCTTCATCTCCTCCCCACTCACCCATTGTACTCTATGTTACTTTCTCCCCACCCCCACCCTCCTCTAGCTTATCTCTCCACGCTTCAGACTTACTGCCTTTATTCCTAATGAAGGGCTTTTGCCCAAAACGTCGATTTCGATGCTGCCTGAACTGCTGTGCTCTTCCAGCACCCCTAATCCACAATACCATGTTCCCTGGCCAACATTTCTATCTCAGGCCTGCTGCAGTACTCCAGAGATGCTCAGTGCAAGCTGGAAGAACAGTAACTCATTTTCCATTTGCAACCTTCAGGACTCAATATCGAATCCCTAGAGTGGAAGCAGGCCATTTGGTCCATCAAGTCCACACCAACCCTCCAAAGAGCATACCACCCAGATCCACCCCCCGATCCTATCCCTGTAACCCTGCAGCTCCCATGGCTAATCCATCTAGTCTGCACATCCCTGTACACTATGGGCAATTTTAGCATTGCCAAGCCACCTAACCTGCGCATGTTTCAACAGTGGGAGGCAACCAGAGCACCTGAAGGAAACTCACGCAGGCAAAGTGAGAATGTGCAACTCCACACAGACTGAGGGTGGAATCGAACCCAGATTCCTGGTGCTGTGAAGCTGTGAGTTACTGAGCTGCCCATTTATGGTTCCCATTATCAGATTTTCTCCTTCCCATGGAGCTCTTTCCTAATTCTTCGGCCAGCAGCAAAATTGGAGTTTTGTGGTACAGTTGGAAATAGTGCAAAACATTGATGAGCTAAGTTGCGCAAAGTGCAGCAAACAATCACTATTCTGGATGCCTTATCCAGTGAGTAATGCAGTGCTCCTCCTACATAGTTTTTGCATTGGAAACACATCTTCAGAAGAGCAATTGTCTGATCAATGATGGTTCTAGTGGATGATTGCACTGTATTATAGTGTCCTACATCAGTGTGAAGGTTGCACACTGGGGTCACTAGCCATGTCTCCTGGAGGCACTCCTTGTCATGAATGAGAATAATGCATTTGGTGGTGGGGTGGGGAGGATGGGGAGATCATTTGAGGAACTTGGAATTTGAGCAAACTATAAGGGCGTGGCATTTCCCTGGACAGGAAACACACACCTCTGCAGGAATTCTTGCTGATGGCAACAGACAAGCTAAACATTGTGGGAGTAAAATCCCTTCATCTTCAGGATTCTGCTGGATGCTGCCAAGGAGCTCTGAACACTAAATGTGTGCAATCATTCACCTTGTCGCTGAGAGAAATCCAGTGATGGCTGCAAATCCCATACCTTGGCTACCTTGACTCTTTGGGTCCATGATGAATTGGACAGTTTGAACTACTTTATTGTAAAGGAGTCTTAAATGCATTTGTGGATTACCAGTTGTGAAATTGCATGCAAATGGCCAGTTAACATTTCAAAGAAGTGGGAGATAAGAATGGTAAATGCAACTGTAACCTTCAGCCTGACAGACATCATGCCACATCATAAGCCTAGTAGTTACCAATCTGGCTGCACAACATGGAAGGTGTAGGTGATGACTTGAAAGTCACATAAAGACATTTATGGCCTTCGCTCATCTGGAAGTATCTGTGCACCCTTCCATGTGTTTCCCCCAGCCCTGTATCCCAGTTCAACATGGCTGAAGACCCTGGCTTCTTTTTTAAAGCACTGCTTTCTCAGTTATAGTCTCCTGAGGCTTGTGTTTCTAATTCTGCTGTTATTGATGTTTGCTTATTTTCCTCCTCTTCCTTCAACTTTTTTTCAGTGCTAAGACAGCTACTGGATTCAATGGTTCCAACATCTGGCACAGAGTTACTGAACTGTGAAGAAATGCAGAATAAGATGCTTTGCATTTGGCATCTTGTTATAGTCAACGGCAAATTTGGAATCTTATTAAGAACGCTTTTGATAAATTAAGCATCATGAGGAAATTCAGTTCTAGCCATGTATTAAGGTCAAGATAGCTAATTGCATAGGATTCAGACTAATTTATTCTTTAAGTAGTGACATCTGGGATAGTTCTTTGCCTCTCGAAATTTAACAGATTATGGTACAAAGTGAGATTTTCTGTGTGTCGAGTTTAAATTAGCAGAAGAGTTTACGCCATGTCGTAACAGCTTAGGGGCTCATCACCAGAATTTGAATAGGTAGGGTCTCAAATTCATGATTTGGATAAGTTTACATAGATCCAGTCTGAGATTTGGACAGATTTGTATAGATTTGGGACACTCGAAACATCAATTCTCCTGCTTCTCGGATGCTGTCTGGCCTGCTGTGCTTTTCCAGCACCAAACTCTCGCCTCTGATCTCCAGTGTCTGCATTTCTCACTTTATCCTATGAACAAAAAAGCCCCGTAGATTTACATACTTGCCACTTAGTGTCCAAGATCTTTAAATAAAACATAAACAAATTATCTCCTAAGTTCGGTTACTTGTGTTTGGTAAAATTAAAAGTGAGAGAAGTGGCTCTTAAAATTGCTAAAGAGATTCTGGGGTTTGAAGATGATTCCCAAATTTGCCAAGAAGATTTAGAAGGAAAGAAAAGATTGTACGCTTAGAATAAGCAAAGAGTTTAAAATTGGGTTTAACCTTGGACAAAAGTAAAGCAGAAAGTGTAAGGGAATTACACTTGTCTGTTTCTCTGACACACCTAAGTGCAGTAGAGTTAGAAAACCTTAAATTACAATTAAGGAAAATGGTGTTAGAAGATAAACAAAGAGAGAGAGGAAAGAGAGGGAGAGAGAAAAAGAAAGAGTGAGAGAAGAGAGAGAGAGAGAGAGAGAGAGAGAGAGAGAGAGAGAGAAGATTCTTAGATGAGCAAGGGGAGAGAAAGAGAGAGAGAGAAGAAATGGAGAGAGATAAGGAGAGAGAATTTGAACTTGTGAAGTTGCGACTTCGAAAGCAAAGTCAATTTAACAGGATAGAGATTAAAAGAGAAGGTAGTGATATATACAGAATATCAAAACTGCCACAGTTTGATAAGAAAGATGTTGAAGCCTTCTTTATTTAATTTGAAAACTTGGCCAGGCGGATGGAGTGGTCTGAGTTTTATGGTTAATGCTAGTTCAGGCTAATCTGGTAGGCAGAGCTCGTGAGGTATTTACTGAGCTGTCAGATGAGAGTCAAGAGATTATAAAGAGGTCAAACACATTATTTTGAGTGAATATGAATTGGTACCAGAAGCGTATAGACAGCAGTTCAGAAACTTAAAGAGAGAACCAGGTCAGACTTATGATGAGTTCGAAAGAATCAAACATAGTCATTTTGATAAATGAGTGTGGGCCTTAAATATAGGTCATATCTATAAGGCTCTAAGAGAGATTATTCTGCTGCAGGAGTTTAAAACCTCACTTCCAGAGATGATAAGAATTCATGTGGATGAACAGAAAGTTCGGGAAGTGAGAAGGGCAGCAGAATTAGCAGATGAATACATGTTGGTGCATAAGACAAGCTTCCGGTCAGAATTTCGACCTGTGAGGGATAGAAGTTAGGAGGAGGGGAGATCCTACACTATGAAACAAAGAGTAGAGAGCACTGGTAAGTGTTTACCCCAGGTTGAAAAAAAAGCCCAAGAGGGTGGAAAGGAGATGAAAGGCCTCAGGTGTTTTCACTGGGGTAAAGTGGGACACGTAAAGTCACAGTGCTGGTCGTTAAAGAAAGGCACTGTGGGAAAAGAAGCTAAGCCAGTGGCATTAGTGAGGGTAGTAAAGGAGATCCCAAGAAAAGTCAAGGAGCTGCAGGACAGTGCACAGCCGAGGCTAGGTGTAGAGTTAATACCTGATCTCTATAAAGAATTTGCCTCTGTGGGTAAAGTTTACTCAGAAAGAACAGGGGGAGAAGGGCAAGTAGTTATAATTTTGAGAGATACAGGATCTAACCTGTCTCTAATAGTAATAGATGAGTGAATTTGCACTATTTCTGATCTGTTACTCAAGAGTGTAGTAATTTGTGGGATAGATGGACAGAAGTTTAGCATTCCCCTATGTAAGATCAGGTTGGAGTGTCAACTCAAGACTGGGGAAGTTACAGTGAGAGTGATTGACAGAGTGTCCGTTCCAAGGATCCAGTTTGTTCTTGGGAATAATTTAGCAATGTCCAAGGCAGGAGTGACACCCCGTGTTGTGGTGAAGCCCCGGGAAGACCAAGAAACTGCAGGAGTTTAAAAAGAAATCCTGGTATTTTCCGAGACTGTGTAGTAACTGGATCATACTATCATTAGTTTTTGCTTTGTGCAGTGACTTAAGAGAAAGATGAAGGAGTTGAAGTTCAGTTAGCAGATACCCTGTTTGACATAATGGTGCAGGAAATAACTGAACAGGCAGAGGGTCAGACTAGTCCTGAAAGGCTAAGGGACTTGCAACAGCAACACAAGACGATAACAGATCTCTGAAATGGAGGCAGTGAATATTCTGGACTGTTATTATCTGAAAGATAGAATCTTAAGATGAAAGTGGAGACTATGGTAGGTTAGTGCAGGGTAGAAATGGGCCAAAGTGTACCAGACTGTGTTGCTGGCAGCATACAGACAGGAAGTGTTACAGGTAGCACAACTAACTCCTGAGAACTAAAAGTCAGAACCAGTACTTGTTAACCATAAGGGTGATAGAGGAGTAGGTAGCTTTCTTCACACGGTATGGGCTACCCAGAGAGATTCAGTCAGACCAAGAGTCAAATTTTGTGAGGCTGTTTAAGGAGGTTATGGATAGCTTAGGTATACAGCACTTTAAATCCAGTGTATGTGTCATCCTCAATCCCAGGGAATGTAAGAAAGGTGTCATTAGACCTTGAAGACCATGTTGAGAGCGTACTGTCAGGATTACCTGAATGATTGGGGTAAATATATCCCATTCATATTGTTTGCCATTAGCTATGCCCCAACCAAATCTATTCAGTTTACTCCCTTCAAATTAATATTCAGGCATGAAGTGAGAAGTCCTTTGAAATTAATTAAAGAGAAATTGACAGGTCCGAAGTCAGAGATCTCACACTTAGATTATGTATCGGAGGTGAGGGAGTGATTAAATAGAGTAGGTGAGTTAGCTAAACAGCACATAAAGAGGGCACAGTGTAGAATGAAGCTGGTGACAGATTAAAAACTCTGAGACTCTGACATTTTCCCATGAGGATAGTGTGTTAGTGCTGTAACCAGTGATAGGAGATCTATCACTATGGGTGGCACGGTGGCACAGTGGTTAGCACTGCTGCCTCACAGCGCCAGAGACCTGGGTTCAATTCCCGCCTCAGGTGACTCTCCGTGTGGAGTTTGCATCTTCTCCCCATATCTTCGTGGGTTTCCTCCCACAATCCAAAAAATGCGCAGGTTACATGAATTGGCCATGCTAAATTGCCCATAGTGTTAGGTGTAGGGGAATGAATCTGGGTGGGTTGCGCTTTGGCGGGTTGGTGTGGACTGGTTGGGCCGAAGGGCCTGTTTCCACACTGTAAGTAATCTAATCTAATCTAATCTCTTCAAAGCCAGGTTTAGTGATCCTGAAAAAGTTGAGGCAGGTGAACTATCTGGTAAAAATGCCAGATTGAGAAAAAGCTGTATTGGGTACGTCATGTGAACATGTTGAAACCGTATTATATTAGAGAGAAAGAAATGGAGAAACAGATGTTAGTGACTGCCCCACAGAGTGAGGAATCAAATCCAGATGATGTGGATGTTGATGTGCCTCAAAATATGTTAAAGAATGAATAAGTCCTTGAGGAGTGGGATAGGTTCGTAAACTATCTGTCTCAGGAGCAAAGAACACAGTTGAAAGGTTTGTTACTGCAGTATGAGGACATATGTAGGAATCAGAGGGGGAGGACATGAAGTAGATGTAAGGAATTCTGTACCGATAAAACAACACTCCTATTGGCTTAATCCTTTCAAAGCCAGACAGGTCCAGAAGGAAGTGGAGGCGATGCTCAATGAGGACATCATTGAACCAAGCCAGAGTATGTGGAGTTTGCCGATCATCTTCATTCCCAAACCTGATGGACTTAACGATTCTGTGTGGATTATTGGATGGTCAATGCTGTTACAAAATCAGACTCAAATCGAATACCAAGATTGGAGGACTGTGTTGAGAAGCCAACTACATCACCAATTTTGATTTACTGCATGGTTACTGGCAGGTAAAGAGATGGTGAAAGAAACTTCTGCATTTGTAACCCCAAATAGGTTATATCTATTCAAAATGATGCCCTTTGGAATGAAGAATGCACCTGCCACAATCCAAAGACTCACAAACAGAGTTGTGGCTGAGTTAATAAACTGTGCAGTCTATTTGGATGATGTAGTGACCTTTAGTAAATCTGGAAAAGATCACATGGTACAGTTGGCAGAGCTCTTTGAATCACTATGAGAAATAAAACTGGCAATAAACTTAAACAAAACTGAATTTACAAAAGCAGAGGTGACATTTTTGGGACATAACATCAGTCATGTAAGGTTGACCCCAAGGAAAGCAATCAGGAATTTCCATGACCAAACTCAAAGAAACAGTTGCTTCAATTTTCGGGACTGAGCGGATTCTATCCGAAGTTTGTTCGAAACTTCAGAAGTTAACTGATTTTCTGAAGAAGAACACAAAGTTTTGGTGGACAGAACAATGCCAGGAGGCATTTGACCATTTAAAAAGGCTTATTAACAACCACACCAATTTTAGCTACACCAAACATTTCGAAACTTTTCAAAGTTGCGATCGATGCTTGTGACATAGGAATTGGAGCTGTACTGCTACAGGATGATGATGATGGGATTGAACTGTCAGTTGGTTATGTTTCAAAGAAACTCAACATCCACAAGAGGAAATGCTCCATGATCGAAAAGAACTCGAGTTTGGTACTGGCCTTATAGAACATAGAACATAGAACAGTACAGCACAGAACAGGCCCTTCAGCCCACAAAGTTGTGCCAACTACTGATCCTCATATATGCACCCTCAAATTTCTGTGACCATATGCATGTCCAGCAGTCTCTTAAATATCCCCAGTGACCTTGCTTCCACAACTGCTGCTGGCAACGCATTCCATGCTCTTACAACTCGGTGTAAAGAGAGTGGAAGCTAAAAGCTAGGACGGACAGAGTCGTCATCTCTGGGTTGTTGCTGGTGCCATGTGACAATGAGGCAAGGAATAGGGAGAGAGTACAGTTGAACACGTGGCTGCAAGGATGGTGTAGGAGGGAGGGCTTCAAGTATTTGGACAATTGGACTGCATTCTGGGGAAGGTGGGACCTGTACAAGCAGGACGGGTTGCACCTGAACCAGAGGGCACCAATATCCTGGGAGGTAGGTTTGCTAGCACTCTTCGGGGGGGGTTTAAACTAATTTGGCAGGGGGATGGGATCCGGACTTGTAGTCCAGCAAGTAGGCTAGCTGTTTGTCAGGATGTCCAAGAATATAGGGAGGCTGTGAAGAAGGTAGCACTGATAGGGAATACTTGCGGACACAGAGATGGGTTCAAGTGTGTATACTTCAATGCAAGGAGTATCAGAAATAAGGTGGATGAACTGAAGGCGTGGATCGGTACTTGGGACTATGATGTTGTGGCCATCACGGAAACGTGGATAGAAGAGGGACAGGAATGGTTGTTGGAGGTTCCTGGTTTCAGTAAGATTAGGGGGGGTGGTAAAAAAGGAGGGGGGGGTGGCGTTGCTAATTAGAAATGGTATAACGGCTGCAGAAAGGCAGTTCGAGGGGGATCTGCCTTTGGAGGTAGTATGGGCTGAAGTCAGAAATAGGAAAAGGAGCAGTCACCTTGTTGGGTGTTTACTATAGGCCCCCCAATAGCAGCAGAGATGTGGAGAAACAGATTGGGAAACAGATTTTGGAAAGGTGCAGAAGCCACAGGGTCGTAGTCATGGGCGACTTCAACTTCCCAAATATTGATTGGAAGCTCTTTAGATCAAGTAGATTGGATGGGGCGGTGTTTGTGCAGTGTGTCCAGGAAGCTTTTCTAACGCAGTATGTAGATTGTCCAACCAGAGGGGAGGCCATATTGGATTTGGTACTCGGTAATGAACCGGGACAAGTGGCGGGCTTGTTAGTGGGTGAACATTTTGGTGATGGCGACCACAATTCTGTGACTTTCACCTTGGTTATGGAGAGAGATAGGTGCGCACAACAAGGAAGTTTTTACAATTGGGGGAAGGGAAATTACGATGCTGTAAGACAGGATTTGAGGAGCATACGTTGGGAGCATAGGCTGTCAGGGAAGGATGTGGTGGAAATGTGGAACTTTTTCAAGGAACAGATACGACGTGTCCTTGATATGTATGTACCTGTCAGGCAGGAAAGAGATGGTCGGGTGAGGGAACTTTGGTTGACGAGGGAGGTTGGATGTCTAGTAAAGAGGAAGAAGGAAGCTTACATAAGTTTGAGGAAACAAGGTTCAGGCAGAGCATTGGAGGGATACAGGAAAGCCAGGAGGGAGCTGAAGAAAGGGATTAGGTGAGCTAAGAGAGGGCAAGAAAAATCTAATGCGGGTCAGATCAAGGATAACCAAAATGCATTTTATGCATTTGTGAGAAACATGAGAATGACGAGAACAAGGGTAGGTCCGATCAAGGACAGTACTGGGAGTGTGTATTGAGTTGGAAGAGATAGGAGAGGTCTTGAATGAGTACTTTACTTCAGTATTTACAAAGGAGAGGGACTGTATTGTTGAAGAGGAATGTATGAAACTGACTGGTAAGCTAGAAGAGATACTTGTTAGGAAGGAAGATGTGTTGGGCATTTTGAAAAACTTGAGGATAGACAAGTCCCCCGGGCCTGACGGGATATATCCTAGGATTATGTGGGAAGCAAGAGAGGAAATTGCAGAGCCGTTGGCAATGATCTTTTCATCTTCACTGTCCATGGGGGTGGTACCAGGGGACTGGAGAGTGGCAAATATTGTGCCCCTTTTCAAAAAAAGGCAATAGGGATAACCCCGGGAATTACAGGCCAGTTAGTCTTACTTCGGTGGTAGGCAAAGTAATGGAAAGGGTACTGAGGGATAGGATTTATGAGTATCTGGAAAGATGCTGCTTGATTTGGGACAGCCAGCACGGATTTGTGAGGGGTAGGTCTTGCCTTACAAGTCTTATTGATTTCTTTGAGGAGGTGACCAAGCATGTGGATGAGGGTAGAGCAATGGATGTAGTGTACATGGATTTTAGTAAGGCATTTGATAAGGTTCCCCATGGTAGGCTTATGCGGAAAGTCAGGAGGCATGGGATAGTGGGAAGTTTGGTCAGTTGGATAGAAAACTGGCTAACCGGTCGAAGTCAGAGAGTGGTGGTAGATGGTAAATATTCAGCCTGGAGCCCAGTTACAAGTGGAGTTCCGCTGGGATCAGTTCTGGGTCCTCTGCTTTTTGTAATTTTTATTAATAACTTGGAAGAAGGAGTCGAAGGGCGGGTCAGTAAATTTGCAGACGATACGAAGATTGGTGTTGTAGATAGCGAGAAGGGCTGGTTGTCGGCTGCAAAGGGACTTAGATATGATGCAGAGCTGGGCTGAGGAGTGGCAGATGGAGTTCGGACCTGTCAAGTGTGAGGATGTCCATTTTGGAAGGACAAATAAGAATGCGGAATACAGGGTTAACGGTAGGGTTCTTAGTAAGGTGGAGGAGCAGAGGGATCTTGGGGTCTATATTCATAGATCTTTGAAAGTTGCCACTCAGGTGGATAGAGCTTGTAAGAAGGCCTATGGTGTATTAGCGTTCATTAGCAGAGGGATTGAGTTCAAGAGTCATGAGGTGATGTTGCAGCTGTATAGGACCTTAGTTAGGTCACATTTGGAGTACTGTGTGCAGTTCTGGTCGCCTCACTTTAGGAAAGATGAGGAAGCTTTGGAGAGGGTGCAGAGGAGATTTACCAGGATGTTGCCTGGAATGGAGAATAGGTTGTACGAGGATAGGTTGAGAGTGCTAGGCCTTTTCTCATTGGAACAGCGAAGGATGAGGGGTGACTTGATAGAGGTTTATAAGATGATCAGAGGAATAGATAGATTAGACAGTCAGAAACTTTTTCCCCGGGTATAACAGAGTGTTACAAGGGGACATAAATTTAAGGTGAAGGGTGGAAGGTATGGGGGGGGGGGGGGGGGGGGGGGGGATGTCAGGGGTAGGTTGTTTACTGAGAGAATGGTGGGGGCATGGAATGCGCTGCCTGTGGGAGTGGCAGAGTCAGAATCATTGGCGACCTTTAAGCGGTAATTGGATAGGTGCTTAAGCTAGGATAAATGTTCGGAACAACATCGTGGGCTGAAGGGCCTGTTCTGTGCTGTATTGTTCTATGTTCTATGTTCGAAGAGGTAAAAACAATGACTGCAGATGCTGGAAACCAGATTCTGGATTAGTGGTGCTGGAAAAGCACAGCGGTTCAGGCAGCAGCGAAATTGACATTTCGGGTAAAAGCCCTTCATCAGGAATAAAGGCAGAGAGCCTGAAGGATGGAGAGATAAGCTAGAGGAGGGTGGGGGTGGGAGAAAGTAGCATAGAGTACAATAGGTAAGTAGGGGAGGGGATGAAGATGATAGGTCAGGGAAGAGAGGGTGGAGTGGATAGGTGGAAAAGAAGAGAGGCAGGTAGGACAAGTCCGGATAAGTCAAGGGGACAGTTACTGAGCTGAAAGTTTGGAACTAGGGTGAGATGGGGGAAAGGGGAAAATGAGGAAACAGTTGAGGTCCACATTGATGCCCTGGGGTTGAAGTGTTCCGAGGCGGAAGATGAGGCGTTCTTCCTCCAGGCGTCTGGTGGTGAGGGAGCGGCGGTGAAGGAGGCCCAGGACCTCCATGTCCTCAGCAGAGTGGGAGGGGGAGTTGAAATGTTGGGCCACGGGGCGGTTTGGTTGATTGGTGTGGGTGTCCCGGAGATGTTCCCTAAAGCGCTCTGCTAGGAGGCGCCCAGTCTCCCCAATGTAGAGGAGACCGCATTGGGAGCAACGGATACAATAAATGATATTAGTGGATGTGCAGGTAAAACTTTGATGGATGTGGAAGGCTCCTTCAGGGCCTTGGATAGAGGTGAGGGAGGAGGTGTGGGCACAGGTTTTATAGTAAAGAACCCACCTCTGACATCCCCCCTCTATACTTTCCTCCAACCAGCTTAAACTATGACCCCTCGTGCTAGTCATTTCTGCCCTGGGAAATAGTCTCTGGCTATCGACTCTATCTATGCCTCTCATTATCTTGTATTCCTCAATTAGGTCCCCTCTCCTCCTCTTCTCCAATGAAAAAGGTTCGAGCTCAGTCAACCTCTCCTCATAAGATAAGCCCTCCAGTCCAGGCAGCATCCTGGTAAACCTCCTCTGAACCCTCTCCAAAGCATCCACATCTTTATTATAATAGGGTAAGTCGATTTCGACGGAGTCTTATGTTACAGGCTTTTAGTTTACAAATCACACATGTTGTGGGTCGTAAGAATGTAATCACTCTCTATATAAAGAAAACATGAAGATGAACTTAAATTAAAAGTTACATGTGGTTAAGGAATAGAAAAAAAAAATGAAGCCATCTTTACATTTTTTTCTTAAGGTGGGAGCAGTTATGAATGTGTAGGTGTGGACTGTACCTTTAAGAGAGTGAAAACCAGGACAGACCTAGAGAGGCACACACTGTGTTGAATAATTTAAAAATGTAAAAATTTGATGAAACAAATAGCTGTAACTGCGTTCCCATGGTACAAAACAAAAATCAAATTCAGCCAGTTTAAATTATGCATCAGAGACCAAAATCCAATTGATTTTGAATTTTACTGTTTTGGATGACATCAGACCAATGAAATGATCTGATGCTTTGGGGTATAAAATCGGGTGTTTTGAATAGTTAGGGGGAGAATAGCAAAGAGCAGCCAAGCAAGTACCAAGACTGCCAGCAGAATAGCTCTCTGAAGGTACCTGTCCATAAGAAATTTGTACAGCAGAACACCAAAGCCAACCTAGAGAAATCTACAGAGAAAGTTTGATGTCTGAAGACAATAACTAGGTATGAAGTCGATTTGCCGTAAATTTAAGAGGGCATATATCAGACCAGTAGTGTAGAGTGGGAGGTAAAGATAGATTTAAGAGAATGGAGTTATAAATTGTTGTTGTTGTATTTTCTCTTTTGGACTTTAAAGAATAAAATTGTTAATTCTTTTCTTTAAATAGTGAGGTCTGGGATAGTTCTTTGCCTCTCGAAATTGAACAGATTATCGCGCGAGATGAGCTTTTGTGTGTCAGGTTTAAATTAGCAGAAGGGTTTACTGGGTGTTGTAACAACTGGTGAACATAGAGAGAGGATTCAATACCAACAGCATAAGCATTTGCACAAATAAACAGCATTTTTTTTCCTGAGGGATTTGAGTGAGTGAAGAAAATATTGCTCAAAACGTTGGAAGCAGCAGACCTTGTGTGTATATATAGTCTGGGTTTTGAACAGATAAGGTTTCATTCTTGGGTAACATAATGAATATAATTCCAGTGGGCTAGGGTGTTAATGAGTGCTCATGACTTGCCATTGAACACAAAACAAATTCCTGCCAATTGCAGTTAGGAAAGTAAACACTCCTAGGAGCTTCACAATAAAAGTTTAACCTGCTCTCAGGAAACTGACATTAGGCCACCCATTTAATTCTATTCTCATACATAACCTTCCAAATGCTATGGGGAGGGAAGATTCTGTCTTTTTTTTTTAAAAATCAAAAGTGCTCAGAGAAAGCTATTTGGTGGCAAGGGGTAGTCTTATCTTACCATAGTTATACATAGGGCGGCACAGTGGCACAGTGGTTAGCACTGCTGCCTCACAGCACCAGAGACCCGGGTTCAGTTCCCACCTCAGGCGACTGACTGTGTGGAGTTTGCATGTTCTCCCCGTGTCTGCGTGGGTTTCCTCCGGGTGCTCCGGTTTCCTCCCACGGTCCAAAAATGTGCAGGTTAGGTGAATTGGCCATGCTAAATTGCTCGTAGTGTTAGGTAAGGGGTAGATGTAGGGATATGGGTGGGTTGCGCTTCGGCGGGTCGGTGTGGACTTGTTGGGCCGAAGGGCCTGTTTCCACACTAAGTAATCTAATCTAATCGTTTTTCAATAAAACACAAATAAAATAGAAGTCTATATTCAAAATTCAACTTTGAGCCCCAACACTGAATATGTGTGAAATCTAAACTGAATACATACAGGAGACATAATTTACCACAGTTAAAGAAGTCTTAATCAAAGAATAATTTAATCATTGTATGCATGCATAGGATTCTATTGGAGTAGTCTGAGAAATGTTCAGGTTTAGAATATCTAGCACTCGCATTTGAATATGAATTGGAGTCTTCATGGTTTGATAAAGACAAAGACAGTGTAAAAAGGCAGACAAATTGAAAACATGGCAGATGTGACAGATGTAGTAGATGTGTCACAGGCCATCTTTGGAGGTTCATACCAATACATTGGAAAAGTATTTCTCCCACTCCTTACCAACAGCAGAGACTTTCAATAGCTTTTCAAAATTCCAAGGAAATTTTGTACTCTGATAAATTCTGACTGAAAATCTAAAAAATGGATAGATTATCATTTCTGCAGAGCTTTACCACATAATGAAAAATGTCTGTACGTTAAGAACTGAATGTTCTTGGCAGCTATCAAAGAGATTTTCCATTTACTTCTATGATCTAAATGTAGTAATGAAATTAAAGCAGTGTGTTCATCATAAGTCTCAGGAAGCTATTTAATAAAGGGTTTCATTTCATGTTGAAACAGAGGTAGAGGAATACTAGTATACACTATTTAATTAACTCTCGATTTTAGTATGAAAATTAAATCAAAAGACTAGCCTATAATATAGCACACTGAGCTTGAGAAGGTAGCATTAGGAATTTTTCAAACTTAAGTGGTAGGATAGATCAGTTCCACGAAAACATGGACTGCAAAATTCTATCTTTATCAATCATGAAAACAATAGTATTTCCAATATTTTCATAGGTTCAAAGAAAAATGTCTAGGAAAAAGCCTACATTTTGTAATCTGATTTTATTGCATTTAACAGGAGTTACCAATAAACATCCACAGAGTGCAGGAACAAAGCTAATAATTCTTGTTGCTTTATGAAGGACAGTGAAGACATGATGACTGAATGCCTGAGATTTTTTTTTAAAATACAGTAGTTACAAAATACAGATATGATGACTGTAGAAATAGATTGACTGTTTCCCTTCAGTCATGTTGTTCAATGACAGCATGTTGGTGCAATTTGGGATGCCAAATTATTTTGTACTTGATAATGTTGAACAAGAGGCATCCATTATAAATGCAGTTATATTACTTTATCTTTGAAATGTCTGACAGAAACTTTGATACAAAGGCAGAGAAATAAAGCATCAAGTTATATAATGTGATAAATTAATATAGGGAAAGTGTAAGACCAGAACACAAAGTTTCATAGGGCTGCATAACATCAAATAACGGATTAAATCTGGTTTGGGTACAGAATATTAATTTTTTTTAAAAGATTAGATTGCTTATAGTATGGAAGCGGGCCCTTCGGCCCAACAAGTCCACACCGACCCACTGAAGTGCAACCCACCCAGACCCATTCTGCTACATTTACCCCTTTACCTAACACTATGGGCAATTTAGCATGGCCAATTCACCTAACCTGCACATTTTTGGATTGTGGGAGGAAACCGGAGCACCCGGAGGAAACCCACGTAGACACGGGGAGAATGTGCAAACTCCACACAGAGTTGCCTGAGGTGGGAATTGAACCCGGGTCTCTGGCGCTGTGAGGCAGCCGTGCTAACCACGGTGCTGCCCCATTTGTTCTTGAAGATCAGGGGTGATCACCTTTGGTACAGGGGTGGTGACCCAAACAAGTGAATTGGCAGTGCAGGCAGCATGCTGGGATGGTAGCATCAGGTTGGCATGGATGACAGCACGTGAGGGAAGATGATGCAAGCAATGCTGAGAGTGGTAGTGATGAAGTGATCAGTAAGTCGGACTGATTTAAAAAAAAATTGAAACAAGGAACAGATGGCGTTAAGACCCTGAAACTCTGTTTTTGACAGCAGTAGTGCTTATTTTTCCCCTGCACCCATAGCGTCTGTGTGCAGGTGTCGGACACAGTGAAAAACAACAAGTGTGTAAATCTTTATTCAAATTTGCACCACCAGGAAACCCTGAAACACTATTGGGTCTGGCTGTATCACCAATTACAAGAGAACATGTATGTGGAGTCAGGATGGGACTGGCAGATTCAAGCTGCAATTCATCAAAACCACGAAACCAGCAACAACTAAACAAAGATCTTTGCATCCAGGTCGATTTTAGCTGTTGGTTGGGATGAGAAATAAAAAAAAAATGTGTAGGAGGAAGAAAAGCAGAAACTTGCATGGGGGATCCTTCAGAAATTAAAAAAAAATCAACTTTTGATTGAGTACAGTACAGTGTAAAAAAAGGTTGCATATATTGGGTTAATGCATTTCATGCTAAATTCTGTGATCACATTTTGATGAATTCTGTCACAAAAATTGAGATTGCTCAGTGTGTTTATGCTTTAATAAATTGAAAACAAAACCTACTTTTTGTCTGTGGCCAGAAATATCACACGACGCAGTAGCACGTTTAAGTGGACCCCTCACACAGTGATGAGGAAAGATTATAACAATGTGCTTTTTGCATTCGGCAATTCTAATGTTCCAGTTATACATCCATTATGATATTTCAACTGGGATATTATCTTAACTGAAGTTAAAAATCTATGGACTGAACCTTACTTTCTTTGGCTAAATAAGTGTTACTCCAAATGTTTGAAAGGTTTTCTGCCATGAAGGTTTCCTCACTGTATCTTACCAAATGTGCCACATTAATTACCCATCATGCTCTATGGCAACTCTTACATCCAATATCTGCCAGATCTTACCACATGCCATTGCAGAAAACTAGTCGTTCATTGGAGAGAAGCTTTTAAAAGCCTATGATGCACATGGCTGAGCACAGTTACTGACACTTGCAACAAAATCCAGAGCAATTTGACACCTCACCATGCAGTAGGATCCTGGAGGTCTGTGGGATCAGGTGATGCTGATACAGGACCAGCAGTAGAGACCCACACACCAGACCATGCAAGGCAGACTCAGCTGTCTGTGGGAATCGACAGCACTGTAGAAAGCTGGTCAATGTTCTTCTCCATTCCATCAGCTTAAGTGGCACCATCTTTGATAACCCAAACTCTACCTCTATTACTGTACCCAACTCTTACCAAGCCTCATCACTACCACTCTCAGCATTGCTTGCATCATCTTCCCTCACGTGCTGTCATCCATGCCAACCTGATGCTACCATCCCTGCATGCTGCCTGCACTGCCAATTCACTTGTTTTGGTCACCACCCCTGTACCAAAAGTAACAGCTGTGCTACCAATTTTCATCTTGTGTAAAACTTTGTCTATTGTATTCCAGAAGGAAAGCAGAACAATAGGGGAGCAAGAGCCAAGATGGTTGAAGTGCTGCCTGACATTTGGCCCTCACTGCTTAGGAGAGAATCCGGACTTTCAGTCCCAAGGTGACCCTGGACTGGTCTCGGGTGTGCCAAGATCACTTGAGTAAAAGGTTATCCCTGCCTTGAATTGACAGAGGCCTGTTGACAATTACGATAAACTTCCCGACTTTGTCAGTGCTAAATAGCATGGTAAGACAGCAGTAATAGGATCCTGTATTGCTGGATGTAATGGAAAATTGCAAGAAGGCAAAAGGAGGCAAAAGCAGGCCATGGATGCTGTGAGCATCCAAGAGTTCAGAATGAGAGAGCATAATGACATCAAGCAAACAGGCCAAAGAGGCAGCCTTGTCCAATCCATGAGCTGGATATATATCCCACAGCACAAAGTATCCTTGTTACAGTATTGCAATGATAGTTGCTGGTGCAAATTGTGATGCAACATTGAAGTACAAAAGCCACTATGAATACAATGGTAATTTGTCAGTATAGTTCCTAGAGGCTAGCACATATCAGGTGCCAATGCCTGTGGTACACATGCAACTGGTACCCACAGAGCATGCCCTGAGATGTTCTTGCCCAATTTCCACATGGATGTTATTCAGAGCAAGCTGCAAGCTGAATCCACTAGGTACCCAATCTGGACTCCTTGCTTCCCCATGTCTAATCTGGCAAGTTCAGTAAGATAGGAGTCTGAATTATAATGTGGCAAGTTGTGGCATTAACAAAGCATTTAATAAGTGTTAATCCCCATCAGTTAACATCACACCAACTGATTAGTGAAGATCTGTCAAGACACTTGCAAGAAGCACAAAAGATGAGGCAATGCCAAGATGGGCCTTACCATATTTGATCGGATTTGATTTGGCGCACTGACCTTTATACCGCTGAGACTAAACACCAGCTCGCGGACACCTGCTCCTACTGCCCCCTTGACTATGACCCCACCTCCCACCACCAAACCATCATCTCTCAGACCATCCATAACCTCATCACCTCAGGATCTCCCATCCACCGCCTCCAACCTCATAGTCCCACAACCCCACACCGCCCGTTTCTACCTCCTGCCCAAAATCCACAAACCTGACTGTCCCGGCCGATCCATTGTCTCAGCCTTCTCCTGCCTCACCGAACTCATCTCTGCATACCTCGACACGGTCCTGTCCCCCTTACTCCAAGAACTCCCCACCTACATTCGGGACACCACCCACACCCTCCACCTCCATGATTTTCACTTCCCGGTCCCCAACGCCTTATCTTCACCATGGACATCCAGTCCCTATACACCTCCATCCCCCATCACGAAGGACTCAAAGCCCTCCGCTTCTTCCTTTCCCGCCGTACCAACCAGTACCCTTCCACTGACACCCTCCTTCGACTGACTGAACTGGTCCTCACTCTGAACAACTTCTCTTTCCAATCCTCCCACTTCCTCCAAACCAAAGGAGTAGCCATGGGCACCCACATGGGCCCCAGCTATGCCTGCCTCTTCATAGGATATGTGGAACAGTCCATCTTCTGCAGCTACACTGGCACCACATCCCACATTTTCCTCCGCTACATCGATGACTATATCGGCGCTGCCTCATGCTCCCACGAGGAGGTTGAACAGTTCATCCACTTTACCAACACCTTCCACCCAGACCTCAAATTCACCTGGACCGTCTCAGACTCCTCCCTCCCCTTCCTAGACCTTTCCATTTCTATCTCGGGCGACCGAATCAACACCGACATTTACTATAAACTGACCGACTCCCACAGCTACCTAGACTACACCTCCTCCAACCCTGCCCCCTGTAAAAATGCCATCCCTTATTCCTAATTCATTTGTCTCTGCCGCATCTGCTCCCAGGAGGACCAGTTCCAAAACCATACAACCCAGTTGGCCTCCTTCAAGGACTGCAACTTCCCCCCAGACGTGGTCAACGATGCCCTCCACCGCTTCCCTCTCTCTTCCACTCTCCATCTCTTCCACTTCCTGCTAGTCCGCGCTTGAGCCCTGCCCCTCCAACTGCCACGAGGACAGAACCCCACTGGTCCTCACCTACCACCCCACCAACCTCCAAGTACAGCGTATCATCCGCCGTCATTGCCGCCACCTCCAAACGGACCCCACCACCAGGGATATATTTCACTTCCCTCCCCTATCAGTGTTCCAAAAAGACCACTCTCTCCTTGACTCCCTTGTCAGGTCCACACCCCCCACCAACCCAACCTCCACTCCCGGCACCTTCCCCTGCAACTGCAAAAAATGCAAAACTTGCGCCCACACCTCCCCCTTTACTTCCCTCCAAGGCCCCAAGGGATCCTTCCATATCCACCACAAATTCACCCTGCACCTCCACACACATCATTTATTGCATCCGCTGCACCCGATGTGACCTCCTCTATATTGGGGAGACAGGCCGCCTACTTGCAGAACGTTTCAGAGAACACCTCTGGGACTCCAGGACCAACCAACCCAACCACCCCGTAGCTCAACACTTCAACTCCCCCTCCCACTCCACCAAGGACCTGCAGGTCCTTTGACTCCTCCATTGCCAGACCATAGCAACACGACAGTTGGAGGAAGAGCGCCTCATCTTCCGCCTAGGAACCCTCCAACCCACAAGGGATGACCTCAGATTTCTCCAGTTTCCTCATTTCCCCTCCCCCCACCTTGTCTCAGTCAAATCCCTCGAACTCAGCACCGCCTTTCTAACCTGCAATCTTCTTCCTGACCTCTCCGCCCCCCACCCCACTCCGGCCTATCACCCTCACCTTGACCTCCTTCCACCTATTGCATTTCCAACACCCCTCCCCATCTTTTATCTTAGCCTGCTGGACACACCTTCCTCATTCCTGAAGAAGGGCTTATGCCCGAAACGTCGATTCTCCTGTTCCTTGGATGCTGCCTGACCTGCTGCGCTTTTCCAGCAACACATTTTCAGCTCTGATCTCCAGCATCTGCAGTCCTCACTTTCTCCTTACCATATTTAATGCCCAATTCTGCCACACATCTCTTCATAGCCCAAACTGCTCAGACCCCTATAAGATTGTGCTCTACCCAATTCT
The DNA here is from genome assembly GCF_047496795.1 of Chiloscyllium punctatum. NCBI lineage: Eukaryota > Metazoa > Chordata > Chondrichthyes > Orectolobiformes > Hemiscylliidae > Chiloscyllium > Chiloscyllium punctatum. The sequence goes on along the minus strand of NC_092752.1, from coordinate 44,445,881 downwards.
GTGCAATTCCAAAAAGAAGCCGTATAAGATAATAAATTATGAAAATGATTATGTAGTCAGAATCTATACTTTTTCGCTAAGTCTGAATTCTTTGGAGTAATTATCACCTCAAGGTCCAGCAAGATTATATTATTTCTTACCAAACTTGTCTCATTAAGTGCCTATTCCATCTCTCAGGTCTCCCTCACTTATTTCTAGTCTCCAATCTTATGCTGCACAATGGTTCACTATTAAAAAGATAACTGCAACAGTGCCATCTTTGAAAGACTGCTTTGCATCCCACACATGCGTTGGCAATATATATTGCATCTCTATAATAACATAATGCAGGACACTGCTCACAGCAAATAGTTGTTTTTGCTTATAATTCCTCACAAGAGTGTATTCTCTCATCCCCGTCAGTGTTTAACCACCTGACCACACAGTTTACCTGGCCTGTAGCTAATCAGTGCCGGGAGTGGACGCTGATGAGCTTCAGTGCTGGGAGTGGACAGAGGTTGGCGGGAGTGGAAGGAGGGTGCAGTTACATTGTTGGGGCTGTATTACAGGCCTCCCAACAGTGAGCAGGAGGTAGAAGAACAAATAGGTAAACAGATTATGGAAAGCTGTAGAGGCAATAGGGTAGTGGTGATGAGAGATTTTAATTTTCCCAACATTGGACTGGGATACACTTACCGTCAGAGATCTGGATGGGGTAGAATGTATAAGAAGCATCCAGGAGAGTGTTCTAGAGCAGTAGGTCAATAGTCCAATGAGGGAAGGGGCCATATTGGACCTGGTACTGGGGAACGAGCCAGGACAGGTGGTAGTAGTTGCACTGGGGGATTTCTTTGGGCACAATGACAACAATTCTGTAAGTTTTAGAATACCCGCAGATAAAGATGAGAGTAGTCCTAATGGAAGAGTTCTAAACTGGGCCAAGGCCAATTCTATCAAAATTAGGCAGGAGTTCAGAAATGTGGATTGGACAAAGCTTTTGAAGGGAAGTCCACAATTGAGATATGGGAGATTTTCAAAGATAAGGTAAAGATAATTATTTCTTCCCAAACTTGTCTCATTAAGTGCCTATTCCATCTCTCAGGATAGGCATGTCCTGTTGAAGGCAAATGATAGAAAGGGAAAGATTTATGAACCGTGGATGACAGGAGAAATTGTACAACGAGCCAAGAGGAAAAAAGGAAGCGTACATAAGGTCTAGGCAACTGAGGACAGAATAGGCCCTGGAAGAATATCAGAAAAGTAGGATCGGTCGTAAACAAGGAACCAAGCGAGCTAAAAGGGGTCATGAAATACCTTTAGCGAGCAGAATTAAGGAGAATCCCAAAGCATTTTATTCTTGTATAAGAAGCAAGCAGGTAACCAGAGAAAGGATTGGTCTCAGTGTTTGCATCAGTGTTCACTGAGGAGAAGAACATGAATGTTGAGATTAGAGATAGAAGTTTGATAACTCTGGATAATATCAACATAAGTAAGGAAGAGGTATTGGGTAGGCTAGAGGTTATTAAGGTGGACAAATCCCCAGGATCGGATGGGATCTATCCCAGGTTGCTGAGAGGGGAAATAGCTGGGGCCCTGAAGATATCTTTGTGGCATCCTTAAATACAGGTGAGGTACCAGAGGGCTGTAAGGTTGCTTGTGTTGTCCCCTTGTACAAGAAGGGTAGTAGGGATATTCCAGGTAACTATAGACCAGTGAGTCTGACGTCAGTGGTGGGAAAATTGCTGGAGAGGATCTATTTATATTTAGAAAAGAATGGGCTTATCAGTGATAGGCAACATGGTTTTGTGCGGGGGAGATCATGCCTTACCAACTTAATAGAGCTCTTTGAGGAAGTGACCAAGTTGATAGATGAAGGAAGGGCTGTTGATATCATATACATGGACTTTAGTAAGGCATTTGAGAAGGTTCCCCATGGTAGACATATGGAGAAAGTGAAGTCACATGGTGTGCAGGGTGTTCTAGCTAAGTGGATAAAGAACTGGTTGAGCAACAGGAGACAGAGAGTAGTAGTTGAAAGGAGTTTCTCGAAATAGAGAAAGGTGACCAGTGGTGATCCACAGGGGTCAGTATTGGGGCCACTGTTGTTTGTGATATACATAAATGATCTGGAAGAGGGCACTGTTGGTATGATCAGCAAGTTTGCAGATGACACGAAGATTGGTAGAGTAGCAGAAAGCATAAGGGACTGTCAGAGAATACAGGAGGATATAGATAGACTGGAGAGTTGGGCGGAAAAGTGGCAGATGGATTTCAATCCAGACAAAAATGTTAGGTGATGCATTTAGGCAAGACGAATTCTAGAGCGAATTATACAATGAATGGAAGAGCCATGGGAAAAATTGATAGACAGAGAGATCTGGGAATGCAGGTCTAGAACATAGAACAATACAGCACAGAACAGGCCATTCGGCCCACGATGTTGTGCCGAACTTCTATCCTAGATTAAGCACCCATCCATGTACCGATCCAAATGCCGCTTAAAGGTCGCCAATGATTCTGATTCTACCACTCCCACGGGCAGCGCATTCCATGCCCCCACCACTCTCTGGGTAAAGAACCCACCCCTGACATCTCCCCTATACCTTCCACCCTTCACCTTAAATTTATGTCCCCTTGTAACACTCTGTTGTACCCGGGGAAAAAGTTTCTGACTGTCTACTCTATCTATTCCTCTGATCATCCTATAAACCTCTATCAAGTCACCCCTCGTCCTTCACCGTTCCAACGAGAAAAGGCCGAGAACTCTCAACCTATCCTCGTACGACCTATTCTCCATTCCAGGCAACATCCTGGTAAATCTTCTCTGCACCCTCTCCAAAGCTTCCACATCTTTCCTAAAGTGAGGCGACCAGAACTGCACACAGTACTCCAACTGTGGCCTAACCAAAGTCCTGTACAGATGCAACATCACTTCACGACTCTTGAATTCAATCCCTCTGCTAATGAACGATAATACTCCATAGGCCTTCTTACAAACTCTATCCACCTGAGTGGCAACCTTCAAAGATCTATGTACATAGACCCCAAGATCCCTCTGTTCCTCCACCTGACTAAGAACCCTACCATTAACCCTGTATTCCACATTCTTATTTGTTCTTCCAAAATGTACCCTGAAGGTCTATTGTACCCTGAAGGTTGCTGCACAGGTAGATACAATGGTCAAGAAGGCATGTAGTATGCTTGCCTTCATTGGACGGGGTATTAAGTATAAGAGCTGGCAAGTCATGTTAAAATTGTACAAGACATTGGTTCGGCTGCATTTGGAATACTGTGTACAGTTCTGGTCGCCACATTACCGAAAGGATATGGATGCTGTGGAGAGAGTGCAGAGAAGGTTTACGAGGATGTTGCTTGGTATGGAAGGTGCTAGCTCTGAAGATGTTGAGTAGGTTAGGTTTGTTTTCATTAGAGAAAAAGGAGATTGGGGTGCCGGGAAAGGAGATTGTGTGTGGATTTATGTTACTGTTTCCTTTTTGATAAGATAGGTGGGATTTGCCCTCATTTCCCTGCTAACTAGTTTGGCTTTGTTGCCCCTTTTCACTGTATGTTGCTGTTTCTTGTACACTGGTGCTTATTATTCAGTATTAACTGAGTACTGTTTGATTAAAATTTAAAATAAAAGTACAAACAGAAGTTTTAGAATTGCCTCAGTTCAACATACTGTATGCAAGTAAATAAAAGGATGACTTGGTGATAGGAAACCTGCAGCTACATCAACATATCAATCAATGTTTATATATTGGCATGAATGCTACTTACCACTTGTGAACCCAAGCCTGAATATTGTCTAGATACTCTTACACTTGACCATGAACTGCTTCAGTATCTGGAGGAGTCATGGATTGTGCTGAACATTGGTGAATATCCCTATTTCTGGGGGGGTTAAAGGTCATTGAAGATTGCTGAGCCTCAGCAATAACACTGAGGAGCCCCTGAAGAGATGTCCTGGAGCTGAGATACAGACCTCCAATAACTACAACTACCTTCCTTTGTGTAAGGCAAGATTCCAAACAATGAAGAATATGTTCCCTGATACCATTGAGTCCAGTGTTGCTAGGATTCCCTGATGCTATATCCAGTCAAACGTGACCATGATGGCAAGGGCTGTCATTCTCCTTTTGGCTGTGGAATTCAGCTTTTGACCAATGTTTGATCCAAGGCTGTAATGAGGTCAGGAATTGGGTACATCTGGCAGAATCCAAATTTGAGTGTCACTGAGCAGGTTATTACTGAGCAGGTGCTGCTTGATATCACTATTGATGGCACCTTCCATTACTGTCCTGATGGAGAGTTGACTAATGGGCCAATCTTATTAGCCAGGTTGGATTTGTCCTGCTTTTTAGATTGCCTAGCTATGTGCTCAATCAACCACATTGTTGGGTAAATGCCAGTGTGGCAACTGAACTGGAACAGCTTGGCAAGGTACCAGCCATGCCTAGAGCACAAGTCTTCAGTACTATTTCAAATGCTGTCAGAGCCCATAGCCTTTGCAAATGTCCAGTCCCCCCCAACTGTTGCTTGACCACATGTAGACTTAATTGAATTAGCTAAAGAGTAGTATCTGAAATGCTAAGGACTGCTGGAGGAGGCAGAGATGGATCATCCACTCAGCACTTCTAGATGAAGATTGCTATAAATGCTTCAGCCTCATCTTTTGCTCTAATGCATTGGGCTCTTCCAGCATTCAGAAGGGGAATATTTGTGCAGCCTTTTCCACCAGTGAATTGTTTAATTTTCCACACCATTTATGATTGGATATGGCAAGACTGCAGAGCTTAGATCTGATCTGTTTGTTGTGGGATCACTTAGCTGGTTCTGCTTAGCACACAAGTAGTCATTTTTAGTTTTACCTGATTGGCACCTCATTTTTATGGAAAACAATTCCTACAGTGTGGTAACAGATCCAACAAGTCCACACCAATCTTCTGAAGAGTAACCCACCCAGACCCATTCCCTTATTATCTAATGCACCCAACCAACCCATCCCTGGTCACTATGGGCAATAGCATGGCCAATCCACCTAACCTGCACATCTTGGCACAGTGGGAGGAAAGCCACACAGACACGGGGAGAATGTCTGTGTGGAATTTGCACAGTCACCTGAGGCTGGAACTGAACTGTGGTCCCTGCTGCTGAGAGGCAGCAGTGCTAACCACTGAGCCACTCTTTAGATCTACCTGCTGCTGTTCTGGGCATGTCCTCCTGGACATGGGAATAATTGGTTGGAGGATATGCCAGGCCATGAGGCTGCAGATTTTGCTAAATTCCATTTCTGCTATTGTGATGGTCCTAGTGCCTTATGGAGGCATAGTTGAGTTGCTAGATTTATTCAAAATCTGTTGCACTTCACATGATGACAGTACCACATAACAAGATAGAAGGTATTCACATTTTGTGGATGCACAACTGAAATATCCCCCACTGGTGATCCATTAATTCCTGAAGTAGCCAGTTGCATAAAATGTTCAGTGCCACTCACAGCCACCTGGAGAGGATGACCACAAACAGGCCCTGGATCCTGGTCCACCATCAAGCACCATTCTGTAATGGTGTCCAAGGACCTATGGAGGCTACATTAGCAGTGTCCCAAAAAAAACAAGGCCAGAGCCAAACTACTCTGGGCATCCTGAGCATCCTATGCTTCTTGAGCAGCTTTGTGGCCATGACCCCTCACGGAGCTCATTTTCCACAGAAAATGCGGCGCACTTGCTGCTGCTCCTGGGCTTCCTGTCAGTTGTGCTTCTCCTGCACCTGTCTTTGTCTTAGGCAAGCGGCCGACTTACTATGAGCAGCAAGGTCCATCGCACTCAGTGGAAAGGGCTCACCTGGACACAGATGGAATGAAATATTTTCTTAAACCTCAATAGTTGTCGATGCCAAAACCTCCAGTTGACATCGAGCAGGCTTCATCACACATGTGCTGGTCATGGATAATTGGGGTGGGGAAAAAAAAAAAAGAGTTGGAGCAACTTGGTGAAGATGTGACTCCAGCCCAACACATGTCTCTAAATAGGGGCTGTCTGTAGTACAACTGTTAACCCTAAACTGACTGAATTCTCAAATTCAGTGAAGACCATTGTAACACTTCATTAACAGTTGTGCGGCTCACAGTATCATTAGAACTTGTACAATTATTAGCTCCCCTTCAGTCAACATTGGCTATTTATATCGTCATTGCTGATAGCAATCAACATTACTGAGATGTCCAAGTTCATTTTGCAAGCACCAATGGTATGCTGCAAATTAACTTTGATGTGACAGTGCTCACGCTGTAGGAATAATAAACGGGTGATGAAGCAATTGCAAATTCCACATAGCTGTGCAAACACCTGCTTCAAGGTTTTTTTTTTGCTAGTGTTGTGGCATCCGTCAAACATGGATCCGGTGTTTTCAGTCAACAAATTGACATTTATTCTGCCCACCCTGGCCAGCGTTCCTACAGTTTCCTAGTAGGACATTCCCTTTTTAAATGCAAAGTGATGGCAGGGAACATAGATCGTGGTGAACACCGTCAGCACCGGGTGCTGCCTAATTACTCAGTACTCCCCCACCCAGCATGCATGTCCTCCTGCACAACCCTCAGTGCTTTACACTCATTTCCTCTCCATGTGAAGACTCAACATATTTAACTTTACATGACAATTTTAGACAAAGATTATGATTTCCAACCCCCCCCCCCCCCCCCCCCTGTCCAGATCACACAACCAAACAGCATTTCCACACCAAATAAATGAAAAATACCATGGGTTAATATCCATTTTCATCTATTAAATCACCTATATTTAGTTACTCCAGCAAGAGAAACACAGACCAATAAAGGTAAGTGAGGGTATAAGGCTAAATCAAAATGGAGCTTGAGGGAGAGATAAAGTACTCCATCTGCAATGGCCATTTGTCTCTAAACGCATTGAAAGCATTAGTGGATACTGCATGCTTTCTCTGAAGAGACCTGGACATGATTGTAGCCACAGAAGAGGGACAGAATCAGCAATTATAACCCCCTTTGTTGCCTGGACTTTCTCACCAACTTGCAAAAGTCCTCTGACGTGCCCCATACTCAAAGATGCAAGAGACGCAACCAGAAGCACAATATAAGATTCTTCAAATAGTTAGAAAGATATTACAACCATGCATATCAATATATCCATGGTCCACAGATTGTACAGCACTGTAAAGTAAATAATTGGGCTGGGAGTTAACGAACCACCACAATCTGCAGTTGCATGGGACTTCTGCATCCTTCCACCCTCACTGCAATGGAAATTGGGAGGTCTCCTACATAAAGTGTTCCACTGAGGAGCTCCACCACACAGCAGGTATAAAGCAAACCAAGGTGTGACCAAATGGTGAAAAGTTGTAGAGTCTTAAGTTAAGAATTTATATTTCATAATTGCCAATGGTTAAAGACATTTTTTAGTAATAGACAATTATTTTCTTGTTAAGTACAGACAGTGTGCTCTCTTTTATATTGAGTTCATCAGTAAGGAAATTTGTGGACTTTGAATAGCTTGAATAAATATGTTCACATTTTCAGATGACCTCAGGGATAATGGGGTCAGATTTTTATCCCATCCCACAGATTTGAAAAAAACTTTTTTTTAAAATTAGCTGAATTTTTAAATAATAATAATAAAAGAATTTTTATTCGCTGAAATATGCAAGAGTGGAGAATTTGTGTCAGAACTGTGAAAAATACACATCTACAGTATTAGGTATAGTTCAACTCACTGCACTGGATGTTCTTGAGATAGCATAAAGGAATTTGCAAATATTTGGCAAGAATGAAGAATTTAAGATACAAGGAAAGGTAGGATACACAAGTTATTTTCTTTAGAATGGAGGAGGCTGAGGAGAGATGTAATTCAAGTTTGGTAAAATTTGAGGGAACTGGGTGGAGTAGTAGAAGCACTTTATTGATCTCTCTAGTAAAGAACGTAGAACAAACATTTAAAGCAGGTGGATTAAAGGGGTGCTAAGGAGAATGTTTTATTACTTAATGGGTTGTGATGTGTGTAATTAAGTTGCCTGAATGGAAGGCAGTCAGAAACCTTTTTTCCATTTAAAGAGCCAACAGGTTAATAGAGCTGTAAAATGAAATTAGGCTATATATCTATTTCTGTTCTTACAACTTTGACAAAAAAAACACAAAACAGGAAAAGGAAAAGGCATTAGGCCTATCAAGCCTGCTCTACCATTCAATAAGATGCTGGCTGAGCTGATTGAGGCCTTCCCTTCATTTTCCTGCCTGCCCTCAATGATCCTCGATTCCCTCAACAAATACCCCTGTAGCTGTTTACTTCAGCCTTGAGTATATTAATTTCCCAAACCTCAACAGTTCTTTGACGTCCTTCCCCCCAAAGACTATTAAATCTCAATAGATTCCTTCTCATCTGTCTGAAATTAGATACTTTACTTTCCTAAATAAATTGTTGAGATGAGCATATCTTCCACTCATGTCTAACTTTGGTTTCTCAGATGATTGAAGTGTAATGTGTCCAGGTTAGACATGGGAGGGAAAAAAAAAAGGTCAAACTTTTAAAAATATTTTTTAGAGAGATCAGGGTATCCTTTTGGAGGCCTGGCACCCATTTGGATAAATTCCTGAGACATCTTTCAAGAGGTCAGGTGACCTTCAGAAAAAAAAAGTGCCTTTTAAAGATTTTTAAAGATACATATCAACCCGTACAAAAAGTGAACAAATGCATTTACACTTAATGCTTGACAACTGTCAAAAATGCCATTCCTGGATTAGTTCTACATAAACGATTATTCACAACCTTCTATTATCAGGTTAAAAATCACAACATCAGGTTACAGTCCAACAGGTTTAACTGGAAGCACTAGCTTTCAGAGCGATGCTCCTTCATCAGGTGATAGTGGATGGCTCAATGCTAACAGAATTTATAGCAACAATTTATAGTGTTATGTAACTGAAATTATACATTGAAAAATTGATTGTCTGTTAAGCCTTTCATCTGTTAGAATATAGTGATAGTTTCACTTCTCTCCTGCGTAAATCATAAATTTTTTTTAAAAAGTTGCATTCTCTGGTTAGCTGTTAACAATGGTGATAGCTAGACAATATGTTGAAGGCTTTAGCCCCGTGTTCTGTCTATTCCATGATGTTTAGATTGATTCTAATCTAAAAAAAAGTGATATAACGGAGTTTTACATAAATTCATGCAGTTTGAGCTACATGAATGCATGCAGTTTTTGAGCAAAGTACAATGTAACTCTGAAAGTACAAATTCACCCCACAAAATGTTGCACGCATGTGTGTGTCTGTCTGGGTTGGGAGTTGAGAGTGTGGGAAAGTATGTGTGTGTAGTGAGTGCAGAGTGTCTTATGTCTGTGAGGGGGTGCATGTGAGAGTGTGGGTGTGTGTGTGTGAATGTAAGGGTGTGTGGGTGTCTGTGTGTGCCTGTATGTATGTGTGTATAGGAGTGCCTGAGAGAGAGTGTGTAGGAGTATCTGTGTATACTGCAATGGTGATCACCTGTAATGTGACATGAACCCAAGGTCCCTGTTGAGGCCCTCCCTATGGGTACCGAACTTAGCTATCAGCCTCTGCTCAGTCACTTTTCTCTGCTGCCTGTCCCAAAGTCCACCTTGGAGGATGGTCACCCGAAGGTCCGAGGCTGAATGTCCTGGACCACTGTAGTGTTCCCCAACTGGGAGGGAACCCTCCTGTTTGTTGATTGTTGTGTGGTGCCCATTCATCCATTGGGGAAACCGAGCAAAGGCTACAACATGTACCATGCCTCCGGGCATCCTTGCCTGCAACGTATAAGATAGGGTCCCATTGCACAACAGTGTCTATGTGAGAATCCCTCCAGCTCTGTGGAAGGCATCTTGAAACCTATTGTACAGGGGATCTCCAGCTTCTGTCACGACACTACGGATTTCTTACAGAAACTCAGCACCCACGGACCAGTCGAACCAGGAACATTCCTCATCACAATGGACATTTCCACATTCTACACCAGGATCCCCCAATGATGGCATCATGGCAACAACCTCAGTACTCAACACCAACTGCCGATCTTCAAACACCATCCTACTACTCATCCACTTTATCCTTGATCACAACGTCTTCACCTTTGACAACCAGTTCTTCAACCAGACACATGGAACAGCCATGGGGACCAAATTTGCACCCCAATATGCCAACTTTTTATGCACAGGTTCAAACAAGACTTCTCTATGCAGGATCTCCAACCAACATTGTACACCAGGTACATTGATGACATTTTCTTCCTCTGGACCCATGGCGAGGAGTCACTGATAAGATACAGTGACATCAACAAGTTTCATCCCACCATCAAACTCACCATGAACTTCGACTATCTGTCTCATTCTTGGACACATGCGTTTCCATCAAGGATGGACACCTCAGCACCACACTCTACTGCAAACCCACAGACAACTTCACACAATGCTCCACTTCTCCAGCTTCCACCCAAAACATTAAAACAGCCATCCCCTATGGACAAGTCCTACGCATACACCAGATCTGCTCAGATGAGGAGAAATGTGATGAACACCTGGAAGTACTCAAGGATGCCCTCAAGAACAGGGTACGATGCTCAACTCATCGACCGCCAGTTCCGACGTGCCACAGCAAGGAACCGTAATGACCTCCTCAGGAGACAAACATGTGCTGCAACTGACAGGGTACCCTTTGTTGTTCAGTACTTCCCAGGAGCTGAAAAATTACACCATGTTCTTCGTGACCTGCAACACATTATCAATGAGGATGAGCACCTCACCAAGACCTTCCCCACACCTCCATTACTTGCCTTTAAAACAACTGCCAAACCTCAAACAGATCGTTGTTCATAGCAAGCTGCCCAGCTCTCAGGACAACTCCATACAACCCTCTCACGGTAGGTGCTGAAAGACGTGTCAGATTGTGGACATAGATACCACCATTACAAGTGGGAACACCTCCCACCTTGTACATGGCAGGTACTCATGTGACTCACCCAACATTGTCTATCTTATACATTGCAGGTAAGGATGCCCGGAGGCATGGTACATTGGGGAAACTGAGCAAAGGCTATGACAATGGATGAATGGGCACTGCACAACAATCAACCCTCCCAGTTGGGGAACACTTCAGTGGTGCAGGACATTCAGCCTCAGACCTTCGGGTGACCATCCTCCAAGGTGGACTTCGGGACAGGCAGCAGAAAAAAGTGGGCAAGCAGAGGCTGATAGCTAAGTTCGGTACCATTAGGGAGGGCCTCAACCGGTAACTTGGGCTCATGTCACACTACAGGTGACCACCATTGCACTGTACACACAGGCACTCCTATACACATACACACAGACACCCACACACTCCCATGCACCCCCTCACAGACTTAAGACACACTATACACACACACAGTGGCGTGAATTTGTACTTTGCTCAAAATCTGCATGCATTTATGTAAAACTCCATTATCTCACTTTTTAGATTAGAATAAATCTAAACATCATGGCACAGATAACACAGGGGGCTAACACCTTCAACATATTGTCTGGCTATCACCATTGTTAACAGCTAACCAGAGAATGCAACTTTTAAAAAAGAAATGGGTTTTGTGATATACACATTAAAGAAGAAGTGAAAATATCACTATTCTAATAGATGAAAGGCTTAACAGACAATCAATTTTTCAATGTAATTGAAATTATACATCACACTAAATTGTTGCTATAAATTCTGTGTTAGGATCAAGCCCTCCACTATCACCTGATGAAGGACCATCACTCCAAAAGCTAGTGTGCTTCCAATCAAACTTGTTGGACTATAAACCTGCTGTTGTGTGATTTTTAAACTTTGTACACCCCAGTCCAACACCAGCATCTCCAAATCATTCCATTATCACATGTTTGCAATTTCAGTTTAATTGAGAATCTAACAGATTCTAGTTTCTGAGCTGGATCTATGAACTCCAATGCATTTTTTAAGGGATAACTGTTACAACACAGGATAAATCCCTTTGCTTATTTAAACCAGACACACACCTCACACATCTATGAAATTTCAAGAAGCAAAGAACTATCCCAGATTTCACTAAAAGAATTAAATTGTTTAATTTTTACTTTAACTCCAACAGAGAACATTAAAACTACAACTATTCACAACTCCTTTCTCTTAAGTCCATCTGTTACCTCCCACTCTAAAATACTGGTCTAAAATTCCCTCTTAAACTTACAGCAAATCAATTCAAACCCAATTGTCTTCTTCAAACATCAAACTTTCTCAGGATGCTTCAATGTTATGCTACACAAATTTCTTATGGACCAATACCTTTCAGAAAGCCATTCTGCTGGCATCCTTAGTACTTACTTAACTGCTTTTTACTATTCTCCCCCAGCTATTCAAAATGTCCAATTTTATGCCCCAAAACATTGGATCATTTCATTGGTATGATGTCATCCAAAACAGTAAAATTCAATTCAATTGGATTTTGGTCTCTGGGGCATTATTTAAACTGATTGGTCGAATTAGATTTTACCATGTTAACACAGTTCCAGCTATTTGTTTCACCAAATATCACATTTTAAAATTGTTCAGCACACTCTGTGCCTCTCTAGGTCCGTACCAGCTTCCACTCTCTTAAAGGTACAGTCGACACCTACACCTTCAAAACATAATATTCTGGAATTAGATAGAATATAGAACTGTGCAACACAGGAACGGGCCCTTCAGCAATGCCAAATTAAACTAGTCCCTTCTGCCTACCCTTGGTCCATAACTTTCCATTCCTTGCATATTCATGTGTTTATCTAAAAGTCTCTTAAAAACACCAATCATATCTGCCTCCACCTCCACCTCTGGCAGTGCGTTCCAGGCTTCTCCACGTCCCCCTCTCAACTGAAATGCATGCCCCCTAGTTCAGACATTTCCTCATTGGAAAAAAGATTTGGATTGTCAACTCTATCTCATAATTTTATAGACTTCTATCAAGTCTCTCCTCAGCCTCCGCAATTCCAGAGAAAACAACCTGCATTTTTTTTTAGCCTTTCCTTATAGCTCATATCCTCTAATCTAAGCAGCATCCTGGTAAACCTCTTCTGCATCCTCTCCAAAGCCTCCAATTCCTTCCTATAATGTTGCAACCAGAATTGAACGCGATACTCTAAATATGCCCTAACCAAAGTCTTATAAAACCGCAACATAACGTCCTGACTCTTGTACTTAATTCCCTGACTAATAAAGGCAAGCATACCATACACCTTCTTCACTGCCCTATCCACTTGTGTGGCCACTTTCAGGGAGCTATGGACTTGAACCCCAAGATCCCTCCATAGATCAATGCTGTTCAAGGTCCTGCCATTAACTGTATACTTTTCCTTAACATTAAATTTTCCAAAGTGCAGCACTTTACACTTATATAGATTAAAATCCATCTGCCATTTCTCTGCTCATATCTCCAACTGATCTATATCTCGTTGTATCATTTGACAACCTTCTACTGTATCCATAACTCCACTGATATTTGTATCATCTGCAAACTTACTAATCCACCTATCTGCATTGTGATATATATCACAAATAGTAGACATCCCAGTATGGATCCCTGTGGAATACACTAGTCACAGACCTCCAGCCTGAAAAGCACCTTTCTGCCAGTACCTTCTGCCTTCTATGGGAAAACTAATTCTGAATCCATGTGGCCAAACTATCATGTTGCCCATGCATCTTAATCTTCTGGATGAGCCTACCATGAGGGGTCTTTTCAAGAGCCGTACTAAAATTCATGTAAACAACAGCCACTGCTCTACTGTCATCGATTACCGTTGTCACCTCCTTGACCTGCCCTGCTCAAAGCCATGCTGACTGCCCCTAACTGGGCCATTCTTTATCAAATGCACGTAAATCCTATCCCTAAGAATTGTCTCCAAGAGCTTCCTAACAACTGATGTAATACTCATTGGTCTATAGTTTCCTGGATCGTTCCTATTTCCCTTCTTGAACAGAGGAACAACATTCGCGATTCGTCCTTCCTCCATAACTTCTCCAGTGGCTAGTGAAGATCTTGGTCGAGGCCCCACCAATCTCCTCTTTTGCCTCTGTCAGTAACCAGGGGTAAATCTGAGTAATTGGCAGCCGCTGAGGAAGGAAACATGGCTGTGGGCTCACCATGGTGTTTTTCTGTCACCTCCATCTCTGATCTAACTTCTTCAGGCAAGAATCCCACTCTTGTCCCCTTGATCCCATCACCTGCCTCCAGTATTCACCGTCCACTTGGACCCCTTACCCTGGCCTCTTACCTGCGCTCGATCTCTACATTGGAAACAGCTGATGTGACATTGGCCATCTCGATTTCTTTGCTCCTCTCACCCACTCTAACCTGTCCTCTTCTGAAATCGCTGCACTTTGCTCTCTTAGGTCAAACCCTAACTTTGTTATTAAACAGGCCGACAAAGGTGGTGCTACTGTAGTCTGGCACACTGATCTTGACAGAGGCTTAATGCCAGCTCTTGGATACTTCTTCCAACCACCCCCTAGGCCATGACCCCACATCAAAACATCAATCCACGGTTGCCAGGACTGTTACTGACCTCATTACCTCTGGAAATCTTACCCCCCCCCCCACCCACCCGCTCCCCACTGCTTCCAACCTAGTAGTCTCCCAACCCCAGATAGCCCGCTTCTACCTCCTCCCCGAAATTCTCAAACCAGACTGACCTGGTAGGACCATCATACCAGCCTGTTCCTGCCCCACTGAATTAATCTCCTCTGACCTTTAGTGTATGGACCACTTGTCCAGACTCTGCCTACCTACATCCATAATTCCCCTGATGCCCCCCACCCTATGCCATGATTCCTCTGATGCCCTCAAGTTCTAAATGGGGGCAAGGTGAATTTTGATAGAATTGGACAGGAGTTTGCCAGGGTTGATTGGAATAGTTCTTTTGCAAGCAAAGGGACCTCTAGCTAACAGGAGGCCTTTAAAAGTGAGATAGCTAAAGTTCAAGGTCTAAACGTTCCTGCAAGAGTGAAGGGCAAGGCTGGCAGGAATAAGGAACTCTGGATGACAAGAGATATTCAGACTCTCACCAGAAAAAAAAGAGGAGACATGGATCAGGTATAGGCAGCTGGGATCAAGGGATTCCCTGGAGGTATATAGGGGAAACAGGAGTTTACTAAAGAAGGAAATCAGGACGGTGAAAAGGGGGCACAAGATCGCCTTGGCTGAGAAGATTAGAACAAAGAACAAAAGAACAAAGGAAGTTTATAGCCCAGGAACAGGCCCTTTGGCCCTCCAAGCCTCAGCTACTCTCCAAGGCAAATCTACTCTCTAAACCCAATACCTAAATATTTGTATCCCTCTGCTCCCCACCTACTCATACATCTGTCCTGATGCATTTTAAATGAATCTACTGTGCTGCCTATACTACCTCTGCTGGCAATGCGTTCCAGGCACCCACCACCCTCTGTGTGAAGATACTTGCCGCGTGTATCCCGCTTAAACTTTCCACCTCTCACCTTGAAAGCATGACCTCTCGTCACTGGAACCTTTATCCTGTGAAAAAGCTTATCTCTATCCACCCTGTCTATACCCTTCATGATTTTGTAAACCTCAATCAGGTCCCCCCTCAATCTCCTTTTTTCTAATGTAAACAAACCTAATCTACTCCACCTCTCTTCATAGCTCGCACCTTCCATACCAGGCAACAACCTCATAAACCTTCTCTGCACCCTCTCCAAAGCGTCCACATCCTTTTGGTAATGTGGCGACCAGAACAGTACACAGTATTCTAAATGTGGTCAAACCAATGTCATATACAATTTTAACATGACCAGCTAGCTCTTATACTCAATACCCCCTCTGATGAAGGCAAGCATACCATATGACTTCTTGACCACTCTATCCACCTGTGCAGCCACCTTCAGGGTACAATGGACCTGAACTCCCAGATCTCTTTACTCATCAACTTTTCCCATCTCTCTTCTGTTTAGTGTATAATTCGCTCTAGAATTAGACTCCCCAAAATACATCACCTCACATTTGCCTGGATTGAACTCCATCTGCCACTCCTCCGACCAACTCTCCAGTCTATCTATATCCTCCTGTATTCTTTGACAGTCCCTATGTTTTCTTCTACTCCGCCAATCTTTGTGTCATCTGTAAACTCGCTGATCACTCCAACAGTGCCCTATTCCAGATCATTTATGCATATCACAAACAGTGGCCCCAGCACTGGAACACCACTGGTCACCTTTCTCCATTTCGAGAAACTCTTTCCAACTACTACTCTCTGTCTCCTGTTGCTCAACCAGTTCTTTATCCACCTAGCTAGAATACCCTGCACATATGACTTTACTTTATCTATTAGTTTACCGTGGGGAACCTTATCAAACGCTTTACTAAAGTCCATGTATATGACATCTACAGCCCTTCCTTCATCTATCAAATTGGTCACTTCCTCGAACAACTCTATTAAGTTGGTAAGGCATGACTCCACCCCCCCCCCCCCCCCCCCCCCCCCCCCGCAGTAAACCATGTTGCCTATCACTGATAAGCCCATTCTTTTTCAAATATAAATAGATCCTCTCCCTCAGTACCTTCTCCAGCATCTTTGCCACCACTCATGTCAGGCTCACTGGTCTATAGTTACTTGGAATATCCCTACAGCCCTTCTTGTACAGGGGGACAACATGAGCAACCCTCCAGTCCTCCAGCACCTCACCTGTGTTTAAGGATGCTACAAAGCTATGTCAGGGTCCCAGCTATTTCCTCTCTCACCCCCCTCAGCAACCCGGGATAGATCCCATCCAGTTTTTGTTCACCTTAATAGCCTCTAGCCAGCCAACACATCTTTCCTACATATGTCAATGTGATCCAGAGTTATCAAACTTCTATTTTTAATCTCAACATTCATCATGTGCACGTTGGGCAGGCAGACAAACATCTATCCTACCCCTAGTTAAAAACCAGCATAGGTGGATGGACATGGTACCCTCTCCACCATCCAATCTAATGTAATGACAATGTAATGTAATGACAAGTGGAATCCTGCGTCTGTTGCTGTGTTTATGAAAAACGTGATCTCTTATATTCATAACATCCTGACGTAAGCTTAGAGCTTCTTGCCATGCAAGGGCAGCTCCAGTGCAGTTGGTGCACTTCGGTATTCTGCATCTTTCTACTTTGCTTTCTCTCCTTCCTTTTTATTCCTGATGAAGGGCTTTTGCCCGAAACGTCGATTTCAAAGCTACTTGGATGCTGCCTGAACTGCTGTGCTCTTCCAGCACCACTGATCCAGAATCTGGTTTCCAGCATCTGCAGTCATTGTTTTTACCTCGTTGATGTAAACCTATGCTCCCTAGTATTTGACATTTCCACCCTAGGAAAGAGTCTCTGATTATGTATCTAACCTAACTTGATATACTTCGAACAGGGCCGCCTTCAGTCTCTGACACTCTCGCAAAAACAATCCAAGTTTGTATAAGCTCTCCTTGAAGCAAATATGCTTTAAAGATTCCACATCAATCCTACAATGCAGAGACCAGGACTGTGCATTATACTCTATTGTGGTCAGACCAAAATCTTATACAGTTGCAACACAACTTGCCAGCTATTATACTCAGTACCCCAACTGTTAAATGCAAGCATGGTGTACGCCTTCTTTATCACATTCTGATTAAGAGCTTTTACCTGAAACATCAATTCTCCTGCTCCTCGGTTGCTGCCTGACCTGCTGTGCTTTTCCAGCACCACACTCTCAACTCTAATCTCCAACATCCGCAGTCCTCACTTTCGCCTTCTTTATCACCTTATCCATTTGTTCTGGCACTTGCAGGGAGCTATGGACTTGGACCCTAAGATTCCTCTGTAAATAAAAGCTTCTCAGGGTCCTCTCATTCACAGCATACTTTCCTCCTGTATTTGACCTCCCAAAATGCATCGCCGCACACCTATTTGGATTAAACACAGAAAGCTCAATCAAGTTTGTAGAACAAGACCTCTGCTGTGTGAAGCCACTCTGACTATCCCTAATAAGCCCATTTGCCTCCAAATGTGAATAAATCCTTCACCAATAATTTCCCCACTCCTGATGTTGGGCTCACCAACCTATAATTTCCTGGATTATCTCTGTTGCCCTTCTTGAACAAAGAACCAACACGGGCTATTTTTCAGTCTTCTGGGACCTCGCCTGAGGCTAAAGAGGATTCAAAAATCTCTGTAAGGCCCCACCAGTTTCCTCCCTTACCTTCCTTATAATTCTGAGATAGATCTCATCAGGCCCTAGGGTTTATCTACCTTAATGTATTTCAAAACACCCAATATCTCCTCCTTCTTAATATTTACATGCTTTAGAGTACCAACAAACCCCTCCCTAAATTTACCATCATCTATATCTTTTTCCTTGATGAACACCAATGTGAAGTACGCATTAAAGATATCACCCACTTCCTTTGGCTCCTACATTTATTCCATTCTTTGTCCTTCAGTGGACCTACCCTTTCCCTAATTACACTCTTGCTCCTAATATAGGTATAAAATGCCTTGGGATTCGCTTTAAGCCTATATGACATGTCATGGCTCCTTCTAGCCTCTCCATTTCTACTCCTCAATGCCCTATTTGATTCCTTTACTGTCTTAATTATTTTAGGATTGAGTGGAACAGTGAGGGCCCACTACTCAGCCCTGACCGTGAATGGGCCCATCGGCTGACCTAACAAACTCCCAGCAGTCTCGACTCCCATCCTCAGAGATGATGAACATCTAACAGTCCATAAGTTCTTTGAAGAAATAACATGGTAAGCGTTGAATAAGCCCGTGCAGGAGATTTATACATGAACTTTGATCAAGATATTTATTAAAAATCAACTTATCAGATTTAATCAGAAAATGGAAACACACGGTATTAAATAAACAGTGGTAACTGGGTATTAAGGGATATAAGACCAAGAATTGTGATCATAAAGTCATACCGCAGGCAAACAGATCCTTCAACTCAACTGGTCCACGCTGACCTGGTTTCCTAAACTGAACATGTCCCATTTGCCTGTGTTTGGCGCATATCCCTCTTGATGTGCCTGTCTGTTAAATGTTGTAATTTCTGAGTGAAATAGGACCCTTTTCTTTGTTAGATATGAATTACTTCAAATTATGTACGGCATGGTACATTTTCAAAGCTTGTAGTACATACAAAACTTAATAACAGATGAAACTGTGACAGACTGCCAGAGAACATAGACAAAATGAGGGAAGGGACAGATACAGCATAGTGTGGAAGTGGAAATAACGCATGACAGAATCATAGAATTGTTACAGTGCAGGAGGAGGCCATTTGAGTTCCACATATTTTGAGAGAAACATTATGGAGGCAGAATCATTAAAATGGTGCAATTCCTAGGCAGGGGGATGGTGAAGGTGCAAAAGCAGAGGATCTGGAGCTGTAAATCATTGGCTTGAAAGTAGCCAGATTAGTAAAACAATGAATAAAACATGTTGGAAAAATGTCTTTGTAGCTAGGGG
Source organism: Chiloscyllium punctatum (assembly GCF_047496795.1). Classification (NCBI taxonomy): domain Eukaryota; kingdom Metazoa; phylum Chordata; class Chondrichthyes; order Orectolobiformes; family Hemiscylliidae; genus Chiloscyllium; species Chiloscyllium punctatum. The sequence goes on along the minus strand of NC_092752.1, from coordinate 44,426,394 downwards.
ATTTGAATACAAAAAATTGCAAGTCATGCAAAATCTTTAAGAATCCCTGATAAGGCCTCAACAGGACAATTTGTGCATAATTCTTGGCATTATGTTCTCAGAACAATGTTAAGTCTAGGAGAGGCTTCAGGGAAGATTTACGAGGTTGCAATAAAGGATGAGTGACTTATGAGAATAGATTGAAAAAACTGGGATTATACTCACTAGAGTAGATAATATAAAAAGGGAAATTTAATAAACACAGTCAAAGTCACGACTGTTGTAGTTGAGTAAATAAAAAGGCGCTGCATTGCTTCCAGTGGCAGAAGGGTCAGGAACCAAAAGACACTGATTGAGGTAAATGGCAAAACAACCAGAGGTAACAGAAAAATAATTTACTTTATTCAATAACCTATTATGATCTGGAATGCACTGTCTGAAAGCTTGGTGGATAGAGATTCAAACTAACTTTTTAAAGGTTATTAAACAAATACTTAAATGGGAAAAAAAGTACTAAGAGAGTGAAACTATTTGGATAAATCTTTTGAAGAGCCAGCAAAAACCGAAATCCAGCGCAGTTTTAATTCTGAGCAAAAATGGCAATTTGTGGTACATGCTTTTGGGATGTCTTGAGATTGAAATGCTTAATGAAGACATCAAAATATAATATCATAGATGCATTTAATCATTTTATTTTTAGAACATAGAACATAGAACATAGAACATTACAGCGCAGTACAGGCCCTTCGGCCCTCGATGTTGCGCCGATCAAAGCACCCCTAACCTACACTAAGCCACTATCCTGCATATACCTATCCAATGCCCGCTTAAATACCCATAAAGAGGGAGAGTCCACTACTGCTACTGGCAGGGCATTCCATGAACTTACGACTCGCTGAGTGAAGAACCTACCCCTAACATCAGTCCTATATCTACCCCCCCTTAATTTAAAGCTATGCCCCCTTGTAATAGCTGACTCCATACGTGGAAAAAGGTATTTTTATTGTGAAATTTTTATTAACTTGTGTTTTGTTCAATCCTTGTTCTAGGCATTCGAATTTCAGTCATTGAAAATTATCAGAAATCATTCTGAGGTATTCAATGGGTAAATATTAAAACATAAAAACATGGACGAACAGGTTCAAGAACAGTTTCTTCCCTGCTGTAATCAAACTTCTGAATGGACCTCTCAAATTTCAAATCTAATGTTGATCTTGCTTTCAAGGGGCTAAACAGCCTACTCTTGTTACTATTTCTGATGGTATGATTGTCCTTTAGGCCATTCAACTCACTCTGCCATTCAATGAGATAATGGCTGATCTTATAGCCCTGAACTCCATTTTCCTGCCTTTTCCCCATAACTCTTTATTCCCTTACTGATTGAAAATCTATCATCTTAGTATTGTTTATACTTAGTGATCCTCAGTCTTCCATTAAGTTGGAGGAAATACAGACTCTCAGCTATTTGGAGTGTGTTGCGTGAGATTCATCTGAGCGTTACCATGCTCGCTTTCTCAGATGCAGAATTGCGACTGAGGCCTGAACTTCTCCAGCCTCCATGATCACCCTCAGGGACACCTCACCAAAAGTCTCAGACTTTATGACTATTAAGTTCTGGCATAGAAGACAACAAATTTTACAGTCTTCCCTACATCTTTCCAAACTGGCATTACTTTTTTTTGAGTAGGGAAGCCTGTGGGATCTTACACTTTTTAAAGTGATAGTTAGCAGATCATTATAGGGATGTTGCCAGGGTTGGAGGGTTTGAGCTATAGGTAGAAGCTGAACAGGCTGGGGCTGTTTTCCCCTGAGCATCAAAAACTGAGGGGTGATCTTACAAAGGTTTATAAAACTATGAGGGGCATGGATACGGTGAATAGACAAGGTCTTTTCCCTGGGGTGAGGGAGTCCAAAACTAGAGGGTTTAAGGTGAGAGGGGAAAGATTTAAAAGGGACCTAGGGATAACTGTTTCACAGAGGGTGGTGTGTAAATGGAATGAGCTGCCAGAGGAAGTGGGGAAGCTGGTCCAATTACAACATTTAAAAGGCATCTGGATGGATATATAAATAAGAAAGGTTTAAGAGGGAAATAGGCTAAATGCTAGCAAATGGGACTTAGGATATCTTGTCAGCATGAACAAGTTGGACCAAAGGGCCTGTTTCCATGCTGTTCAGCTCTATGACTCGATGACACTATAATGATAACTTTATATTAGACAACTAATTGAGAGCAACAAGCCAGAAAGACGACTCTAGCACAAACCTAAACTGTACAAAGGACAAACACATGTAGCACCAAAGAGAAACAAGGGAGGAGGGCCCTACAACTCACGTTGCAGGAGAACATCGGGCATAAGCAATAAATTATTGCCTAACCAGCAATAATAACCCACATCCTGTGAATGAATAAAAATAAAGCAATGAAGCCAGATCCTTAGAAAATTGCAGAATGATAACCCATTGGTGAGTGTGAGATACAGGCGTAGTCAAAGAGAACAGAAGAACCCACAAGTTCAATAGCAGACACACCAGAATTTGTGACAAATTCAGCTCTAATAACAGGTCTCCACACATCATCTCTAGTCCCAATTGCCTGTGTTTGGCCCATATCTCACTAAATCTTTCCTATTCATCTACCTACCCAAATGTTATTTAACTGGATCTGCATCTATCATTTCCTCTGGCATTTCATAGCTCATACGAACCACACTCTGTATGAAAAGGTTGCCCCTCAGTACCCTTTAAAATCTTTTTCCACTTACCTTAAACCTATCATCTTTCGTTCTGAACACCCCCACCCTCAGGAAAAAGACTTATGCTATTCATCTTATATATTTCTCTCATGATTTTATAAATCTCTATCAGGTCAACCCTGAACGTTCTATGCTCCAGGGAAAAAGGTCACAGCCTATCCAGCCTCTCGTTATAAATCAAACCCTCAGGTCCCGGATGTCCTTGTAAATCTTTTCTACATCCTTTCCAATTTTTCTGTGCTATCAGGGCATGGTAACGTTCAGATGAACCTCACGCAACCTCTACCAAACAACTGAGACCTGGTCATTTCATACGCAATCCAGACTGAGCAAAGCCTGGTCCAATTCAACTCAATGACATCTTTCGGAGTAGCAAATGATTCATCCAACTAGTATCAAAGGATAACAACCCACTGCGTGGTACTTCCCCAAAGAGAACAAACAATGCTAATCTTTGCTCCACAGAAGGACACAGCTGCCTAGCATGACTTTCAAGTGTGTGTGTGTGTGTTTGTGTGTGTGTGTGTGTGTAGGTGGGTGTCTGTGCGCGTGCGCATGTGTGTGTTTGTGGGGTTGGGAAGGTAGGGTGAAAGGCAGAGAAAGGATTCAGTGGCAAGAATATAGTTGGTGATTGATCACGGGAGACTTCGTAAGAAAGGAGCGGGATATGGGTTAAGGAATAGAAACATAAATATTCAGGGACTGAATGAACACTTCAGGGGAGCTATTATATAATAGAAGCAGCTTTCACTAGAATAGCTGATTATGTTACTAGGAGTGTCATCAGGTCACATGATAGGCAATGTGTATAAGATCTGAATGTGAGGTGGTTCTTTCCCTGTTATGCATATGTTGTATATGTTTCAATAAAAGCTTATGGTTCCAATGACTTGCCCACATTTCTCCCGGAGTACACTTTAAACATGTTATTGCATTGATCTAATCTATCTTAGTACTGACTTTCTGTGAAGATTAGATGGGTCTCCATTGCACCTTTTGTTCAGGAACAGATTGATGGGATAAATTCCTCTTTATTGGCTATTATGTAAATTGACTTTCATGGTCTTGATCTATTTCTTTGTAGGTGTGAATTCATGTTAGAAAATTTCTGACAAATTGACAATATCACAATGTCCTTAAGGTGTTACAAAGGAGGACAAAAAACATACTCTGCAGAAAGGCTGTTTGTCTGAGGGAGAGATTAAAGTGAGATTTATTTAGCATCTGAGCCCTGTGCTTGATGAATGACAAAGTAGAAAAAACATTCTATTCCTGAATAAAAATATCCCTTACTTTGATGAATTCAGAAGGACTATTTGAAACAAAAAATGTTAGCAGGTTTTTACTGTAAGAAAACTATGTTTTGATATATTTCTTAGCTTTACTCTGCAATTTTGTACACACACACAACATTGTATTCACCAATCTGCTTGCAAAAAATTGAAACCAGATTAATTCTGAGTAATTTCAAAGGAATACGTGTTTAATAAAATGTAGAATTGAAAAAAAATATAAAAGACATGTTGTAATGTTTATATAACATTTTGATGGGTGAGTTTTATCAACAAAATTCATTTCAGATTCATGTCAAACATTTTATGGAAAAACTTAATAAACAATGATACTTCTATCATTCCAAAAAGTGCATAACTCCACCCCTACATGATAATTGTTGTTATTATTATTATTATTATTATTATCTTTTGTGGTTGTGTTCGCTGAGCTGGGAATTTGTGTTGCAGACGTTTTGTCCCCTGTCTAGGTGACATCCTCAGTGCTTGGGAGCCTCCTGTGAAGCGCTTCTGTGATCTTTTCTCTGGCATTACCAGCGTAAGTTACCACTGCTAGGGACTTTGGATCAGTGTCAATGTCAGAAATAAAACCAGTTCTGGACCATGTGTGATAATCAAAGACATTCTTCATAAATACACCGATAATAAAAACCGTATGGACAGGTTTCAAAGAAGTTATGGAATCTAGATAACATGCTTTTAGCTATACAACTTCAAACTACAGTAGCAAATTATGAAAGGTAAAAACCAAGATTCTAGAAAATTTCATTTATTGAGAAGAGTAGGTACATTTATGCCTGTGTATATTTGTAAATATTTTCACAAATGCATTTGTATTTGTAAAAATACAATTTAGGGATGTCAATTAAAAGTCGATATTTTGACTATTGTCAAGCTGTTAGTAGGTGTTCAGTAAAAGAAACAACATCACTCGGGGACTGTCATAAATTCCTTAGTTTCATCCAAGGGAAAGCTGATTGTGTTAGAGTGAATGGCACTGTGCTTCACAAATAGCACTGCTGAATGTGTGGATCAGGAATGGGCAAAGTTATTGTTTCATAATTGCACACTTGATATTTCGAATGTGATAGACAGATGGAATCTAAATATAAATGACATTTATCAGCAGTAAGTGATTTTTTTTTAAGGCTGGGGCAGTGAATTGCAGAACATATGAGTCACTACAGAAATGAAAGATCATTGTTTCAAACTTAACCGAGGTAGGGGAAATCAGACAGATTTTCCCAATTGTTTTTCTTAAGCTTTTCAAAGGTTTCACTCCTATCAATCCCCCATTTGTGGATGACTGTGAGAACAAGATTAGGTTCAGCTACCTATGATTGGATAGATTAATTTTTAACTTATTTTGAATAACCAAAAATGGTTGTTAGTTCATAACTTTTTGTTTGTGTCACTGTTTTCTCCTTTCTCTTAAATATGGTCAAATACCTTAACAAACGTTGCCAAGAAATAAGATCAAATAAATTACTACAGGGCATATTATGAATCAAGAGTCTAACAGGCCACTGTGTTTCCGTGACTTTCCTTTATCCAGTCTTTTCTGAGTGCCATGGTGGCTCAGTGGTTAGCGCTGCTTTCTCCCAGCACCAGGGACCTGGGTTTGATTCCAGCCTTGGCCTACTGTCTGCGTGGAGTTTCCACATTCTCCCTGTGTCTGTGTGGGTTTCCTCTGGTTTTCTCCCACTGTCAAAAGATGTGCTGGTTAGGTGAATTGGCCATGCTAAATTGCCCACAGTGTTCAGCGATGTGAAGGTTAGGTGCATTAGTCAGGGGAAATGTAAAGTAATAAGGTTGGGGAATGGGTTTGTGAGTGTTCCTCTTCAGAGGATCGGTATGAATTGCCTGTTTCTCTCCGGACTGCCCATCACTCCCCCCTCTGACCTATCACCTTTTTCCACCTATTGCTTTCTCAGCTACCTTCCCCCCAACCCCTTCCCCTCCCATTTATCTCTCAGCCCTAGCCCACAAGCCTCATTCCTGATGAAGAGCTTATACCCGAAACACCAATTCTCCTGCTCCTCGGATGCTGCCTGACCTGCTGTGCTTTCCCAGCAACACATTCTTGACTTTATTGGTCAGATTATTGAGTATAGGAGTTAGGAGATCATGTTGCAGCTGTACAGGACATTGGTTCGGTCACTTTTGGAATATTGCATACAATTCTGGTCTCCTTCCTACCAGAAGGATGTTGTGAAAGTTTTGAAAAGTTTCAGGAAAGGTTAACAAGGATGTTGCCAGGGTTGGAGCTACAGGGAGAAGTTGAATAGGCTGGGGCTATTTTCCCTGGAGCATCAGAGGCTAAGGGGTGACCTTATAGAAGTTTATAAAATTATGAGGGGCATGGATAGGATAAATAGACAAGGTCTTTTCCCTGGGGTGGGGGAGACCAGAACTCGAGGGCATAGGTTTAGGGTAAGAGGAGAAAGATATAAGGGGCAACTTTTTCATGCAGAGGGTGGTGCTTGTATGGAATAGGCTGCCAGAGGAAGTGGTACAATTGCAACATTTAAAAGGTATCAGTATATGAATAGGAAGGGTTTGGAGGGGTATGGGCTGGATGCTGGCAGGTGGGACGAGATTGGGTTGGGATATCTGGTTGGCATGGACGAGTTGGACCGAAGGGCCTGTTTCCATGCTGTACAGCTCTCTGACCCTATGACACCCATGCCACCAAGTTTCCTCAGTACGTTTTGTTGTTCCTTTCCTTCCATCTTAATGTACTCCCTTTTCAGCAGCAGAGCCCATTGGCCCTATTGGGCAAAAAACATCAAAAGGCTTTCTGCCAGAAGCAAGTTGACCCTCCTCAGCTTGAACTTCCAAGGTCAGAGGAAGGCATCCAACTTTATTTCCCTGTCCTTGTATTCAACGCCTCAACTAATAAAGGCAAGTATCCCATATGTCTCCTTAACCATCTTATTATTAGTTCCAGTACATTCAAGGATTCATGGAAAGGCACACCAAGGTTCTTCTGATCTCCTGTACTTCCAAGGATAATACTTCCAAGGATGTACTTCCATTGATTCATAGCTCATCCAAAATGTATCACTTACCCTCTTCAGGATTAAATTGCATTTTCCACTAATCTGTGCCTATCTGACCAACCAACCAATATTATTGCATAACATATGACATTTTTCCATTTTGTTTGCCACATCTCCAATTTTTGAGTCTCTGCAAAGTGAATGATCAAACCCCTATATTTGTGTTTAGATAAATAATGTAATGAACAGCAAAGGACCAAACCATATAGTATCTCACTGGACACAGGATTCCAGTCTGAAAAACAACCTTTGACCATTATCCTCTGCCTCCTGCCATTAAACCAATTTTGGATCCAATGTGCCAAATTACCCTAAGTTCCATGTTCTCTTATCTTCTTGACCAGTCTTCCATGCGACACCTTGATAAATGCCTTGTTGAAGTCCATGCAGACTGCATCAAATAAACCACCCTCGTCGACACAACTAGTCATCTCATCGAATTACTCAACTAAATCTGTCAAACGTGACATTTCCCTGAAAAAAGCCATGCTAATTGTACTCTATTAATCTTTGCCTCTCTGAGTGAAGATTAAAAAAACGTTTCTAATGGTTTCCATACCACAGGTTTGTTATTGTGAAATTAAAACATGGAGGAGATGTACCATTATTATAAGAATGCTGATAATTGTACTGGAAAAGTTCCCATTGGTTAGTTTCATACCAGACTGTGCGCTTATTTTTTTGTTGATTGTTTATTCCATGCAATGAATATATGATTTCCCCCAAGTGGCAGTAATTGTCAATTCAATGTTTATATTTGCTAGAGAACTTGAACTTTACAGAATCGCAAATTCTGTCAGTGTTGAGTGGGGTCCTGCAGGGCTGTGTTCTTGGGCCTCTGCTCTTTGTAGTTTTTACAAATGACTTGGATGAGGAGGTTGAGGGGCGGGTTAGTAAATTTGCAGATGACATAAAGGTTAGAGGTGTCAGCGATAGTATCAAACTCGAATGCTGAATATAGGATCAAAGATAGGATTCTTGGCAGTGTGGAGGAACAGAGGGACCTGGGTTTGCAAGTACATAGATCCCTCAAAGTTGCCACCCAAGTGGATAGGGTTGCTAAGAAAGCGTATGGTGTTTTGGCTTTCATTAACAGGGGGATCGAGTTTAAGAGCCGCGAGGTTTTGCTACAACTCTACAAGTACCTGGTGAGACCACACTTGGAATATTGTGTCCAGTTCTGGTCGTCCTACTATAGGAAAGATATAGAGGCTGTGGAGAGGGTGCAAAGAAGGTTTACCAGGATGCTGCCTGGACTGTCTTCTTATGAAGAAAAGTTGAATAAGCTTGGACTTTTCTCTCTGGAGAGAAGAAGGAAGAGAGGAGACCTGATTGAGGTGTACAAAATAATGAATGGAATAGATAGAGTCAATATCCAGAGACTCTTCCCCAGGGCAGGATTGACTGGTACAAGGGGTCCATAGTTTGAAGATATTAGGAGAAAGGTATCGAGGAGACGTCAAAGGTAGGTCCTTTACGCAGAGAGTTGTGAATGTATGGAATGTGTCACCAGCTGTGGTGGTGGAAGCGGAGTCATTGGGGACATTTAAACGACTGCTGAATATGCACATGGAGAGCAGTGAGTTGAGGGGTGTGTCGGTTAAGTTGCTTTATTTTACATTAGGATTAAACCTCAGCACAACATTGTGGGCCAAAGGGCCTGTTCTGTGCTGTACTTTTCTATGTTCTATGTTCTATATCAGATTGAAATCTGAAAGGGTAGATTTTGCCAAAATCTACTTGCACAAGGAAGCACATTCACTTAAATAGCAGACCAAACAGTTTGTTGAATGGCACTTCCACTGTGTTAAATGGACCAGATTTCAAATAGAACTAGAAACTCAAGATTGGAGATCCATGAGCCCTCTTAGGCCAGTAGCAGCAGCACAATAATACTACAACATAATCTGAAACTTCATGGTCTAACATTTCCCTCAATCTACCAATACCATCAGGCTAAGAGATCATCCCTGGTTCAGTGAAGAATTCAGGAGGGCATGCCAGGTCTAGATCCAGGCATACTGAAAAATGAGATGTCAACCTGGTAAGACTACAAAGCAGGACTGCTTGAATGCCAAACTGCAAGTGATAGACAGGACCAAGCAATCCAACAGCCAAAGGAATCAGATTTAAGATCTGCAGTCCTGCCATATCCATTAATGAATGGTGATGGACAATTAACCAACTCACTGGAGGAAGAGGCTCCACAAATATCCCATCCTCAATGGTGGGGGAGCACAGCACACCAGTGGAGAAAGATAAGGCTGAAGTATTCATAGCAATCTTCAGCCAGAAGTGCTGAGTTGATGATGCATCTTAGTCTCCTCAAGAGGTCCCCAGCATCACTCATACCAGGCTTCAGCTAATTTGATTTGCTTGTCATCAAGAAGTGACAGCAGGCACTGGATACCACAAAGGCTATGGGCCCTGACAATATTGTCATATACTGCTGAAGACTTGTGACTGAGAATGTGCTGCTCTCCTGGCCAAGCTCTTCCAGTACAGTTACAACACTGGCATCATGCCAACCATGTAGAAAACAGCACAGGTATGTCCTGGACAGAAAAATGGGACAAATCCAAGCCAACCAATTACTGCCCAATTAGTCTATTCTTAATCGCCAATAACCTGATGGAAGGTTTCATAAATGGTGTTATCTAACAGCTTCTACACAGCAATAACTTGCTCATTGATGCTCACATTGGATTCCACAAGCAGCATTCATTCCTGACCTCAGTAGTACATTGAACATAAGAGCTGAATTCCAGAGGTGAGAATGATTTACCTTGATATCAAGGCAACATTTGGCCAAATGAGATATTAAGTAACCCTAGCAAAACATAAAAACATAAGAAAAAGGAACAGGAGTAGGCCATCTGGCCCATCAAGCCTGCTCTGCCATTCAATAACATCATCGCTGGTGTTTTTGTGGACTCAACTTCACTTATCTGCCTGCTCACCATAACCCTTAATTTCTTTACTGTTCAAAAATCTATCTTTGCTTTAAAAACATTCAATGATGGAGCCTCAAGTGCTTCATTCCGCAGGGAATTCCACAGATTCACAACCCTCTGGGTGAAGAAGTTCCTCCTTCAATTCAGTCCTATGTCTGTTCCCCCTTATTTTGAGGCTTTTGCCCCTAGTTCTAGTTTCACCCACCAGTGGAAACAATCTCCATGTTTCTAACTTATCTATTCTCTTCAGAATTTTATGTTTCTGTAAGATCCCCCCTCATTCTTCGAAGTTCCAGTGAGTATAGTCCCAGTCTACTCAATCTTACCTCATAAACCAATCCTCTCAACTTTACAATCCACCAACAGAATCTCCTCTGCACCCCCTCCACTGTCAGTACATCCTTTCTCAAATAAGCAGACCAAAACTATGCACAATACTCCAGGTGTGGACTCACCGGCACCATATGCAGTTGCAGTAAAATCTTCTATTTTTAAATTCAATCCCTCCATGGTATAAAGATAACAATCTCTCCTTCAATGTCAGCAAAATGAAAGAGCTGGTCATTAACTCCAGGTAGCAAAGTGAAGGGCATGCCCCCTATCTACATCAATGGAGCTGAGGTGGAGATGGTCAACAGCATCAACTTCCTCGGAGTGATGATCATCAGCAAACTGCCACATTGAGACAATGCTCAAGAAAGCCCAGCAACACATCTACTTCCTCAGGAGGCTAAGGAAATTTGGCCTGTCCGTAAAGACTCTTCCCACTTTTTATAGGTGCACCACAGAAAGCATTCTATCTGGATGCATTACAGCCTGGTATGGCAACTGCTCTGCCCAGGACCATAATAAACTACAGACAGTTCTGAACACAGCCCGATCCACTGACTCCATCTATACTTCTTGCTGCCCCAACGTTTTAGCTATCTCAGATTGCCAAAGAATTTCAGTAAATATGTGAGGACTTATATTTCACTTCAAAAATTCATACTTTTTAAATCAAAGTAATGAATAGTGAGCAGTAAATTCTAAAATTCCGTTGAGTATTTTCTCCATTACTAGAACAAAATAAATTAATACCTAAATACCTGATTTGTAAATTAATGTAGATAACGCTATGCTGTTAATCTGAAATACAATCATTATATTTAAAAAGCTTGTGGCAATGTACCTGGATAAGTGTTGGCAATCTCGTGTTGCTATCACTGGCATTACGATAATATAGTACCACAAAGTCATGTTGCTCATGGTACATGGCTGCCATATCTGACACTCCCTCACACATCACTGCTTAACCATGTTACTTGGTTTAGTTTCCCTATCTCAACGTGCTCTTTAGGTCAATATACTCTTGTGACTGGACCGCTGCAGCTTGTAATTGTCCAGTGGGGGAACACCATATATACACAAGCAATCGGACGATTCCAAACACGTTAAGCCGGCATACGGTCTGTTAGCTTTTATCCAGTTTCAGAACCATGAGGTCATGCTGTAGCTGCACAAAACTTTGGTGTGGCTGCACTTGGCATTTTGCGTATAGTTCTGCTCACCGCATTATAGGAAGGATGTGGAAGCATTGGAAAGGGTGCAGAGAAGATTTACTAGGATGTTGTCTGGTATGGAAGAAAGGTCTTACAAGGAAAGGCTGAGCAACTTGAGGCTGTTTTCGTTAGAGAGAAGAAGGTTGAGAGGTGACTTAACTGAGACAGACAAGATAATCAGAGGATTAGATAGGGTGGACAGTGAGAGCCTTTCTCCCCCTCAGATGGTGATGGCTAACATAAGGGGACATAGCTTTAAACTGGGGCGTGATAGATATCAGAGGTAATTTCTTTACTCAGAGAGTAGTCGAGGCATGGAACGCAGTGCCTGAAACAGTAGTAGACTTGGCAACTTTAAGGGCATTTAAATGGTCTTTGAATAGACATATGGGTGAAAATGGAATAGTGTAAGATAGATGGGCTTCAGATTGGTTCCACAGGTTGGCACAACATTGAGGGCTGAAGGGCGTGCACAGCTCGGTAATATTCTATAATAGAACATAGAACATAGAACAATACAGCACAGAACAGGCCCTTCGGCCCACGATGTTGTGCCGAACTTCTATCCTAGATTAAGTACCCATCCATGTACCTATCCAAATGCCGCTTAAAGGTCGCCAATGAATCTGACTCTACCACTCCCACGGGCAGCGCATTCCATGCCCCCACCACTCTCTGGGTGAAGAACCCACCCCTGACATCTCCCCTATACCTTCCACCGTTCACCTTAAATTTATGTCCCCTTGTAACACTCTGTTGTACCCGGGGAAAAAGTTTCTGACTGTCTACTCTATCTATTCCTCTGATCATCTTATAAACAAATGTTCTTCCCTTTTACCTAACATGACTCCATTTAGATAGTAATCTGCCTTCCTGCTCTTGCCACCAAAGTGGATAACCATACATTTATTCACATTAAACTGCATCTGCCATGCATCCGTCCATTCACCTAGCCTGTCCAAGTCACCTTGTATTCTCATAACATCCTCCTCACATTTCACTCTGCCACCCAGCTTTGTGTCATCAGCAAATTTGCTAATATTACTTTTAATATCTTCATCTATATCATTAATATATATTGTAAACAGCTGCAGTCCCAGTACTGAACCTTGTGGTACCCTGCTGGTCACTGCCTACCATTCTGAAAGGGACCCATTTATCACTATTCTTTGCTTCCTGTCAGCCAGCCAATTTTCAATCCAAGTCAGTATTTTTCCCCCAGTACCATGTGCCGTAATTGTGCTCACTAATCTCCTTTGTGGGGCTTTATCAAAGGCTTTCTGAAAGTCCTGGTACATTACATCCACTGGATCTCCCTTGTCCATCTTCATAGTTACATCCTCAAAAAATTCCAGAAGATTAATCAAGCACAATTTCCCCTTCATAAATCCACGCTGACTCTGACCTATCCTGGTACTGCTACCCAAATGAGTCGTAATTTCATCTTTTATAATTGACACCAGCATTTTTCCCACCATTGACGTCAGGCTAACTGGTCTATAATCCCTGTTTTCTCTCTCCCTCCTTTCTTGAAAAGTGGGGCAACATTAGCCACCCTTGATCCGCAGGAACTGATCTATAGAACATTGGAAAATGCTTATTAATGCATCCGTGATTTCTAGAACTATCTCCTTAAACACCCTGGGATGCAGACCATTGGTCCTGTGGACTTATCAGCTTTCAGACCTAACAGGGCTAGATTAACGTGGCACTGGAAAAGCACAGCAGGTCAGGCAGCATCCGAGAGCAGAAAAATCAACGTTTTGGGCAAAAGCCCTACATCAGGAATGGAGGCAGGGAACCTCCAGGGTGGAGAGATAAATGGGAATGTGGTGGGGGGAAGGTAGCAAAGAGTACAATAGGTAAGTGGGGGTGGGGATGGAGGTGATAGGTCGGAGAGGAGGGTGGAGTGGATAGGTGGGAAGGGAGATTGGCAGATAGGGCAGGTCATGAGGACAGTGCCGAGCTGGAAGTTAGGAACTGGGGTAAGGTGGGGAGAGGGGAAATAAAGAAACTGGTAAAGTCTACATTGATGCCCTGGGGTTGAAGTGTTCCGAGACGGAAGATGAGGCATTCTTCCTCCAAGCATCGGGTGGTAAGGGAGCAGAGGTGAAGGAGGCCCAGGACCTGCATGTCTTCGGCAGAATGGGAGGGGGAGTTGAAATGTTGGGCCACGGGACGGTGAGGTTGATTGGTGCGGGTGTCCCGGAGATGTTCCCTGAAGCGCTCTGCAGGGTGGCGTCCAGTGTCCCCAATGTAGAGGAGACTGCATCGGGAGCAACGGATACAATAAATGATATTGGTGGAAGTGCAGGTGAAACTTTGATGGATGTGGAAGGCTCCTTTAGGGCCTTGGATAGAGGTGAGGGAGGAGGTGTGGGTGCAGGTTTTGCAATTCCTGTGGTGGCAGGGGAAGGTTCCAGGGCAGAAGGGTGTGGACCTGACCAGGTAGTCACGGAGGGAACAGTCTTTGCAGAAGGTGGAAAGTGGTGGGGAGGGAAATATATCCCTGGTGGTGGGGTCTTTTTGGAGCTGGCAGAAATGTTGGCGGATGATTTGGTTTATGCGAAGGTTGGTAGGGTGGAAGGTGAGCACCAGGGGCGTTCTGTCCTTGTTACAGTTGGAGGGGTGGGGTCTGAGGGCAGAGGTATGGGATGTGGATGAGATGCTTTGGAGGTCAGCTTCAACCACTTGAGAAGGGAAATTGCAATGTCTAAAGAAGGAGGCCATCTGGTGTGTTCTGTGATGGAACTGGTCCTCCTAGGAGCAGATACAGCGGAGGCGGAGGAATTGGGAATACGGGATGGCATTTTTGCAGGAGGTAGGGTGGGAAGAGGTGTAACGAGTTAAAAACAATGACTGCAGATGCTGGAAACCAGATTCTGGATCAGTGGTGCTGGAAGAGCACAGCAGTTCAGGCAGCATCCAAGTAGCTTCGAAATCGACGTTTCGGACAAAAGCCCTTCATCAGGAAAATCCAGGTAGCTGTGGGAGTCGGTGAGTTTGTAAAAAATGTCAGTGTCAAGTCGGTCGTCATTAATGGAGATGGAGAGGCCCAGGAAGGGGAAGGAGGTGTCAGAGATGCCCAGGTAAATTTAAGGTCAGGGTGGAATGTGTTGGTGAAGTTGATGAATTGCTCAACCTCCTCGCGGGAGCATGAGGTGGCCCCAATGCAGTCATCAATGTAGCGGAGGAAGAGGTGGGGAGTAGTACCGGTGTAACTATGGAAGATGGACTGTTCTAAGAAGCCGACAAAGAGACAGGCCCATACGGGTTCCCATGGCTACCTCTTTGGTCTGAAGGAAGTGGGAGGATTTGAAGGAGAAATTGTTGAGGGTGAGGACCAGTTCAGCCAAACGAATGAGAGAGTCAGAGGAAGGGTACCACTGGGGACGTCGGGAGAGGAAGAAATGGAGGGCTTGGAGGCCCTGGTCATGGCGGATGGAGGTGTAGAGGGATTGGATGTCCATGGTGAAGATGAGGCATTGGGGGCCGGGGAAGCGGAAGTCTTGGAGGAAGTGGAGGGCATGGGTGGTGTCTCGAACGTAGGTGGGGAGTTACTGGACAAGGGGGATAGGACGGTATCGAGGTAGGTGAAGATGAGTTCGGTGGAGCAGGAGCATGCTGAGACAATGGGTCGGCTGGGGTAGTCAGGCCTGTGGATCTTGGTAAGGAGGTAGAATCGGGAGGTGTGGTGTTCCTGGACTATGAGGTTGGAAGCTGTGGGTGGGAAATCTCCTGAGGTGATGAAGTTCTGTATGGTCTGGGAGATGATGGTTTGGTGATGGGGGCGGTGGGGTCATGGTCGAGGGGGCGATAGGAGGAGGCGTCTTCGAGTTGGCATCTGGCTTCAGCGGTGTAGAGGTCAGTGCGCCAAATTACCACTGCCCCCTTTATCTGCTGGTTTGATGGTGAGGTTGGGATTGGAGCAGAGGGAGTGGAGGGCAGCGCGTTGTGAGGATGAGAGTTTGGAGTGGGGGAGAGGGGTAGACAGGTTGAGGCGGTTAATGACCCGGTGGCTGTTGGAAATGAAGAGGTCGTGGGTGAGTAATAGGCCAGCACGAGGTGTCCAGTTGGATGGAGTGTGTCGGAGGCGGGCGAAGGGGTCCTCGGAAAGTGGGCGGGAGTCCTGATTGTAAAAGTAAACCTGGAGGTAGAGGTGGCGGAAGAATTGTTCGACATCACGGCGTGTATTAAGTTCATTGATGCGTGGGTGGAGGGGGATGAAGGTGAGTCCTTTGCTGAGGACTGATCATTCGTCCTCAGTGAGGGGGAGGTCTGGGGGGATGGTGAAAACTCGGCAGGGCTGGGAGCTGGGATCTGGTGTGGGTGTGGAGCTGGGAGTGGGGGTGGAGCCTGTAACTGGGGTGGGTGTGGTGGTGGGGGGAATGGGGGTGGAGCCATGAGCAGGGGTGGTGTTCCCCTAAGGGTTCTGGGGGAACAGGGATGGTGACAGCGGGATCTATGGGGGGCGTGTCAGCAGAATGCAGGTGAGTGGCATTGGTGGGGGCGGAAGTGGTGGCGAACACGGCAGTAGGGGGGCCAGAAGTCACTGAGCATGTGGCATCAGTGATGATGTGAGGGGCGGAAGTGATGTCATGTGCGGTGTATGAGGAATTGTGAGTGGCAGAAGTGGCTGTGGAAGTGGCCATGATGGGGCAGAAGTGACATCATCGATCGCCGTGGGAATGGTAGCTGTACCAGCCACGTGGCTAATTGCACTCGAGCAGTTCCAGAGGCTGGGGGGATCTTCTGGAATGTTTGAGGAGTGCTGGTTATAGAGGTGGGTGTATAAAAGTTTGTTGTACTTACAGTTTTTGATGTTTGAGATGGAGTTGAAATACTGTTTGTTGAGAGTATGAATTCTCCTGAGGATGTAGTACAGAGTGGGTCCTTTACAATTCTGAGAGAGTGTGGCCCTCAGCTGTGGCAGGGCTGACTGTAGAGAGGTTAGGTGCCGGCGCATGGCTGCGAGCGTGGAGCTGAGGATCTTGAAGGAGAACCGTTGCTGGTCACTTTGAATCTGTGGTCTGTACTGTAGTCTGCCTTCAGACCTAATACTGGATTAGTGGTGCTGGAAGAGCACAGCAGTTCAGGCAGCATTCAACGAGCAGCGAAATCAACGTTTCGAGCAAAAGCCCTTCATCAGGAATAAAGGCAGTGAGCCTGAAGCATGGAGAGATAAGCTAGAGGAGGGTGGGGGTGGGGAGAGAGTAGCATAGAGTACAATGGGTGAGTGGGGGAGGAGATGAAGGTGATAGGTCAAGGAGGAGAGGGTGGAGTGGATAGGTGGAAAAGAAGATAGGCAGGTCGGACAAGTCAAGGAGACAGTAACTGAGCTGGAAGTTTGAAACTAGGATGAGGTGGGGGAAGGGGAAATGAGGAAGCTGTTGAAGTCCACATTGATGCCCTGGGGTTGAAGTGTTCCGAGGCGGAAGATGAGGCGTTCTTCCTCCAGGCGTCTGGTGGTGAGGGAGCGGTGGTGAAGGAGGCTCAGGACCTCCATGTCCTCGGAAGAGTGGGAGGGGGAGTTGAAATGTTGGGCCACGGGGCGGTTTGGTTGATTGGTGCGGGTGTCTCGGAGATGTTCCCTAAAGCGCTCTGCTAGGAGGCGCCCAGTCTCCCCAATGTAGAGGAGACCACATCGGGAGCAACGGATACAATAAATGATATTGGTGGAAGTGCAGGTGAAACTTTGATGGATGTGGAAGACTCCTTTAGGCCCTTGGATAGAGGTGAGGGAGGAGGTGTGGGTGCAGGTTTTACAGTTCCTGCGGTGGCAGGGGAAAGTGCTAGAATGAGAGGGTGGGTCGTAGGGGGGTGTGGACCTGACCAGGTAGTCACGGAGGGAACGGTCTTTGCGGAAGGCGGAAAGGGGTGGGGAGGGAAATATATCCCTGGTGGTGGGGTCTTTTTGGAGGTGGCGGAAATGTCGGTGGATGATTTGGTTGATGCAAAGGTTTGTAGGGTGGAAGGTGAGCACCAGGGGCGTTGTGTCCTTGTTACGGTTGGAGGGTTGGGGTCTGAGGGCGGAGGTGCGGGATGTGGACGAGATGCGTTGGAGGGCATCTTTAACCACGTGGGAAGGGAAATTGCGGTCTCTAAAGAAGGAGGCCATCTGGTGTGTCCTATGGTGGAACTGGTCCTCCTGGGAGCAGATACGGCGGAGGCGGAGAAATTGGGAATACGGGATGGCATTTTTGCAAGAGATAGGGTGGGAAGAGGCGTAATCCAGGTAGCTATGGGAGTCAGTGGGTTTGTAAAAAATGTCAGTGTCAAGTCGGTCGTTACTAATGGAGATGGAGAGGTCCAGGAAGGGGAGCGAGGTGTCAGAGATAGTCCAGGTAAATTTAAGGTCAGGGTGGAATGTGTTGGTGAAGTTGATAAATTGCTCAACCTCCTCGTGGGAGCACGAGGTGGCGCCAATGCAGTCATCAATGTAGCGGAGGAAGAGGTGGGGAGTGGTGCCGATGTAATTACGGAAGATCAACTGTTCTACATAGCCAACAAAGAGACAGGCACAGCTGGGGCCCATACGTGTGCCCATGGCTATTTCTTTGGTCTGGAGGAAGTGGGAGGATTCAAAGGAGAAATTGTTAAGGGTGAGGACCAGTTCGGCCAAACGAATGAGAGTGTCGGTGGAAGGGTACTGTTGGGGACGTCTGGAGAGGAAAAAACGGAGGGCTTGGAGGCCCTGGTCATGGTGAATGGAGGTGTAGAGGGATTGGATATCCATGGTGAAGATAAGGCGTTGGGGGCCGGGGAAACGGAAGTCTTGGAGGAGGTGGAGGGCGTGGGTGGTGTCTCGAACGTATGTGGGGAGTTCCTGGACTAGGGGGGATAGGACAGTGTCAAGGTAGGTAGAGATGTGTTCAGTGGGGCAGGAGCATGCTGAGACAATTCGTCGGCCAGGGTGGTCAGGCTTGTGGATCTTGGGAAGGAGGTAGAACCGGGCAGTGCGGGGTTCCCGGACTATGAGGTTGGAAGCTGTGGGTGGGAGATCTCCTGAGGTGATGAGGTTCTGTATGGTCTGGGAGATGATGGTTTGGTGATGGGGGGGTGGCGTCATGGTCGAGTTGGCATTTGGCTTCAGCGGTGTAGAGGTCAGTGCGCCAGACTACCACTGCGCCCCCTTTATCCGCTGGCTTGATGGTGAGGTTGGGATTGGAGCAGAGGGATTGGAGAGCTGCGCGTTATGAGGGTGAGAGGTTGGAGTGGGGGAGGGGGGACGACAGGTTGAGGCGGTTAATGTCCCGGCAGCAGTTGGAAATGAAGAGGTCGAGGGCAGGTAATAGGCCAGCGCGGGGTGTCCAGGTGGATGCAGTGTGTTGGAGGTGGGCGAAGGGGTCCTCGGAAGGTGGGCGGGAGTCCTGATTGTGAAAGTAAGCTCGGAGGCGGAGGCGACGGAAGAATTGTTCGATGTCACGTTGTGTATTAAATTCATTGATGCGTGGACGGAGGGGGATGAAGGTGAGTCCTTTGCTGAGGACTGATCGTTCGTCCTCAGTGAGTGGGAGGTCTGGAGGGATGGTGAAAACTCGGCAGGGCCGGGAGCTGGGATCTGGTGCGGGTGTGGAGCTGGGAGTGGGGTCGGAGCCAGTACCTGGAGTGGGTGTGATGGTGGGGGGAATGGGGGTGGAGGCATGAGCTGGGGTAATGTTGCCCTCGGGGTTCTGGGGTGTGGGGATAGTGACAGTGAGGTCTGTGGTTTTTACCTTCAGACCTAACAGTCTATCCAACTTCATTTCCTGCCTCCATTCCCTAGGTAAAAACAATAACTGCAGATGCTGGAAACCAGAGTCTAGATAAGAATGGTGCTGGAAAAACACAGCAGTTCAGGCAGCATCCGAGGAACAGTAAATTCCCTTCAGTTCATCCATTACCCTAGGTCCTTCAGCCACTATTATATCTGGGAGAAGCCTTACGCCTTCCCCAGTGAAGACAGATCCAAAGTACCTCTTCAACTCTTCTGCCATTTCCTTGTTCCCCATAATAAATTCACCTGTTTCTGTCTTCAAGGGCCCAATTTTAATCTTAACCTTTTCGTTCACATACCGAAAAATACATTTACTATCCTCCTTAATATTTTTGGCCAGTTTGCCTTCGTACCTCATTTTTTCTCCATGTATTGCCTTTTAGTTATCCTCTGTTGCTCTTTAAAGGTTTTCCAGTCCTTCATCTTCCCGCTCATCTTTGCTATGTTATACTTCTTCTCTTTTATCTTTATACAGTCCTTAACTTCCCTTGTCAGCCACGGCCGCTCCGACATCACCTTAGGATCTTTCTACCTCTTTGGAATGAACTGATCTTGCACCTTCATGCAGGTACAGTCGGAAGTGAAGAAAGCTAATGGCATGCTGGCCTTCATAACAAGAGGAATTGAGTATAGAAACAAGGAGGTCCTTCTGCAGCTGTACAGGGCCCTGGTGAGACCACACCTGGAGTAATGTGTGCAGTTTTGGTCTCCAAATTTGAGGAAGGACATTCTGGCAATTGAGGGAGTCCAACGTAAGTTCATGAGGTCAATTCCCAGAATGGCGGGACTATCATATGTTGAAAGTTTGGAGCAACTGGGCTTGTATACATTTGTGTTTAGAAGGATGAGATGGGATCCAATTGGGATGTATAAGACTATTAAAGGATTGGACATTCTAGAGGCAGGCGTGTTTTGGCACAACATCGTGGGCCAAAGGGCCTGTTCTGTGCTGTACTTTTCTATGTTCTATGTTCCGCTGACGGGTGAATCCAGAATCAGAGGACACAGTTTAAAATAAAGGATTGGCCATTTAGAACACAGTTGAGGAGAAACCTCTTCACCCAAGAGAGTAGTGGATATATGGAATGCTCTGCCCCAGAAGGCAGTGGAGGCCAAGAGTCTGGATACTTTCAAGGAAGAGTTGGATAGAGCTCTTAAAGATAGTGGGATCAAGGGTTGGGGATAAGGCAGGAACAGGATATTGATTGTAGGTGATCAGCCATGATCATAATAAATGGTGGTGCTGGCTCGAAGGGCTGAATGGCCTACTCCTGCACCTATTATCTATTGCCTATTGTCTATGTTCTATGTATTTTTATTTGCAGTTGCCTAAAACAAATAGAAACAAAATGAGTGAATGTAAAATCAGTAATAGGGCAATAATATTAGGGGATTTCAACTTCCCCAACATTAATCAGAATAGTCATAGTGTGAAAACGTCAGCAGGTAAGAGTCAGGAGAATCCCAAGATATTCAATTAAAGAGAAGGACATATCCAGCGAAGGAGTAAGGATCAAAGAAGCAATCTGTATGTGGTACTGGAGGACATTGGTAGGGTGTTAAATGAGTACTTCACATTTGTCTTCACTTTGGGGAAGGAGGGTATAGGTACAGAATTGGGGAAGAGGGACGTGAGCAGATTTACATAGAGAGTGACAAGCTGTTGGAAGTTTTGGCAGGTATATAATTGCATAAATCTCCAGATCTGGATGAATTGATTTCCAAGCTGCTGGGGGAGATGATGTGACAGATCATGTGCTTCACCATTTCAGGAAGGGTGACAGAGATAAACCAGGGACTGACAGGCTAGGGACTCTCACATTAGTGGTAGGAAACTATCAGAGAATATTCTGAAAGAGAGAATAAGTCTGAACTTTGGAGAGATATAACTTGATAAGGAATAGTCTGCATTGCTTCGTAAGGGAGAGGTCATGTCTAATATTTTTGATTGAACTTTTGAGGAAGTGATCAGGTGTGTAGATTTGGGTCATGCAGTTGATGTAGTTTATATGGATTAAGAACCTCACAAAATGCCTCACAGCGCCAGAGACACAGGTTCAATTCCCGCCTCAGTCGACTGACTGTGTGGAGTTTGCACATTCTCCCCATGTCTGCGTGGGTTTCCTCCGGGTGCTCCGGTTTCCTCCCACAGTCCAAAGATGTGCAGGGCAGGTGAATTGGCTATGCTAAATTGTCCATAGTGTTAGGTAAGGGGTAGATGTAGGGGTATGGGTGGGTTGCGCTTCGGCGGGGCGGTGTGGACTTGTTGGGCCGAAGGGCCTGTTTCCACACTGTAAGTAATCTAATCAAAAAAGAACGGAAAAGTGAAGTTGGCATACTGGCAGGAGACAGATGGTGGTGATAGAAGGCTATTTGTGTGGTTGAAGGCCAGTGCTCAGTGGCACATCACATGGTTCAGCGTCAGGCCCTTTATTGTTCATGGTGTATTTAAGAAAAGATAAAAGGTAGGCAAATGATAAGGTTTGTGAATGACACAATGATTGATTTAATATTGGTTTTGACCTGTTTTATTATTGTCACATGTACAAAGATACAGTGAAAAGTATTGTTTGGTTGCTAACCAGGCAAATTGTACATCAGTACATCAGGGTAATTAAACAGAATAAGAATATAGTATTACAGCTCAGAAAGGTGCAGAGAAAGGTCAACTCCAGAGTATCCGAAGCCCATTCATCAGTCAGAAAACAGCGGGGGAGAAGCTGTTCTTAAATCTGTTCGTGTGTGTTTCAGATTTTTATGTCTTCTGCCCAATGGAAGAGGTTGGAAAAGGATCAAAGGGAGTCTAACTAAAGTGGGAGGGGTCTTTGATGATGTTGGCTGCTTTCCCGAGGCTGTGCGCAGTGTAGATGGAGTTAATGGAAAGAAGGTTGTTTATCGTGATGGACTGGGCTGTGTTCACAACTCTGTTATTTCTTGCTCTCTTGGACAGAGTGGTTGCCATTGCAAGCTGTGATGCATCCAGATTGAATGTTCTCGATGGTGCATTTTTAGAAATTGGTAAAAGTCATTGTGACATGCAGAATTTCCTTAGGCTTCTCAGGAAGGAGAGGCATTAGTGTGTTTTCTTGGCTGTAGTGTTGATGTGATTGACCAGGATCATTGGTGATATTTGTTCCAAGGAACTTGAAGCTCTCAACCATCTCCACCTCAGCCCTGTTAATACAGACAGAGGCATGCCCTCCACGCTGCTTCCTGAAGTTATGACCATCTCCTTCAGTTTCTGACATTGAGGGAGAGATTGTTGTCTTTACAACATGCTGCTGAGCTACCTAGCTCCTTCTTATACTCTGACTCATTGTTGTTTGAGATACAACCCTCTACACTGTGGTGTCATCAGCAAATTTATAAATGGAGTTCGAGCTGCATCTGGCCACACAGTTGAGAGTGGATAAGGAGTATCATAAGGGGCTGAGTAGGCAGCTTTGCAGATTACCAGTGTTGAGAATTATTGTGGAGGAAGTATTATTGCTTATCCTTGCAATCTGTGGATCAGTTAGTTGGTTGGTTAGTTGACAGTGAGGAAGAAAGTCTTAGATTACAGAAGGATATAGATGGATTGGTCAGATGGGCAGATCAGCAGCAGAAAGAATTTAACTGCTGAAAGTGTGAGGTGAAGCATTTTGGAAGAAGTAACAAGACAAGGTGGTACTCAATTAAAGGCATCACAATAGAACGACAGAGAGTGATCATTTACAAATCCTGGAATATGATAGGTTACATTAATATGGTAGTTAGGAAGGTATATGGGACATTTGCCTTTATCAATTGTGGTACAGAGCATAAAAGCAGGAAGATTATATTCGAACTGGGGGGCAGGATTTCGATTAAGCCCCCACAGATGGAATACAATGTGCAGTTCTGGTCTCTGCACTATTGGAGTTTTGTGATTGCATTGGAGGGGGTGTAGAGGCAAGTCACCACAAATTGCCTGGCATTGAGCAATATTTAGCTATTAAGTGAGGTTGGTAAGCTTGTGTTGTGTTCTTTGGAGCAGAGAAGGCGGAGGGGGGCACCTGAAAAGGGTGTTTGAGATTATGATGGGGAGGACAGAAAACATCTATTCCCTTAGTTGAAGGAGAAAGTGAGGACTGCAGATGCTGGAGATAAGAGTTGAAGACTATGGTGCTGGAAAAGCACAGCTAGACAGGCAGCATCCGAGGAGCAGGAGAATTGATGTTTTGAGCATAAGCCCTTCATCAGGATTGAATCTTGTGGCCCAAGGGGGCTGAGATTGGGTCACAAGCCTTATTCCTGATGAAGGGCTTATGCTCAAAACGTCAATTCCCCTGCTCCTTGGATACTACATGACCGTCTCTGCTTTTCCAGCACCACACGCTTCGACCCTTAGTTGAAGGGTCAAGGGGACATAATTTTAATGTGAAAGACAGAAAGTTTAGAGGGAATTTGAGGAAAAATGTTTTCACCCAGAGGATAATGGGAATCTGGAATGCAGTGCCTGCTGCAGAAAATCTTACAACCTTTAAAAAGTAATTGGGTGAATACTTAAAATGTCATTAATTTCAAGGCTATAAGCCAAGTGCTAGAAATTGCAGATAGGGCCACTTCTGTATTTTATGTTTCTATAATTCAATGCTTACAGTTTGGAGGTCATCCCCACAATATACTGGCATTCTGACCAATGATTATTGAACATTCCATGATAGTCAGCTGCTCTCATCTCCTAGAAGTATGTCTTAATCAGGTTCTGTCTGACTTGTAGTACCTGATGCAGCTGAGCTCTGTCATGCAGAAGGAAGGCTTCCTCCTTCTTAATGTCCTTTTTCTGTGTCTTGGAAAACTTCCCGTTCCTCAGCATCCATCACTTTGCCTTGTTGAATGTTTTAATTGTGCACAGCACAACGCGTCAGGCTGATGTGGCACATGCTTTCTGGACTATACCAGTGGGCAATCCAGAGCAGTCCAACAGTGTAACAACATTTTCAGCAGATCTATTGCCTGTTCTACCACCTCTCAGATCGAAGCATGGGCGGTCGCTGTGCATCAATCAGGTGGTTGAGTAATCACGTCATGAGCTTTATTCACAGTATCAGTGTGTATACTGTATGCCACGATAATGGATCCAGAACCTCAAAAACGCCAGGATTGTGGCAGCTGCCAGGGTAGCAGGCACACATCCAAGAAGTGGCAAAGGTGTTCACAAATCATCTGAAAATTAATGGATTGAAACCCCTTCCTCTTGATGAATTCACGGCAGTGTGATTTGGCCCTCTCAGTGCCATACAGGTGTGCAGCTTGTGTTGGGGAAAACCAAGCTATGTTTCCAAATCCTACTGCCAGGGCTACAGCACAGATCTCATCATTGGGCAACAAAATGAACTAGCATCAGATTGCACAGGTAGCATCAATCATTGTCTTGACACATTTACGGGTGTACAGCTGAGGGATTCCCCAAAGCTGCTTGTTGCAGTGATATTTTGACATGGTTGAGACATTCACAGCCATTGGGAAAGGATGATTTGCCATTCCTGCAGCTCCCAAATCACATCTTAGCTTTCAGCTTACTTCCATCACAGCATCCCAGCGGTTTGAGCTGACATTACACTTGCTCACTGACAGGAAATGGAGTCAAGTTAAAAAACACTGATCCTCCTAAAGAGGCTCTAGGCGCCCTAAGGGACACAGTCACTGAGACCTCTCTCTGATATGTGTGCTTCTCTCCTCCTCTGCAGTTACCTTATCAACAGCCTTGGCCTTTATCTCCTTAGGAAGACAGCTGCAGCAGCAAACCTCCCAGAAGTGGCTGGGCAATGACTCTCATTTGAAATTGCTTAAGTTGGAACATAAAGAATGAAGGATGTTCCTAGGCCCCGCAAGAGTCAATGGAGACATTCCTTGTAGATGAGGCAGCACACAGTCCTCCATATAGGAAAATATGCTGGATCCTGATTACTGTACTCTGTGTTTCCATCATTCATTCACCCTCAGTCTCAGCATATGTATCGACTTGGTGAAGATGGTACACTGGCTGAGTGACCAATCAAAAGGAATACTTGCTGCACTCTTTCCCATCCCAGATCCACATCAATCATTCAACTTTGAATTGCAATCAGTGCAGATCATCATTAAACTGACATGGCAGATGATGATGATGTTCAATACCCTTGGAAATGGCACAAATAATGGAAAGGCTTTGGCCAGCTTTCACCTCTTTTTAAGCCATTGCTGCTAAATTCAGAATCTTTGATATAATCATGTTCAATTTTCAAGGACCAATGGGAGGGTGCAAATTGCCTTTGACCAGTATAGGAATACGAGCCACATTCACTTTGCATGCAATGTGTATAGGAGAGAAATCTACATCAAATAAAATGCACCTGCGCTTTGCGAAGGCCTGGTTCATGTGTTTGCTTTTTCAATGTCTTAGTGTCCAGCAGACTTGGAACTTGTGCTCTTGCCAGTCAAAGTGACAGTGACTTTGCCTACCCTTGCTGTTATATCAGCCATTTCCAGTTGGATTTAGCATCTAGAGAATGTCACGTGACAGCAGAAAATTCAACTCAAGTTCAAAACTGTCAGCACCAGGTTCTGCCTGGTTGCCAGGTACTCCCTCTCTCCCAGGAGCTATATGACCCCTATTATCTTGTATGATGTGGACAGCTCATTTTAATCCATTGCTCCCTACACACACACACACCGCCTCCAACTGTCCTCCATGAGCCTGAATCACACTCTATATGATGGCCATCCTTCTCCTTGACGATCCCCCTACTGATGAAATGCAGTTGCCCTAACGGTGACTCAATGGTTAGCACTGCTGCCTCACAGCACCAGGGTCCTAGATTCGATTCCAGCCTTGAGTGACTGTCTGTGTGGAGTTTGCATATTCTCCCCATGTCCGCGTGGGTTTCCTCCGGGTGCTCCGATTTCCTCCCACAGTCCAAAGGTGTGCAGGTCAGGTGAATTGGCCATGCTAAATTGCCCATTGTGTTTGGTGCATTAGTCAGGGGGAAATGGTCTGGATGGGTTACTCTTCATGGTGTGCTGTTCATCATGATAAGCCCCTGCCCCAGCCGATCCCTACTTACAATCATGACAGGCAGTCTGTGTGGCTGCACAAAACAGCATGTCAGTACAGCCATCCTGACAGACTTTACTTCTAGCTAAAGTGAAAACACACTATCAGACATGGCAAGATAAGAATTCACTAAGTAAACAAATGCTAAGGTAGTAAGGGAGCAGCCATGAAATGCAGCTTAGTCCAACCCATGAGCTGTCCACCTATCCTGGCATTCTAAATATTCTTACAGCAGTCTTTCAATGCTCATTGATGATGCACTTTACAAAGTAGGTCTGTGCCATCTAAGTGGACTGCAAGTGGATTAAAGAGGAGCCATGATGATTGTGAGGAGTTGACAGATGTAAGGTGCCTCTCTCTGTGGATGAGGTGTGGGTGTGTCTGTTGGCCATGGAACCTGCTTTGAGATGCTGTTTTCAGCTGCTACCCACATTTAAAAGTGAAGGAGGGCATGTCCTGGGGGTGTGTCCCTCCTATGTCTGCTTGTACATATGCTCTGACAAACCACAAGATGCTGCTGTCTTATCTGGCTGCCTCCATGACCAGGTTGGAAGCTGTCAGCAGGACCAGCAGTCTCAGTGTCTATTATGTGCACACTCATGCACTCCCTTGCTGTCGCCACCAGTGTTCAGCACCAACAGCAAGGGATGAAGGATGACCTCACTCCAGTTATCCATTCTTCACGAGGAGAGAGTACTGTACAGTAGGCATGCCCCAGAGGAAGAACACCACAAAGGCCTCACAGAAGTTTCTTCTCAGAACAATTTAGAAGGGGCCAGGCCTTCCAGCTCCACCATGCTTGCCACCCACAGCCCTGTAAGATGTCAAAATGAGGAAGGTGCACTTGCCTCTGGTCAGGGCATACTTTGCAAACCTGAGCCCTGTGGACAAAAATGCAATTGGAGTCACCTGATAAAACATTCAAGGCCAGATGGTCCCTCCACACCAACTGCAGAATCTGGTACTACACCAAAGAAGTGGTAGGGAAAAAAGAAGGAAGATCTTCTGAGGGCACATTGGTTAGATAGGTGAAACATCACTGTAAATCTGTTATCACATTAATAAATATATATTAGCTTTTCACCAGGATCTGTATGCATGAGTGTTGGTCTAGCTGTAACTGGAATACTGAATGTACAGTGCTCTTCTCTCCTTAGCATAACATAATCTTCCATGGTGTAAGGTGTCAAGTGAGCAGCTCCTGCACCATGTGTAGGCAATAGTTGAATTGCAGGGTTCTACTACCTTGACAACTCCATCTTTCTGGGAAATGTGGCAATAGTGTCACAGGAATTCATGAGATTCAGTTGTTATCCAGGACTGATCATAGCTCACCCCCTTGAGCCAGTTAGCTAGACTGCCCCAAACAAAGAATCAGCAGATCCCTGTTTTATATCAGTTAAGTTCCCCAAATGTCTTCCTGTTAATCCTCGGACTGGTTGCTGTGGACACACAAGGTTGAACATGGCCCGCTCCCCAGACTCCAGTGTTATGGAGCCCCTGACTGTGACTGTATTAACCGACCAATTGACTGTGCCTAAGCCCTTGGACTGATATTGGATATTACTCTTGGATTACTGTGCTGAGACTGAGGTGTCTCCATGAACTTGAAATAATTCTGAGGGATGTAATGTACGAAGGAACCTAAATATGTGCCAACAAAAGTATTCAATGAAGGAGGAAGAGACCCTAAATTTGGTACTGACTACAAAACTTTGAAGCTTATGTATCCAACAATTCTGCAGACTCTTTAGGGTGTTTTTGTGACAGGAAGTTGAGGCTATTTTGAAACTAATGCTCATAATAGTTTGAAAATTATTCATGTGGCAGGAAAAGGCAAAATTAAGTTGATTCATAATTAAGTGCAAACATGGAAGAAAATAAACGTTGCAATCAACCTGTATTGAACATTCTAATGAAATATTTATGCTTAATGTAAGAATATTATTGCTGTCAAAGTAAAATATGGCTAGTAATCACAGGAAAGTTTGATAGTAAATGAAAATGCCTCTTAAAGATATCATTTTGGGGGAGAAGTTGTAAAAATGTTTATGATATATTATTGCTTATGAACTTGGATCTGAAAATGAGGAAAAAACAAAGTTTAGATTTCAGTTCTGAGAAGGAGTCAGAAACTTATGTTTAACAATGAGTTCAAATATTATTTCCAAAAAAGTACATAAGTCAGATTACTAGTATGCTACATGGGAACTGAATTGATAAAATGTTTACTAAGTTGAGTTTTTTGAACTGCAGAGATACAGATGGTTACGCATTACATGCAGTTTGAGTTCAGAAGAAAATTATTTACGTCAGCATAAATCGTGCTTGTGGAAACCTTCAGGCTGAGAATGTGCCTCAAGATTTTCCTCCCAAGATGGAGGACTGGCAAAAAAATTCTTGAACTTCTCTTAAGATTCAGTGACAAAAGTCAATAAGTTAATCTTTTGTTTATGTCTCTGAAAGAGATGGAGAAACTCATATTAGATGAATGTACAGAAAGTCCAAAAGGAAAAATTAGCAATCCTGTAATTAATTATTTTTTAGGTAGACAAGTTAAGACTGATGTATCACTGGGATCGACTGTCTGTCAAGGAGGTTCTTGGAAAAAGAACTGAATTATTCCTTTTGTTGTTTGTGATAAGATTTTTCACATAACTTTCAGAAAATTCATTTGCAAAGAAATTTTTATGTTTACTCAATACAAGTACATTTGGAGTCTTGTTTGAAAATGTGGAATGACTGACTGCTGAGTAACAAAATTACAAATAAAAATTCTGACGTATTATGCCAGGTTTTACTCTGATTTTTTTCAGTATTATCAACTGCTGGGATCGTAACACTGTCAAAATATTTCACAATGTTAAAGATTTCTATTAGGTCACTCTGCAATCTTCATTTTTCAACAGATATGGGGCCAACCTGCCAATTGTTTCCTGATATTTGCTGCATACTCATGGATTTGGGTATTCCCCCTTCTCAAAGCCCTCTCCAATGTCTCTGTTTTCTTCTTAAGATATGGTAAGCAGAACCATACACAATATTCTTAGTGCAGTCGAATCAAAATTTGTTATAGCTTTAAATAATTCCCCCATTTTCCAATTCTATCCCTCTGGATAATAATGTTAGTACTTGGTTTCCTATTTTTATGGCATTGTTAACTTGTAGCACAGCATTGTAAACGGGTGATTTTTCTTTTCCCCTGGAACCCTGTTGTTCCTGTTGCCTACCTAGAATTGCACCTTCCAAGTAATAATGTTATACCTCTTAAATGTAGGAAAAGCATTAGCTAACCACTGGTCCTCAGTAACGACACCTTTGTGTCATGAAATATTAATTATGAATAGGAATGTCTCTGCTATCTCAACCTCCGAGCATTTTAGAATAGGTAGATGTAATTCACCGGAACATGGAACCTGTCCCTACAAATTTTGTTTAATTCCTTCAGTACATTCCCATTATTTAATTTTAAATGCAGTTTATTTCATTACTTAGCTCATTATTCAATGTTGAGACATTCATTAGCTTACTTATTTTTTTCTCATTTTTGGTTTGGAACTATAAATTGAAGGTGAACTTTGATCCATGAGCAGCATGGGGGGGTTTAAACTAATTCTGCCGGGGCATGGGAACCTAGACTGTAGCTTTAGGGTGCAGGACCTGGAGTGTAGGGAGGTTAGGAACATGGCATCAATCTCAAAGGAGGGTGCCTGTAAACAGGAAAGTGGCTTGAAGTGTGTATACTTCAATGCAAGAAGTATATGAAATAAGGTAGGCGAACTTGCAGCATAGGTTGGTACCTGAGATTTTGATGTTGTGGCTATTACGGAGACACAGACCCGGGTTCAATTCCCGCCTCAGGCGACTGACTGTGTGGAGTTTGCACGTTCTCCCCGTGTCTGCGTGGGTTTCCTCCGGGTGCTCCGGTTTCCTCCCACAGTCCAAAGATGTGCAGGTCAGATGAATTGGCCATGCTAAATTGCCCGTAGTGTTAGGTTAGGGGTAGATATAGATGTAGGGGTATGGGTGGGTTACGCTTCGGCGGGGCGGTGTGGTCTTGTTGGGCTGAAGGGCCTGTTTCCACACTGTAAGTAATCTAATCTAAAAAAAACAGGGACAGGATTGGCTGTTGCAGGTTCCAGGGTTTAAATGTTTTAGTAGGGTCAGAGGTGGGGGTAAAAGAGGGGGAGGTGTGGCATTGCTTGTCAAAGATAGTATTACAGCGGTGGAAAGGACGATGGATGAAGACTCGCCATCTTAGGAATAGGAAAGGTGAGGTCACCCTGTTAGGAGTTTTCTACAGGCCTCCTAATAGTGCGAGAGACGTCGAAGAAAGGATTGCGAGGATGATTCAGGAGAAGAGTGAAAGTAATAGGGTGGTTGTTATGGGGTCTTTAACTTTCCTGATATTGACTGGGAAAGCTATAGCTCATGTTCGTAGGATGGGTCGGTGTTTGTCCAATGTGTGCAGGAGGGTTTCCTGACACAATATGTAGACAGGCCAACAAGAGGTGAGGCCAAACTGGATTTGGTTCTGGGTAACGAACCAGGCCAGGTGTGAAAATTGGAGGTAGGTAAGCACTTTGGGGACAGTGACCACAATTTGGTGACTTTTACTCTAGTGATGGAGAGGGATAAGTGTGCACTGCAGGGCAAGAGTTATAGCTGGGGTCAGGGAAATTATGACGCAGTGAGGCATGACTTAGGATGCATGGCTTGGAAAAGTAGGCTTCAAGGCAAGGGCGCAATTGATATGTGTAGCTTGTTCAAGGAGCAACTATTGAGTGTCCTTGATAAGTATGTACCTGTCAGGCAGGGAGGAAAGGGTCGTGTGAGGAAGCCGTGGTTTAATAAGGAATTGGAATCTCTTGTTAAAGGGAAGAGAGCGGCCTATGTAAAGATGAGGCGTGAAGGTTCAATTGGGGCGATTGAGAGTTATAAAGGTAGCCAGGAAGGATCTGAAGAGAGAGCTAAGAGCAGCAAGGAGGGGACACAAAAAATCCTTAGTTGGTAAGGATTTCTATAGGTATGTCAGGAATAAAAGAATGACTAGGGTAGGAATAGGTCCAGTCAAGGATAGTAGTGGGAAGTTGCGTGTGGAGGCTGAAGAGATTGGGGAGACACTGAATGAATACTTTTCGTCAGTATTCACTCAGGAACAGGACATTGTTGCCGATGTGAATACTGAGTCACAATTAATTAGAATGGACGGCTTTGAGGTATGTAGGGAAGAGGTGTTGGAAATTCTGGAAAGGGTGAAAATAGATAAGTCCCCTGGGCCTGATGGCATTTATTCTAGGATCCTCTGGGAAGCAAGGGAGGAGATTTCAGAGCCATTGGCCTCGATTTTTATGTCCTCGTTGTCTACAGGAATAGTGCCAGAAGACTGGAGGATAGCAAATGTGGTTTCCTTGTTCAAGAAGGGGAGTAGGGATAACCTTAGTAACTATAGGCCAGTGAGTCTCACTTCTGTTGTGGGCAAAATCTTAGAGAGAATTGTAAGGGATAGGATTTATGAACATCTGGATAGGAATAATGTGATCAAGGATAGTCAGCATGGTTTTGTGAAGGGCAGGTCATGCCTTACAAACCTTATTGAATTCTTTGAGAAGGTGACTAAGGAGGTGGACAAGGATAAAGCGGTAGATGTGGTATATATGGATTTTAGTAAGGCGTTTGATAAGGTTCCCCATGGTAGGCTACTGCAAAAATATGGAGGTATGACATTGAGGGTGAGTTGGAGGTTTGGATTAGGAATTGGCTGGCTGGAAGAAGACAGAAGGTAGTAGTTGATGGTAGAGGTTCATCTTGGAGTGCAGTTACTAGCGGTGTTCCGCAAGGATCTGCTTTGGGACCACTGCTGTTTGTCATTGTTATAAATGACCTGGAGGAGGGGCTAGAAGGTTGGGTGAGCAAGTTTGCGGATGATATAAAAGTCAGAGGAGTTGTTGACAGTAAGGAAGGATGTGTCAGGTTACAGCAGGATATAGGTAAGCTGCAGAGCTGGGCAGAAAGGTGGCAAATGGAGTTCAATGTGGGTAAGTGTGAGGTGATTCACTTTGGTATGAGTAACAAAAAGATGGGGTACTGGGCTAATGGTCGGATACTTGGTAGTGTGGATGAGCAGAGGGATCTTTGTGTCCATGTACACAGATCTTTGAAAGTTGCCACCCAGGTAAATAGCACTGTGAAGAAGGCATATGGTATACTGGCTTTTATTGGTAGAGGAATTGAGTTCCGGAGTCCTGAGGTCATGTTGCAGTTGTATAAGACTCTGGTGCGGCCGCATCTGGAGTATTGTGTGCAGTTTTGGTCGCCATGCTATAGGAAGGATGTGGAGGCACTGGAACGGGTGCAGAGGAGGTTACCAGGATGTTGCCTGGTATGGTAGGAAGATCGTATGAGGAAAGGCTGAGGCACTTGGGGCTGTTTTCATTGGATAAAAGAAGGTTTAGGGGTGACTTGATAGAGGTGTACAAGATGATTAGGGGTTTAGATAGGGTTGACCATGAGAACCTTTTTCCACGTATGGAGTCAGCTATTACGAGGGGGCATAGCTTTAAATTAAGGGGTGGTAGGTATAGGGCAGATGTTAGGGGTAGATTCTTTACTCAGCGAGTCGTGAGTTCATGGAATGCCCTGCCAGTAGCAGTGGTGGACTCGCTCTCTTTATGGGCATTTAAACGGGCATTGGATAGGCATATGGAGGATAGTGGGCTAGTATAGGTTAGGTGGGCTTGGAACGGCGCAACATCGAGGACCAAAGGGCCTGTACTGCACTGTATTTTTCTATGTTCTATGTTCTATGTTTTGGAAAGGAAGAGAGAAAAAAACAAACTGGTTTCTTTATTGGGAGTTGGCCTGGAGAGACAACTGCAGTTCAATTATTATCCAAAGAACACGACAAACCTCTTGACACTGAGATTGTTCAGGATTGATAACTGGTTGTATGTTGAATGAGTTAAGCAGCAGCAGCAGAATTGTGTTGGCCATCCAATCACAGAACATTATAAAAAAATGAAACAATAGTTTGAAGTGGTCTCGTCTGAGTTTTGGGCAGAAGATTGTGTGTATGGAAGCTGATAGACTGGAAGCTGTTTTGAGTTTTACTCTCTCTAGATTATACCTAGTTAAAGATTTTAAGGAAAGAATCTCAAACAACATGAGTAAAAGTCTTGTGTGTGTGTGTGTGTGTGTGTATATATGTGTGTGTGTGTGTGTGTGTGCGCTTGATAAGAGTGCATGTTGGATTATAATCTGGTGTTGTGTGATTTTTAAACTTTGTCCACCACAGTCCAACACTAGCACCTCCACATCATGGCTTCCATTTACATCATTAGAGATAGGAGGTTGGTTCACATAATTGACTGGACAGCTGGTGACACTGTGCCAACACTGTGGGTTGCATCACAACCAAAACTGCATAATAACAATCTACTTTAACACAGTCAGTTCCCTTTCCTAAATGAAATTGAGAGCTGGTCCACCTGATGTTTTGGAGGTGATTTTTTTTTAAAAAGATACCTTACTTCAGGGGTGGCCAAGAATGGATCCTCAACTGAAAAAAAAACAGGTTTATTCTTTGTTTAATGCAAAATACCATCTTAAAGATGTACATGGCTAAAATGTCCAGCTTGAGGGCTGCTATTATGTG
This sequence comes from Chiloscyllium punctatum, assembly GCF_047496795.1. Taxonomy (NCBI): domain Eukaryota; kingdom Metazoa; phylum Chordata; class Chondrichthyes; order Orectolobiformes; family Hemiscylliidae; genus Chiloscyllium; species Chiloscyllium punctatum. Next base: position 44,392,346 of record NC_092752.1, on the reverse strand, counting down.
AGCTAAGTAATGACGTTTCTTAACAACAAGCAAACAGGGAAAAAAGTCAGTTATTCTTCAATATTGAGAGTGTTCTTTAAATACATGTTGGAACTTTTAGTGTGCATTTGCTGGGATTGAAGAGGGCTTTCTCTCAGGACTTCACCTAAACACTGAGTACTGTCCTAATGAATCTTAATGGAGTCACTGGGAGAAAGTTAGTACTGGATCATGGGTACCCAGTTAGGAGCACCTCTTGACATGAGTGAGGAACTGGAAAGGAGTTGAATCCATCAGTCCAGGACCAACGGCTGCTGATGGGAGGGATAAGGGAATGTGGATGTCTTGCGGCAAGAAGCATAGTCCACCTCGGGTCTTCAAAGGTCAACTCTTTCCCAAGATTTAGGCATTACTGATATTGCGTACATTGCCCTTTGTTGTGGTTCTGTTCGCCGAGCTGGGAATTTGTCTTGCAAACGTTTCGTCCCCTGTCTAGGTGACATCCTCAGTGCTTGGGAGCCTCCTGTGAAGCGCTTCTGTGCTGTTTTCTCCAGCATTTATAGTGGCCTGACTCTGCCATTTCCAGTTGTCAGTTCTAGCTGTCCGCTGTAGTGGCTGGTATATTGGGTCCAGGTCGATGTGTTTGTTGATAGAGTCTGTGGATGAGTGCCATGCCTCTAGGAATTCCCTGACTGTTCTCTGTTTGGCTTGCCCTATAATGGTAGTGTTGTCCCAGTCGAATTCATGTTGCTTGTCATCTGTGTGTGTGGCTACTAAGGATAGCTGGTCGTGTCGTTTCATGGCTAGTTGCCCATTCCTAAACTGATCCTTGTGGCAACAGTATTTACATTGGTCCAGTTCAATTGCAACAGTCAGTATCTTAATAGTGGAACATGGAGTGATAGTAATACTACTGAATGTCAATGAGGATGGTCAGATTCTCCATTTTTGGAAATGGACATTCCTTGGTATGTGTGATAGCAATGTGATTTGTCACTTACCAGCCCAAGGTTGAATGGCATCTAGGTCTTGCCTCATTTGATTAGATTAGATTAGATTAGATTAGATTACTTACAGTGTGGAAACAGGCCCTTCGGCCCAACAAGTCCACACCGCCCCGCCGAAGCGCAACCCACCCATACCCCTACATTTACTCCTTACCTAACACTACGGGCAATTTAGCATGACCAATTCACCTGACTTGCACATCTTTGGACTGTGGGAGGAAACCGGAGCACCCGGAGGAAACCCACGCAGACACGGGGAGAATGTGCAAGCTCCACACAGTCAGTCGCCTGAGGCGGGAATTGAACCAGGGTCTCTGGCGCTGTGAGGCAGCAGTGCTAACCACTGTGCCACTGTGCCGCCCAAAGCAGATTTGGAAGCAGATGTAGATTTAGATTTAGATTTTATTGTCACATGTACTCGAATACAGGAGTACAGTGGAAAGTATATAATGTGACCACAAAAGGCACCATCTTTTGTACAAAGGTACCTAAGTACAAAAGCTTAGGTACAAAGTAGTTAAAGAAACAAAGTTTAAAAACAAAATTAAGCATTGCCTTCATATAACAAGTAGAAAAATAAAGAAATAAGTTAACCATCAACATTAAAGTCCACCTTAGTAATCCTAGCAGAATCCAAACTAAGTATCAATGAGAAGGTTATTACTATGTACATGCCACTTGATTATATCTTCTATCTATTTTTTAATAACTGAGACTGGGGCTGTTGTGGTGGAGTGGTAGAATCTCTACCTTTAGTCTATGAGACATGGGTTCAAGTTTCACCTGATCCAGAGGTGTGTTATAACATCTCTGGCCAGTCTGGTTTATGAAAAGTAAAATAATTGAGACGAGGGGGTGCAGTTGGATTTCTCCTTATTTTTTGGACAGGACGTTTCTAGGCCATTTTTTAATTACCAGCATTGTAATTATATAGAAACAATTTGTCTCAGAATGTGGTTAGTTTTGGAGCACAAATTGTTACTGGAATGTTATCAGGGTCCACAGCCTTTGCAATGTTGATTGGCATCAGTTGTTTCAAGTGGAGTGAATTGAACCGGCTGAAGACTTGCAGCTAAGAATTCAGGAGGTCTACAGCAGGAGGCCAAGTTGGATCATGAACTTGACATTTCTAGCTGAAGGTGGTTGAAACTGCATCAAGCTCATGTTCTGCACTCATGTTGAAGATGGGATATTTACAGACCTTTCTTTTCTTATTTGTTGTTAAATGTCCACCACCATTCATGACTCAATGAGGCAGGATTGCAGAATGTTGATCTCACATTGGCGCAGTGGCGGCACGGTGGCGCAGTGGTTAGCACTGCTGCCTCACAGCGCCAGAGACCTGGGTTCAATTCCTGCCTCAGGCGACTGACTGTGCAAACTCCACACATTCTCCCCGTGTCTGCGTGGGTTTCCTCCGGGTGCTCCGGTTTCCTCCCATAATCCAAAGATGTGCAGGTCAGGTGAATTGGCCATGCTAAATTGCCCGTAGTGTTAGGTAAAGGGGTAAATGTAGAGGAATGGGTGGGTTACGCTTCGGCGGGTCGGTGTGGACTTGTTGGGCCAAAGGGCCTGTTTCCACACTGTAAGTAATCTAATTAATCTAATCACATGTAGGTTGTGGGATTGTTTATCTCTGTCTGTCATTTGCTGCTTCTGCTGTTTGGCACACAAGCTGTCCTATTTTGTAGATTCACGAAATCGATATCACATTTTTAGGTATGCCTGGTGCTGCTCCTGGCATGCACTCTTTATTGAACCAGGATTAATACCCAAACTTGATATTAATGGTACAGTGAATGATATGCTAGGTTTAAACTTACAGATTGTAACTGAATGCAATTTTGCTGCTGCTGATTGTTCATAGTGCCTCAAAGATGCCCAGTTTTGAGTTGCTAGATCTTTTGATGTTCATTCCATTCAGCATAGTGTTCATGCACAAGTTGATGAAGGGTATTCTCATTGTGAATAAGGGACTCTGACTCCACAAGCACTGAATAGTGATCACCCCCATCAATTGTGTTATAAAGATACATCTGCAACAGGTCATTTGGTGAGGATGAGATCAAGTGCATTTTTCTTTCTTGTTGGTTATGTCACCAACAGTCACATGCCCAGGTGAATAGTAATATCCTTAAGCACATAACCAGTTCAGTCAGTGGTGATGCTACAAATGCACCTTTGACGATAGACATTGAAGTTCCCTATTCAGAATACATTCTCAGCTCTTATTAGTAATCAGCAGTTTCCTTTTACATATTTGACCTGATGCTCTAAGATTTAATGGGGTCCAGATTCATGGTGAGGACTGTTAAGGCATCTCGCTTCAAACGTACGTCATTAAGCTCTCTGGTACATATACATGCTGAGCCAGGACATACAATACATTAGCATCACCATCACTGGGTAAGATATGGTTCTATGATTACGATAATGTCAGGCTATTGCTTGAATGATCTGAGACAACTTTCCCAAGTTTGGCATGTGTCCCTAAATATCAGTTAGGACTTGGATAATACCAGCAGCTTTCTTTCCCTAAAGGACATCAGTGAATGAGGTGAATTTCTATGACAATTGATTATAGATTCATAATCACTATATTCAGACTGATGAAGAAATGACAGTTTCACTGAACAAATCATTTGTCTGTCCTCATGTAGGAGGCATGAATTACATGCCAGACAAAAAAAAGGAACCAAAGGACTGAACAGAATGAAGAATTTAAGAGTCTTTGAGGCAGGAAGCAGGAGGCAGGACATTTTCCAGTGAAATGCACCAGCTTGGGGCTTTGAAGGTATGTGTACTGGACATAGGCCCACAATCACATGACTGGAGAAAGCCAAAGATGCTGCTGAGTGCAAGTGCAAGCTGGTTAAACAGCTCTCCTCAGTTTGTTTGGAATTTGACCTAACTGAGTTGAATATTATTTCCTCCAACATCAGCCCTCACCATCCTTCATTCTCCACGCATCATTCTTGCTAACTCACGAAAACCCATGTCCATATTAGTCCCAAGCCAATTTGGCACAAATCAATGTACAATCATGTATTATCCTTTAGCTTATATTTTAATGTATTTTTTTTCAAATATCAACTACATTAAGAAGTATGGAGTGAAAATGAAAATATGGCACTGAGATAGAGGATTAGCCATGATCATTTGTGGAATCTTGAAGGCCAAATGTTCTGCTCACTGTTTCTACGTTTCAATGCAATTCACACAGTCTCCATCATGGGCAGATCTCAGGATATACTGAGATAGATTACAATAAACTTTTAACTATTTCAAATTTTGCTCCAGCAAAATACTTTCAGTTTTGAAATTCCATTCAATAATTTAAAATCCCTCAAGTACTTATTTCTTTATAGAAACTAACATCTGCATTCATAACTCCACAGCAAGATTTGCAAATCCTTTAATGCAGCTTTCAAGCAAACTGCTACTTTTCAGTCCTCCACTGTAATGATGCAACAATGGTAGCCCATAGGGATAAGTCGAGAAATACCTATTAAAATTCTAGAACCAATTCTTTTTCATTCTCAGAGCCACATTCAAGCAGGTATTTTTTACAACATTTAAGCATGGTGGATTTAAATAACACAGTTTTATGAATCTGGGTTTTTACATCTCCACAATGGAGTCATGTAATCCATGTTGTGGTGAAGACCATTACTGAAATGAAAATCAGAACCGCCCGTGAGTGCATTGAGTTTAAATGGCCCAGCAAGTATGAGTTTCACTCATATGCTTCACACCCTGGCCCCTTTCTCCGACCAACGCAGGTGTCAGAAATGGAGTTGGATTTCCAGAACCATGTAACCATGTCTTTTCAATTGTTGTTAAAGGTCCCTAGAGTCTTTCCAACTTCATGAAGTTTAGTGACAACAAAGAAAAAGAATTGGAGGAACTTAAGGGAGTGAAAGCTAACAAAATCCCAGGACCAGTGATGATCGATACCATAGGCTTCTAAAAAGGATCGCCACACAGATGGACTCATTTTGATTTTTCCAAGTTCCTGAGATTCTACAACGATCTTGGAAGCTTGTTATTAGCAAATGTATCTCTGTTACTCAATGAAGAAAGGAAGGATAGAGAAAACAATGAACAGGTCCTGTTCGCCTGACATCAGTTTTGATGAAACCATAGGAAGTCTTAACAAAGCAAGTAGAAAATTACTATATTCAGATAAAATCCACTGGTCCTTATGAAAAGAAAATTATTTTTGACAAATTTATTAGACCTTTTTGAGATTTAATTATTCAGAACCAGTAGATGTAGTATGCTTGGATTTCCAAAGATAAACTAACCACAAAAGATTAATACACAAATCAATGGTTCACGGATCTCTTGGTGTGGGTAAGAATAGACAATAGACAATAGGTGCAGAAGTAGGCCATTCTGCCCTTCGAGCCTGCACCACCATTCAATATGATCATGGCTGATCATCCTTAATCAGTATCCTGTTCCTGCCTTATCTCCATAACCCTTGATTCCACTATCCTTGAGAGCTCTATCCAACTCTTTCTCAAAATGAATCCAGAGCCTGGGCCTCCACTGTCCTCTGGGGCAGAGCATTCCACACAGCCACCACTCTCTGAGTGAAGAAGTTTCTCCTCATCTCTGTCCTAAATGGTCTACCCCGTATTTTTAAGCTGTGTCCTCTGGTTCGGCACTCACCCATCAGCAGAAACATGTTTCCTGCCTCCAGAGAGTGTCCAATCCTTTAATAATCTTATATTTCTCAATCAGATCCCCTCTCAGTCTTCTAAACTCAAGGGCATACAAGCCCAGTCGCTCCAGTCTTTCAGTGTAAGGTCGTCCTGCTTTTCCAGGAATTGACCTCGTGAACCTACACTGCACTTCCTCAATAGCCAGAATAACAGGGCCTTTTTAAATTGGCAGCTTGTGTGCACTGAAATGCCACAAACATTAGTGTTGGGACCTCATCTATTTATTGTATATATTGATGACCTTGATGCGGAGATAAAACAGAAGTGCATCTAAAATTACTGACAGTCTAAAATTAAGTGGGAATGTGAGATCAGAGGAGGATAAAATGAGACTGCACTGAGGTTAATTGTGGACATAAGTTATCAGTTTGATTATCATTTGGAAGGATGTGAAGTTATTCACTTTGACTATAATTTGAATGGCTGAAAATTTAAAATGGGTTAGAATTGGTGATGCTCAGATGTACTTAGATACAACTGTACAAAAAGTAACATGCAGGCACAGCAAAAAATTAGAAAGGCAACTAACGTTTAATCCAAGGGATGTGGGATACAAGAAGAAAGTAGTCTTACTATAATTGCAAGAGGGTGTGACAATAGTACAGCTGTATGTAGTTTCAAGCATTGCGTTGTAAAAGCACTTAGTTCCATTGGAAATGATGCATCAAAGTGTCAATAGATCGGTAACTTTCATGAGAGAATTATCTATGATGAGAGGCTGAGCAAATTGGGACTATAATCTTTCAAATTTAGAAGAATGAGATGTAATTTCTTTGAAACAAAAAGGCTACAAAGAGATAGGTGATGAGAAATAGTATCAAAAGGGTGAGGAACATGGGGGCATCACCTCAGAATATCAGAGTGATAATTCAGGACTGAAATGAATTTCTTCACTGAAAAGGCCGTGAATCTTTAGAATTCTCTATCCTAGAAGGTTGTGGATGCGTCATAATTGAATAAAGTTAAGGTGGAGATAGATAGTTATTATCTTCCTGTCTGGCAGGATAATCAAGAGACACAGGGTTTTGGGAAGTAAAATGGAGTTCAGGCTGCTGCCACATGGCCTCTGTTCTGCTGCAGTTCCTATTTCATTCTTGTGTTCTTGTGACTGTTGAGATTGTGAAGCTGGTGGTGGTATAGTTATTGAAAGTGTATTTTCAGAGGGGATTGTACCTTAATCATACATTCTAAGTCAACAAATTTCTTACTGAACTGGAGAAACAAACTGGGTATATTGAATGCAGGTATTTTCTTTTGAAATTTTGACCTTCAATTGAACTACTCCATTCCATGTTAAATAAGACAAAGACATCCTTTGTAATTTATTTATGCTTCAGTGTGGTTTTCTGAAGACCTAAAGAGGGTTGGAGAGCTCTCAAAGTAATAAATGAATTGCCATGACGCATCTTTGGTTAATTTCTTTTGGTGGACTACACCCCTATCCATCAACCAATAAAACCAAATCAGTAAAAGTTACTAGTCTTTGATGCTTCAAAAATGGTATAATTTGGTCTCTTTGCTGAATGGTTTGACCGCGAGTCATAACCATTTGCAAAAAACATACTTCCATCCTTCCAGAAGGATAGTCATAGGGGTGGATTGGCTAACAGTGAATTATTTAGTGGCTATTTATCAGACAAACACATTTTTTTCTTGGTATTGTCATCCACATTCAGAAGTCAATGTGGTAGAGATTTTTGTTTAAAAAAAAGTAATTCCACTAAAACATGTGTGATTCGTGATCTGGATTTTCTTTAAAACATTGCCAGCTGTGGTGGTGGAAGCAGAGTCATTCTGGACATTTAAGCGACTGCTGGACATGCACATGGAGAGCAGTGAGTTGAGGGGTGGGTAGGTTAAATTACTGTATTTTACATTAGGATTAAACCTCAGCACAACATCGTGGGCCAAAGGGCCTGTTCTGTGCTGTACTTTTCTATGTTCTATTAGTGTTGGTACTCATTAACCGTCTGTACATTCAACAGAATCTACTTGAATAAAAGCAGGTTTAAAAGTGACTTCTAATTAATCTCGCCACTAAATAATTTTAACATTTCATTTTCACCGTAAAGCTACGTTTCAAAGTGAACTCTTTCCCCCTACTGTGAAAAATTCTTTACTGATTCTTTTGTTAGAACCTAATTTGGCATCACTCAGTTTAGTTGGAGACACTTTCACTTGTGCATTCAAATGCCACTCAAGAGTTAGTGCATAACATAAACTGAGACTCTGGGCTGTAGAGGTGCTATTGGAGGGTCGATCAGCTTGCTCCAGAAAATAAATTACAGAAACATAAACATGAAATTCTTCAGAAACTGGAGAGTTTGCAAAGTGGACAGTCCAATTATCATCCTTCATGAAAATGTCCCCAAAAGCAGATGAATTGATTATTAACTCCATTTGTTATGATGAAATTGTGCGCAAAGTAGCCGAAACTAAACTGACATAACATCAGCAGCATTTATTTAAAAAGTAACCAACTGAAGGTGAAATGCCTTGAAAGATATTTTGGATCTGTTTAGATAACAATACATGCTGTTTTCCTTTACTTGTTAATAGTAATTAAATTACTTTAAAAAAGATCATTTCAAAAAAAGGCAACTGAAATTTACTTTAAGCAGAAGAGGAACTACTTCTTGTTCCCTTTCAGGGTCATAATTTCCAGTTTCCAATGTGGCTGTGACTGAGTAGATTGCAGGCTGTATACTGTATAAAATCAAGCTTATTTTACATGCTTCTTGTGTAATATTGCCATGTTCATTACTGCAGCTAATCTGAAAAAAGAAATCTCCAACTGGACTAAAGGCACAATTAAACTTCTGTCCAGGGGATTTGGCATTACAATACAACCTTGAGAAAACAAAACTTTAAGGTGGTTTGGGGATAGAGCACAAGAATGATAACACCTTAAGAAAGTCTACACAGGCAGATGGCCTCTTTCAATGCTACATTGCTTTCAATGCTTCTGTATGGATAATACAATGGAGGAAAGGTCACCTACCTTAGATTACTTACAGTGTAAAAACAGGCCCTTCGGCCCAACAAGTCCACACCGACCCTCCTAAGAGCAACCCACCCAGACCCATTCCACTACATTGATCCCTTCACCTAACACTACGGGCAATTTAGTATGGCCAATTCACCTAACCTGCACATTTTTGGACTGTGGGAGGAAACTGGAGCACCCGGAGGAAACCCACGCAGACACAGGGAGATTGAGCAAACTCCACACAGACAGTTGCCAGAGTCGGGAATTGAACCCAGGTCCCTGGTGCTATAAGGCAGTAGTGCAAACCACTGTGCCACCGTGCTGCCCACCCAATCATACATGTCGTTAAAGTCTCTGTAGGGACCTTATTAAATAATCACCAATGAAAGAAACATGATTTGTAAGTATTTTATTTTGTGCAAAGGAAAACATTATCAAACTTTGAGGATTTCTTTTTTAAATAAGACATTGATTTGAAGCCAATAGAATTAAAGCAATTTTTTGTGCATTTACAAGCTAGCCTAAAACTTTCCTCCTTCAGGAGATTTAGCAGTTTGTCCAAACAGTCTGGGGAGAAGGTCAATAAAAAGCATTGCTTCTGGTCATATGCAGCCAAAGCAATAACTGTTTAGGAGAAATGCATTAAGGACACTTTTTTTCAAAGGAGACAAAATGGATGGAAATTACTACTGCAATCTGAACACCTACTAACACTCGTACCAAATATACTTCATGCTTTGCTTTCATAATTTTACTCACCTGAACAGGTTTGTATTGCTGTAAGCCTTGTACTCATAGCTCATGGATTGCATAGTTTATCACCCAGCACATTGGAACACTGAGAGCAATGTGGAATGTGATGAGATGTGTAGTAGAATTGGGCAATAAATCTAGCACAGACTATCTTGATGTTGAGTTGATCTCACTCTATCTTTATCCTTGTCACAAGAGGTGTGGCATGATTCTTGCTGGGCAGTAGTGAAATACTAATTAGTGGGGATTAACAGTGGTTAAATGACTTGTTAATGTCACAGTTCACCTCATTAATATTCACTTACATCAATGAAGAGTCAGCAAGGAAACCAGACAATGTGTCTAGCAGATTTAGCAACCTTGGAGCAAATGACATCAAAGCTATTTATTCTCAACAGAATACACAGGCAGGAGGCTGGAAGAACACGGCAGGCCAGGCAGCATCAGGAGGTGGAGAAGTTGATGGTTTAGGTATAACTCTTCTTCAGGACTAGGGGGTGGGGGTGTGGGGGAAGCTGCAGATAAAGGGGGTGAAGAGGGCAGGGTGGTGAAATGGGGATAGGTGAAGGCAGGTAGAGGGTAGGCCCTGGTTGGTCACTGGGTGGAATAAATCTGGTTATACTCACCAATCATGTTTCACTCGAATGAATTAACTTCCTAAATTGGACATCCATTACAGAGTTCATTAAGAAATAGTGATTTTTTTTTGCAAAAAAAAAATCAGTTCATCATTTTGTTCATGATTATTGGACCAAAGTTTAAAATTTTTGTCCTGCAGCTCCACTTATTTAATTTTTAAAAGCCACTTTCTCTGAACTACTGCCATGTTGCCTGCAGCCAAACCTCAGTTCAGAGCAACAGCTGCACTCACTTCTCCACTTTAGTATCTGTCAGCTCATCTGAACCATCCTGACAATTCTACTATGCACCAGCAGAGTGATCCAGATGTGTAAAATTACATTTCAGGACATGCCAGTGACTTGTATTGAAAGACAATATTGAGCTATTTTGTACATAGGGAACCAGCTCACACAATGGAGTAGCTCCAACTCAGGAAAGCTCACTTGCTGTCTTAGCATTCACTCACTCGGAGTGTACCTGCTTGTTTACAGCATTCCTGCCTTGCATTGCAATGACAATTCGTGCCTCACACAACCAGGCAGCTAGTCTTGTTGCTAAACAGTCCTCAATCTAAGAAGTGTAAATCTTGCTGTATCTCAGTGTGATACATCAATCTCACACTCTCTCCATGAGTCATCAGCTTACATAGCAAACACACTCCATGTGCATCAATCTGGCATCCATGTATCCAACTTGAAGGGGAGTAATCTAAATGAATTCCATGGAGGCATATGTTAGTCAGGGAGTCCTGGAACAGTAAATCAAGAGCAGCCTCCCATAATTGTGCAGGGAATTGGCCGTGATCAGGCATCTGGTCAGGATGTCCTTGATCACAGTGTCTATCTCTCTGCAGTCTAGAGTCTGGGTCATGGACAGTCTGTTTGGTGCTGTAACTCTAGAAGTTAGGACTAATGCATTTGAGAGATATATAGACAGCAGTCAGTGTCTATGCATATTTAAAATTAGAATCCCTACAGTGTGGAAACAGGCCCTTTGGCCCAACAAGTCCACACTGACCATCCAAACAGTATCCCATCCAGACCCATTCCCCTACATTTACCCCTGACTCATGCACCTAACCTACACATCCCTGAACACTATGGGCAATTTAGCATGACCAATTCACTTAACCTGAACATCTTTGTGTTGTGGGAGGAAACTGGAGCATCCGGAGGAAACCCACGCTGACAAGGGAAGAATGTGCAAACCCCACACACACTGTTGTCCAAGGTTGGAATCAAGACCAGCTCCCTGACACTGTGAGGCAGCAGTGCTGACCACTGAGCCACCATGCCACCTTGCTCAGAGCTATCCAATCATGTTATTCGAGGGAGAAGGCCATGGTCACTGAGTCTGATCCGTCCTCAAAAACTAATAGGAAGGTGGAGGTTGAGGATGGTGGAGGGGCGGAAGGGACGTGAAGTGAGAGTGACTGAGCTTCATAATTTTTGTCTTTGGAACTGGAGGCTGAAGGCCCTAGACAAAGCAGCAGCACAATTCTGAAGGAGGACAACAATCAGTAGCATCCTGGCCTCCAGGAGGAGGGGACATGAATGGCATCATCAGGCACATTCATCTCATATTCTTGGGTCTGGGTGGAAATTGTTGTTATAGGTGAATGTAGATGGTTGAAGTTGGGGCTTGTGGAAGTGTGAATCCCATGGGGCTGATGGGGTGAGCTGCTTGGAAAGGGATTTATATATTTAGGGGATCACTGACATGAGCAGGCTGAGGATCGAAGCTGTTAGAGGAGGACCACTCATGGTCCATTCATTAGGCTGAAAATCAAACATGCTCAATGGGAAGATAATACTTGTAACCCTATAAGTGTTTTAACCTGGGAGGGAAGGAGCTGCAGCACACACAAATTGGAGGGGTTTTAAAGGGGAACAACATGTGTCCTGTGCTCCTAACAGGTCAAGCAGAAAGCCCTTGGAATGCAAAGTCTGTAGGTGGCCAACACTGCACCATTGACTCTTTCTGTAAATGACACTTTCTTTATAAATCCACTGCTGACAAATCTTTGGCAGCTATACCTTTTGCATATAGGGGGATCCTAATGTTCGGGGTGGTCATCCAGGAGAAACTACGGTGACTGCAGCTTACAAAGCCATGTGTATACCATGAGTTCTGTGTGCAAACCTCAATCCAAGGGCCTTGTCTTTGGCCATGAACTTCTGTTGGATGGTGTGACAATGTTTTGAGAATCTAGATGGACGGATATAAAAGTAGGAGAAAGTGAGGACTGCAGATGCTGGAGATCAAGGAAAGTTATAGTTCCTTCTCTCCCTCCCATTACATCTAAATGCACTCCCTAGTTCCACCGTTGGGGTGGAGGAAGCCTGCTCTCACATAAAGGGCATTGACCCTGGAGATTTGACAGGGCAACCAAGGAGACTTGAACATCCAAGGGTTGGAAGGAGACAGCAAGGGTGGAATTGAAGGGCTCAACCACTCCAGAGAGTACTGAATGGAATCGGTTGAGAAGCCTGTTCGTGGTTCCTTCTCCACCTGGGTGCATTCTGGCACTGCCTTGTCTCTCCACCTGAACTAGGGTCAAAATTCCCAGCCCTCCTGTCACCATATCTTCAGCCCTGGGGAGCAATGGCTGGGGCAGTGGACTGCTGTAAAACACTCCAGCAGCTGCTGAGGGTGCTGGGCCTGGCTCCCAATGACAACTGGTGACGAGTATCAACCTGTCAGCTCCACATGACACAGCTTCTGGACAAGGAGGACTATTGGCTGTTCCTCATTGTGTACTTGGATGAAATTGCTGAAGTCAATTCCTGCCTGGGCCTGAGCAGGAAACAGGTCTTGGGCAATCTCCTGACTGAGAGCAGCCTGAGTCTTTCTTCATCAGCTGGCTGTGGAACTGTCCCAGTGAGGTACTTATCAGATTGTATACCCTTATCACGACAGTTCCCGCTAGGGTGTCAGTATCCAGGCGGTGGAAAGTGCAGGAGGTTCTTGGGAGGTCTCTGTAGTCTCATTCTCTGAGATCAAATGTGGGGCTTCTGATGGAAATGGGCATTTTGACACAGAGGTCAAGGGTAAGTTTGCGGAACATGAAAGATGTCATGACCACAGGCTGTGTCCAATATTTGAAAGCAACTTCAGGATTAATGGAAGAGTAGCATTGACATACAGAGTTTGTTTGATATGGATATGTTTGCATCCCCATATTAATGGTTCTGAAGCCAGAATTCACTCCTCATTGGAGACAAAGAGACGGAGACAAAAGAGTCAGTCACACCCCCATCCAGCTAAACTCTCTCTGCTTTGTTATGGATTGCCTTCTCCTGCAATTGGGAAAAGGGGTGCATAAGTGGCATAGCTGTTAGAGCTGGCACATAAGGGGGAAAGATAGTGATATCTGCCAAAGGACTACAGAAACAACACAAAGGACATGCAGGGTTAGTAGTGTGAGACGCTGAGAGGGGAGACGTTGCGGTATAACATTACTATGGCTTTCAGAGTTGTATTTTGTCCTTTTTTTAATGAAGAGAGATTGACGGAGAGATGATGATTGGCCTACTCAGATACAATAATGTAAACCATTTGCAAGGCGCTGGGCCCTTTGAAAAATGTTGGAACAATAGAAGCATTCTGGTTGGGTGGGGCTAAGCTCCCTCAGAACCAGAATGATTACTTTTAGTTTTTCAGCAGCAGTTGCTGGGGTCTTGAAGCTGGTTTGGAAGCTGCAGTACATCCCTCCCTGCTACTCTCTCTCTGAGTTTTTTCTTGATGTTATTCCTCCTGGACTGGGGAATTGCATGTGAGAAAATCTATTTTGTATTGAATTTGCTTTTGCTAAAGGTGTATTTATGGGATGTTACTCTTTTGGAACTGTTATTGTTTAATAGTTAAACAAACTATTATTCTGTTAAGTTTTCCAGTAGATATAGGTCTTTCAAATTTCTTCTTTCTTTTGTTGTATTTCAACTATAATGTATGAATAAAATTTATTTTGCTTCAAAACTGGCAGCTTGACCAATCAAATTACATCTGAAACGCAACACCTGGCTCATGCCTTTAAAATAAGAAAATGATAGGATCTAGGCTATTTCCTTAACATATTTTGAGGGTGGTTGTTCGGGTCCATAACACAGGTACAACATGGGTTTGAAGGGAGGTAGGTGAAGGAGCAATGATAATTTGAGTGTGAGGTTATAGGGAGAAGAGTGTGGCATTTCCCCTGGCTGACTGGAGGAGGTCACTGGTCATGGAGTGATGGTGCTTGCCACTATTTGAGTAGCTCTGACTAAGCCTTTAACCAGCAGTATGGCTGATAGTGTTGAAACATATGTTCAAGCGCAATCCTCTTTCTCACACTCCACCTTCACCTTTTGTCTTAAATTCATTTGAGTGACAACCTCCAAAAGGTCTGTTGTTTTTCTGTTCCCTCACTCCACTCATAAGTGAAGCTGGAGTAAGAGACTGATGGAGAAGAAACACAATCATTTGCTCTCACACTGTCCATCAGCAGTTCCAGGTTATAGTCCAATAGGTTTAATTAGAAGCACTAGCTTTCAAAGCACTGCCCCTTCATCAGGTGGTTGTGGAATACACGATTGTAAGACACAGAATTTATAGGAAAAGTTTACAGTGTGATGTAACTTAAATTATACATTGAAAAATACCTTGATTATTTGTTAAGTCTCTCATCTATTAGAATGACCATGTTAGTTTCACTTCTTTCATATGTAAATCGCAAAACCTTTCTTTGAAAGTTACATTCTCAAGTGAACTTTAATAACTGGTATCAGTCCAGATCATGTATTGAAGGTGTTAGCCCCCTATGTACTATTGTCTGTGCCACAATGTTTAGACTAATCTAAAAAATGAATTAACATAATCTTAAATGAATTCATGTAGTTTTTGAGCAAAGTACTATGTAACTCTGCAAGCACGTATATACTCTCTCTCACAGACACTCACTACACGCCCCCCACCCCGGCTCCCAACACACACACACACACACACACACACAGAAACCCACATGCACATATACACATATACATTTGTAGGGTCAATTTGTACTTGCTATAAATTCTGTGTCTTACAATCATGTTCCACAACCACCTGGTGAAGGAGCAGCGCTATGCAAGCTAGTGCCTCTAATTAAACCTGTTGGATTATAACCTGGTATTGTTTGATTTTTAACTTTGTACATCCCAGTCCAACACTGGCATCTCCAAATCATATCAGCAGCTCAGATACTTACACTGGTCCTATGCAAGAAAGTAGCTTCAAGGTGGGATTTGCAAGTATTGACATATCGAGCCTGAATGGACTTCAAACAGGGGAGAGAAAAAAAGTATGGCGATATTTCTTCACTAGCAAGGCTGCCAGACAGCCGGTGATGTATGGAGCATGGAGTCTGACACCAAATTTCTCACAGCTTTATGTGGAGGTCATTTCCATTATTGCACTCATAATCCCAAAACTGGTGCTGTGGCCAATGACCAATACCTCAGCTTCTATTTTCTGCAGTCCAGGTGCTGCAATTCAAACTGAGTTTGCTGTAATCATGGCTACAGATACTACTGTTTGAACGACAATGGTCTCACAACAGTCCTTCAATTCATCCTCTAACACACACATTGCAAAGATGGATGAGGGACCAACCCAAGGAAATGACAGTGATGTTGTAGGGCAAAGAATTGCTGTCCTCACTCTCAAATTGGAAGCATGTGTTGTCCTATCACTGCCGCTCCATTAGTGCTTTTGCTGTTGCCTGACAGTCAGCCAGTTCAGACTGATGGTAACTCTGCCAACATAGTACATTCTGAAGTTGGGCCACTAAGGCTGACCTCAAGCTTTCCCCCAAGACTATCTGTTGTATTACCCGCTAAAAGTCAGCAGCCTCCTGCCAGTTGTGCTACAATTGCTGTGGTAGATGAGCATTATGACAGGTACAGGCATGCAAAAGACAGACAATAGAGGAAAGCTGAAAACTTGTTTGTTGGCTTTTGTGGAACTATTGTAGGAGTTGATTGACTAAAGTTAGTTTGAAATGCCTAATTTTTATGTTAGTTTTATTTTAGCATTGTGGTCAAGTGGGCAGTAACAGGAAATATAAAGAATGTGTCTATTATGAACAAAGTGGAATTAGGTTTGCATTTCTAAGCACTATAGGTGGATGAGATTATGGACCCCATGCCAAAAAGGGGATATTAGGTTTCTTTTTCCTTCTTTCCTCTTCCTCTGCTTAGTCATAGAGTTATAGAGATGTACAGCATGGAAACAGACCCTTCGGTCCAACCCATCCATGCCAACCAGATATCCCAACCCAATCTAGTCCCACCTGCCAGCACCCAGCCCATATCCCTCCAAACCCTTCCTATTCATATACCCTTCCAAATGCCTCTCAAATGTTGCAATTGTACCAGCCTCCACCACTTCCCCTGGCAGCTCATTCCATACATGAACCACCCTCTGTGTGAAAACGTTACCCCCTAGGTTTCTTTTATATCTTTCCCCACTCACCCTAAACCTATGCCCTCTAGTTCTGGACTCCCTGACCCCAGGGAAAAGACTTTGTCTATTTATCCTATCTATGCCTCTCATAACTTTGTAAACCTCTATAAAGTCACCCCTCAGCCTCCGACGCTCCAGGGAAAACAGCCCCAGCCTGTTCAGCCTCTCCCTGTAGCTCAGATCCTCCAACCCTGGCAACATTCTTGTAAATCTTTTCTGAACCCTTTCAAGTTTCACAATATCTTTCCGATAGGAAGGAGACCAAAATTGCACGCAATATTACAATAGTAGCCTAATCAATGTCCTGTACAGCCGCAACATGACCTCCCAACTCCTGTACTCAATACTCTGACCAATAAAGGAAAGCATACCAAACGCCTTCTTCACTATCTTATCTACCTGCGACTCGACTTTCAAGGAGCTATGAACCTGCACTCCAAGGACTCTTTGTTCAGCAATACTCTCTAGGACCTTACCATTAAGTGTATAAGTCCTGCCAAGATTTGCTTTCCCAAAATGCAGCACCTCGCATTTATCTGAACTAAACTCCATCTGCCACTGCTCAGCCCATTGGCCCATCTGGTCCAGATCCTGTTGTAATCTGAGGTAACGCTCTTCGCTGTCCAATATACCTCCAATTTTAGTGTCATTTGCAAACTTACTAACTGTACCTCTTATGCTCGCATCCAAATCATTTATGTAAATGACAAAAAGTAGAGGGCCCAGCACCGATCCTTGTGGCACTCCACTGGTCACAGGCCTCCAGTCTGAAAAACAACCCTCCACCACCACCCTCTGTCTTCTACCTTTGAGCCTCTTCTGCCTCTTTCTCAACTGTCTCATCATTCAGTTTTCTCAGGTGCTTTACATCTGGGCCAAAAGGTTTACTTATGTTGTAGGATGCAATGGACTACAATGAATTGTGACATAACTGGCACTGCAAGTTCCTCTTGAATAGTACAAGCAAGTTTGATGATGTTTCCAAATGATCTGCTCAATGTAGTCTCAATGGGCAGCATGGCTGTTGAAAAAATATCAAGTATTCTGCTCTCTTTACACTCAGAGCATCACAGTGAGTATAAGATGTTGGAGATACCATCTGTAAATTCAAGTAGGTTTCTGTGAAAAAAAGAAAAGTTCCTGGTCACAATCACCATTACAGTCAACGGTGATACCCTTCTCTCCATACTCTTAGGTTGATGGTCTTCTTACAAGAGGTGACATATTTCAGTGAATAAAACAAACACATTTAGTGCATTGTTCCTTGTTGCAGAAGAATTGTCCTGTGACAACCCTTCTCCCCCCTTTCCTCTTCACAAAACTGCAGCACCAGGTTGCCAGGACAAAACCATTCAAGCGCAAACCAAGACCTTCAGCATATGGCATAATACCTGCTGGAGAAACCTAAATTTAAACAACTGTATAGACCTCCTGACAGGTTTACTAACTCAACGGGATATAGTACAAATCAATGGGCAACAAACCTATTTGTAATTGATAATCCATTATCATTGCATTGATAGGGAATTTTCATCCTGCTTATGAAGACATTTTTAATTGCGTAAGAGTAAGAGAGGGTGTTAATTTAAAGGCTCAAATCAAAATTGATAACAGTGTTAAATCATTTTACATGCTGATTGATAACATAATCTGCCTATTTTGCATTCATCTAGCAATCCCACCCTACACTCATGTTGACAAGTTACACAAAGTTTGAAATAGTGCTGTTAAAATGTTAAATTTAATTGTTCATTTAATGTTAGAACTTGTTTTCATCATTTATTCATTCATTCATTCACTCACTCACAGGAATTGGGTATCAGTGACTAGGATTTATTGCCCATCCCTAGTTTGCCAGAAGGCAGTTCAGATTCAACCACGTTGCTGTGGGTCTGGAGTCACATGTCCCCTAAGGTAAAGATGGCAGTTTCCTTCCTTAAATGGCATTAGTGAACTAGATGGGGTTTTTCCAAAAGAAAATCTACTGTGGTGAGATTTGATTCCAGGTCCCCTGAACATTACCTGGGACTCCAAATTAACAACTCAGCAAAAACACCACTAGGCCATTGAATCTCCATCTTGTATTTCAGGGAAATTAACTTGGCATGGCAGTCTGGAATTCAATGGTCCTTCCATGTGTGCTTGCAAGGTCAGAGTATGAAGAATGAGAGCTCTTGAATGACAGATGGGTCCATTTTCTGGGAAACTGACAACAATATATTTGAGGCCATTTGCCTGTATTCATTGGCATATGAATTCAAGAAATATTCAATTCCTAAATCAAAAGATTGAAATATAATTGGTAAACAAGAGAAGTTTTTAAAGTAGCCATATAATTCCCAGCTTAAAGGTTTACTTTTAAGGCAAAGTTAATTTGTGAACTCTATATGGGATATCTCAGATGATGAGATAGACTGCTGGGAGGTTGTTTTTTGTTTTGATGTATTTGTGTAATTTCTTGCAGAAACTGTCAGTTTGTAAAACTTTAAAGGCAGTTAGGACAAGTTGCACAGAGGACATTAGGAAACAGGAGTGTCCAGAGTTGAAGCAAGTAGGTAGAAAATACAAGTAGTGCTCAGGCACAAAATGAAAAGTCCAAATTTGTGAAGAATTAAAATGATTGGATCTGCCTGGCATAACCAGTGAAAGAGATTAGCAGTGCAATCCTTGCAGAGAGAGAGGGGGAGAGAAACCTCAGGATGTTTAAACCTGTAATCTGAAAAATCAAAGTGAATTCTTGACAACTGTGGCAACTTGACAACTGTTTGATCTTGGTGGAAGTGAATGAATTCATAAAATCCTGAAAGAATAAGCAACTCTTGGTTGGAAATAGCAGTAGAACAAGGAATGTATTGTTGAGATTTTTCAGCTTAAATATAGTGTTGTTACTAGAACTTGCTTTATTTAGCAGTCAGTTTCTATTCAAAACACACAATCTTGCGGTATGATTCTTTCAGTAATTAACTGGGAGTTTGAAAAGTTATTTATTTTCAAAAGTTAATGGTTTCCATGAGATCATTGCACTAGGACCCTAAGGCCCTGCACAGGACATAGGTCCTTACACAGTACCTAGAGCCCTGCAAGGTCATAGGCACCTACACAGGACATAGGTCGCTGCATAAGACATAGGCCCCTGTAATAGGACATAAGCACGTGTACACGACTTAGACCCTTGCACAGGACATAGGCCCCTGCACAGGACATAGGCCCCTATACGGCTGATATTTTGGACCCAAAATGACACTCATACCACTGAATATCTGCTAGTAAACATTGCAGCAGAAATATTTAATCTGATTGTTGCCTTATTTCCTGCCTATAGGCTGAGGTAACATCTTCTAAGATGAAACATGTAATTCTTCCAGCTACATTCTAGAAGATACCACGAGCATATGTGATATTTAGGTGGTAATTGCTGATTAATGGAAGCTTTCGGGATAAACTCAGCCTGCTCGTTTGGCCTCTGGTCAGAAGGACTGACCTTCTCTTTCCCCATCATAGTAGAGAGAAAATAATGGATAGGTTACCTCCATCTTCCCTTGCCATTTTAGAAATCCATGCCTCCTAGCCTAGGCCTAGAGAGTCAATTGAAAATTTCAAAACCTTTCAGACTGTTTGTTGAGCAGAAGGGTTAGGGAATCAAGATGAGAAAGTAGGCTTAAAATACAGATCAGACATGATCTAATTTAATGGCACAGAACAGGCTTGAGAGACTGAAGGGTTATTCCAGTTCTCATGTTGCCAAATAAAAACAACTGTTGCAAGAGGAACTTGAAGCAGACAGCATTGATTAATCATAAGGGGCTGAATCAAACAATGTCCATCATGAAACAGAGCCGCAGTAAGTCACTGCAGGGTGTCAACAAAATATGCAATGAGCTGGTACAGCTACTCCTTCCAAAAAAAGCCATATGATAAATGTTGTATCCCTGAAAGAAAGCACAGCACCAAAGGGCAACATTGTGTTCCAACTCAACCTGCCAACTTTCATAAATTCCATGGTAAAGAACAATTATTATTTTAAAATGATGTGAACGCTGTATTATTTATTTGACAATTGCATCATAAAGGGATTTAACTGAGAAGGAAGCCCATTATGTTGTGCTAGTCCTATGAAAATGATCCAAATAATTTCACTCCATTTTCTCAAAGTGTTGCAATTTTTCTTCGTCATGTATTTACCCAATTTTCTTTTGAAAATTATTATTGAATATAGTTCCATGCTCTTTTCATATAGAACATCCCAGATCATCACTACTCAGTGGCCAAAAGACTCATCTTGTCTCATTCCTTTGTCAACTATTTGAGACCTTTGGTAGCTGATTATTTTGCCACTGGAAAAAAATTTATCTATTACTCTACCAAGATCCTTCATCTCTATTAAATCCCCCTTTAATTTTCATTGCTCAAAGGGGATCAACCTAACTTTTCTAAACTCTTTGCATGATTGATGTTCTACCCACACAGTATCACTCTAACACTTTACTGTTCTGCAACTTTCTAAGGTCTTGCTAAAGTACATTGCTGAGAATTGGGCACAAAACTCCAGTTAGAATGTAAGTAGTGATTTATAAAAGTTTCCCTCATCTTCCTTGGCTTTGGACTTCAATCTATTTATCATGTAAACGTTTTATGAAGTTTTTCTTTCTAAACACTCCTGTCACATGATCTGTACACTCTGCAAACTTCAGACTGTCTCAAACTCTGCTGCTCATACAACGTCCTGTTTACTTCCCAACATTGTGCTCACTGATCCACACAGATTTTCAGTCAAAGGAACAATTTTGATTTAAAATTCCTCCATGACTTTGCTGTCCCTCTCTTTCTATTTTGTTCAAAAAACTAAATAGGGTGGCACGGTGGTTAGCACTGCTGCCTCACAATGCCAGGGTCCCAGGTTCGATTCCAGCCTTGGGCTGTGTGGGGTTTGCACATTCTCCCCATGTCTGCCTGGGTTTCCTCTGGGTGGTTTGCTTTCCTCCCACAGTGGAGAAAGTGAGGACTGCAGATGCTGGAGATCAGAGCTTAAAAATGTGTTGCTGGAAAAGCGCAGCAGGTCAGGCAGCATCAAAGGAGAAGGAGAATCGACGTTTCGGGCATAAGCCCTTCTTCAGGAATGAGGAAGGTGTGCCAAGCAGGGTAAGATAAAAGGTAGCGAGGAAGGACTTGGGGGAGGGGCATTGGGAATGCAATAGGTGGAAGGAGGTTAAGGTGAGGGTGATAGGCCTGAGAGGGGGTGGGGGCGGAGAGGTCGGGAAGAAGATTGCAGGTCAAGAAGGCGGTGCTGAGTCTGAGGGTTGGGACTGAGAAAAGGTGGGGGGAGGGGAAATGAGGAAGCTTGAGAAATCTGCATTCATCCCTTGTGGTTGGAGGACTCCTAGGTGGAAGATGAGTTGCTCTTCCTCCAGGCGTCGTGTTGCCATGGTCTGGCGATGGAGGAGGCCAAGGACCTGCATGTCCTTGGTGGAGTGGGAGGGGGAGTTAAAGTGTTCAGCCACGGGGCGGTTGGGTTGGTTGGTGCGGGTGTCCCAGAGGTGTTCTCTGAAACGTTCCGCAAGTAGGCGGCCTGTTTCCCCAATGTAGAGGAGCCACATCGGGTGCAGCGGATGCAATAAATGATGTGTGTGGAGGTGCAGATGAATTTGTGATGGATATGGAAGGATCCCTTGGGGCCTTGGAGGGAAGTGAGGGGGGAGGTGTGGGCACAAGTTTTGCATTTTTTGCGGTTGCATCTGCTCCCAGGAGGACCAATTCCAATACCAAACAACACAGATGGCCTCCTTCTTCAAAGACCGCAAATTCCCCTCAGACGTGGTTGACGATGCTCTCCACCGCATCTCCTCCACTTCCCACTCCTCCGCCCTTGAACCCCGCCCCTCCAATCGCCACCAGGACAGAACCCCACTGGTCCTCACCTACCACCCCACCAACTTCCAGATACATCGGATCATCCTTCGTCATTTCCGCCACCTCCAAACAGACCCCACCACCAGGGATATATTTCCCTCCCCTCCCCTATCAGCATTCTAGAAAGGCCACCACTCCCTCCGCGACTCCCTTGTCAGATCCACAACCCCCACCAACCCATCTCCACTCCCGGCACCTTCCCCTGCAACCGCAAAAAATGCAAAATTTGTGCCCACACCTCCCCCCTCACTTCCCTCCAAGGCCCCAAGGGATCCTTCCATATCCATCAGAAATTCACCTGCACCTCCACACACATCATTTACTGCATCTGCTGCACCCGATGTGGCCCCCTCTATATTGGGGAGACAGGCCGCCTACTTGCGGAACGTTTCAGAGAACACCTCTGGGACACCTGGACCAACCAACCCAACCGCCCCATGGCTGAACACTTTAACTCCCCCTCCCACCCCACCAAGGACATGCAAGTCCTTTGCCTCCTCTATCGCCAGACCATGGCAACACAACGCCTGGAGGAAGAACGACTCATCTTCTGCCTAGGAACCCTCCAACCACAGGGGATGAATGCAGATTTCTCCAGCTTCCTCATTTCCTCTCCCCCCACCTTTTCTCAGTCCCAGCCCTCAGACTCAGCACCGCCTTCTTGACCTGCAATCTTCTTCCTGACCTCTCCGCCCCATCACCCTCACCTTGACCTCCCTCCACCTATCGCATTCCCAACGCCCCTCCCCCAAGTCCCTCCTCCCTACCTTTTATCTTAGCCTGCTTGACACACCCTCCTCATTCCTGAAGAAGGGCTTACGCCCAAAACGTCAATTCTCCTTCTCCTTTGATGCTGCTTGACCTGCTGTGCTTTTCCAGCAAACACATTTTTAAGCTCTTTCCTCCCACAGTCCAAAGATGTGCAGGCCAGGTGAATTGGCCAAGCTAAATTGCCCGTAGTGTTGGTACATTAGTCAGAGGGAAATGGGTCTGGGTGGGTTACTCTGCAGAGAGTCGGTGTGGACTGGTTGGACTGAAGGGAATTCCATACTGTAGGGAATCTAAAAAAAACCACATACTTTGTAGATAAACAGTACGTGTGGTATTTTATAAATTTCTACTTTGAAAAGAAAATCATTCTGACTTCAGGTTAAAAATCACACAACACCAGGTTATAGTCCAACAGGTTTAATTGGAAGCACACTAGCTTTCGGAGTGACACTCCTTCATCAGGTGGTTGTGGAGGACACAATTTAAAGGCACAGAATTAAAAGCAAAAATTTACAGTGTGATGTAACTGACATTGTACATTGAATAATACCTTAATTGTTTGTTGAGCCTTTCATCAGTTAGAATACTATGATAGTTTCACTTCTTTCATGTGTAAATCACAAAACCTTTTTTTAAAAAGTTGCATTCTCCAATTAACTGTAACAATAGGTGTTCGCTAGACAATATGTTGAAGGTAAAAACAATGACTGCAGAGGCTGGAAACCAGATTCTGGATTAGTGGTGCTGGAAGAGCATAGCAGTTCATAGAACATAGAAAAATACAGCGCAGTACAGGCCCTTCGGCCCTCGATGTTGCGCCGACCGAAGCCTACCTAACCTACACTAGCCCAATAACCTCCATATGCTTGTCCAATGCCCGCTTCAATGACCATAAAGAGGGAGAGTCCACCACTGCTCCTGGCAGGGCAGTCCATGAACTCACAACCCGCTGAGTAAAAAATCTACCCCTAACATCTGTCCTATACCTACCCCCCCTTAATTTAAAGCTGTGTAACAGTAACAGCTGACTCCATACGCGGAAAAAGGTTCTCACTGTCAACCCTATCTAAACCCCGAATCAGGCAGTTCAGGCAGCATCCAAGTAGCTTCGAAAATATGTTGAAGGTGTTAGCCCCCTGTGTTCTCTGTCTTTGCCATAATGTTTGGACTGATTGTAAACTAAAAGTGAGATAACAGAATTAACTTTTGCCACTGCACCTCTCGCAAACTCCTCAATCAGCTTGTGCACCAACTCTACAGCAGGCGCCACAACCTTGAAATTCATTCTCAACTTGCGCTCAGGATACAGCAGTACAATTACGTGACATTGTCAAACAGACAAGGTGACAAAACTACACCATGTACATGCACATCAAGGACATAAAACTGGAGAAACTTGGCATTCTCACTTAGCAAAGCCCACCCTGGCACCACAGTAGATAACATTATCACAGCGGGGAAGTCTATTATCAACTTAATAGATTGAAGTCCCTAGCGGAGTCTCAACTTCTGCCCCACCACCAAAATGGACCCGTTGGTTCTTGCAGCAGACACAGAGGAGTTCATCAGATGAATGAGACTCTGGGAATTCTTTCAAGGTGCCGGTAGTGATCCCACTGAGCCCACTGATGAACTGGAACAGTCATCACAGGGATCTGTAGAGGATCGACCAACGAAGGTGTCAACTTGGTCCCCACCAGAGGGCCGCTGCCCTGGGCATGTAAGCTCAAACTGTCAGGAAATATATAAATGCCAGATTCATCAGCCGTACCCACAAGGTAGAGCAAAACATCACCTGTTCACATGCTCTCAAAACCAATCACAACATTGTCATCAAACCAGCAGATAAAGGAGGAGCCATTGTCATTCAGAATAGAACAGATTACTGCAAGGAAGTGTACCGACAACTGAACCACCAGGAACACTACAGGCAACTACCAGCTGATCCGACCAAAGAACACATCCGTGAATTAAACACACTGATCAGAACTTTGGATCCAGTCCTTCAGAGTTCCCTATGTGCCCTCATGTCATATACTTCTCATGTAGGTGGCTTCTACTGCCTTCCAAAGGTACACAAAGCCAACACACCGGGACGTCCCATTGTGTCGGGCAATGGGACCCTGTGTGAGAATCTCTCCGGCTATGTGGAAGGCATCTTGAAACCTATTGTACAGGGGATCTCCAGCTTCTGTCGCGACACTACGGATTTCTTACAGAAACTCAGCACCCACGGACCAGTCGAACCGGGAACATTCCTCAGACAAAACGGACGCTTCCACACTCTACACCAGCATCCCCCACAATGATGGCATCACGGCAACAGCCTCAGTACTCAACACCCAACAACTGCCAATCTCCAAACACTGTCCTACAACTCATCTGCTTTATCCTTGATCACATCTTCACCTTTGACAACCAGTTCTTCATCCAGACACATGGAACAGCTATGGGGACCAAATTTGCACCCCAATGCAACAGGATCTTCATGCACAGGTTTGAACAAGACTTCTTCTCTATGCAGGACCTCCAACCAACATTATACACCAGGTACATTGATGACACTTTCTTCCTCTGAACCCATGGTGAGGAGTCACTGATAAAATTACACAATGATACCAACAAGTTTCATCCCACCATCAAACTCAGCATAGACTACTCTCTACTATCTGTCTCATTCTTGGACACATGCATCTCCATCAAGGATAAACACCTCAGCACCTCACTCTACCGCAAACCCACTGACAACTTCACAATGCTACACTTTTCCAGCTTCCACCCAAAACATATTAAAACAACCATCCCCTACACATACACTGGATCTGCTCAGATGAAGAGGAACATGACAGGCACTGGGAAGTACTCAGGGATGCCTTCACGAGAATGGGGTACGATGCCCAACTCATCGACCGCCAGTTCCGATGTGCCACAACAAGGAACCGTAATGACCTCATCAGGAGACAGACACATGCTGCAACCGACAGGGTACCCTTCGTTGTTCAGTATTTCCCAAGAGCTGAAAAACTACGCCATGTTCTTCGTGACCTGCAACACATTATCAATGAGGATGAGCACCTCACCAAGACCTTCCCCACACCTCCACTACTTGCCTTTAAACAACCGCCAAACCTCAAACAGATCATTGTTCGTAGCAAGCTGCCCGGCTTTTAGGACAACTCCATACAACCCTGTCACGGTAGGTGCTGCAAGACGTGTCAGAGTGTGGACATGGATACCACCATTACACATGGGGACAGCTCCACCTTGTATGTGGCAGGTACTCATGTGACTCAGCCACTGCTGTCTATCTTATACGTTGTAGGCAAGGATGCCCTGAGCCATGGTACATTGGGGAAACCGAGCAAAGGCTACGGCAACAGATGAATGGGCACCGCACAACAATCCACAGACAGGAGGGTTCCCTCCCAGTTGGCGAACACTTCAGTGGTCCAGAACATTCAACCTCAGACCTTCGGGTGACCACCCTCCAAGGTGGACTTCGGGACAGGCAGCAGCAAAAAGTGGGCGAGCAGAGGCTGATAGCTAAGTTCGGTACCCAAAGGGAGGGCCTCAACTGGGACCTTGGGTTCATGTCACATTACAGGTGACCACCATTGCACTATACACACACAGACATTCATATATACACACAGGCGCTCCTATACACACACATGGACACACATGTACACAGACACGCATGCAGACACACACACACCCTTACAGACACACACACTCCCACACTCACACAGGCATCTTCTCAGAGACTTAGGTCAATCTACACTCACGCACGCACGTATACACTCTCTCTCACAGACACGTACAAACCCCCACCCCAGATACACACACACTCCTACAGATACACACATTCCCACACGCACCCCCTCACAGACTTAAGACAATGTACACTCACATAATTTGGAGATGCCGGTGTTGGGCTGGGGTGTGATTTTTAACTTTGTACACTCACATACACACACAGATACACTCTCTCTCTCTCACTCACAACCCCCAACCCAGATAGACAGACAGACACATGCACACACGCACACATGTGCACATATATACATATACATATACATATGTGGGGTGAATTTGAACTTGCAGAGTTACATTGTACCTTGCTCAAAAACTGCATGAATTAATGTAAAACTCTGTTATCGCACTTTTTAGTTTACAATCAGTCTAAACATTATGGCAAAGATAGAGAACACAGGGGGCTAATACCTTCAACATATTGTCTAGCTTACACCTATTGTTATAGTTAATTGGAGAATGCAATTTTTAAAAAAAGGTTTTGTGATTTACACATGAAAGAAGTGAAACTATCATAGTATTCTAACTGATGAAAGTCTCAACAAACAATTAAGGTATTATTCAATGTATAATTTCAGTTATGTCACACTGAAAACTTTTGCTCTAAATTCTGTGTCTTACAATTGTGTCCTCCACTACCACCTGATGAAGGAGCAGCGCTCCGAAAGCTAGTGTGCTTCCAATTAAACCTGTTGGACTATAACCTGGTGTTGTGTGACTTTTAACTTTGTGCACTCAGTCCAACACCGCCATCTTCAAATCATTCTGACTCCAGGTTAAGACACAAACAAGACTCTAAACAAGACGTCACACCTAAAATACAATGTCTGACCTGAGATGTCCCCTCTTATATGCTGATAAAATCTGAAGTTATCTCGGGGCAGTGACCTGATAGAAATTCTGGGATTTTCATTTTAATCTATCAAAACCTGCATCTCTATTCTAACTGATTAAAGATCTAACAGCCATCGTAAGTATGTTCAATTCATTCACATCAGTTGTATGACCCTTTGATCTTTTACTTATAAACTGTGCATCTGGAGTCTCCCTGCCTCTCTTGTTAGCACCTGAAGAAGGAGTGAGACTCTAAAGCTTGTGTTTTCAATAAAACCTGTAGGACTATAACCTGATGTCATGTAATTTTTGATCTTGTCCAACCCTGTCCAACACTTGCAACTCCATCTCATGCCCTCAACTTCACAACTGTCTGGTTATGTGCACTTCAGTAATTCTGGCCTCTTGAGAATCCTGGATCTTAATTGTTCCCTCATTGGTGGCTGCACTTTCTATGACCTAAGTGGTAAGATCTGCCAGTACTCCTCTGCTCCTCCACCTCACTTTGCTCTTTTACAACATATCTCAAAACATACGTTCTCTAAAAAGCTTTTTGCCATCTGACCTAACAGCTTCTTACATGGTTTGTACATTATTGTTTGTTGTATTATAAAACATCTGTTACATTTTATAACATTAAAGGGCCCTATCTAATTATGACTTGTTGTTATATGCACCTTAACATCATCAGT
The DNA here is from genome assembly GCF_047496795.1 of Chiloscyllium punctatum. Taxonomy (NCBI): domain Eukaryota; kingdom Metazoa; phylum Chordata; class Chondrichthyes; order Orectolobiformes; family Hemiscylliidae; genus Chiloscyllium; species Chiloscyllium punctatum. The sequence continues at coordinate 44,363,770 of NC_092752.1, read as the reverse complement.
TTCTATTTCTTTTCCTATACTCCTCCTTAAAATTAAGTAATTAAGTGCATATATTTTCCTTCATGCCTGAAACAAAAATGTCTCAATTTCTGTTATTAAATTTCATCTGTTATTTGTTTGCCCGTTTTACCTTTAACATCCTAAAATCTATCCCTTCTTATTGTCATGGAATCGAGCAGAAGATCAGCATATTGTGACAAAAGATTTGATAAACTGAATCCGAACTTGTAAGGTCAGATGAATTGAGCATATTTAGTGGAAAAGGTGTGGTTGTCCTTTACACCCACCTCCATTACCAGCGCTCCTCAAACATTCCAGAAGATTCCCCTGGCCTCTGGAACTGCTCAGATGTCATTAGCCATGTGACTAGTACAACTACCATCCCCATGGTGATCGATGACATCACTTCCACCCCTATCATGGCCACTTCCACCCCTCACGATCCCTCATGCACCACACGTAACATCACTTTTGCCCCCTATGTCATCGCTGATGTCACATGTTCAGCAACGTCCACCTCCTCAGTGCCTGCCTCTGTAACCAACTGTTTAAAACACAGTATAGTTTTGACACTTTTACAAGCTGTTGGGAGTTCATGTATGGCACACAAATCCCCCTTGCTGCATTACTCGTATCACTGATAACTCATTAATAGCATCTTTACCCATTTTGTTCACCATGACTTTGATATTTTCGCATCAACATGCAAGCTGAGGCCTTTCTTGTCAGGATTAAGTTTTAAAGATGAGAAATAGTCAGCAAATTGTGAAATTGACACAGGAGATTTTATTATAAGGCTACCCCAGATCAGGCTGGACATGTGAAATGTTCATAGAATTTTAAAATGATGCAACATAGAAGGAGACCATTTGACTTATCACATCTGCGCTGATTGTTTGGTTGGGTTATCCAGTTAATCCTATTGCCCTGCTTCTTTCCATGTATTATCACTGAGTGTGAAGATTATCTAGTATGTATTCAGAATTTGGGTTGAAAGAGACTGGAGTAGAGTGGTGCTGGAACAGCAGAGCAGTTCAGGCAGCATGTGAGGAGCAGGAAAATCGACGTTTCGGGCAAAAGCCCTTCATCAGGAATACAGGCAGAGAGCCTGAAGGGTGGAGAGATAAGCTAGAGGAGGGTGGGGGTGGGGAGAAAGTAGCACAGAGTACAATAAGTGAGTGGGGGTGGGGATGAAGGTGAAAGGTCAGAGAGGAGGGTGGAGTGGATCGGTGGGAAAGAAGATAGGCCGGTAGGACAGGTCATGGACAGTGCTGGGCTGGAAGTTTGGAACTAGGGTGAGGTGGGGGAAGGGGAAATGAGGAAACTGGTGAAGTCCACATTGATGCCCTGGGGTTGAAGTGTTCCGAGGCGGAAGATGAGGCGTTCTTCCCCCAGGCGTCGGGTGTGAGGGAGCAGTGGTGAAGGAGGCCCAGGACCACAGAGTGGGAGGGAGAGTTGAAATGTTGGGCCATGGGGCGGTGTGGTTGTTTGGTGCGGGTCCCCGGAGATGTTCCCTAAAGCACTCTGCTAGGAGGCTTCCAGTCTCTCCAATGTAGAGGAGACCGCATCGGGAGCAACGGATACAATAAATGATATTGGAGGATGTGCAGGTAAAACGTTGATGTATGTGGAAGGCTCCTTTAGGGCCTTAGATGGAGGTGAGGGAGGAGGTGTGGGCGCAGGTTTTGCAATTCCTGTGGGCGCAGGGGAAGGTGCCAGGATTGGAGGGTGGGTTGTTGGGGGGCGTGGACCTGACCAGATAGTCACAGAGTGAACGGTCTTTGGGGAAGGTGGAAAGGGGTGGAGAGGGAAATATATCCCTGGTAGTGGGGTCTTTTTGGAGGTGGCGGAAATGACGGTGGATGATTTGGTTTATGCGAAGGTTGGTAGGGTGGAAGGTGAGAAAGAGACTGCACAAGGTGAGGCTGGAGGTAACATCACTATTTTTTGAACATTGTAGATTAGATTACTTACAGTGTGGAAACAGGCCCTTCGGCCCAACAAGTCCACACCGCCCCGCCGAAGCGCAACCCACCCATACCCCTACATCTACCCCTTACCTAACACTACGGGCAATTTAGCATGGCCAATTCACCTGACCTGCACATCTTTGGACTGTGGGAGGAAACCTGAGCACCCGGAGGAAACCCACGCAGACACGGGGAGAATGTGCAAACTCCACACAGTCAGTCGCCTGAGGCGGGAATTGAACCTGGGTCTCTGGCGCTGTGAGGCAGCAGTGCTAACCACTGTGCCACCGTGCCGCCCAAAATTGTCCCTAATTATTTAATGGACAAGGCTGTGCAAAAGGCTCCTGCACTGAACAAACTGCTATTAGTTCCAGTTGTCATGCAATATGACATCAGCAATGATATTGTCTTTTCTAATTATGTATTTAGTGTTATACCTTTGCATGCTATCCCATAGCCCTACAAATGGCTTAGCACTTTTCACATGAAAGTTATTATTGAACCTGTTTCCCCTGCTTTATCAAAAAATAAATTCCAAATCACAACTTGTGAAAAGTTATATAAAAATTATTTTCCCATTTGGTGTCTCATTCTTTTGACCAGATTTTGCAGTCAGTATCCTTCGATGACTGGCCATTGATCTTATTGTCACTGGAAATTGTTTCTCTTTAATTGCTCTTTAAAGGCATTTGTGATTTCAAACAACTTTATTTTGTCTGCACTTAGTATTTTCTACATCGAGGAGAACAATCCCCTTTTCCTGTCTCTCAATGGAATTAAAGTTTCTCATCTCCGAAAGCAGCCGAGTAAATCTCTTCTGCACCCTGTATAATGTGACGATTTGTCCTTGGTTTATTTTTTCAGAGAGGTCGTACAGTTAGAGGTTCCGATATGTCTGGGTTTATCTACTTGAGAATGCTTTTAAGTCTTTCTTTTAAAAGCCTTGTACAATGAAAGGAGAGTGACCAATTCTCCCAGTTCAGGGTTTGGTTTAGAAAAACGAACAAAGAACATTTACAGCCCAGGAACAAGCCTATCGAACCTCCAAGCCTGAGCCCATCCAAATGCATTGTCTAAACCTGTCGCCCAATTCCTAAGCATCTCCCCACCTACTCATGCATCTATCCAGATGCATCTTAAATGAATCTACTGTGCCTGCCTAAACTGCCTCTGCTGACAATGCGTTCCAGGTACCTACCACCCTCTGTGTGAAGTACTTGCCGCGTATATCCCCCTTAAGCTTTTCACCTCTCGTTATTGAATCCCTCACCCTGGGAAAAAGCTTATCTCTATTCATTCTGTCTGTACCCTTCATGATTTTGTTAGACCTCAGTCAGGTTCCCCCTTTGTTGTAATAAAAAAATCCTAACTTACTCAAACTCTCTTCATAGCTTCTTCCATACCAGGCAACATCCTCGTAAACATTCTCTGCACCCTCTCCAAAGTGTCCACATCATTTTGGTAATGTGGCGACCAGAACTATACACAGTTTAGTTTGGTTTCATTTGGTGTGAGCAGTCTGGCTGTTTTGTTTGCAGCTGCTGGTCAGGTTTTAGCTGGGAACCCAGAGAAACTGCTGGACACAAAGATACTGCTCCATGCTGATCCTCTCTCTCTCTCTCTCTGACATCTCTCCTGTAAGAACTTGTGTTTAACTTTACTTTTTTGCAAAGGGAGCGTTTATGGGGACTGTTGCAAGTATTTGGAACAGCATCATTAAGTTGCAATAAAGTCAATTAGGTTTTCAAACAGCTATGTTATTCTAAATTTAGTTTTCTTTTGTTTGTGTATAAAGAAAACTGAGTTGTTGGCACAACTGCATCACTCCTGGAATGCTGACTGTACACCTGCTTAAAGCAACTAAAAAAGCTAGGGTCTGGACTACCTTCTGGAAATGTTTTGAAGGGGTCTGGCCTGGTCCTTAGCAGATTGGGGGATCTTTGTGGATTTGTTCTATAGTTCCAAGTTGGGATGAGGGTTGCTGACCAAGGGGGATATACGCGGCAAGTACTTCACACAGAGGGTGGTAGGTACCTGGAACGCATTGCCAGCAGAGGCAGTTTAGGCAGGCACAGTAGATTCATTTAATTTGCATCTGGATAGATGCATGAGTAGGTGGGGAGCAGAGGGATACAGATGCCTAGGAATTGGGCGACAGGTTTAGACAATGCATTTGGATGGGCTCAGACTTGGAGGTTCGATAGGCTTGTTCCTGGGCTGTAAATGTTCTTTGTTCGTTTTTCTAAACCAAACCCTGAACTGGGAGAATTGGTCACTCCCCTTTCATTTGAGAAGGTGACTAAGCAAGTGGTAGGTGTCAAGTGTCTTTTGTTCCACATGTTGAATTTTGTTGGTTTAAATCTTGCTTGAGATAGCAATGGCTCTTTCAGACACTACGAGTTTTCTGGGGGTGGAATAAGTGATCTTGAGGGTTTACTGGAATTAGGCAGACAAGCTGGAGTTGGAGCTGCATCCTTCCATAAGGAAAGGAGAAATAATTACAGCAATAGCTCAGTATTTAAATTTGCTAGAAATGCCATCAGAACCTTTAGAGAGGGCTAAAATTCAATTGAGAATGAAGCAGCTTGAGCTAGAGGCAAAAGAAATGAATCTGTTTGAATTATGATGAAAAGTAGAGGAATAAGAAAAAGAACAAATCGCTTCAGCAGAACGAAATGGAAAAGAGAGAGAAGAGAGAAAGAGAAAGAAAAGAGAGAAAAAGAGAGAGAGGAAACGAAGAAAGAGAGGGAGTTTGAACTTCATAATTTGGCACTTCGACAGGAAAGTCAGCTTAAAAGGATGGAGATGAAGGCTGAAGGTAAACTGAGTGAGGAAAGGAGTGAGAATGAACAAACCCATGGGAGCCAAAGGCCTGGGTGGGATCTGTTTAAATAAATTCAAATATTGCCTATATTTGAAGGATGTAGAAGCCTTTTTCATCTCATTTGAGAAGGTGACTAAACAAGTGCAGTGGCCACTGACCATGTGGGTTTTGTTGATCCAAACAAACTTAGAGATAGAGCTAGTGAGGTATTTGCATCACTATCAGAGGAGGTACCTGGGGAGTATGAGGAGGTGAAGAAAGCCATCTTAAATGTGTATGAGCTTATGCCAGAAGCCTGTAGACAACATTTTAGGAATCTATGAGGGACCATGGTCAAACCAAAGGATCACCAAAGTAATTCTGATAGGTTGGTGCAAATATACAAAATGCTAGTGCGACCGCACTTGAAATATTGTGTACAGTTCTGGTCGCCATATTTCAGGAAGGATGTGGAAGCATTGGAAAAGGTACAGAGGAGATTTACTAGGATGTTGTCTGGTCTGGAAGGAAGGTCTTATGGGGAAAGGCTGAGAGACTTGAGTCTGTTGTCATTGGAAAGAAGGAGGCTAAGAGGGGATTTGATAGAGACATACAAGATGGTCAGAGGATTAGATAGGGTAGACAGTGAAAGTCTTTTTCCTAGGATGATGACGTCAGCTTGTACGAGGGGGCATAACTACAAATTGAGGGGTGATAGATTTAAGACAGATGTCAGAGGCAGGTTCTTTACTCAGAGAGTGGTATGGGCATGGAATGGCCTGCCTGCCAATGTAGTTAACCCAGCCACATTAGGGAGATTTAAGCAATCCTTCGATAAGTACATGGATGATGATGGGGCATATAGGGAGACGAGCTGAAAATAGTTCACAGGTCTGTTCTGCGCTGTATTGTTCTATGTTCTATAAGGGCATTAAAAATAGAGCGAACCTATGATGCTCTTAGAGAGACAATTATTTTGGAGGAATTCATAAATTCACTTCCTGAGGTAGTGAGAACCCATGTGGAAGAGCAGAGAGTTAAAATGGTGAGATTAGCAGCTGAAATGGCCAAAGATTATGATTTGGCTCATGAATCAAAGTTTGGCTTTCAACATAATCTTCAATCCATGAGGGATAGAAATTAGGGAAAAGAGAAATCCTCATGTGGTAAGGGAAAGGTCAATCTTGGTGAAGATCATAAGGATAACTTACCACAGGGTAAAAAGGAAACCTTTGAAGGGGAAAGTGAAGTTAAAAAGCTCCGGTGTTTTTACAGCAAAAAGGTATGCCCCATGAAATCACAGTTTTGGTGGGTCAGGAAAAGCTCTGGGAAGCCAGATGTAGGAAAACAGGATAAGTCAGTGAATTTTGTTGGAGTGGTAATGGAAAGTACAGTCGGAGATAAGAAGTTGCACCAGAATGTACAACCTGACCAGAGGTTGGTTAAGGTGGAAGTGCCAGATCTTCTTCAACCATATACTGGCGAAGGTAAAGTTGACTCACATAGTCCAGGAGCAGCATGTGTAGAGGTTACAATATTAAGAGATACAGGATCGTCTTAATCTTTGATATTGAAAGATGAGGAGATGTGTACCTCTGAAGAAGTTAGTGGTTAGTGGGCGGTACGGTGGCACAGTGGCTATCTCTGCTACCTCACAGCGCCAGAGACCCGAGTTCAATTCCTGCCTCAGGCGACTCTCTGTGTGTTAGGTGAAGGGGTAAATGTAGGGGAATGGGTCTGGGTGGGTTGCACTTCGGTGGGTCGGTGTGGACTTGTTGGGCCGAACGGCCTCTTTCCACACTGTAAGTAATCTAATCTAATTATTGCCAGAAAAGTACTAGCAATTCATAGCGAGACAAAAAGCACTTAATTATGTAGCGTGAGGTTAGAATGATCAGTGAAGAGTGGATAAGTACTGAACAAACTCTCAGCTCCAGGAATACATTTTGTCCTTAGTAACGATATAGCTTGTTCACAGATAGGAGAGCTGCTTACTGTGATTGAAAAGGCAGTGGAAACGCAGGCACCTGAGATATTGCAGGTGGCACATCCAAGGATTTTTCCTGACTGGATAAATCCTTAGGACATGATCAGGTGTACCCTAGAACTCTGTGGGAAGAGAAGGAAGTGATTGCTGCGCCTCTTGCTGAGATATTTGTATCATCGATAGTCACAGGTGAGGTGCTAGAGGACTGGAGGTTGGCTAATAGATTAGATTAGATTACTTACAATGTGGAAACAGGCCCTTCGGCCCAACAAGTCCACAGCTCCCCGCCGAAGCGTAACCCACCCATACCCCTACATCTACATCTACCCCTTACCTAACACTACGGGCAATTTAGCATGGCCAATTCACCTGACCTGCACATCTTTGGACTGTGGGAGGAAACCGGAGCACCCGGAGGAAACCCACGCAGACACAGGGAGAATGTGCAAACTCCACACAGTCAGTCGCCTGAGGCAGGAATAATATGGTGCCACTATTTAAGAAAAATGGTAAGGACAAGCCAGGGAACTATAGACCGGTAAGCCTAACATCTGTGGTGGGCAAGTTGTTGGAGGGAATCCTGAGAGACAGGATGTACATGTATTTGGAAAGGCGGGAAATCATGTCTCACAAACTTGATTGAGTTTTTTGAAGAAGTAACAAAGAGGATTGATGAGGGCAGAGCGGTAAATGTGATCTATATGGACTTCAGTAAGGCATTCGACAAATCTCCACATGGAAGACTGATTAGCAAGGTTAGACCTCATGGAATACAGAGAGAACTAGCTAATTGGATAGAGAACAAGCTCAAAGGTAGAAGACAGAGGGTGGTGGTGGAGGGTTGTTTTTCAGACTGGAGGCCTGTGACCAGTGGAATGCCATAAGGATTGGTGCTGGGTTCACTATTTTTCTTCATTTGTATAAATGATTTGGATGTGAGCATAAGCATAAATTGTGGATGACACCAAAATTGGAGGTGTAGTGGACAGCGAAGAGGGTTACCTCAGATTACAACAGGATCTTGATCAGCCAATGGGCTGAGGAGTGGCAGATGGAGTTTAATTTAGATAAATGAGAGTTCCTGCATTTTGGGAAAGCAAATCTTAGCAGGATTTATATACTTAATGGTCAGGTTCCAGAGAGGGTTGATGAAAAAGAGACCTTGGTGTACAGGTTCATATCTCCTTGAAAATAGAGTTGCAGGTAGATAAATTAGTGAAGAAGGCACTTGGTATGCTTTTGTTTATTGGTCAGACAGGAGCTGGGAGGTCATGTTGTGGACAGGACATTGGTAGTCCAGGACATTGGTCAGGACACTTTTGAAATATTGTGTGGAGTTCTGGTCTCCTTCCTATTGGAAGGATTTTGTGAAACTTGAAAGGGTTCAGAAAAGATTTACAAGGATGTTGCCAGGGTTGGAGGATTTGAGCAATAGAGAGAGGCTGAACAGGCTGGGGCTGTTTTCCCTGGAGCGTCAGAGGCTGAGGGGTGACCTTATAGAGATTTATAAAATCAAGACGGGCATGGATGGGGTAAATAGACAAGATCTTTTCCCGGGGGTGGGGGAATCCAGAACTAGAGGGCATAATTTTAAGGTGAGAGGGGAAATATATAAAAGAGATGTAAGGGACAACTTTTTCACGCAGAGGGTGTTACGTGTGTGGAATGGGGTTCTGAAAGAAATGGTTGAGGCTTGTACAAATGCAACATTCATAAAGTATCCAGATGGGTAAATGAATAGGAAGGGTTTGGAGAGATATGGGACGGGTGCTGGCAGATGGAAATAGATTGAGTTGGGATATCTGGTCAGCATGAACAAGTTGGACTGAAGGGTCTGTTTCTGTGCTGCACATCTCTATGACTATGTGGTAACAAGGTCACAAAGTCACCAGTTGAAACAGGAGAGATCAAAGTTGAAGTGGAATTAACAGAGATCCTGTTTGATCAAATGGTTGAGACAAAACAGGAGCAAATAGATGACAAAGCAGACATCTTTATTTCAAAGGAATTAGCTGAGTTACAGCAGAAAGTTGAGACATGAAACCAGTTGATTCAAAAAGCATACACAGAAGAAGAATCTAGATGTATCCTCATGTGCTACTATCTCAAAAATGATGCCTTAATAAGGAAAAGGAGACCATCACATATTCAGGCAGATGCTAAATGGGTAGAAGTTCATCAAGTCATATTGCCAATGGGTTTTAGAATGGAGGTGTTGTGGGTGACACATGAGTGGGTGGCACTAGGGGATCATTTAGGGGTAAGAAAAACTCAAGCTAAAATACAAAACAGTTTTCCTAGTCTGGACTACGCAAGAATGTAGTTCAACTTTGCCAGACATGTCATATATGTCAGGTAATTGGAAAACCACAGGCTGGAATAAACCCTGTATCTTTATACCTATTCCAGCATTTGAGGAAACTTTTACAAGAGTCTTAATTGATTGTGTTGGACTCCTACCTAAAACAAAAATGGAAATCAGTATTTCATAAATTAACAATAATGGATGTGTCCATTAGATTTCCAGAGGCTGTTCCAGTACACAATATCAGAGCTAAAAGGATTGTAAAAGAGTTCCTCACATTTTTCATTCTATATGGACGACCCATGGAGATACAATCAGATCAAGGATCAAACGTCACATCAAAATTATTCAAGGAAGTCATGGACAGCTTGGGAATAAAACAATTGAAATCTACTGCATACCGTCCAGAATCACAGGGAGCACTGGAAAGATGGCATCAAACATTGAAGACCATGTTGAAGGTTTGTAGTCAAGAATATCCAGATGATTGGGGTAAGAGAATTCCACTTGTACTTTTTTCCATCAGAGATGTATTAAATTAATCATCCAAATTCAGTCCATTTGAAGAGGGTTTTGGGCATCAAGTGAGAGGACTGCTAAAATCGATAAGGGAGAAATTGGCGAGTCAGAATTCAGAGACCAAATATGTGGACTATATGTCGGATTTTAGGGAACGGTTAAATAGAGCAGATAGTAACCAATAGATTTGTGTGGACTACCGCAAAGTCAATGCCATTACAAAGACTGATGCATGTCCAATTCCACGTTTGAAAGACTATTGAATAGGTGGGAAAAGCAACTTATGTCTCTAAGTTGGACTTGCTCAGTAGGTAACTTTGTCCGAAAGAACAAAGACAATTTCAGCTTTTGTACAGCCAAATGGGCTGTAGCAGTTTAAAGTCATGCTATTTGGTATTAAAAATGTGCCAGCCACATTTCAAAGATTAACTAGTAAGGTCATTTCTGGATTACCCAATTGCGTGGTATACATTGATGGCCTGGTGATTTTAGGTCACACAGGGAAGGAACATTTGCAACATTTATCAGAATTATTTGATTGACTTCGGGAGGCAGGCTTGGTGATTTTAGATTCCCTACAGTGTGGAAACAGGCCCTTCGGCCCAACAAGTCACACCGACCCTCCGAAGAGCAACCCACCCAGACCCATTTCCCTCTGACTATCACACCTAACACTATGGACAATTCACCTGACCTGCACACCTTTGGAATGTAGGAGGAAACTGGAGCACCCGGAAGAAACCCACCCAGACACAGGGAGAATGTGCAAACTCCACACAGACATTTGCCCAATGTTGGGATCGAACCTGGGACCCTGGTGCTATGAGGCAGCTCTGCTAACCACTGAGCCACCGTGCCGCCCCAACCTGGCTAATAGTCAATTTGCCAAAACCCAAGTCACCTTTCTGAGCTACGATATTGGATATGGACAAACGTCCCCACAGGATGCAAAAACAATGGTCATTGGGGAGTTTCCCATACCATTGACAAAAAGAGCAAGACTACAATTCCTGGGATTGAATGGGTTTTGTCAGAAATTTGTATCAAAGTTTAGCAGTGTGGCTGCTCCACTCACTGATTTATGAAAGAAAGGCAAGAGGTTTCAGTGGAGTGTCAGAAGGCATTTGATGACCTGAAAGCTGTGTTAACCATTGTACCGGTATTGGCCACACCTAATTACACAAAGCCATTCAAGGTGGCTATTTATGTGAAGGATGTGGTTGTTGGTGCTGTGCTCTTACAGGAAGATAACGAAAAGATGGAAAGACCTCTTGGGTGTTTCTCCAGGAAATTGAGCATTCATCAGCAGAGGTATATGACAGTTGAGAAGGAGACTTTGAGCTTGGTCTTGGAGTTACAACATTTCAATATTGATAAAGGAGAAGACCAGGACCTGCTCCTTGGGGATGCCAAAACATCCATGTCTCACCAACTAAGTAAGTACTGTTCTTCACATCACTGCAATTTGCACATAAACCCCTCTGTCAATGTTATTCATTGCACACCACTTCTAACCGTTGGCCGGTTGCCTTGTCTCCCTTGTGCCTTGTACATACCAACATAATGTCCACACCACTACAGGGCAATTTTCCCCTATGGAGAAGAAGCATAACACATAAATATTGAAAGCTCGTTGATATTGACCAGGCAATGAACCAAGCTGGGCAAGCCTACAAGCTGAATGACAAATTTAACAGTTTGCAATAAGTGCCACCAAACATAATTGATAACCATCATCAGTTTTTTGTTTACCTTCTTCTGATAACTCCACTTTCAGTTTAGCTCTTCATGTGCAAATCATAGAATTTAGAAAGGAAATTTGAAGTTGAAATATGTTATTTAAATTAAGACTCCCGAAGTGGTAAATGTTTGAGGGCCTTTGTCAAAAAATAATGCTGCATCAATGGGATTAAAATAGCCTTAGTGCCTCTTTAATAATTACATTGCAGCCAGGTCTATTTGAAGATGTTTGATGCATCTACCTGCTTCAAAAAGTAAGCCCCTTTCTAATGCAAAAACTGTGAAATAGGATCTCTTGTCACTTTTTTTAGGTAGTTCCATTCAGTCCCATGGGCAATGGAAAATTAGAAACCTTGTAAAAGCTCAATTAATCTTGTGGGTCTTGAGTGAGGAAGAATGTTCCTCCTTGTTGATCTAACGTGGGAGGACCACAATGCAACTAGTCTATTAAAGGAATGATGATTTCTGAAATAATATAAGCTTTATAAAGGCACCACTACCATTTTTAATCAATTTACCCTCTCACAAACTGTCTCTTTATAGTTTAATATGGATGAAATCAACCTCATTTTAATTGATCTTTTAAATATTTTTGATTTTGGTAATAAGAATGCAAATCACTCCAGAAGACGATGAGTGTGAGAAAATTCTGATTTCAATTCATCAAAAGTATGAAGTTTGGGGTCACTTCTTCATTTTCCATGGTGGAAACTGTAGATGTAGAGCAGATGACTGTACTTCTCTATAATTTATCTTTAATTTCTGTCTGTGTCCCAGTTTCATTCTTCATCACCCTTAAACAATCAATGTCAACGTCAGTATGAGAAACCCAGAAAAGGAGAATTACTTTTCCCATCATTTACATTACACATCCCTTGCAGAGTTAGTTCTATTAGTTCAGTCAGTTAGACATTCTTCTCATAACTTAAGGTTATAATTCTGCCTGATTAGGGTCCTGAATGGAGCAAATATTATTGGCCAGATCATAGCTTCTGTTAAACATTTGAATATCATGTAGAACACTGACAATATAATTGATGCTGGATAATTATAGTCTAGCTCTAAGACTTGAGCTGTTACTTGTTTGAGCTGAGTCCTTTTGAGTCTAATATTTAATATCTGCCAGTACTCCAATCATTTGAATGAAACAGAATTTCTTAGGATCAGACAGTACAGGGGAACAACATTTCTATTCACCCTGCCCATGTCCCACACAATCTTATAGCCCCATCAGGCTCCCTCTCAACCTTCTCTGCTCTGTAGAAAATAACTTCAACTTATCCAGCCTCTTGCCATAGCTGAAGTATTCCATTCCAGACAACATTCTGACGAATGTCCTTTACAACCCCTCCAGTGGAACCATATTCTTCCTGAAGTGTAATGATAGAACTGCACACAGTAGGCCAGCTGTGGTGTAACCAAAGTTCTGCAAAGCTCTAACATAAGCTCTTACAATCTATGCCACAATTGATAAAGACAAGTATTCTGCATGCCTTCTTAACTACCCTATTAACTTCTCATTCCACCTTCAGGTATTTGTGAGCAAGCACCCCAAGCTGTGCAGGTTAGCTGGATTGGCTATGCTAAATTGGCTGTTGTGTTTCGGAATGTGTACAGTAGGTGGGTTACCCATGGTAAATATGCGGGTACAGGGATAGGGTAGGGGGTATTGCTGGATGGGATGTTCTTTGGAATCCTGAAGAAGGGCTTATGCCCGAAACGTCGATTCTCCTTCTCCTTTGATGCTGCCTGACCTGCTGCGCTTTTCCAGCAACACGTTTTTAAAAATTAAAAATCACACAACACCAGGTTATAGTCCAACAAGTTTATTCGGAAGCACTAACTTTTGGAGTGCAGCTCCTTCATCAGGTGGTTGTGGAGAATAAGATTGTAAGACACAGAATTTATAGCAAAACTTCACAATGTGATGTAACTAAAATTATATTGAAATAACTAAAATTGAAAAAGACCTGGATTGTTTGTTAAGTCTCTCATCTATTAGAGTGACCATGTTGGTTTCAGTTCTTTCATATGTAAATGGAAAAACTTATTTTAAAAGTTACATTCTCAAGTGAACTTTAACAATTGGTGTCTATTGGTGTCGGCCCAGATAATGTATTGAAGGTGTGAGATTCCCTGTAAGGCAGTTTGTGCCACAACGGTCAGACTAATTCTAATCTAAAAAAACAGATTTACAGACTATTACATGGATTCGTGCAGTTTTTGAGCAAGGTAAAACATAATTCTGCAAGTACAAATTAATCCACAAACTTATATGTGTACGTGTGTGTGGGGGGGGGGGGGGGGGGGGGCAGGGGGGGGGGGTGCTGCTGTTATGAGCATCTGTGAGAGATTGTATGTATGTGAGTGTAAAGGGGTATAAATCTGAGAGGGTGTGTGTGGGAGTCTATGTGTGAGCGCATGAGAGAGCGTCTGCATGAGTATGTGTGTCTGTAGGAGAGAGAGAGAGAGAGAGAGAGAGAGAGAGAGTGTGTAGGAGTGTCTGCCTGTCTGTGTGTGTCTGTATAGTGCAATGGGGTTACCTGTAATGTGACGAACCCAAGGTCCCAGTTGACGCCATGCCTATGGATGCCGAACTTGGCTATCAGCCTCTGCTCGGCCACTTTTTGCTGCTACCTGTCTCGAAGCCTGCCTTGGAGGACGGTCACCCGAACGTCCAAGGGCAAATGTCCCGGACCGTTGAAGCGTTCTCCGACTGGGAGGGAACCCTCCTGTCTGTTGATTGTTGTGAGGTGCCCATTCATCCATTGCCATAGCCTCTGCTTGGTCTCGCTAATGTACCATGCCTTAGGGCATCCTTGCCTGTAACATATGAGATCGACAACATTGGCTGAGTCACATGAGTATCTGTCACATACAAGGTGGGAGGTGTCCCCACACGTAATGGTGGTATCCATGTCAACATTTTGATGCGTCTTGCAGTGGTTACTGTGACAAAGTTGTATCATCTTGAAAGCCAGGCATTTTGCTACAAACAATGATCTGTTTGAGGTTTCATGGTTGTTTAAAGGCAAGAAGTGGAGGTATGGGGAAGGTCTTGCAAGTGCTCATCCTCATTGATAATATGTTGCAGGCTGTGAAGACCATGGCGTAGTTTTTCAGCTCCTGGGGAATACTTGACAACGAAGGGTATCCTGTCTGTCCCCTAAGTAGGTCATTACAGTTTCTCACTGTGGCACGTCAGTACTGGTGGTCAATGAGATAAGCATCATACCCGGTTCTTATGAGGACATCCCTCAGTACTTCCAAGTGCCCATCATGTTCCTCCTCATCTTGTGTATGCAGAGGGCTTGTCCACAGGGGATGGCTGTTTTAAATATGTTTCGGATGGAAGCTGGAGAAGTGTAGCATTGTGAGGTTATCCGTCGGTTTGTGGTACAGCGAGGTGCTGAGGTGCCCATTCTTGATGGAGATGCAGGTGTCCAAGAATGAGACAAATAGCAGAGAGTAGTCCATCATGAGTTTGATGGTGGAATGATGGTGGGATGACTCCTCTCCATGAGTCCAGAGGAAGAAAATATCGTCAATGTATCTGGTGTATAGTGTTGGTTGGAGAAGAGGTCTTGTTCAAACCTGTGTATGAAGATGTTGTTATATTGGGGTGAAAATTTGGTCCCCATGTCTGTTCTATGTGTCTGGATGAAGAACTGGTTGTCAAAGGTGAAGACTTTGTGATCAAGGATAAAGCAGATGAGTTGTAGGCTGGTGCTCGGAGATTGACAGTTGTTGGTGTTGAGTACTGAGGCTGTTGCAGCGATGTCATCATTGTGGGGGATGCTGGTGTAGAGTGTGGAAACCTCCATTGTGATGAGGAATGTTCCAGGTTCGACTGGTCTGTGGGTGCTGAGTTTCTGTAGGAAATCTGTAGTGTCGCAACAGAAGCCTGGGATCCCCTGTACAATGGGTTTCAAGATGCCTTCAACATAGCCAGAGAGATTCTCACACAGGATCCCATTGCCTGATACGATGGGGCATCCTGGTGCATTGCCTTTGTGTATCTTCAGAAGGAAGTAGAAGTCGCCAACACGAGAAGTACATGTGATGAGTGCAGTGAGGGAACTTTGAAGAACTGGGTCCAAAGTCCTGATCAATGTGTTTAGTTCACGGGTGAGCTCTTTGGTCGGATTGGCTAGTAGTTACCTCCTGGGTGTTCAGTTGTCAGTACACTTCCTTGCAGTCATCTGTTCTATTCTGAATGACAATGGCTTCTCCTTTATCTTCTGGTTTGATGATAATGTTGTGATTGGTTTTGAGATGTTCTGCCAATCCGGGACCTGTAGTGTTCATGTCACACTACAGGTGACCCCATTGCACTATACACACACACACACACATAGACAAACAGACACACAGACAGACGGACACACACACACACACTATCCTATAGACACACACTGACACAGTCCCTCTCCAATACACTCACACGTACATTCCCACAATACATTCTTACAGACTTATACCCCTTTCCACTCACATACACACAGTCTCTCACAGATACTCATACCACTCCCCTCCCAACACACACACCCACATGCACACATACACATATAAGTTTGTGGGGTGAATTTGTACTTGCAGAATTACATTTTATATTGTTCAAAAACTGCATGAATCTATGTAAGATTCTGTAAATCTGTTTTTTAGATTAGAATCAGTCTGACCATTGTGGCATAGACAGCTTCACAGAGAAGCTCACATCTTCAATACATTATCTGGGCTGACATGACACCAATCGTTAAAAGTTCACTTGAAAATGTAAGTTTTTTAAAAAACGTTTTGTGATTTACATATGAAAGAACTGAAACCACCGTGGTTATTCAAAAAGATGAGAGATTTAACAAATAATCCAGGTCTTTTTCAAATTATAATTTCAGTTACATCATGATCTTTATCTTCGTGTCTGCGTGGGTTCCCTCCGGGTGCCCCAATTTCCTCCCACAGTCCAAAAATGTGCAGGTCAGGTGAATTGGCCATGCTAAAAACTTGCCCAGAGTGTCTTACAATCTTATTCTCCACAACCACCTGATGAAGGAGCTGCGCTGCAAAAGCTAGTACTTCCAAATAAACCTGTTGGACTATAACTAGATATTGTGTGATTTTTAACTCTCTACTAATGTTAGACTGATCCAACACTATCACCCTTCTTGTAATTTCGAACAATATTAGTTGTCCTTAAATCCTCTGGCATCTCTCTGTGGCCAGAGATAATTTAAGAAGATCCTGATAGATTACCAGGATGTTTTTACATGTCTCATAGAACATAGAACATAGAACAATACAGAACAGAACAGGCCCTTTGGCCCACGATGTTGTGCCGAACTTCTATCCTAGATTAAGCACCCATCCATTCAATTGCCGCTTAAAGGTCACCAATGATTCTGACTCTGCCACTCCCACAGGTAGCGCATTCCATGCCCCCACCACTCTCTGGGTAAAGAACCTACCCCTGACATTCCCCCTATACCTTCCACCCTTCACCTTAAATTTATGTCCCCTTGTAACACTCTGTTGTACCCGGGGAAAAAGTCTCTGACTGCCTACTCTATCTATTCCTCTGATCATTTTATAAACATCTATTAAGTCACCCCTCATCCTTCACCGTTCCAATGAGAAAAGGCCTAGCACTCTCAATCTATCCTCGTACGACCTATTCTCCATTCCAGGCAACATCCTGGTAAATCTCCTCTGCACCCTCTCCAAAGCTTCCACATCTTTCCTAAAATGAGACAACCAGAACTGCACACAGTACTCCAAATGTGGCCTTAACAAAGGTCCTGTACAGCTGCAACATCACCTCACGACTCTTGAATTCAATCCCACTGCTAATGAACGCTAATACATCATAGGCCTTCTTACAAGCTCTATCCACCTGAGTGGCAACTTTCAAAGATCTATGAATATAGACCCCAAGATCCCTCTGCTCCTCCACCTTACTAAGAACCCTACCGTTAACCCTGTATTCCACATTCTTATTTGTCCTTCCAAAATTGACAACCTCACACTTGGCAGGGTTGAACTCCATCTGCCACTCCTCAGCCCAGCTCTGCATCATATCTAAGTCCCCTTGCAGCTGACAACAGCCCTCCTCACTATCCACAACTCCACCTATCTTCGTATTGTCTGCAAATTTACTGACCCACCCTTCGACTCCCTCTTCTAAGTCATTAATAAAAATTACAAATAGAAGAGGACACAGAACTGATCCCTCCTGAACTCCACTTGTAACTGGGCTCCAGGCTGAATATTTACCATCTACCACCACTCTCTGACTTCGACCGGTTAGCCAGTTCTCTATCCAAATGGCCAAACTTCCCACTATCCCATGCTTCCTGACTTTCCACATAAGCCTACCATGGGGAACCTTATCAAATGCCTTACTAAAATCCATGTACACTACATCCACTGCTCTACCCTCATCCACATGCTTGGTCACGTCCTCAAAGAAATCAATAAGACTTGTAAGGCAAGACCTACCCCTCACAAATCCGTGCTGGCTGTCCCTAATCAAGCAGTGTCTTTCCAGATACTCGTAAATCCTATCCCTCAGTACCCTTTCCATTACTTTGTCTATCACCGAAGTAAGACTAACTGGCCTGTAATTCCCGGGATTATCCCTATTCCCTTTTTTGAACAGGGACATAACATTCGCCACTCTCCAGTCCCCTGGTACCACCCCCATTGACAGTGAAGACAAAAAGATCATTGCCAACTGTTCTGCAATTTCCTCTCTTGCTTCCCACATAATCCTAGAATATATCCCATCAGGCCCGGGGGAACTTGTCTATCCTCAAGTTTTTCAAAATGCCCAACACGTCTTCCTTCCTAACAAGTATCTCCTCTAGCTTACCAGTCTGTTTCATACTCTCCTCTTTCAACAATACGGTCCCTGTCATTTGTAAATACTGAAGAAAAGTACTCATTCAAGACCACTCCTATCTCTTCCGACTCAATACACAGTCTCCCACTACTGTCCTTGATTGGACCTACTCTCGTTCTCATCATTCTCATGTTTCTCACATACGCGTAAAAGGCCTTGGGGTTATCCTTGATCCTACCCGCCAAAGATTTTTCATGCCCTCTCTTAGCTCTCCTAATCCCTTTCTTCAGCTCCCTCCTGGCTATTCTGTATCCCTCTAATGCTCTGTCTGAACCTTGTTTCCTCAACCTTATGTAAGCCTCCTTCTTCCTCTTGACTAGATATTCAACCTCCCTCGTTAACCAAGGTTCCCTCACACGACCATCTCTTTTCTGCCTGACAGGTACATACATATCAAGGACAGGTCGTATCTGTTCCTTGAAAAATTTCCACATTTCAATGACATCCTTCCCTGACAGCCTATGCTCCCAACTTATGCTCCTCAGATCCTGTCTTGCAGCATCGTATTTACCCTTCCCCCAATTGTAAAATCTGCCTTGTTGCACGCACCTATCTCTCTCCATAACCAAGGTGAAAGTCACAGAATTGTGGTCACCATCACTAAAATGCTCACCCACTAACAAGCCCATCACTTGTCCCGGTTCGTTACCAAGTACCAAATCGAATATGGCCTCCCCTCTGGTCGGACAATCTACATACTGAGTTAGAAAAGCTTCCTGGACACACTGCACAAACACCGCCCCGTCCAATCTACTTGATCTAAAGAGCTTCCAATCAATTCTGTTGTGGGCAAAGTCTTAGAGAGAATTGTAAGGGATAGAATTTATGAACATCTGGATAGGAATAATGTGATCAAGGATAGTCAGCATGGTTTTGTGAAGGACAGTTTGTGCCACACAAACCTTATTGAATTCTTCGAGAAGGTGACTAAGGAGGTGGACGAGGGGAAAGCGGTAGATGTAGTGTATATGGATTTTAGTAAGGCATTTGATAAGGTTCCCCATGGTAGGCTACTGCAAAAAATATGGAGGTATGGCATTGAGGGTGAGTTGGAGGTTTGGATTAGGAATTAGCTGGCTGGAAGAAGACAGAGGGTAGTAGTTGATGGTAAAGGTTCATCTTGGAGTGCAGTTACGAGCGGTGTTCCGCAAGGATCTGTTTTGGGACCATTGCTGTTTGTCATTTTTATAAATGACCTGGAGGAGGGGCTAGAAGGTTGGATGAGCAAGTTTGCGGATGATACGAAAGTCGGTGGAGTTGTTGACAGGGTGGAAGGATGTGTCTGGTTACAGCGGGATATAGATAAGCTGCAGAGCTGGGCAGAAAGGCGGCAAATGGAGTTCAATGTAGCGAAGTGTGAGGTGATTCACTTTGGTAAGAGTAACAAAAAGATGGGGTAATGGGCTAATGGTCGGATACTTGGTAGTGTGGATGAGCAGAGGGATCTTGGTGTCTATGGACACAGATCTTTGAAAGTTGCCACCCAGGTAAATAGTGCTGTGAAGAATGCATATGGCGTACTGGCTTTTCTTGGTAGAGGAATTGAGTTCCGGAGTCCTGAGGTCATGTTGCAGTTGTATAAGACTCTGGTGCGGCCGCATCTGGAGTATTGTGTGCAGTTTTGGTCGCCATACTATAGGAAGGATGTGGAGGCACTGGAACGGATGCAGAGGAGGTTTACCAGGATGTTGCCTGGTATGGTAGGAAGATCGTATGAGGAAAGGCTGAGGCACTTGGGGTTGTTTTCATTAGAGAAAAGAAGGTTTGGGGTGATTTGATAGAGGTGTACAAGATGATTAGGGGGTTAGATAGGGTTGACCATGAGAACCTTTTTCCACGTATGGAGTCAGCTATTACGAGGGGACATAGCTTTAAATTAAGGGGTGGTAGGTATAGGACAGATGTTAGGGGTAGATTCTTTACTCAGCGAGTCATGAGTTCATGGAATGCCCTGCCAGTAGCAGTGGGGGACTCTCCCTCTTTATGGGCATTTAAGCGGGCATTGGATAGGCATATGGAGGATAGTGGGCTAGTGTAGGTTAGGTGGGCTTGGATCGGCGCAACATCGAGGGCCAAAGGGCCTGTACTGCGCTGTATTCTTCTATAATATTTGGGAAGTTGAAATTGCCCATTGACTACTACCCTGTGGCTTTTGCACCTTTCCAAAATCTGTTTCCCAATCTGTTTCTCCACATCTCTGCTGCTATTGGGGGGTCTATAGTAAACACCCAACAAGGTGACTGCTCCTTTCCTATTTCTGACTTCAGCCCATACTACCTACAAAGGCAGATCCCCCTCGAACTGCCTTTCTGCAGCTATTATGCCATTTTTAATTCGCAATGCCACCCCCCTCCTTTTTTTACCACCCTCCCTCATCTTACTGAAACATCTGTAACCAGGAACCTCCAACAACCATTCCTGTCCCTCTTCTATCCACGTTTCCGTGATGGCCACAACATCGTAGTCCCAGGTACCGATCCACGCCTTAAGTTCACCCACCTTATTTCTGATACTCCTTGCGTTGAAGTATACACACTTGAGCCCGTCTCTGTGTCTGCAAGTATTCCCTGTCAATGCTACCTTCTCCACAGCCTCCCTACATTCTTGGACACCCTGAAAAACAGCTAACCTACTTGCTGGACTACAAGTCCGGATCCCATCCCCCTGCCAAATTAGTTTAAACCCCCCCCGAAGAGTGCTAGCAAACCTACCTCCCAGGATATTGGTGCCCTCTGGTTCAGGTGCAACCCATCCTGCTTGTATAGGTCCCACCTTCCCCAGAATGCAGTCCAATTGTCCAAATACTTGAAGCCCTCCCTCCTACACCATCCTTGCAGCCACGTGTTCAACTGCACTCTCTCCCTATTCCTTGCCTCACTGTCACGTGGCACCGGCAACAACCCAGAGATGACGACTCTGTCCGTCCTAGCTTTAAGCTTCCAACCTAACTCCCTGAGCTCCTGAATGGCCTCCCCACCCCTCTTCCTACCTATGTCGTTGGTGCCAATGTGTACCACGACTTCTGGCTGCACACCCTCCCCCTTAAGGATTCTGAAGACACGGTCTGAGACGTCTCGGACCCTGGCACCCAGGAGGCAACAAACCATCCGAGAGTCTCGCCCATGTCCACAGAACCGCCTGTCTGTCCCTCTAACTATCGAGTCTCCTATAACTAGCGCTCTCCTCCTCTCCCCCTTTCCCTTCTGAGCCTCAGAGCCGGACCTCGTGCCAGAGACCCGTTCATTGCAGCTTACCCCTGCTAGGCCGTCCCCCCCAACAGTATCCAAAGCGGTATACTTATTGTTGAGGGGAACGACCACAGGGGATCCCTGCATTGCCTGCTTCCTCCCCTTCCCACCTCTAACTGTTACTCAGCTACCTTTGTTCTCTGTTGTAACTATGTGGGCAGCACGGTGGCACAGTGGTTAGCACTGCTGCCTCACAGCGCCAGAGACCCGGGTTCAATTCCCGCCTCAGGCGACTGACTGTGTGGAGTTTGCACGTTCTCCCCGTGTCTGCGTGGGTTTCCTCCGGGTGCTCCGGTTTCCTCCCACAATCCAAAGATGTGCAGGTCAGGTGAATTGGCCATGCTAAATTGCCCGTAGTGTTAGGTAAGGGGTGGATGTAGGGGTATGGGTGGGTTGCACTTCGGCGGGGCGGTGTGGACTTGTTGGGCCGAAGGGCCTGTTTCCACACTGTAAGTAATCTAATCTATGTCCCTGTAGCTTCTATTTATCACCCTCTCAGCCGCTTGAATAATCCTCAGTCCATCCAACTCCAGCTCCAGTTCCCTAACGCGGTCTGTGAGGAGCTGTGGCTGGCTGCACTTCCTGCAGGTGAAGTCGGCAGGAGCATCGGTGGTCACCCCTACCTCAAACATCCTGCAAGAGGAACATTTTACTGCCTGCGCTGCCATAACTCTACACTTAGTCTCCAAAACAAGAACACTAAGTTGCTTACCTGTTCAGCCGACTGAGTCCTTTTTTTTTAGTTTAGAGGAGGAGGGAGGGTGGGAGACTTTACACGTGTAGTGTCTTGGGTTCCTTCTCCACTCAAACTTCTTACCTTCCCAGAAGCCTCTGTTGATGTCTTCTGGGTTCCTGCTCCTAGTTGAAAAAAACACAGACTGCGAAAAGAAAAACATTAATTTAAACTGGTCTCTGCTTACCTTCTGGCTCCCCTGTCTGTGTGCCCGCTGTAGCACTCAATGTCTCCAATGTCTTCCTGATTAATATCATCTTAAAGCACATGAAACAGTGATACTGAGTAAGCATCTGTCAATGAAGTCCCAGCTATCCTCATGTCCAACCTGAAAGACAAGATTGAAGAATTCGGCAATCGAGAGAGTGACAATTCTAACAGATTGTTAGCAACGCGGTAGCAGGGAAAATTTAAAAAAATACTGGAAACCTGAGAGTGGGCAGAGATCTAAAGAACTTCATCAGAACTTTGCAAATCTCACTACCTCTTGCTATCACCATTAAAGAAATTATGTTACAACTTTTACAAGGATGCTGCCAGGGTTGGAGGTTCTGAGTTATAAGGAGAGTTTAGAAAAACTCAGGCTGTTTTCTCTGGAGTGGTGGAGACTTGATAGAAGTCGATAAAATTATGAGATGCGTAGATAAGGTTGATGGTCAGAAACATTTTCCCCAGAGTTGAAATGTATAATGCGAGGGGCCATACATTTAAGGTGAGTGGGGGAAGGTGTGAGAAGAAAGTTTTTTAGACAGAGAGTGGTGGGAATCCGGACCACACTGACAGGGGTGGTGATGGAGACAGATACGATAGGGGCATTTAAGAGACTTTTAGATAAACATATGAATATGTGAGGAAGAGACGGATATGTGTCAAGGGAGGCAGAAGGAATTAATTTAATTTGGCATCACGTTCAGCACAACATTGTGAGCCAAAGGGCCCATTCCTGTGCTGTCCAGTTCTCTGTTGTTCTATATAATTTATCAAGACAAAGTTCTTGATTCAAACTTCAATGTGGAGGATGGTTGTCTGGAAGTGAAAATTGATGAATCCCATTTTCTAATTATATTATAGGTGTTATTTGGAGGATTTAGATATTTGCAAATGTTGTTTGGCATTTCCACTGCTCTGGAAGAGTATCAACAGACAGCAAGAGATAGTCCGTGATCTTCCTGGAACGGAAACTTATTGTGGATGATCTGCAGTTCTACGAATGTGAAAAAAAACTATTCCAGATCATTATCAGTATCTAGTGCAATTGTAAGGGGGTGCTTGCCAGACAAAGTTGGATATGAAATAATGCAATCCAAGATCAAATCAAGTATAAAAAAAGTTCTGGATCTTGACAAGATGAGAGATACAACAAAGATGTAACAACCAACATTTATGAAAGCAGTACAATGATTTATTGGATTTACAAACTATCTAGCAAAGCTCTTGCCTAACTTTTCATCAGTGTACAACTATCTATGCAAGCTCACTGCTATGGATGGTGGAATGGTACCAGGAAACAGAATAAGCAAATTTTAATAGAATTGAACTTCTACCGTCAGCAGCTCAACATCCTCTGGAAGTCATCAACTTAGCAAAGATATTGAATTTGAAAGACAAGCATCTTGCTCTGATCAAGCACTCATGGGAACAACATGAAGCTAGAAAAGCACCATCAATGTAGGAATGCACAAGTAGCTACCAGAGTAACTGAAAACAACAACTGATATGCATTTCATTTAAAGACATGAGGATGGAATAAATATGATGTGCAGTGACTGGCAAAAGTTGAACGTGCTAGAATAAATACATTAGGTGGAGTCTTCCCAGGTCCTGAACAATATGAACTATGGGAAGAAATTTGGGAAAATCAGGTGAAATGTTGAATGATGCCTTCTCGATGTTGAGACCAAAAAGTCACATTTTCCAGATATTGAGGTGAGATTCTTGCTAGTGAGCAATGAAGGGCCTGTTGACAGGAATTATTACTTATTGTCACCTTCATTATTACCAAATCTTGCTCCTCTTCCTGTACCAGCCATATAGAAACTGGACACAAGATGTCCAAACATGAAAGTCTGAAAAGGTGCTCGGCAATTCCAGCTGACTGTTTGCTCCTCTGGACCTTCACCTTTGATACCTGTCCCTAAAATCTTAATGTACATTCTATGGAATCGAGCCACATGCATGTCATACTGATGGAAATTGGTGTCTGATACATCCCAGCCTCATTGATTAATCACAGCACATTTCTGATCCATTCACAGTACATTTCTGCACTTTGATGCTGCATTTTGAAAATTACCAGCACTTCTCATTGTAATGCTGCAGCAAGGATATTTGTATTCAGGGACAGGTACCAGCTGATCAATTGGACCAGACTGTATCTTGCATCACTCTCAGGCTCACTGCCTTTATTCCTGATGAAGGGCTTTTGCCCGAAACGTCGATTTCGCTGCTCGTTGGATGCTGCCTGAACTGCTGAGCTCTTCCAGCACCACTAATCCAGTATTCATTCATTTTGTGTCTAGATGCTCATAGCATCCCTGCCTTGTCTTGCCCTTTTGCAGTTGGCCCACTTGGCCAGTCTTTAAAGATTCCCAGCACTTCTGTGTTGCCTTGCTGTTTAATACAGACGTTTAGCAAGGAGGCTTTTCATTAACGTCAACAGTCATCATTCAAAGGAGTGGACGAGGGCCAAAATGCAGGCTCAATCTTTGAATGAGAGCAAGAGAGGCTTTTTGGGGCAATTGCATCTAATATGTACTTGCAGAATATAAGTTGAAGTAATTTACAATTGTATCATCATTCATTTCAAATGCATTCACCCTACAAATGTGTTGAGAGCCAATGCTAGTCTCAAGCAACCTTGACTATGTCATTGATCTTTGCAGATTGAAGACACATCTCTGTGAAGTTGATGTAATCCCAGGTGAGCCACAAATTACAAAGCTAATACAAGACCTTGTTGACTGCACAGAGGCCTGGAGGTCCAATGCTCTCACCTGAACCATAAGTATAATTCTACATGCTTTTACGTGTTCTGGTATAATGTGTGTTCCGTCAATGGCCATAATGCGATTGACACATTGTGGTCGCAATTTGGATAACACAAACTTTCTACTAAACGTGTATAACGATTTTCCATCGCAAACTTCTACAGCGTGATTTTCTATAGCAGTTTTCCATGCTGCGATGTTGAAGAGAAACATAACTGTCGTGTTATACCAGAACTACCTTTATGCCTTTTATGGATAAGTTAAAAATCATACAACACCAGGTTATAGTCCAACAGGTTTATTTGGAAGCACTGCTTCGAAAGCTAGCACTTCCAAATAAATCTGTTGAACTATAACCTTGTGTTGTGTGATTCTTGGTGTCCACCCCAGTCCAACACCAGCTCCTCCATATTATGACTTTCGTGGATGATGTAGTGCTAGAAGGAGAAGTTCATCATGGAGCACATTTAATCTCTTCTTGCACCTTTGAAACATTATTGGGTGGTGCTTTCATTGGATTAAATTGCAAGGTCAAAATTGCATGTGGAGCCATTCAAACTTGTGAATGATGTGAGTGCTGACTGCTCTCTGTTTTATTTCTGATGTTGTCCACCCACAGGTTTATTGCACACATGATTGATGGATCCAGCCACAGCAGGCGTTATCATCACAATTGCTGCGATACAACAAAGGTGAGAGAAATGAAGGAGCAGCAATAGTGTCAGCAAGTCAGGATCAACAGACACCTCCAACAGACAGCGCCAAGAACCTTACATATGGAGAGGTACCCTCAGGGTGTGCAGGAAATACAGGAAAGCCAGAATATATTATAGACTCTGCTATTTCCTCCAGATGAGTGAAGCACAATGGCAGACTGAGGATGTCCTGGGGTACTGTCACAGAACGATGCCTGGTGTTGGAGTGAGACAGTTGATGGCAATCCAACCTCGTGACCATCAAGTGACAGCTTCTGAATTATTTATGCAACTGGCTGCTTCCAAGGAACCATTGTGATTGGATCTCTCAATTATCCATGCACAAATGTCCTAACACTGATCCCAATGCCATTTTTGCCAGATCACAGTATTTCATCTCAGTTCTCCCAATGAAGTTAGTGCTGCAGTCTGAGCAGTAAAATTTGGCATATTGCTGGCTTGCCCAGAAAGAGGGTAATTTCATAGTGTAATATTTCATAACACAGCTAAGTTCATCAAATCAAAAGGCCACAATGTGTATGTGATCAGTGATCATCGGTAGTATTTCTTGGAGCGCACTGGATACCATGAGAGCTGCTATGATGTTTATATCCTTGAGAGCTCTTTTTTCCTGCTGTATTTGAAAGGACAGAGTTTTATGAGGATGTTTACTGGAGGCAAGGGCTACTTTCTGTCATCATGACTGTGTAACACCTTTCCTGAGGCTGAGCATGATATAATGCTGTCTGTTCTTCAACCAGGACCATGGTGGAGCAGGCAATAAAGGTGAAGATCCATTGCTTGGATCCACTCCCTCCACTCCAACCCCAACCTCACTATCAAACCAGCAGACAAGGGAGGCACGGTAGTAGTTTGGCGCACTGATCTTTATACCAGAGGCTAAACGCCAGCTCGTGGACACCTCCTCCTACTGCCCCCTTGACCATGACCCCATCTCCCACCACCAAACCATCATCTCCCAGACCATCCATAACCTCATCACCTCAGGGGATCTCCCATCCACTGCCTCCAACGTCATAGTCCCACAACCCCACACCGCCCGTTTCTACCTCCTGCCCAAAATCCACAAACCTGACTGCCCCGGCCGACCCATTGTCTCAGCCTGCTCCTGCCTCACCGGACTCATCTCTGCATACCTCGACACAGTCCCGTCCCCCTTAGTCCAAGAACTCCCCACTTATGTTCGGGACACCACCTACACCCTCCACCTCCTCCATGATTTTCACTTCCCCGGCCCCCAGTGCCTTATCTTCACCATGGACATCCAGTCCCTATACACCTCCATCCCCCATCACGAAGGCCTCAAAGCCCTCCGCTTCTTCCTTTCCCGCCAAACCAAACAGTACCCTTCCACTGACACCCTCCTTCTACTGACTGAACTGGTCCTCACTCTGAACAACTTCTCTTTCCAGTCCTCCCACTTTCTCCAAACCAAAGGAGTAGCCATGGGCACCCGCATGGGGCCCAGTTATGCCCGACTCTTCGTTGGAAATGTTGAATAGTCCATCTTCCGCAGCTACATTGGCACTAACCCCCACCTTTTCCTCTGCTACATCGATGACTGTATCGGCGCTGCCTCGTGCTCCCACGAGGAGGTTGAACAGTTCATCCACTTTACTAACACCTTCCACCCCGACCTCAAATTTACCTGGACCGTCTCAGACAACTCCCTCCCCTTCCTAGACCTCTCCATTTCTATCTCGGGCGACCAACTCATCACAGGAATTTATTATAAACCGACCGACTCCCACAGCTACCTAGATTACACTTCCTCCCACCCTGCCCCCTGTAAAAACCCCTGTAAAAGGGCAAACTCTGGACTGCCACTGCTTAACAGGCCGCAGAGCAGAGGTCAAAGATAGTGCAGTGCCAGAGTTCCCAGTTATGAGTACCACTACCAATGGCAAGTTGGAACACAATGGCACACAGAGAAAAGCCCAAAGTGAAACTCTACAGAACTGACAGTTGATTTCTGGCAAGATTCAGCTTACTGTTGTGTTCATGAGCGATTATTTTCCTTTGCATATATATTTTGGGTAATTTGGGGTTTCTAAAGAATTTATAACAGAGAAATAGGGGAATCTAGGTGGCAGAGACCCAAACTTTCCTTGTGAGGCTCACAAGTTTTGTATTATCCAACTGTGTCTGCTTTGGCAAGTCTTACCAGTTGGAGATCCATTGAAATAATCTCAAATTATCAAATGAGTGATATGACCTCCATTTCCACATATTGAAGAAGTAACCATCACTCTCAAAGAAACATTTCAAAAACTGTGTGAAGACAATTGCTGTGGGGTGTGGTGCACGGTTGCTGCAGAGAGAAGGAACATCAAAATCCAGAGTGGCACTGGGAATTGAAAAAAAACCTGGTCGTGCATTTTAATCTTGCACTAAGCTTATTGCTGCATTAGTGGTTTGAGACAAAATTGATCCTCAGGAACTAAATCACCCCTTACTGTGAATGAAATCCTACTGTACATGATCACTTAATAAATATTTTTAAATTTCCATTAGAAAGACTGACAAAACATGTTGCCATAAAAAAAATGAGAACTTTAAACAACAGTTCTGGATATCACATTTCTAAATTTTACACTTTTGTTTGTACAATTTAGATAGCAACATAAAGTAGAGTAAAAAATACCATAAAATACAAATATGGTCACAATGGTCCGTGACTGCTCTCTGCAAAGTCTGTCCTGCTAGCCCCATCTCCAATCCAGCTATTTTAAAAAAGGGCAGGCAGAACGTAAAATGTGCTGCCATTTCATCATGTGTTTATCATTCATTAGGTGTACCCAACAGAATATAAGAGTTTTTAAAAATACTTAAGTGGCGATTGCCACCAGTCCCCAGGGGAGGCCTCCTGCAGCCTGAATTCCCATTGTGGTCCACTTAACGTGGGCTTGGCTGAGTGGAAACCTGATAGAATTATGTGCAAATAGGATTATGAGCCCTCCTGATTGGGTTGGGAATCTCCGGGAATTGGCATCAGTCTCCCAATGGCCAAAAAAAGCATTCTGGATTATTTTAAGATATTGTTTTAAACAAATCAGTCAGATAATTCATCCCTCTGAGACAAAGCTGGAATAGCACAGTGAGTAATATCTAACAAACAGTTACAATATTTCACAAAATGTTACTTGCTGTTGGTGAAAATAGCTGAGACTTTGAATGAATATCTGCACTGTAGTCAAATTATAAATTAATTGTTCAGTTACATAGATTATATAAAATTTCAACCCTGAATTTAAATTTCAACTACATTGTGATGGCTTTTCTATACAAGTAGTAATGGGTGATAGATTCCGATAACTTTGGTCAAAATATGCCTTGTATAAAAAAAACCCTGTGCAGATATGTCAGGCAACAGTGCCTTATACTACACCAATACTTTTGGCAGTGAAAGAATGTAGTCTTTAAATCAGCACAATAACAAGCCACAGACTTTGCTATAGAGGATGAAATCATTATCTGAATATGTGATGAGGTATCAAATATAAAATTAGATCTATTTTTAAGAGTTAAATAGTTATCACAGTGAGGTGTGAAACTTTCATCTGTCGGTAGTCCGTTTTACATTACATGTTTGTCTGAAACTTAAAGGGATTAATTTACACAAGATGTGGGAGAGGCAGGCATGGCTAAACCACAAGTTGTAAACAGTGCTGTCTTAACTTACATGAATACTGGCAAGAACTAAAGGATTTTCACATAATTTTTATTTGCATTTTTAAGAATTGGAAAAGAGAAAAATCATGACAAGTTTGTTAAAAATAATACTGTATATGAACATATTTGGAAAAGAATTTCTGTGGTCAGTTCTTTCAGCAAGATTTTCTGTATTTGGTGTTTTTTTACAAAAACGCAAACTTGTTCCTTTAGAAGTGTTTATAAATGCGCTGACAACAATACAATGCACTGTAGTCAGGGAACCTGCACCATCTTATTCCTCATATTGAATATCAATCATACCATACAAATTTCTAATTTTAAAAATATAGTTTGTCATGTTTTGAACAAGAAAACTAAGCATGCTTCAATCACATTGTCCATGAATGGTTTAAAATGTTAGGCTTGGCACTCCATAAGAGAAAATTGTAGGTAAATTTTGTTTATGATTTTATTTGTCAAAAAGCACATGACACAGTTACTTTACAGCCCGTTGTACAATTAGTACAAACAAGCCGTTCTAAATCTGCAAGGTCAAACCTGAAAAATCCTTCTCTCTAATGTTTGGGAACTTGTGCCAAAATTGGGAGACATGTCCTACAGATTAGATGAGCCTGACCATCATACTCAATGAATCACACGCCATGATCAATGTCCCCCAACTGCTCTGTGGGTGTCTTTGAGTATGTCTTTTGCACCAGCAGGACAGATTTGTGAGAAATGGCAGGATGTTGGTATACTGCCAAGAGAGAGTGGCCATAGCAACCTCCAACATTGCCTCCAAATCCCACAAAGTCTCAAGGCATCAAATCAAACTGTGGAAGGAAGCCTCCTGCAGAGTACCACTCAACAGTTGAATCAGCGTTCCTTCAAGAGGCCACACTATTTTCACAGGAGATAGTGAGGGCATAGAATGTTGACTAGAATGGCTACTGACTGCTTCTAACCAAGTTGGCTGATTCCTGGAGGACATATCTGCTAGATCTGTGGCAGGTGATGAAAGAACAGACATAAAATTGCTACTCATTCTCACCTTCCAATTAACCGGACACATTTATCCTTGGCATATCAGTTGGAGAAACTGTCACACAGATGTTGTGGACATTAAGTCCTGTCTTCACACTGAAAATACCCTTGATCATGTAATGTAACACTGCCACTATGCCAAATGGAATAGATCAAAAACAGAATTAGCAGCTCAATACTGGGAACCTTTGATATGGGATACCAGATCTGCGGAGCGGGTTCAGTCAGAGCTGTGGCAGCCCAGTAGACTGAACCTGGGGGTGTACAGCAGTAGGAGCTACTGGATAAATATCTGAGGAGTGGGGTCGATCAAAACAAAGGTGGAAATGTACAGCAAAGCAAACCTGGGAGTGAGTAATGGCAGGAATGACCAGATGAATACCTGAGCAGCAGGGTCAGTCAGAGTGGGACTGATGTCAGCCAAAGCTCTGGTGGTGACATCATAACTCAGAAAGTAGGTATATGACCCAATGCTCATATATTGGGTCTGGAGACTGAGTGAATCATTTCAGGAGGGAGATAGAATATAAAACATTTACTTTTGTCATTGTGGTTTGTTAGGAATAGAGAAGGAGAGTGTGAAATCTGATTTTGTTGATTGGTGGGTAAGGTTGTGTTATTTGTTCCTAGATTATTGTATGTAGTTGATAAGGTTTATAATGGCAGGAGAACTTGGACCTATGAAATGATCTTCCTGCAAGGTGTGGGAAATTAGGGACTCTTCTATTATCCATGGTGACTATGTATGTGGAAAGTGTGTTCAGCTGCAGCTCCTGATTTGCCACATGGAACATTTGGAGCTGCAGATGGACTCACTATGGAAGATCCATGAGGCTGAGAATATTGTGGGTAGCACATTTAGCAAACTGGTTACACCACAGGGTAAAAGCTACACAAGCAGAAAAGAGTTAGGTGACCATGAGGAAGTGTGGATAGACAATGCAGGATTTCCTTGTGGCTATTCCCCCCTCAAACAGATATACTGTTTTGGATACTTTTGGGGGGAATTACCTTTTGAGGAAAGTAACAGCAGCAGCCAGACCAGTGACACCATGACTGGCACTGTTGTACAGGAGAATGGGTTGAAGCGTTGGCAAAGTGTAGTGATAGAGAACTATATAGTCGGGGCACAGATAGATGTTTCTGTGGCTGCGGTTGCCAGACTCCAGAATGGTGTATTGCCTCCAAGGTGTCAGGGTCAAGGATGTCTCTGAGCAGGCACAGGATATTCTGAAATGGAAGGGTGAGCAGCCAGAGATCATGGTGCATATTGGTACTAATGACATAGGCAGGCAGATAGATGAGCCCCTGCAAAGGGAATTTAGGGAGTTAGGTAGGAAGTTGAAAAGCAGGCCCCTCATGTTGTAAATTGGGATTACTCCTTGTGCCACATGCTAGTAGGTCAGAAGGCACATTAAAATGCATGGCCAAAGAGCTGGAGCAGAAGGGAGGGATTCAGCATTCTTGATCTCTTCCAAGGCAGCCGAGGTCTGTAGAAGGAGGCAGTTACACCTAAACTGGAGGGGCACCAATATCCTTGCAAGAAGGTTTGTTTCTGCCCCTCATGAATTATAGACAGTGCTGGTTTAAACTAGTATGGCTGGGATGTGGTGGACACCATGACACAGGTCAGCATGAAGGGTGTTTGAGAAGAGAGGTACTAAGTCAAGTAAATGTAGTAAGAAAAATAGGCAGGGCCAGGTTAATGAACATGGTGGGGTTGGCATTCTGAAGCATATTTACTTTAATGCAAGGAACATAACTTGTCCGATGAACTTAGAACCTGTATTAATACATGGAGTTATGATATTGTAGACATTGAGAGAAGGGCAGGAATATAGAACATTACAGTGCAGTACAGGCCCTTCGGTCCTCGATGTTGTGCCGACCTGTGGAACCAATCTGAAGCCCTTCTAACCTACACTATTCCAATCTCGTCCATAGAACATAGAACATAGAACAGTACAGCACAGAACAGGCCCTTCAGCCCACGATGTGCTGATCACTGATCCTCATGTATGCACCCTTAAATTTCTGTGACCATATGCATGTCCAGGAGTCTCTTAAGTGTCCCCAATGACCCTGCCTCCACAACTGCTGCTGGCAAAGCATTCCATGCTCTCACAACTCTCTGTGTAAAGAACCCGCCTCTGACATAACCTCTATACTTTCCTCCAACCAGCTTAAAGCTATGACCCCTCGTGTTAGTCATTTCTGCCCTGGGAAATAGTCTCTGGCTATCGACTCTATCTATGCCTCTCATTATGTGTCTGTGTCTGTCCAATGACCATTTAAATGCCCTTAAAGTTGGCGAGTCTACTACTGTTGCAGGCAGTACATTCCACGCCCCTACTACTCTCTCAGTAAACAAACTACCTCTGACATCTGTCCTATTTCTATCACCCCTCAATTTGAAGCTATGCCCCCTCATCTTATCCATCACCATCCTCGGAAAAAGGGTTTCACTGTCCACCCAACCTAACCCTCTGATAATCTTAGATAATGCAATATATAAGACTGACACTCAATATTCCTGGATTTAGATTTTCAGGTACGATAGACAGAGATGTAAAAGGGGTGCGGGAATTGAATCAGTAATTAAGGAGAATGTCACAGATGTACTAAGAGAGGACATCTCGGATGGCTCATCCAGTAAGACAATAAAGGTAGAACTTAGGGATAAAAAAATGCAATCCCTATACTGAGATTTTACAATAGGCCTCCCAATAGCCAGCGAGAATGAGAGAATCAGTTATGTATGCAGACCATGGAAAGATGAAAAAACAAGATTGTGATAGTGGATGATCTTACTTCCACAGTATTCACTGGGACCCCCTTAATGCCAGGGCTTAGATAGGGTAGAATTTGTTAGGTGCACCCAGGAGTGATTCTTGAAACAATTCAACTAGGGAAGGGGCCATATTAGACGTTCTATTGGGAGTCAGCGTGGCTAGGTGATGGCAGTTTCAGTGGGGGAGCATTTTGGAAACAGTGATCATAATTCTGTAAGTTTTAAGATACTTTTGAAAAGGTTGAGATAGTCCTCAAGTAAAAGTGTGAAATTGGGAATGGCTAATTACAACAATTTTGGCAGGGACTGGAGAAATTGGATTGGGGCAACTGTTTGAATGTAGTTGAAATGTGGGATTCTTTCAAAATCTATTTGACAAGCTTTCAGGACTAGCATGTTTTTGTGAGGATGGTAGGTAAAGATGGCAAGATTCAGAAACCTTGGATAATGATAGATGTTGTAACTATACTTAAAAAGAAAAAAGAAGCATATGTAAAGTTTCGGAACCAGAGGAAATGAGTGAGGTCCTTAATGAGTATTTTGCTGAAGTATTCATCAAGGAGAAAGACATGAGTGATGATAAGCTTGGAGAGGGGTTTGTTGAAACGCCAATGCCTGTCACTATTAAGAAGGATGAGGTGTTTATGAATTCATAGATTTATACAGCACCAAAAAGGCCCTTCAGCCCATCAAGTCTGCACCAACATAACTACCACTAAAAGTGTACTAATCCTAATTTCCTTCACTTGTTCCATAGCCTTGAATATTATGATATTTGAAATACGTATCCAAATATTTTTCAAAAGTTGTAAATTTCCAGCCTCCATTTCCTTCCAAGGCAGTGTATTCCAGATGTTCAAAGTTTGTGAGAAGATTTGTAGCTCGGGTGCTCATTGTTGTGGTTCTGTTCGCCGAGCTGGGAATTTGTGTTGCAAACGTTTCGTCCCCTGTTTAGGTGACATCCTCAGTGCTTGGGAGCCTCCTGTGAAGCGCTTCTGTGTTGTTTCCGCCGGGATTTATAGTGATTTGTATCTGCCGCTTCCGGTTGTCAGTTCCAGCTCTCCGCTGCAGTGGTCAGTATATTGGGTCCAGGTCGATGTGTTTGTTGATAGAATCTGTGGATGAGTGCCATGCCTCTAGGAATTCCCTGGCTGTTCTCTATTTGTCCTATAATAGTAGTGTGGTCGACCAGCTATCCTTAGTAGCCACACACGCAGATGACAAGCAACATGAGTTCAACTGGGACAACACTGGGAAGCGGCAAAGACAAACCACTATAAATGCAGGAGGAAACATTACAGAAGCGCTTCACAGGAGGCTCCCAAGCACTGAGGATGTCACCTAGACAGGGGACGAAATGTCTGCAACACAAATTCCCAGCTCGGCGAATGGAACCACAACAGTGTATTCCATATTTCCACCATCCACTGAGTGAAAAGGCTTTTTTTCCCCCAAATCTCTTCTGAATCCCCTGCCCCTTACCCTAAAATATTCCCTCTTGTGATTGATTTCTCAACCAAGGAGAACAGTTGCTCTCTATTCACCCTGTCCGTACCTGTCATGACTTTATGTACCTCAGTCATGTCCCCATCAGTCTTCTCTGTTTAAAAGAAAATAATCAAAGTCTATCTAGTCTTTCCTTATAGCTCAATTTCTCCATCCCAAGTAACATCCTGGTGAACCTCCCATGTACCCTCTCCAGTGCTATCATGTCTTTCCTGTAATGAAGTGACTAGAACTACACACAGTGCTACAGTTGTGGCCTAACCAATCCTCTCTATAACTCCAACAATACCTCTCTTATACTTTACGCCACGACTGATGAATGTAAGCGTCTCATATGCCATATTCATGTGGGGCTCTGCCGAATTCAAGGATCTGTGAATAATTACCCCAGGATCCCTATGTTCCTCTAAGCTTTCTAGTGTCCTGCCATTCATTAAATACTCCCTCATCTTGTTTCTTCTTCCAAAGTGCATCACCTCACACTTATCAGAGTTACATGCCATCTCCCACTGGTCTGCCATCTATGTACCTTCTTGTAACCTACAACCATCTCCTTCACTACTAATCATTCTTCCAATCTTGGTGTCATCTACAAATTTGCTTAACATGCTTCCCCACATTTTCATCTATATCATTTATGTATTTAACAAACAATGAAGGTCCAAGTACTGACTCTTATGGTACACTACTAGACATCAACCTCCATTCGCTCAAACAGCCACTACCCTTTGTATTACGAAGCCAGTTTCCCTCAATTCCACATGTTTTAACCTCCTCAATCAATTTCTTTTATGGGACCTTGTCAAAATTTTTGTTAAAATCCATATAACCACATCAACTGGGACATAACCTCCCGCTAACAAAGTCACACTGACTATCCCTAATTAACCAATACTTTTCCTAGTGGGTATTAATTTGGTCCTTCAAAATTTCCTCCAATAGTTTCCCTATCACTGACATGAAGTTTATGGGTGTGTAACTTCCTTGTTCATCACTAAATTCCCTCTAAAACATGGAACCACAATAGCCATTCTAATGTTGGCTACCTTGAAAAATGTTAAGGCAGATAAGTTCCCAGGGCCTGATGTGATTTATTCTAGAATACGGAAAGAGGCAAGAGAGGAGATTCCTCAGGTATTGGCAGAGGTCTTTGCCTCTTTAGTCACAGGTGAGTGTGGCAGGGTATTCCCCAGAAGTCTGGAGAATAGCCAATGTTGTTCCTTTTTTCAAGAAGGGCAAAGGGACAATCCAGGATGTTATGAGCCAGTGAGCCTGACATAATCAGAAGGGAAATTGCTAGAGAAGATTTTTAGGGGCAGGGTTTACTTGCATTTAGACAAGAACGGTCTTATTACAGATAGTCAGCATGGTCTATATGGACTTTACTAATGCATTTGCCAAAGTCCGTCATGGTAGGCTTAACTACGCGGAAGATCAAATTACGCGGAATCTGTGGTGAGTTGGCAAATTGTATACAAAATGCATTTGGCCATAGAGGAGCCTGAGTAGTTGTGGATGGGTGTTTTTCTGACTGGAGGTCTGTAACCAGTGGTGTTCCACTCGGACAAGTGCTGGGTCATCCATTGTTTGTAATACATTTGAAAACGTTGGTTAGTAAGTTGGCAGATAATGTGAAAATTGTTGGAGTTGTGGATAGTAAGGAAGGGTATGAGAGAATGCAACAGGATACATATTAGCTGGAAAGCTGAATGGGGAAATGGCAGATGGAGTTTAAATTGGACAAGTGTGAGGTGATATATTTTGATAGGTCAAATGCAAGGGGAAAGTATACTATAAACAGCAGACCCTTAGGTATCGAAGAGTGTGGTGCTGGAAAAACTCTTCGAGCTCGATCTCCAGTATCAGCAGTCCTCACTTTCTCCCATACCCTTAGGAGCATTGATATACAGAGGGATTTTAGGGTCCAAGTCCAAAGCTCCCTGAAAGTTGCAACACAAGTGGATAAGGTGGTAAAGAAAGTGTATGGCATGATCACCTTCATTAGTTGGGGCTTTGAGCATAAAAGTTGGCAAATCATGTTGCAACTGTATAAAGTTTTGGTTAGTTCACTTGTAGACTACTGTGTACAATTCAGGTAGCTGTACTATAGAGACTTTGGAGAGCATGCAGAAGAGGACTATGTTACCTGGATTGGAGTGTATCAGCTATAAGGTGAAGTTGAACAAACTTGAATTGTTTTTGCAAGCATGTCAAAGGCGGAGGAGTGACCTGATTGAAGTATACAAAATATGGGCGGCACGGTGGCACAGTGGTTAGCACTGCTGCCTCACAGCGCCAGAGACCCGGGTTCAATTCCCGCCTCAGGCGACTGACTGTGTGGAGTTTGCACATTCTCCCCGTGTCTGCGTGGGTTTACTCCGGGTGCTCCGGTTTCCTCCCAAAGTCCAAAGATGTGCAGGGTAGGTGAATTGGCCATGCTAAATTGCCCGTAGTGTTCGGTAAGGGGTAGATGTAGGGGTATGGGTGGGTTGTGCTTCGGCAGGGCGGTGTGGACTTGTTGGGCCGAAGGGCCTGTTTCCACACTGTA
Source organism: Chiloscyllium punctatum (assembly GCF_047496795.1). Lineage (NCBI taxonomy): Eukaryota > Metazoa > Chordata > Chondrichthyes > Orectolobiformes > Hemiscylliidae > Chiloscyllium > Chiloscyllium punctatum. The sequence continues at coordinate 44,326,321 of NC_092752.1, read as the reverse complement.
AGTAATCTAATCTAACCTAATCTAAAATAATGAGGGGCATGAATAAGGTGGATATACGGAATTTCTTTCCTGGGGGTAATATCAAAACCAGGGGCATCAGTTGAAGACAAGGGAGGGAAAATTTAAGGAGATGTGTTAAGGAACATCTTACACAGAGAGAGGTAGGTACCTGGGACATCCAGATAGGGGAGCTGGTAGAAGCAGGTACGATAACAAAAGTTTAAGGAACATTTAGTCAGACACATGAACAGGCAGTAATGGAAGGGATATGGACCATGTACAAGCAGATAGCATTAGTTTACAGTAACATCATGATCGGCCACATAAGGTGGGCCAAAAGGACTGTTCCTGTGCTCTACTGTTCTATGTTCTATGTCCATAAAAGCAACAGTAATTGTCTTCAAACATAATTTACAACCTCATCTATGCACCATGCTGAATGCCTCTATGACTCTAAGGTGTAATTTTAAAGTTTGAAATCATATTTGATTATTTGAATGCACTAATCATGCATTATTCAGTTAAGTTAAACTATCACGCAGCGTAAGATTGGCATCTACCACTTGGCAATGAATTTGTCAACCCAAACTTGACCTCAGTTTTGAATTGGAAATCCAGTACCAAGAATTAATTTATGATCTTCACAGAGGCAGCCAATTAAGAAGCTGTTCAAAAACCAACATCCACAGTTCAGATGTCACATAGTCCTGGGAAATGGCAGGTCCAATAGGAAAAGCGACTGGGAGGTCTAATAAACATTGCCACAGCAATGTCCAGCCGCTTGGCACGGGAGAAGAGCTGGGTGCTGTTGAGGCAGATAGGATATTGCAGGGACTACTTATAATAGAAGCATCCTCTGCTATGTTGAGTTTAGGATATACTGTAACTTCCAAAGTACATTAAATTTTAACGGTATTATCACTTTTTAAAATTTTATATTATTTTATCATTTTACATTAATCAAGAGGTGAGTTGATAATCATTTTCTGTGCAATGGTTTCACTTTTATATCAAATCTCACTTAAAAAGCTTCAGTAATTAGTGATTATATTGTTAGACAATCATGGTCTAGCAGTGCTTGTTTACTGTCTAATATGTTCTGAATAATTGTACATTACACATCACGTAATTGCTGGCACCACACACCAATTAAGTGATTCTCATTCAGTAAGTTAGAAACAATGGGATTTATTTGATGTAACAAAATCCTTTCTGGGCTATATTATTTGAGTTAAGGATGAAAGACTTGAACTTAAACATAGTGGGGGTAATTCTTCAACTAATTAGATTTGCTTGCTCATTGCAAACTCATGAGCAGAATATAATGCAGCCAAACCTCAGGGATGAACTTTAACATGGTGGTGTGCAGGGTGCAGGTGTGCAGGGTGCAGGTGCAGAGTTTGGGTGCAGGTGGAATATCAAAACAAGGAAATATATAATACCTTGCACCCATCTTCAATCTATGGGATTCAAGGTTTCATTCTAGTGCAATACACTATTTACATGCGATCCTTCAGGAGAGCTGGGAATTTGCCAATTGCTTTCCAGGTCTAGTGATTCCCCAGCAGTGGAAACAAGGCAAGCAGCAATAGAAGAGACTGAATCAAATTCAGGCAGCAAATATTCTGTTTACACAACTTACTACCAGGAAAGTGTTTCACAAGAGAATGTTTGCTGAGGGTTGACTTTTCAAATGTACACATTGTTGATTGTTGTAATTTTTTTTAAGGGATGCAAATCTGCCATCCTTACCTGGTCTGGCCTAAATGTGACTCTGAACTTTATTTTCTTGGAGATTCAGTCGAGTTAGAGACAAGCTGTTTGGATCTCTGCTCTGTCTGCTGAGATGCTCTTGGGTGTTGTCTTCTGACTCAGACTGCTCCATCTATACCTGTACAGAGACAGATTTACCATCAGGTATCAAGGCAGCATGTCAGGTACTGACAAAGTGTCAGGACGTTGAGTAATAAGTGGAAGCACTTTTCATATTCTACTTCTACAAACATTTTTCTCAAAGCCCAGTTGCAGTTCACTGTGCTAGAGAACACTGTCTCACATCAATCTAGTTGCATAATTCTTAGACTGAGATTTCTGTCCATCTCATTAGGATCAGCATCAAGATCAAGGCGTTATTTGAGTGGAGTGTTTGATGGTTCATTGAGCTGGTCATTCTATCCATAGAAGAATAAATTGCTTCTTTTCTTTCCAATTTCAATCCATATACTTTCTCTATACTCATTGAAGGCCGGCTTTGTGTGCTTGTCACTGCATCATACATTTGTTCAATTATTTTATTGACAGTTTGTCTTTCACGTATTCACTCAATGTGTCATCATTTATTATTCATCTCTTATTGATCTTCAGAAGTATATGATGAGCCATTGAGTTCATGTTATAAAGCTCCTTACACAGGACAGTTTCATGATTTTGACTCAGTTGTAGTAAAGAAAAGCAATATATTTCTATTTCAAAATAGTGTGTGACTTGGGAGGCGACCTGCAGTTAGTGGTGTTCTCGTACACTTGCTGTTCTTATTCTTCCAGTTAATAGACGTCAAGATGGCAGCAGGATAGCAGCACAGCATTCAGGTTCCTGAGCTTGGGAGCCCAGAGTTCATCTGGTCCATCCGCTGTTCCTCTTTTCCCCTTCTTTCTCTGCTTCTTTAAAAACCTTGCTTACTCACCTTCTTCTGGACAGCTCGGATGGCATCGAGGTGTCTAGCATGTTGAAGGAAATGGTCGCTCCTGGTGATGGTGGAGGGAGGCAAATTTGGACCCAGTGCCCATTGTGGGACTTGACAGCCTCAGTGGCTGCATTGTCAAGCTCAGCCCAGTACAGACTCACGGCAGCGTTGACATCAGTAGAGGCAAGAAGACGCAGAAGAATGGCAATTCTTGTTCTAATGGCAGCAGCACGGTGAAGGGACTCGAAGCTGGCCAACTGCTTCATGCTGATGATGGTCTCACTATTGGACTGGAAGAGCTCAGGGCAAGGCCCTTGGCTAAGCACTTCACAAGGACCGTAATGTTGAACATTTTAACTTTGTTTCTATATTTTTCCACTTCATACTCTATGTCTGGTTTATTGCTGTGATTTAAGATGGCGCCAGAGATCAGTGACATTACACAACACTTCTCACTATATTTGAAACAAACTCATGCAACAATTCTTTTGCCTGCTCTCCCTGCCGATCAATTCTCCTTCCAAACAAAAAGTACTTTCTTCTCAGCCAGAGTCCATTTGATAGCTCCAGCTGCTTCACCATCACCACCTGCTTGTGGAGGTCACAGAGAACTGCTCAGCTCCTTTGGTCATTGTTCTCCATTACAATTACCAAATTCTGTTGGAGATCTAACAAAAATCTAACATAACATCACATCACTCACTCACCCACTCTCACAAAATGCAATGAAAATACAGTTAAGGAGAATGGAGAACTTCTACAAGTTATGAACAAAAATGTAGTTTGGAATCCATGTGATTGTTTTATTTTGTGAAACATGCCTGATTTAGAAGAGGGTCTCACTCCTGAAATACAATTAAATGAATCTGATAGCTGAAGTCATATACCTGAGTCAGTGCAGGATTCACTTAAAGAGATGAATTTTCTGCAGGTCATACTTATTGCCTCATTACCAGGAGGTTTGTTGTACTGATGGATTCAAAGAAGAGGCATGGTGACTTTATTATGTTATAATCAACAGTCCATAAGCATTAATGATATTATTCTTCTTTGTATCATAAAATCGCTAGAGTGTGGTCATTTGGTCCATCAAGTCTAAGCGACCCTTCCACCAAGACCCACCCCTGTAAACCTGTGTTTCCCATCACTAATTGACCCTATGTCCCTCGCTGCGTGAGGCAGCAGTGCTAACCACTGAGCCACCATGCACTTCTGTTCCTTTTTAAGGACCACACAGAAGATTAAAAAGGTCAGCATATTATTGACCTCACCCTTTTTGAATATTATGTTGGACTCAAGTTGATTCGCCACAACCTGGATTATTGTTTTCAATCTTGTATTTAATTGGGGAAAGGGAAATGCTAGGAGGAATTCATGGAAGAGGTGTGATCTATGTATTCTTTGCAGGATCTAGAGAAAGGAGAATTTACCTTATTCAACTCATCTTCTTCAGTTCCAAGTTAGTCTGGCAGCCAGCTCCTAACCAGCTTAAATATATTAAGAATGGGCCTGTTTCCATTAGATACTGTTCTCACCAACTATTCAGGAAAGGAGGCTAAATTTTAGGACAAGAATCTATTCCCGAGTAACACATTGCATATCTTACTGTCAGATAGGGCTAAAATGATCAAGACCAGAAGAAAATTATTAAAAGGGGAATAAAATAAGTTTCAAAAACATAGTGCAAACTATCTATTGGAAGTTGTTATGTCCAATGGAAAGTAGCAGTTCATTCTGGCATCCTAACAACATAGTAACAGTAGTGAAAATTGGTGGCAATTTATCTTTTCTGTACTGTCAAGCTCCTCCTGATCATATACAATATGCTGCCTCAAAATGGTAAGGAAATGACAGACAGGAAATGATTATGGTTAACAAAAGTTGGACTTATTCCCATAAGCACTGAACCATGTCTTCTGGTGCACATATTTCCCTTTAAATTGTCAATTAAGTATTCTCCAAAAACTTGAATGTCTAATAGTATAAGTACATGGATTAGATTTGAACTAGAATCCTTGATCAGAACGTACCAGAATAATGCAATATGATATTTCTCTTTTAGCTGCTGACTAACCTTCTTGGCTTTACTGGCACCTTTAATTCAGATTCCCAACATTAAGTAATTTGAAGTCTACCCAAAGTTTTTATTTTCTTATTGGAATGTTACTGAAACTGACAAGTGATTAATAGTCACTTACGTCTGGTCGGCTTTGTCTGATGACGTGGTTTCCCCCCTCTCCAAACCCCCCAACCAACCCTTCTTCAACCCTCCCCCAGCGTCCAAGACCTCCTGTCATAAATGGAAAGACTCTTGATGGGAGTGAAGCCAAAATCTTGTGTGGTCTCCTCCAACCATCTGTTTGCCTCAGAAGTTCCAGTCAGGCTGTTGAATGACCACTTATTACAGATGTGAGTATATTTTACCATTCTTCAGCAACGGATTATTGGATAATATTCTTTCAATATGAGAACATTGGGCAGATGCAGACGGTAAATGAGGAATAGAAAATGACTGGCTTCATGTCAAGTTGATAATTCCAGGAGTAATAAAACTGTTAGCACGATATGTTTGCCAGGTGCAAGGTTACTTTTTGAAGTAGCCTCTGTTTAACCCAGATTACGTTTAAAGTACTAATGCTGCAAATTCATCTGATCTCACTTTAAAGCACTCAATGTATCATGCAAATGCAATGAATACGTATAGGCACACCAAAGAAATGATTCTGTTTTTCAAACCAGACCAGCAGTTTTGTTCAAAACACTTTACATGAGAAAGTAATGAAGGGACTGAGATTTCAAGAAAGACTATCACAGCTGTGTGTAAAAATTTTATCTTATTGTAAAACAAGTTCATGTTACAAGTTCATCTCACATTTAAGAGTCTGCTGTATTTCACTTCAGTAGCATTTGAGAGAATGGAAGCCTTGGAGAAAGATCTTCCTGCAACATGTAATTTTATCATTAAGAAATCAAGGATAAGAAAAAAATACTTGGATCATCAAAGCTTATCTTTTTGATTACTCTTTATTAATTTTATACTGAAAGAATGACTTGATTAAACATACCTCCATCACAATCACAGGCAATTCCTTCCAGATGCTAAACACTTGTTGTATGAAGTTAAAAATCACACGACACTAGGTTATAGTCCAACATGTTTATTTGGAAGCACTAGCTACCTGACAAAGGAGCAGTGCTCCGAAAGCTTGTACTTCCAAATAAGCCTTTTGGGCTATAATCTGATGTCGTGTGATTTTTAATTTTGTCCACCTCAGTCCAACACCAGACCCTCCACATCATTGCTGTATGAAAACATTTTTCATTATTGTCACCATTGCTGCATTTGTCAATTATCTTAAGTCTGTGTCCTTATGATTAGATTAGATAGATTACTTGCAGTGTGGAAACAGGCCTTTCATCCCAAATCCACACCAACCCTCCAAAGAGCAACCCACCCAGACCCATTCCCTTACATTTACCCCTTCACCTAACACTACAGGCAGTTTAGCATGGCCAATTCACCTAACCTGCACATCTTTGGACTATGGGAGGAAACCGGAGCACCCGGAGGAAACCCACACAGACACGGGGAGAATGTGCAAACTCCACATAGACAGTTGCCCGAGGCGGGAATTGAACCCAGGTCTTTGGCGCTGTGAGGCAGCAGTGCTAACCACTGTGCCACCGTATCGCCCTGTAACCACTGTGCCACCCCGTGTTGCCCTTATGTTCTGGATCCTTCCACCAACAGCTTATATACTTCTGTCCACGTCCCTCTTTATTAAAAATGGTCCCAATTTCTGCAATCTAGCCATGTCAGTAATGTTTCTCATCCTTGGAACCATTCGTTTGAAACTTTTCTGCACTTTCTCTAATGCTCTCGTGTCATTCCAAAGCGTGATGCCAAAAAATGAAAAACAGTACTCCATATCAGGTTAAAACAATGTTTTGTCCAAGTTAATTGTAATCCTGTATGCTTTATCAACTGCTCTTTCAATCTGCGAGGAGAAAGTGAGGACTGCAGATGCTGGAGATCAGAGCTGAAAATGTGTTGCTGGAAAAGCACAGTCGATTCTCCTGTTCCTTGGATGCTGCCTGACCTGCTGAGTTTTTCCAGCAACACATTTTCTACTCTTTCAATCTGTCCTGCCATCTCTAGTGATTGATACACGTAGGCATTCAAATACCTCTAATCCTGCAGCCCATTTAGAATTTTACCCTTTATTGTCATTCTGACAAAAATGAATCACTTTACATTCTAGCTTAACCAAACATTAAACATTGGTGTATAGACGTTCAAAAATCTATTCATGGCATGTGGTCATCTCCAGCTAGGCCACTATTTATTGCCTCATCCCTCATTAACATGGAGCAGTGGTAATGGCCTACTTTCATGAATTAATTCATAGAGGGCTAAAAACATCCACATGGCTGATGGGAAGGGAATTTCAAGATTCCGATGCAGCATCAGTGAAGGAACTATAACATAGCTCAAAGTCATGATGGTGTGTGTTTCTTTATTCACCTGAGGGATAAGGGCATTAGTGGCTGGCAGTATTTATTGCCCATCCCTAGTTGCCCTTGAGAAGGTGGGGGTGAGCTACTTTCTTGAATTACTGCATTTCACATTCTGTACGTTAATCCACAATGCCCTAAGCGAGGGAATTCCCAGACTTTTAACCCAGCAACAGTGAAGGAACAACAATATATTTTAAGGTCAGGATGGTGAGTGGCTTGAAGGGGAACTTGCAGGTGCTGGTGTTCCCATGTGTCTGCTACTCTTGACCTTCTAGGTAGAGTTGTCCTTCCTTTGACAGAAGCTGTCAAAGGAATTTTTGGTGCATCTTGTAGACAATACACACCGCTGTTACTGAGCGTCAGTAGTGGAGGAAATAATTGTTGGGTCATTAGTGGCACTTCAGTCATAATGCATTTTGTTGCCCTTGGTCCCTGCTGAGGAGAGCAATCAGCTCTGTCTCCTTTCTGTTAGTTGATTGTCAGGTTCATATAGTTGCATAATGTGTGATTCCAGGCAGAATAGTTTAAGGTCAGTCCGGGTTAGAACTTCCCAGAATTGTGGCCAACAGACATCATGTGATTGTCAGGGGCCATGTTCTCGTCCAGCAAAATCTATTTTAAAAGTTAAATGAGAAACTATAGCTATTAAAATAATAGTTAGGTGGTTGCTTTTTGATTGGCACAGATTCAATATGCTGTAGATCTTGGCAACTCTATAATTTGTAATGCCTTCTTTTTGTGGAACTAACAATGTTGTTGTCAGGGTGAGCCAAGCTACAGTGTAACAAAGGGTCAGTGACTTAGGGAAACCACACAATCGGGGCAAAAACTGATGAGTGATGCCTCAATGGTAAGTCTCATGCATTGATAGAATTTCTCTTCACAGTCTGGGTTGTCACCACAGATAAGAGATGCTTAAATAAATGCTTGAAAATTTGCAATCTGTATCTAATTCTAAATGAATTAAGAAGCTAAACTGCCTCAGACCTGGCAGGCAAATGATATGCACTGCACTCTCTTGAGTGTCCTGCATAGTAACATGACAAATGTCATCCCTGTCTCACTACATGGTTGGAAGAAGTTCTGGCATGTTTGTTCAATTTCAGTAGAAAGCTATATTGAAAAATTGGAATTTGAATTTTTAATTTGCCAATATATGGTAATATACCAAAATAACTTAAATGGATACCTCTTAAATAGAGGATCAAGTGTACTGCAGATATGATTAGAACATTGTTTAAAAAAAATGCCTTTTTAAAATCCGCCATCTTGGTTCCTATTGTGTTCCTGGCTTTCTGTCAAATGCCAACAAATGCAAGCACACAAAAATGGGAGTGAACCTCGTCTTGGACCAATCAAATTTATTTTTCTCAGTGACCAACATCAAATGGGTAGAGTGGATAAAAAGCAACAATTTCCTCATAGTGAAAGGGCCAAGAACAAAGGGGCACACTTCTAAAGTGAAAGGCAGGAGGTTTAGAAGGTATTTGAGGAAAACAGTTTAGATTAGATTCTCTACAGTGTGGAAACAGGCCCTTCGGCCCAACAAGTCCACACCGCCCCTCCAAAGAAAAACCCGCCCAAACCCATTCCCCTAACGTATATTTACCCCTAACAAATGCACCTTACGCTGTGGGTAATTTAACATGGCCAATTCACCTGACATGCACATCTTTGGATTGTGGAAGGAAACCGGAGCACCCGGAGGAAACCCACGCAGACACGGAGAGAACGTGCAAGCTCCACACAGACAGGTGGGAATCGAAGCCAGGACCCTGGTGCTGTGAGGCAGCAGTGCTAACCACTGAGCCACCATGCTGTTTATAACCAGAGGGTGGTAGTGTCCTAGAATGCACTTCCTGGGAGGGTAGTTAAGTAGGTAATTTCACAACCTTTATAAGTACTTGGATGAACACATGAAGTGACATAACATTCAAGGCTATGAGCCTTGTTTGTTAAAATGGGATTATTTTTGGTAGGACAGACTCAATATACCGAAAGGTCTCTTTTGTTCAGTATGATTCTATAAATGTCATATTAATATAGTACAGAATGGATGTTGCTATGTGCTTATTGCTGTGAAATAATTTTCTTTTGAGTGACCACTGCAAATGGAAAACATTTATCTTGGGATTTTGAATAAGTCAATGGTGATGAATGTGACTCACCAAGCAATGAGGGCTCAATTTTCAATGGTCAGCTCACACAGGTCTGGAAAATATTCAAAATGATTGCTATTGATGTTAGTCAGTGAGGTTGCCTGACAATTATATAGCTTTGAAGATGAATAAGAGTACAAGACAGCTCCAACTGGAATACTCTTTGCAGGCACAATCATGATGCAATAAGGCTGCACTTTACTGTCTTAGCAAAGGCAGTTAGAAATAAGCAATAAATGTTGGCCCAGCCAGTGAAGCACACATCACGTGAATCAATTAGGAAAAGTCACAGCAGCCTTCATCCTCATTTTCTCTTCTTATTCATCCTACTCCTCCTTTGAATTCCTGCAGCTTCAAGTCTCATTGTTGTATAAGGCACAACACACCCAAAGACTGGTTGGGATGGATTTATTAAGGCACTTGAGGCACATCTTCAGTGTACAGATGGTCGGTTCAATCACATACCTGTACCTGATAGTGATTTTGCACTCGTTGTGTCACGGTTGAAGTATGGTGGCAGTGTTTCTGACATGGATTATGAACTAAAATTGTTCTAGGTAGTCCTCATTGTCAGGACCCATAATCCTGCTTCCATGTTCAAAGGGAGGAGGCAGCATGAACTGCTGCAGAGCTAAAACATCATCTCAGCTGCCTAGATTCCTGTGTAAATATCTTTATGTTTCACAGTAGTTGCACATTAAGGGAATGGTCATCATCACAGCTAAAAAAAAAACTCCTTTTTTTTAATTCATGAGATGTGGTGATTTATTGCCCAGAAGGGACTGGAGTCAATCAGATGGGGGTAGGTCAAGAGCCATATATCAGCAGGCTAGGTAAGGATGAAATGTTTCACTCCCCAACAACTTTGTGATGTGTTTAATGACACTTTACAATGGTTTTATAGTTGTCATTGGATGAATTTATTTTTTATTTTTACTTCTTATTCCACATTTTCATTAAATTTAAATTTCACCATCTGCTTTGGTGAGATTCAAACCCATGTCAAAGAACAAAGAACAAAGGACAAACACAAGAACAGACCCTTCGGCCCACCAAGACTGTGCCAACACATGATGCCTTTCTAAACTAAAAATATTTCACACAGTCCATATCCCTCAATTCCCTTCTTATTCATGTAACTGTCCAGATGCCATTTAAAATGTTGTTATTATATCCGCCTCCATCACTTCTGATAGCACTTACCACCATCTGTATAAAAAAACTTGTCTCTCATATTTCCTTTAAATTTTACTCCCTTGTAGCTTAATCTATATTTCCTAGTAATTGACCTCAGAACATTAGCATCAAGTTCTGGTTTGTTAGTCTAGTGACATTGCCTCTTAGTTGTTTTGGGGTTTCTTCAATTGCCATGTGTGTGTAGTCCATGGTGCTGTGCAGTGGCAGAAGCCAACAGGAGCTGTGATACCAAGTATTATGATTCTGATTAGCATTCTAGCAGTCATAACTGCCAGCCTTGGCAAAAAGTTGTAATCTTTTAGTCACTCTGCTAACTAATCACAACACTTGACTAACAGTTCAAGCAGGCAGAAGTGGTACTGCAGATGCTGGAGGTTAGAGTCAAGAATAGAGTGGTGCTGGAAAAACACAGTGGGTCAGGCAGCATCCGAGGAGCTGGAAAATCGATGTTTCGGGCAAAAGCCCTTCATCAGGGAGCCTCGGGTGGTGGAGAGATAAATGGGACGAGGGTGGGGCTGGGCAGAAGGTAGTTGACAGTGCAATAGGTGGATGGAGGTGGGGGTAAAGGTGATAGGTTGGAGAGGAGGGTGGAGTGGATAAGTGGGAAGGAAGATTGACAGGTGGAACAGGTCATGAGGGCAGTGCTGAGCTGGAAAGTTGGAACTGGGGTAAGATTGGAGAGGGTGGGGAAATGAGAAAACTGGTGAAACCCACATTGATGCCCTGGGGTTGAAGGGTCCTGAGGTTGAAGATGAGGCTTTCTTCCTCCAGGCATCAGGTGGTGAGTGAATGGTGATGGAGGAGGCCCAGGATCTGCATATCCTTGGCAGAGTGGGAGGGGGAGTTGAAGTGTTTGGCCACAGGACAGTGGAGTTGATTGGTGCGGGTGTCCCGGAGATGTTCTCTGCCACGCTCTGCGAGAAGGCGTCCAGTCTCCCCAGTATAGAGGAGACCGCATCGGGAGCAATGGATACAGTAAATGATATGTGTGGAAGTGCAGGTGAAACTTTGCTGGATGTGGAAGGCCTTCTTTAGGGTCTTGAATGAAGGTGAGGGGGGAGGTGTGGGCGCAGGTTTTGCAATTGCTGTGGTGGCAAGGGAAGGTGCCAGGAGGGGAGGGTGGGTTGCTGGGGGGGGCGTGGACCTGACTCGGTAGTCGTGGAGGAATGGTCTTTGCAGAAAGCTGATAGGGGTGGGGAGGGAAATATATCTCTGGTGGTGGGGTCCGTTTTAAGGTGGAGGACATGTTGACAGATGATGCGGTTTATGTGAAGTGGAAGGTGAGGATCGGGAACGTTCTGTCCTTGCTGCGGTTGGAGGGTTGGGGTTTGAGGGCAGAGGGACGGGATGTAGATGAGATGCGTTGGAGGACATCTTTAACCACATGGAAGGATAAATTGCGGTCTTTAAAGAAGAAGGCCATCTGGTGTGTTCTGTGGTGGAACTGGTCCTCCTGGGAGCAAATGTGGCGGAGGCAGAGGAATTGGGAATACAGGATGGCATTTTTGCAGGAGGTAGAGTGGGAAGAGGTGTAATCCAGGTAGCTGTGTGAGTTGGTGGGTTTGTAAAAAATGGCAGTGCTGAGTCAGTCATCGTTGATGGAGATGGAAAGCATCAGAAAGAAGAGGGAAGTGTCAGAGATGGTCCAGTTGAATTTAAGGTCAGGATGGAATGTATTGGTGAGGTTGATGAACTGTTCAACCTCCTCGTGGGGGCACAAGTTGGTGCTGATACAGTCATCAATATAGTGGAGGAAGAGGTCGGGTGTGGTGCCGGTGTTACGCTGGAAGATGGACTATTCTGCGTTGCCATCAAAGAGACAGACATAGGTGGGGCACATGCAGGTGCCCATGACTACCCCTTTCGTCTGGAGGAAATGTTAAGGGTGAGGACCAGTTCAGCCAAATGAATGAGAGTGTAAGTGGAAGGGTATGGTGGGGATGTTGGGAGAGGAAGAAACGGAGGGCTTGGAGGCCATTGTTATGGCGGATGGAGGTGTAGAGGCACTGGATGTCCATGGTGAAGAAAAAGCATTGGGGGCTGGGGAAACAGAAGTCTTGGAGGAGGTGGAGAGCATGGGTGGTTGGGTGGTGTCCCAAATGTATGTGGGAAGTTCCTGGACTAGGGGGATGGGACAGTATCGAGGTAGGTGGAAATTAATTCAGTGGGGCAGGAGCAGGCTGAGACGATGGGTCGGCTGGGGTGGTCAGGCTTGTGGATCTTGGGAAGGAGGTAGAATCGGGCAGTTCGGGGTGCCCGGACTATGAGGTTGGAAGCTGCGGGTGGGAGATCGCCCGAGGTGATGAGGTTGTGTACGGTCTGCCAGATGATGGTTTGATGATGGGAGGTAAGGTCACAGTTGAGTGGGCGGTAGGAGAAGGTTTCTTCGAGTTGGCCTCTGGCTTCAGCGGTATAGAGGTCAGTGCTCCAAACTATCACAGCACCCCTTTGTCCGCTGGTTAGATGGTGAGGTTGGGGTTAGAGCAGAGGGAGTGGAGGGCTGCGCGTTGTGAGGGTGAGAGGGTAAACAGGTTGAGGTGGTTAATGTCTCAGCGGCAGTTGGAAACAAAGAGGTTGAGAGTCGGTAACAGACTGGCACGGGATGTCCAGGTGGATGGGGTGTGTTGGAGGTGAGTGAAGGGGTCCTCAGAAGACAGGCAGGAGTCCTGATTGAAAAAGTAAGCTCAGAGGCGGAGGCGGCGGAAGAACTGTTCAATGTCACGATATGTATTGAATTCGTTGATGCGTGGACGAAGGGGGATGAAGGTAAGATCTTTGCTGAGGACTGATTGTCCTCAGTGAGGGTGAGGTCTGGGGGAGGGGGCTGTAGTGAAAACACAGCAGAGCTATGATCTAGGAGCTGGTATAGGGCTGGAGCTGGGAGTGGGGGCAGAAGTGGTAGTAGGGGGAATTGGGGTGCAGTCATTTGCAGAAGTGGCATTCCCCTTGGGGTTCTGGGAGGTGAGGATGGTGATAGTAGGATATGTGGGGGGTGTCTCAGCAGTGTGCATGCGAGTCTCGTCACTTGGGGCAGAAGTGGTCGCAACGATGGCAGTTGCGGGGGTGGAAGTCGTGGAACTCGTGACGTCAGCGATGACGCAGAAAGTGGATGTAACAAACGGTGTGGTGTAAGTGAAGTCTTTGGGGGTGGAAGTGGCTGCGGCAATGGCTGTGGAGGAGGCAGAAGTCGTGGACCACATGGCATCAGTGGTGAGGACATGCAGATCCTGGGCCTCCTCCATCACCACTCCTTTACCACCTGACACCTGGAGGAAGAACGCCTCATCTTCTGCCTCAGGACCCTTCAACCCCATGGCATCAATGTGGACTTCACCAGTTTCCTCATTTCCCCTCCCCTCAACCTTACCCCAGCTCCAACCTTCCTGCTCAGTACCATCCACATGACCTATCCTACCTGTCAATCTTCCTTCCCACCTATCCGCTCCACTCTCTGACCTATCACCTTCATCCCCACCCTCATCCACTTACTGCACTCTCAACTACCTTCTCCCCAGCCCCACCCCCCTCCCATTTATCCCTCCACCCCCTCGGTTCCCAGCCTCATTCCTGATTGCTCAAAACGTCGATTTTCTTGCTCCTCGGATGCTGCCTGACCCGCTGTGCTTTTCCAGCACCACTCTAATCTTGCCTCTCATCTTAACAGTTCAAGCAGACAGATTATGTGTTCTAGGAGTCTGCAGATGTAAACCGCTACCTGGGAACACAGGAAGAGGAGTAGGCTATTCAGCCTCTCAAGCGTGCTCAGCCACTCAATGGCTGATCAGTGGCCTAACTCCATATACCTGCCTTTGGTCCATATCACTTCATTTCTTTGCCTAACAAACATTCATCCATCTGATTGTTTGTGGGAGAGTTTCAAACATCTGTCCGTAGAGGTACTTCCTAACATCTCTCCTGAACGGTCTGAACCTAATTCCCGGACTATGGACCCTAATTCTAGAATCTCCAATGAGTCAAAATAGTTTATCTTTATCCACCTGGTCTTTTCCTGTTAATATTTTAAATACTTCAATTAGATCAGCCTTAACATTCTAAAGTCAAGAGAAAATAGGCCCTCATTTGGATAATCTCTCCTCATCCCTTAACCCCCTGAAGTCCAGGTATCATTCTTGCAACCTTATGTTTTACTCTCTTCAAGGCCTAAAATAGCCTTCCTATGATGTGCTGCGCAGATCTCTTTGCAGTACTCCAAGTGGGGTCTGACCAGTGTTTTGTACAACTGCAGCATAATTTTTGTATCCTATACTTCAGTCCTCTAAATATAAAGGTCAGTATTTCATGAGCTTTCTTCATTATTTTCTGCATCCGATGACTAATTCTGAGCTTCCTGACAAAGGGTGTTTAGAAATCTCAGGAAATGACAGATATTTTTCCCCGTTGAGCCTTTGTGTGTTTGTAAGTTTTGTGCTGCTTCTCTCTGCTGGGCTGGCTGTTCTGTGAAGCTGCAGGTCTGTGAGCGGGTCATGTGGTGGCGCTGTTTCCAACCATCTTTGGTTCTCAATTGAGATATAGCCGAAGGCAACAAAAGCAGCAGCCAAATGGATATGCTAGAACAGACCTCTAAAGCGAAGAAAGTTGTGTCTCAGTGAAAGTACTTTGAGCAAACGCTTCCCTACTAGAAGGCAAGAAGCATCTATGGAGTGCTGTGCATTTATTGACAATTTGATTGTTTAACATCCTATAACTTAATGGGCACTGAAGAAAAATTGAAAAAGCTTAGTGTTTATCCTTTCAAATAGGGATGACAGATACAATGGGCTGAACTGTCTCCTTCTGGGCTGTAAGTCTTTTCTTTGCGATTTAGTCACAGACCTGAATAAAATTTCACATTGACCCTTACTTGCTAGATTGTACGCTGAGTTTTGTCGCCCCACCTGTTGATACTGTGGATACAGGAGGTAAAATAAAGGACAAAGAACGAAGAACAAAGAAAGTTTACAGCCCAGGAACAGGCCCTTCAGCCCTCCAGGCCTGAGCCGATCCAAATGTACTGTCTAAACTTGTCGGTCAATTCCTAAGCATTTGTATCCCTCTGCTACTCCTGCATCTGTCCAGACACATCTTTAATGAATCTACCGTGCCTGCCTCTACCATCTTTGGCAACGCATTCCAAACACTCTCCACTCTCTGTGTGAAGTACTTGCCGCGTGAATCTCCAACAAAATCAGTATTCCATAACCTTATCACCACATCTTGATGTTAGTGACTCCTTTGAACACACCAGCAGGGCACCCACGGAAGGCTAGCCTTTAATTGTGTAGATCAGGTCTCAGTGAGTGTCCAAGGCTGCTTTTTAAGTTGGAGGCATTTCCCTAGCCCAACCTGTTGACAAACAAACCTTAGGCTGGAAACTTCTTCAGTAAAAAAAAATCCATTTGAGCTTGGAGGAACAAGAGTGCTCCTGAGGCCCTGCTTGTGATTCCCCAATGAGGACCTTTCCTATCAGTTTCAGTTGAATTTCCCTCCCGGCTACTGGCCGGGAAGTGAACATGGCTTGTTTCAGGCAGTAGTCCGATGACATTTTTTGAAATGAGGACCCACTGTTCAAATTGGCTGAGGTTCAACACCTGTGATGATTCTGAGTGCACCACCCACTTTGGGACTTGCTTACAACTGCAACTTTCTTCTTAAAAATCAAAGCCTCAGTTCCTCTAATATTTCCTCATAGAATTAATATGTTTACTATTTGTGAAGTAACACCACAGAGGTCGGTATCCTGTTACCAAGTCACCAATTACTTACAAGTGGAAAGTTCTTTCCACTAATCCAGCTTCCCAGAGTCAGCTCTCACAACGAACAGAACCTCAGCTCTCCTGTTTATAATTGTCACCCAGGGCTTCGTGGTTTGGCCAGATTAACAGCTCCAATAGGGGAACTCATTCCATCGGTTTCCCCTGGCTGACCTCATTACAATCACTACTGTTGGATTCAGTTTTTCTGATTATTGCAGATGCTAGGTCTGTACCACTTGTGTGTCTTCAGTGCCTCCCATAGTTTAAGCAGTGACCATCGACAAGAGGCAGATTTATTTCAAGAAATAATATGAATAAATGTATCAATGAAATTGTCAGGAGTGCTCCTTCGTACTCCATTATCTTCCTGATGGCCACATACACCCCATGTTCTATTCTCCCCCTCCTGGAAATTGCCTAGCGATGTTCTTGGCAAGGCAAGTGGTTTGAAGTTCAATTCATCAGTCAGTGAGAGCTCACTGCATAACCAGTCGGTTGCCTTGATTATCTAATTAGGAGATTTAATTTTGGGCTAATTAGGTTACATTCCTTACAGTGTGGAAACAGGCCCTTCGGCCCAACCAGTCCACACCGACCCTCCAAAGAGTAACCCACCCAGACCCATTCCCTCTAACAAATGCACCTAACACGATGGGCAATTTAGAACAGCCAATTCACCTGACCTGCACACCTTTGGACTGTGGGAGGAAACCGGAGCACGGAAGAAACTCACGGGGAGAATGTGCAAACTCCACACAAACAGTCGCCCGAGGTTGGAATCGAACCTGGGACCCTGGTGCTGTGAGGCAGCAGTGCTAACCACTGAGCACCGTGCCAAGTTCCCAGTGGTGGCCACTGCTTCCCCACTTGACAGGTCACAGATAATCTCATTTCATTTATTTATACAGACTGGTTAGAATATGAAGTTCCTGAATTTGTTAAAAAAGCATGAAAGCCTGGAATGGCAATTAAATAGTTCAACACAGCCTGACATTTATACCCATTGATGAATCCAGTTCAGATTGTTTTTAATCCCCTTCTTTCCAAAGCACAACAATGTCTTTGTATTCTCTGTAGACAGAGGCCAAAATAAGATTCGGCTGCACATTGGTAGAAGGACATAAAAGCAATGGTAAACGTGTAGCAAATATTCACTAGGATTCACTGAGATTTGGTCAAAGATGAGAGTTATGCAAAATCTTTTATATACATTTTTATGGGCTTTTTAGAATAGACTGAAAAAGAGATATTGCAGATTAAGAATTATTATGACTGGGTAATTAGTGAAAGATTCTTTTACAGCTATTGAAAGCAAAAGGGTAACAGGAACAAACTTAATGCAAAGCACAAAAGAAATTCAAGGGTAAATCAAAGCACATGGACTCCAAATTCTCTGTGATCATATCCTTCAATAACAGATAAGACTAATAATCCTTTGAGGGAAATTGTCCTAGGTATTTTTAACCTGTTGAATGGAATTTTACAGCTTCCACATTCTGAATGGAGTGACAGGTGTCATGAAAAAACATTACAAAAATTGCCAATCGCTTGGCTGCCCTCATAAAAAAATTAAATTCTGCCCATTGTGTGTCTTTGCTATGTAAATATAATCCTTAATAATATTTAATATATTGCAAAAGTTCAACCAAATGTTGATGTCTTAAAAGCAAGTTTCAGTAAATGTTGAGTGTATTCCCTATTCAACATGTGATCAACATGAACTCCAATCACTTTGATGGACAATAAATCCATCAGGTCTACAAAGTGGTCAGTTTGGTGATAGTCATGGGTTAAAAAGTTCAGCACGTTAAAAAAAAACCCACCAGTATTGTTTTCCAATATACAAATGGAGACATTATGACAAACAAAATCTCACTCTCAGCCTTCATTCCCTTTTAAGAGTCTCTTCATTAAAGACAGCAAAGACTTTTCCATATTGGCTTACAGTCAATGTAAGAAAGAAGTGATAGTGTTCAATTTCTTTTAATTTGCAACATGTTTTGGGTGACTTCTACATCTCCAATACAAGTTCTGTGGAAACTGAATTATAGTTGAAAATACCTTAATAATTGTTATGATTTAGAGATGCCGGTGTTGGACTGGGGTGTACAAAGTTAAAAGTCACACAACACCAGGTTGGAGTCCAACAGATTTAATTGGAAGCACACTAGCTTTCGGAGTGCTGTTCCTTTCCAACTGATGATGGAGTGGCGCTCCGAAAGCTAGTGCTTCCATTTAAACCTGTTAGACTATAAGCTGGTGTTGTGTGATTTTTAACTTAATAATTCTTGTTTCATTTCTGAATAAGATAGCAATTCTATCTTAATCTTCCAGCTAGAATATGAATGAGGTGCTGAGTAGGCATCATGGGCAGGACATTAAGGAGGTTCTGTGGTCATTTGTGGTAATATTTTTGGCATAGGATTAATATTTCACATTTACAAAGATTCAAAGGCATGCTGGATTTATATGACATCATGTGTAATGGTTAGCAGCAGTTCTGGGGCAATGTAGAATTTATTTCAAGAAATGCCAAAGATTTACCACAGGAGCCTTGCTCTTCTGAAGAAACAAAATCATTGCAAATGACAGGAAACTCTAGATGTTCTTTCACTCAAGTGAAAGAAGCAGACCTTACTTGCATAATATCTGTATGTGGTGTCCTTATTGTAGAAACATGTTAATAAAGAATAACAAGATCGTAGACCTAAAATGGTAGCTGCTTATCAAGTATCAAATGCTCTTAAGGAAGAACAGCAAGCACTTGCAGAGTTCTTGCTGTTTGTCTGCTGGTCCACAGTATGTCTTAGTGAAAACAGCATAAGTAACAGGAACACAATGGGAAAGCCATGTAAGTGGGAAGTAATATATACATATTAGGCTCTGAGCATTTGGATCATCTCAGCTTCATTGACCTTTAACCTTACTTGGTACAACATGATGCCAACCAGTGCAAAGGTCATTCACTAATATGTTCTAATCGGATTTTAATTCTGTTTAATTCAAGGTGACTATTTGATTTCTAGCTATTTTGAAAGTTTACTTGTCTGAATAGAAGTAAATTATATTTTGGTTGCACATTTCCCCACAGATTAGCTGGCTCCATACATGAGCAGTCTGACAGGGCTACCTCTCGGAATGGAGGATGATTGGAGCCAGGGAGGCAATACACGTTAGCTCAGGTTAGCACTGCTACCTCACAGTGCCAGAGACCTGGGTTCGATTCCAGCCTTGGGTGCTTGTCTGTGTGGAGTTTGCACATTCTCCCTGAGTCTGTGTGGCATTTCTCCGGGTGCTCTGGTTTCCTCCCACAATCCAAAGATGTGCAGGTCAGGCGAATTGGCCATGCTAAATTGCCCATAGTGTTAGGTGCATTAGTCAGGGGTAAATGTAGGCTAGGGGAATGGGTCTGGGTGGGTTACTCTTTGGAGGGTCGGTGTGGACTTGTTTCCATACTGTCAGGTATCTAATCTAATCTACACAACCAGAAAGGGAGGAAGCAGTGAACAGCAATGGATCCATTTTAATGAATGGGAATGGGCCCTACAATTTTAAAAAGGAGATAGAGAGAAAAACGGGGAATTATAGACTAGTTAACCTCACATCAATAACAGGGACAAAGCTAGAGTCAGTTATAAAGATTCAACAACGGAGCACTTGGAAAACAGTGACAGGATCAGAGAGTCAGAGAGGATTTGTGAAAAGGAAATGACGTTTGACAAAGCTACAGGAATTGTCTGAAGATGTAACTAATTGAGTTGATAAGGAGGTTTAAGTGGGCATGGTCTACTTAAAACTTCTGTAAGCTTTCACGTAAGAGATTAGCATGTAAAACTAAAGTAGATGGGATGGGGGGGAGGTGTCTACTGATTTGGGTAGAGAACATTTTGGTAGAAAGGAAACAAAGAGGAGCTATAAATTTGTCCTCTTCTGAGTGGCAAGTAGTGGACTACCACAGGGATTAGTGCTTGGACCCAAGCTATCAATGATTTAGATGAGAGAACTAAATGTAATATTTCCAAGATTGCTGATGGCACAAAGGCTGCATGGTAAGGTGAATGGTGAGGGGGGTGTGGGGATATTTCACTGTGATTTGGACAAGTTGAGTGAGTTGCCAAATGCATGACAGATGAATTGTAAGGTGGATAAATGTGAGATAATCCGGGTGCATTAGGCAGTGAAGAAGGCAAGTGGTATGTTGCCTTCATAGCAAAAGGATTTGAATACAGAAGCACTGATGTCTTGCTGCAATTGTTTAGTGTACTGATGTATTGCATGTGGATTTTGTCTCCTTATCTGAGGAAGGATGTTCTGGTTATGGAGGAACTGCAACAAAACATCCTGGGATGGGAGGGCTGCCAAATGAGGGAGATTGGATTGGTCAGGATTATATTCACAGGAGTTTAGAAGAATGAGGGGGATCTTGTGGAAACTTGCAAAGTTCTAACAGGACTAGGCAAGGTAAATGCAGGAAGGATGGTACTGATGAGCAGAACCAAGGGTCACAGTCTAAGGATAGAGGTTTAGGATATTTAGGATTGAAATGAGGAGAAATTTCTTTACCTACAGAGTGGTCAGCCTATAGAATTCTCTGTTAGTGGTGCTGGAAGAGCACAGCAGTTCAGGCAGCATCCAAGTAGCTTCAAAATCGACGTTTTGGGCAAAAGCCCTTCATCAGGAATAAAGGCAGTGAACCTGAAGCATGGAGAGATAAGCTAGAGGAGGGTGGGGGTGGGGAGAAAGTAGCATAGAGTACAATGGGTGAGTGGGGGAGGGGATGAAGGTGATAGGTCAGGGAGGAGAGGGTGGAGTGGATAGGTGGAAAAGGAGATAGGCAGGTAGAACAAGTCCGGACAAGTCATGGGGACAGTTACTGAGCTGGAAGTTTAGAACTAGGGTGAGGTGGGGGAAGGGGAAATGAGGAAACTGTTGAAGTCCACATTGATGACCTGGGAACCCTAGTTCTAAACTTCCAGCTCAGCACTTCCCCATGACTTGTCCGGACTTGCCTATCTCCTTGCCACCTGCCTATCTCCTGTTCCACCTATCCACTCCACCCTCTCCTCCCTGACCTATCACCTTCATCCCCTCCCCCACTCACCCATTGTACTCTATGCTACTTTCTCCCCACCCCCACCCTCCTCTAGCTTATCTCTCCACGCTTCAGGCTCACTGCCTTTATTCCTGATGAAGGGCTTTTGCCTGAAACGTTGATTTCGAAGGAAACGGTCAAAGACGCCAAGCTGCACGACGTCTTCAGCGCCCCTGCAGATGGAGCGCAGCGTAGATACACCTGGTCACGGGCAGACGGGTCTATCCGCTCAAGGATAGATTACCTGTTTGTGTCCCGAACGCTCTCGGTCAAATCCACCGACGTCAAGCCGGTGTTCTTCTCTGACCACTGCCTCCTGCTGGCCGACTGTCACCTACAGGACGAACAGCGGGCGGGCAAGGGAACGTGGAAACTGAACACTAAGCTGTTGACCCCAGGAAACATCGAAGAGCTCAAGAGGGATTACGCAGGTTGGAGAACCGTGAAGCCCCTCTTTGAGTCTCCAGCGGACTGGTGGGAAACGGTAAAAGGGAACATCAAGAGGTTCTTTATCCTCAAAGGTGTCCAGGAGGCGAGAGAGAGGCGGGGAAAACTGTCCCAGCTCCAGGAAAGTATGCAGAACCTGCTCCTGCTGCAGACGATGGGGGTCGATGTCACGGAGGACCTCAAGGTGGTGAAGGGCCAGCAAGCCTCGCTCTTTGCCTCGGAGGCCTCCAGGATAATCTTCCGGTCCAGGGTCCGCTCGGTGGAGCAGGACGAGACGTGCTCACGTTTCTTCTTCCAGAAGGTGCACAAAGAGAGCTCCGTGCTCAGCAGCCTGAAGAAAGAAGATGGCTCGGTAACGTCATCTCAGGCTGACGTCATGAGGATCAGCAAATCCTTCTACGCCAGCCTGTATGACTCGAAGCCGACCGACAGCGCGGCCTCCCAGTCGTTCCTGTCCTCTATCACGGAGGTCCTAGATGACGGAACACGAGAGAGGCTGGATCAGCCGCTATCTCTGGATGAACTGACCAAGGCCCTCGAGTCCTTCGAAAAGAATAAAACTCCCGGAAGCGACGGCTTACCGGTCGAGGTTTATTCCGCTCTTTGGGACTTGATCGGCCAGGACCTGCTGGAGGTGTATGTCAGTATGCTTCGGGCAGGTACCATGAGTGAATCCATGAGGAAAGGCATCATCACCCTCATCTACAAGCGGAAGGGGGAGAGAGAGGAAATTAGAAATTGGAGACCGATCTCACTGTTAAATGCAGACTACAAAATCTTGTCAAAGGTCATCACCAACCGGGTCAGGTCTGCTCTGGGATCGGTGATCCACCCGGACCAAACCTGTGCTGTACCGGGCAGGAAGATCTCTGAGAGTCTCGCACTCCTCAGGGATACGATCGCCTACGTGCAGGACAGGGGGGTGGACACCTGCCTCATCAGCCTGGACCAGGAGAAAGCCTTTGACAGGATATCGCATACATATATGAGGGATGTCCTCTCCAAAATGGGCTTTGGGGAGGGAATCGGAAATTGGATCAGACTGCTCTACACCAACATTGTCAGTGCAGTCTCAATCAATGGGTGGGAATCAGATAGCTTCCCTGTAAGATCTGGAGTCAGGCAGGGATGCCCCCTCTCACCCGCCTTGTTTGTGTGTTGCATAGAGCCATTTGCCGAATCCATCAGGAAGGATGCGAGCCTGAGAGGGGTGACTATTCCTGGCAGCGGGGGCCTGCAGGTTAAGGCCTCCCTGTACATGGATGACGTCGCTGTTTTCTGCTCGGATCCGCTGTCTGTGCGCAGACTCATGTGCATCTGCGACCAGTTCGAACGGGCCTCGGGGGCCAAGGTAAACCGAGGCAAGAGCGAGGCCATGCTCTTCGGGAACTGGGCCGACCAATCCTCTATCCCCTTCACCGTCAGGACTGACCACCTGAAGGCGCTGGGTATTTGGTTCGGGGGGGCTGGGGCGTGCGCCAAGACCTGGGAGGAGCGGATCAGGAAGATGAGACAGAAACTAGGCAGATGGGGGCAACGGTCGCTCTCCATCGCGGGAAAAAACCTGGTCATCAGGTGTGAGGTACTCTCAGTATTGCTATATGTGGCACAGGTCTGGCCTATCCCCAGGACCTGTGCCGCCGCAGTCACCCGGGCCATCTTCCAATTCATTTGGAGATCAAAGATGGACCGGGTCCAAAGAGACTCTATGTACAAAGACCGGTGCAATGGGGGAAAAAACACGCCCAATGCCACCCTCACCCTGATGGCCACCTTTGTGTGTGGCTGCATCAAGCTGTGCGTGGATCCCCGGTACGCAAACACCAAGTGTCACTACGTACTGAGGTTCTACCTGTCCCCGGTGTTGCGAAGGATGGGCCTGGCCTCGCTGCCGCGGAACGCTCCGAGTAGTTGGACCGTTCCGTATCACCTGTCCTTCGTGGAGAAATTTATGAGGAAAAACACCTTTGACCACAAGTCCATCAGGAAGTGGTCAGCACGTAGCGTCCTTGAGACCCTTCGGGAAAAGGAGAGGGCGGATCCTGTCGAGCGGTTCCCTGAGCAGACTGTCAAAGCCATTTAGCAGAATGCCTCATCGCCAGAACTTTCCAACAAGCACCAAGACGTGGCTTGGCTGGTGGTGAGAAGGGCTCTGCCTGTGAGATCCTTTATGCACGCCCGGACTCTCTGCCGCACCGCACGCTGCCCTCAAAGTGGCTGCGGGGGGGACGAGACTGTCACACACCTCCTTCTGGAATGTGCCTATGCAGAGGAAGTCTGGAGAGGAATGCAGTGGTGCTTGTCGAGGTTCGTCCCGAGCAGCGCCGTGACGCGGGACTCCGTGCTCTACGGCCTGTTCCCCGGGACTCACACCGAGACGAACATTAACTGCGCCTGGAGGATCATCAACTCGATGAAGGACGCTCTCTGGGCGGTCCGAAACCTGTTGATCTTCCAGCTGAAGGAGTTGACCCCGACCGAGTGTTGCAGACTGCCACATTCCAAGGTCCAAGACTACGTGTTGAGGGACGCGCTGAAGCTTGGGGCAGCTGCCGCCAAGGCGCGGTGGGGAAAGACCACCGTGTAAGATCGGCCTGCCTAAAGAAGAACAGGGGGCCCTTGCGGACGTTTTTTGGGCTCTGCTGATGCCTCAACCAAATATATGTACAAGATTGAAAAATGCACAGGATTGTAAATGACAAGGATAAATTCGAATCTGTTTGTAAATGTGGACATATGTATGGCATGATCAAATGTACAGACCATCAAATCAATTTATGAATAAAGTATATTTTTGAAATAAAAAAAAGTTGATTTCGAAGCTACTTGGATGCTGCCTGAACTGCTGTGCTCTTCCAGCACCACTAATCCAGAATCTGGTTTCCAGCATCTGCAGTCGTTGTTTTTACCTATAGAATTCTCTGCCACAGAAAGCAGTTGAAGTCAAACCATTGAATGATTTCAAGAAGAAATTAGATGTGGTTCTGGTGGTGGTTCTGATGGTTAAAGAGAACAATGTGTTCTGGGAGAAAGCAGGAACAGGCTACTAAAACACACAAAAATCGAAAATGCTGGGGAAACCCAGCAGGTCTGGCAGTATCTTCAGACTGATTCTGAAGGGTCAGTGGACTCTAAACATTAACTCTGTTCAATCTCCATGGATACTGCCAGACTTGGTGATTTTCTCCAGCAATTCCTGCTTTTGTGTGTTTCAGATCCTCCATCATCTGCACTTCTTTGTTTATAACAGTTCTTCAGATGATCATGCAAGATCATCTTTAATGATAGAGCAGACTTAAAGGGAGAATGGAAATGAAGGGCTTTTGCCCGAAACGTTGATTTCGCTGCTCGTTGGATGCTGCCTGAACTGCTGTGCTCTTCCAGCACCACTAATCCAGTATTTGGTTTTCAGCATCTGCAGTCATTGTTTTTACCTTAAAGGCAGAATGGCCTACTCCTGCTACTATTTTATACACTTCTATGGATCATCTTGGATATCTTCTCCAGCCTCAATTTCACTGAGGAACAATATTAGAGCTCCTCCTAACAACGTATGAATTGGCTACACTTCATCACAGAGGCTATATCACTGAGGTATGTTAGCTGCTACAGTTAGTACAAATGTCAATGTACAAATTTAACCTCACACCAGGTCATAGATAATGCTGTTGAGGTTAATCTCCTTTTGTGCCACAAACACCATTCGGAATGCAATTTGTGACATTATAATAATAGCCCTTTCATGCCTCAGGGAGGTCACTGGAGCTCTGTACAATAGACAACACAACAATTACAGCTTCTTTTCCATTGGCAGAGTCAACCAGAAAGACAGCGCAATCGGTTTTGGCAGGCTTCCCCATGATGCAAGTTGCCACTGACAGTGTGACATTACTTCATGCCCTTTATAAGCATCTCTGCCCATAAAAATGGTTTTCACTGTTCCAGTCATGCTGTTCTGTGCCTGGTATCAGAGTAAGTTTATCATTCTATTTCAGTGCTCTGCATTTATTCCAACTAGAGCACCAAATTACAACTTGATTACTGAGTTACAAGGGATTTTGCTTCCAGATCTGGCTCATGGTTCCAGTCAGGAACCCACATGCAGATACACAGCAGGTCTACTATGACATCAGTGAATACCACTGAGCAAATAATCACAGTCATCAGTCACACTTTAGTTGCCTGGATATTAAAGAGGAGATTTGCAGTAAACCACTGACCTTCCAGATTTGCTGTCAAACTGCTGAATTCTCCACATCTTTGCCAGTATGAGGGACAATTTTCATCACAACCTGTTAGACAGTTAAAGGGTAAAGAGTTGGAACAGAATAAAGAATAACAGTGAGGAAAAGCAGGAGGAAGAATAAGATTCTAAGATATGATGATAGTCACACCACTCACTACACAAACTCCCAAAGTTAAGCTTATTGTGGAGATCTTCAGCAAAGCCAACCCTCCTATTTTCCATTCAGCAGTAATCTTTAAATCATTCTTTTTATTTTAATAAGGAGTTGGGAATGGCCTGGTGGTATTATCACTAGATTTTTAACCTAGGGACTCAAGTAATGTTCTGGTCACTCAGATTTGAATACTGCCATGGCAGATGGTGGAATTTGGATTCAATTTAAAAAAGATTTAATGCTGGCAATGAAACCATTGCGAATTGTCAGGTAAAAAAAAACCCATCTGCTTCACTAATGTTCTTCAAGAAAGGAAATCTGTCATCGTCTTCTGGTCATTCCTACATGTGACATCAGACCAATAGCAATATGGTTGACTCTCAACTGCTCTTTCGGTAATCAGGGATGGGCAATAAATGCTGGTTTCGCCAACTACAACATAATCTCGTGAATAAATTTAAAAAGTGCTATCTGACTGCCTTCCTTAAATCCAAATTGATTGATCTTACCCTTACTTCACTACAAAGATCAACACCAATATCAAATGCAAAATACGGAAAATCAAAACATGTTAACATTGACAAAACACAAGTTCCTTTCCGAATGCTTCTGTGTGGTGTTTTTCAGTGACCATATGTAAGGAGGTGAAAAATCATTATGCTTTCATTTGAATTCCTTTACATGGCTGTGGAAAATGAACTGGGGAGCTCAGGGTTTCAAAGACACTGGCTTTGAGTGGATTGTAGCACAAAGCTAACAAGGGAGGGGACTAGGTATCTGGTGGATGATCAAGCATCCTGAACTTGCCTCAAACGGTACTCCTACAGCTCAGATGAAGAATAAAGTGCTGGTGGGACTTGAGGCCCTGAAAAATCCTTTCAATGGTGGATATAATGCCTTAAAATAGTAGCTAACTGAACTTACAGTGCCAGGAATCTGAATTTATAAATTTCCACGGAAGATCTTTCCAATCAATGCAAATACTTCTCAAAGTACAAACTAATCTGGTCATAATTTTCTGAGCAGGATAAAAAGGACAGTTAGCTGACTTTCAAAGAAACTGAAAAAAACTTAAATTTCTCTTGTTACATTCAAAGCAGGGTTGGATCTGGGACAAGGTGGGGGAGGAGAGATGAGGAAATTGGTGCAATCAACATTGATCCCATGTGGTTGGAGGGTCACGAGGTGGAAGATGAGGTGTTCTTCCTCCAGACATCGGATGGCTAGAATCTGGCGGTGGAGGAGGTCCAGGACTTGCATGTCCTTGGTGGAGTGGGAGTGGGAGGGGGAGTTAAAGTATTTGGAAACAGGGTTTGTTTAGTGCGTGTGTCCCAGAGATGTTCTTTGAAACATTCCTCAAGTTGGTGTCCTGTCTCCCGAATGTAGAGGAAATCACATTGGGAGCAACAGATACAGTAAACGATGTTTGTGGAAGTGCAGGTAAATCTCTGTTGGTTGTAGAAGGATCCTTTGGGGCCTTGGATGGAGGTGAGTAGGAAGGTGTGGATGCAGGTTTTATACTTCCTGCAGTGACAGGGGGAGGTGCTGGGTTTGGAGGGTGGATTGGTGGGGGGCCCGGGTCTGGCAAGGGAATCACGGAGGGAATGGTCTCTGTGGAATGCAGATGGGGTGGGGAGGGAAATCTATCTCTGGTGGTGGGGTCTGTTTGTGGGTGGCAGAATGAAATGTTGATCTCCTGCTCCTCAGATTCTGCCTGTTACAGGAATAGGGTCAGGATCAAAATGGGATGCTCTTTGAAGGGTCAATGCAGACTTGATGAACCAAATGACCTCTTTCCAATCTGTAGCGATTTTATTCTGCAGCTACAGGTCAGGGGTTATATTCCAAAACCCTTCAAATTTCAGTGGTATTTCAAATCACAACAGCTGCAATGAAGTAGACTTATGAAGTGAATTCAATAATCCTATACTTTAGCTGTTGTGATTTGATCAGTATGATGAAGGTTCATAGAGTTCTGATTATTAATGCCACACAAAGTAATGCGAATGTGATTGAAAAAAAGGCATGTAAGTGTTTGAGCAGCAATAATCAAATGAAATGGTAGGCAAAACAAGCAAACTAAATGGCTTTCTCCTACTTCTATGTTCCAACCCTTCTCAAATGTTGTGTCACATCACCTGGCAGGTTGTGAGAATCTCAATGCTTGTATTTTAATAAGAGCCTGGATGGATATTATAGGGTATCCACATCCCTGGTTTTGTTGGCATTAGCTCTATACACTACCTTGCCATCTTGTACAATCCCAGTCTAAGATCAGATGCACTGTTTTATCAGACCATAAGACCATGAGATGTAGGAGCAGAAGTAGACCATTTGACTCAAACAGTATGTTCTGCAATTCAGTTAGGTAATGGTTGATCTGATAATCATTGACTCCACATTCTTGCTTTTCTCTAATAGCCTTGATTCCCTTACTGATTACAAATCTGTCAATTGATATTGGAGTATTTGCCTAAGTCTTGATCAAAGAAGTAAATTTGAAGGTGTGCCACATGAAAACAGAGAGTGGGGAGAGAAGCAGAGCTTAAAGGTAAGGAATTTCAATTCTTAGATTCTTGGCTGCTGAAGGTATGGCTGCCAATGTGTGCAATTAAAAAGTGAAGATGTGCAAGTTGCCAGTATATGAGGTCCGCAGTGTTGGAAGAACTCGCACAGGGACAAAACAATAAAGGGATTGGAAAACAAGGATAAGAATTTTAAAAATTAAACAGGAGTTAATGTTAATCAAAGGGTATGAAAGTAATGGACAAATAGGACCTGATGCTAGTTTGGATCTGGACACCGGAGCTTTAGAGGGCCTCAAGTTTATAGAGGTGCAAGATGTGAAGCTGACCAGCAGAAAATTCAAGTAGTCAATTCTAGAGATAAAAAAAGTGTGAATGAGTGTTTTAGCAACAGATGTGCTGTTGCATGCATACAGACAATCAATGTTACAAAGGTAAAAGTAGGTAGTTAGGTAATCATGGGAATGGAGTAGACATGCAGTCAGTATACAAGGATCTATTATGGATATACATATATAGGGGGGCATGATGGAATATTGATTGTAACCAGACCAGTACTCCAGGCACCTGCACTAACAGTTCAGAGATTATAAATTCAAATCCCATCATGAGTAACTAAACACTTATCAAATGAAAAGAAAACTAATCTCAGTACTGGTGACCATGAAACCACTAGAGTTTTGTAAAAATCCATCTGGCTAGCTCCTGTCTTTACCTACTTTCACCAATGTGTGGCTTGAGATCCACAGCAATGTGTGGACACAGGACAGTGAATTGTTGGATCACCCATGATCATGTTACATGACAAAGCAGGCTCAACAGGCCAAATAGCTCATCCCTGTTCCTACATTTTTATCATGGCTAATTCTTAACTGTCTTGTGAAATGTCCTTTTAAACAAATCTTTGCAGCACACACAAATGGTTTTAATGGAGGCAATGTGGATTTCATCCACTTGCTGATGAACCAATCAGTTCCTGCTATTCGGCAGCCTCACTGTAGAGATTTAAGTTGTTAGACCCATCCAAGCCTGAAGATTGCATTGGATGGAAGAAAATGTGACCGATGACAGGAGTGAGGTGATAAGGGGGGGTCACAGAGAGAGAATTCAGCAGTGAGGGCAGCAGAGTAGCTTGCATTAACTCCATGTATCTTTCCCAGTGCCAGGTTCCCAACGAACCCCCATGTGCCTGACAATTAATTTAGAACCCATCCAGATGCCCACAATCCAATAGGCTAGGTTTTGGCTCTCTGGCTTCCTGTATACCAACACCTTTAACTTCCATCAGGATTCTAGGAATAGCAGAGCTTGATTAACAGCATGCCACCTGAATGGGACATAATCACTCCTAGCTAAAGTTTCAGTCCAATAATAAGTTCAACTAGGAACTCCATCACCACCATTATCTCAACAGCATTGTGAGACTACTGAAACCAAATGGACTGTAATGGTTCATGCAAACAGCTCACCACCACCTTCTCAAAGAAAGCAACGGTCCAGTCAGCAATGCCCATGTTACATGACTGAATTTTTAAAAACCTCTATGGACTTGTCTTGCTGGGAGTTGGGATAAATATAGTAGAACCATTAACAAAGGAAAAGCATTAAAAGTTTGCCTGTTGTGTGATAAATGTATCAATTCATGGGCAGCGTACTGGCTCTTTGATCAGCAATGCTGCCTCACACTGCCAAGGACCTGGGTTTGATTCTGGCCTTGGGTGACTATGTAGAGTTTGCACATTCTCCCCATGTCTTTGTGGATTTCCACTGGGTGCTCCAGTTTCCTTCCACAGCCCAAAGATGTGCAGGTTAGGTGTTGGCCATGCAAAACTGTCCGTCATGTGCAGGCTAGGTGGGTTAGCCATGGTAAAATGTGGAGTTACAGGAATAGGAGAAAGTGAGGAATGCAGACCCTGGAGATGAGAGTCAAAAACTGTGGTGTAGAAAAGCACAGCCGGTCAACCAGCATCTGAGGAGCAGGAGATTCAATGTTTTTGAGCATAAGCTCTTCATCAGGAATGTGGGGAAGGCCCAAAGGAGCTGAGAGGTAAATCGAAAGGGTGGGGGGGAGGGGCCTGGGGGGGGGGCCTGGGGGGAAGCTAGTTTGGAATACAATAGATGGATGAAGGTGGGAGGGGGGGCGGTGATGGTGATAGGTCAGAGAGGAGGATGGAGCAGATAGGTGGGAAAGAAGTTGGACAGGTAGAACAGATCAACAGGGCAGCATCAAATTGGAGGGTTGGATCTGGGACAAGGTGGGGGAGGAGAGATGAGGAAATTGGTGCAATCAACATTGATCCCATGTGGTTGGAAGGTCACGAGGTGGAAGATGAGGTGTTCTTCCTCCAGACATCGGGTGGCTAGAATCTGGCGGTGGAGGAGGTCCAGGACTTGCATGTCCTTGGTGGAGTGGGAGTGGGAGGGGGAGTTAAAGTATTTGGAAACAGGGTTTGTTTAGTGCATGTGTCCCAGAGATGTTCTTTGAAACATTCCTCAAGTTGGTGTCCTGTCTCCCCAGTGTAGAGGAAATCACATTGGGAGCAACAGATACAGTAAACGATGTTTGTGGAAGAGCAGGTAAATCTCTGTTGGATGTGGAAGGATCCTTTGGGGCCTTGGATGGAGGTGAGTAGGAAGGTGTGGATGCAGGTTTTATGCTTCCTGCAGTGATAGGGGGAGGTGCTGGATGTGGAGGGTGGATTGGTGGGGGGCCTGGGCCTGGCAAGGGAATCATAGAGGGAATGGTCTCTGCGGAACGCAGATGGGGTGGGGAGGGAAATCTATCTCTGGTGGTCGGTCCTGTTTGTGGTCCAGAGTCCTTTATGGTAGAGAAATTCAGAGGTCCACAACCCTGAGTTAAATAACTTCTCCCCATCTATGACTTAAGTGGCATCTGTCTTATTTTTAAAATTGCATGCATTAATGAATTTTGAGAAGATTTGTAGCTCACATTGAGGCTCTGGACGTAGGTTTGCTCACTGAACTAGAAGGTTCATTTTTCAAATCATATTAGATAACACATCCAATAAGCTTCCAAATAAAGCACTGGTGGTGTAGCCCGCTCTCTATTGAAATGTTTGAATTTCCTTGGGTTGGTGATGTCATTTACTGTGGTGACATCATTTCCTATGGTGATGTCATTTCCTGTTCTTTTTCTCAGGGAGTGATAAATGGGATCGAAGTCAATGTGTTTGTTGATAGAGTTCTGGTCAGAATGCTATGCTCCTTGTGCATGTCTCTGTTCAACTTGTCCTAGGAAGGATGTGTTGGCCTAGTTGAAGTGGTGTCCTTGCTCATCCTTACATAAGGATACTAGTGAGAGTGGCTCATGTCATTTTGTGGCTAGTTGATATTCATGTGGCTAGTTTTCTGCCTATTTGACAATGTAATGTTTGTTACAGTTCTTGCAAGGTATTTTGTAAATTACATTCGTTTTGCCTGTTGTCTGCATATTGTCTTTCAAGTTCATTTGCTGCTGTTTTAGTGTGTTGGTGGGTTTGTGGGCTACCGTGATGCCAAGAGGTCTGAGTAGTCTGGCAGTCATTTCCGAGATGTCTCTGATGTAGGGGAGAGTGGCTTGGGTTTGTGGACGTGTTTTGTCTGCTTGTTTGGGTTTTTTGCTCATTGGAGGGTTTTTTTTTCACAAGCCCTAGCAAGATTGCTTGCTGTATCTTGCCAAACTCATCTTGTCAATGATCTACCCTGCCTCTTTGGCATCCTTCTCATCTAGTTCTATCTTGTACTATTCCCAAAATAACTCAATTATTCTATAGTCTGTGATGGTCTGCTGCACCCAGCTCTCCTATCAATCAGATACTGTCTAGATTCATGTGACCAAGCTCTGTCATGCATAAAAAGGGCTTCCCCTTTCCCAATGTCCTCATCCTCCTTGACAGAAGACTGTTCCCATTGCTGCCATTTCTCAGCTCTAGGACATTACCTTATTGTCTGTCTGTTCTAGTTGTGCACACGAGGATAATGAAACACAATCTGTCTAGATGATACTGGAGGGCCTTCTAGGTCATTCCAAATTTCCACAGAACTGGTCACACAACATGTGTACCTCGCTGAGTGACCCATCACCAAAAGAGAGTCCCTGCTCTGCACTGACCTGCTTCCCATCCCAGATCCATTCAATCATTCAAGTTTTCATTCTATTCAGTACAGACTAGAGACATATAGTGAATTAATGTTTGCCTTGTCCCACAGTGCCCTTACAAGTTTTACAGGTGTTAGGATGCTTTGGCCAGCATTCACATCTTTTACTACATCAATGAGATGAACGTGTCAGATTTGCAATCATCAATGATCAATGCAATTTGCCTTTGACCAGTATTTAAACCCTAAGCACATTCATTTGCATGAATTGCAAATTGGCAAAAAAAATGCAACTAGAATGTAGCTGTTGCTTGCAAATGCATCTTTCATGTTTTAGTCCTGGGGTTGCAAAGATACAGATTCTACATTTTTGCCTATTGACACTCTCACCACTATCCTGAGTGTTGCCCCAAACATTTTCTAGTAGCCTGTCACATCTAGGGATTGGTCAGGAATATCGGTGAACACAGCTTGTGATGATCACTATCTGCAACACACTACACCTAGTTGTCAGATACACTCCCTGTCCAACATGTTCCCTGTCACCTTTCTGTAACCCAATTTTATCTCACACTCTCCCTTTTGTGCAGAGCCACCACACTGCATTTCACCTCCAATCACCCTCCCAGCCCCCTGAACACTGCAAGTTAATGATCCTTACCTGTGCAGGCTATTGTGGTGATAACTTCCCACAGACTAACATGATCTCCAGTGCTGTTCTGTCTATCACCATATGCCTTGAGTTTCCTGCATAACACATGCCTCTGCTTTGCCCCATCCCCAGTTTTAACAGCCCTGTCCATTTTGGAAATGAAACCTCGCCTGTCCCTACAGGCTCCCCTTTCCCGTCAATGAACACTAACGGGATTCCAGGTCTGTAGACACCCCAGACCTCTGACTGACTTTGACAAACAGCCCCAAGTCGTAACTGACCAGAGCCCTGATCTCTATGCATACAGCATCCAAAGGATTCCCCTGACTGATTGTGATGGCCCTAGAGGACTGATCATTGCCCACTACTTGGCCTGCAGTTGGATATATCGCCTGATGTTGAGTGTCTCAAGAGGACAACTAACTGTGTCCTGGACAGCTCCTGGACTGTGCATAAATTTTGATTCTGACTGATGGAACCAGAGCCCCTGCTAGATAGTGGCCCCTCCCTTGACTGGCCTGAGGAGTAGTCCCCTAGCACTTTCTGACATGGCAATTTTCTTCAATAAATGCTTGCCATGCAGGAAACTGTTAGGTGCACATCTTGGTGTGTTTTTCAGTCCGATTCTTCCAGCCCCTGCCCCTTCCCCTCCAGAGGCTCAGACCCTAACTGCCAGGTTTGACAAGCAGCCTGTCAGTGTGTCTGCAAAAACAGCACATCAATACATCAGGACTGAGAGTCTTTGGTTCTCCCTGAAGTGCCAACATGTAAACAGGTGTAACAACATGCCAATGCAAGGCATGAATGCTGTGAGTATGAAAGTACATTCCGAGCAAGTGCTAAGACAGCAAGCGGACAGATGGTAGGCATAGCCAAGTCCAATCTACGAGCTGGGTTCCTGTCCCTGTGCCAAAGTGTCCTCATTGTAGCCTTTCAATGTGGGTTACCAGTGCACCTTCCAATACATGTGTGTACTTCTTCAAACTTCTGTAAATGGAGCGGAGACATGTATGTGGCTGGTGTCCATGGATTGTCCCTGATATGTTGAGAATTCATGACATTTAGTTCCTTCGGTGAATTTGTTTAGCGGAAGCTGAATGCTAATGAAGCGAGTTGTCATTAACAAGATGGTTAATGAAAAATAATCATCCTTAATTGATAACACAATGCTGCCTGGTGAGAAACTCCCCTCTCCCCTCACCCTGTGTACAAAGAATGCAGCAAATTGCTCCTGGCGTCAAGATAGGACTCGCCAGACTTCTCATATGATTCTGCTACAAACCTCATCATAGCCCACATCATTCACACCTCTAAGATTCTGCCCACTGTCTTTTCTGACTTGATCCATTTATGGTTAGCATTTCAACAAAGTACTGCAACGATCATTTGAGATATTTAATTTGAGAATCCCAAGTTATCAAATTGGGCCAGAAGTTTTTAAAACAAAAGCTGCAGTGTTAGAGGACACCTGAGAGCTTGAAGCATTTCATAACAATCTTTGTTCCAGGTACATCCCACTAGACTGTCTTTACATATTGAGTTAATCAATAACAACCATAACCTTCGGGTTAATCTAAAAACACTAAATGAGATTATCATATTTGGAGTTTAGAGATTGCTACAATCGATAAATGGGTTAATGTCTCAGTTAAATATTTGACACTGCAATATTGCACGAGTACATTAAACATAGTTGCAGCAGCAATTTCTAATTTTCCCATTTTTAATAAATGTTTTTCTTGAAGATTTTTATAGCTAGTACATAGATGTTCAAAGATGCGAAATAAAAACCTGGCAGGTTGTTTCCTCTGGGTTGATGATTACCAGGGTTATTTGGTTAGAAGATGAAAGCAGATACTAAGTGGGTGCTCTGATTACAAGACATGCATGTGGTTTTGAAAGCCTGCATTTTGGAGGCCCGTTAATGATTTGTGATTTGATTTTGCCTGGAGGTACTAAAACAGACACTTGCAGATTAAGCATTGATAAAACGTTTTTGTGAAATGGAGCTTCCATGCACTCAATATCACCACAGGATTGTCGGTGTAGGTTGATGGATAATGGAACCTTTCAGAATGGGCTCAGGGACCAAGGGTCATGGTCCACTGGTTCTTTAACATAATACTGGAGTTCTTTGCAGAGTGAGTTAAGTTATGGAGAAATGCCTATTGTCTGTAAATGAAAGGTTAACTCCTGAATATATACATAGGAAGCCATGTTCTTGATGATGTTATGACCATATGATAACCATATGTTGATGAGTAGATGTTAGTGAAAAATAACGAGCTTAGACTTTATGCAGAGTCTACTGTTTATAGATGGCTTGGTATAAATACATAATTGTTTTTTCGAAGACCCAATAGTTAAGTCAATCCCATAAACATTGTCTAGAATTCACCTCAATAACAATAAAATATTCACAGGTGCCTTTTCACTTGTCTTCTGATCACTCACTCACTCACTCTGCCTTAACCTTATCTCCTCTTCCTCAGGCAGACTGAAGGAATCCTGCGCAACATAGTACTTCACTTACTGTAGGTAAAGAAATCAGAGAATATTAAGATTAAGTATGAGTGATATGATTTGTTTCCCTACGCTGGGAAACAGGCCCTTCAGCCCAACAAGTCTACACTGACCTTCCACAGAGCAAGCCACCCCGACCCATTCCCCTACATTTACCCCTGACTAATGCACCTAACACTAAAGGCAATTTAGCATAGCTAATTCACCTAATCTGCATATCTTTGGACTGTGGGAGGAAACCAGAGCACCCAGAGGAAACCCACACAGACACTGGGAGAATTGCAAACTCCACACACAAGTTGCCTGAGGTGGGAATTGAACCCGAGTTCCTGGCGCTGTGAGGCAGCAGGGCTAACCACTGAGACACTATGCCGCCCCATATCTTGGTGAAGTTTTCCAGGACAATTCCTGATATATTTTAAAGTTGATTTTCAATAGCCAGAAACCAATAGCTGCATAAATCTGAGCATGTAAGTCCACAAAATCCTAAACATAGTTATCTATTTCAATTCCAGTTGGAACAGGTCATTCTTTGAAGTGTGAATGACTAAAATGTCATGCAACCTCTTTGAGTCTTGGAGGCATTTTAAAATCCTAGAATCATACTGTATTGAAGAAGCTCTTCAGCCCATTAAGTCTGCACTAACAAAAAATTACTCTAGTTCGACTTTCCAAGACTTAGCCCTTAGCCTTGAATGTTATGACATTTCAAATGCTCATCCAATACTTTTTTTAAAAGTTGTTTCCTGCTTGAATTGTCATCCAGTAAATACATTCCAGGTTCCTACCACCCTCTGTTTGAAAAAAATGTTTTCTCAAATCCCCTCTAAACTTTCTGCCTTTCACCTTAAAATTATGCCTCCTTGTTATTGACCATTAACAACTTGAGCTTATTAGCCTCTTTTCATGGCTAAGCTGTTTCACCCCAGGCAGCTTGCTGTTGAATCTTCTTTGCACTTCCACCAGTGCAAACACACCCTTCCTATAGTGTGGTAACCAGAACTGCATGCTGTTCTCCAGCTGTGGCTAAACCAAAGTTCTGTACAGCTCTAATAAATCCTCCCTACTCTAGAATCTATGCCAGACTGATAAAGGCTAGCATCTTGTCACCATCTTAAACACGCCATAAACCTGTCCTGCTGCCTTCAGGGATCTGTGGACAAGTACCCCAACATTCTCCTTTCCCTCTAACCTTCCTAGTGTCCTGCCATTCACTGAGTACTCCCTTGTCTTGATACTTCAACCAAAATGCATCACCTCACATTTATTGGTGTTTTCCTCATTGTCATCTGTAAACTTATCATCCAACTGATTTTTTTCTATATTGTTTATATGCATCACAAACAATAAGGACTTATTATGGTATGGCACTGTATACCCAGCTCCAGTCACACAAACAGCCTTCTGCCACTTGCTTCTGTCACCCACCACTAAGCCAATTTTGGATCTAACTTGCTAAGTTACCCTGTATCCCCTATGATTTTACCTTCTTTCTCAGTCTCCTCTGTGGGATCTCATCCAAGACTTTGCTGAAATCCATGTAAACTGCCCTCATTGACACACAAAGTCACTTCCTTCAAAAATTAAATCATGTTTTAAGCATGACCTTCCTTTGACAAAGCTAAGCTGATTATCCCTGATCAAACCTTGTCTCTCAAGTGCAGACTAATTCTCTCCTGCAGAATTTTCTCCAGTACTTTCTCTATCACTAATGAGAGACTCACTGGTCTGTAATTTCCTGGTTTATCTCTACCACCTCTCTTGAAAAGTGGAATGACATTGGCTACCCTCCAGTCCTCTGGAACTGCCCCTGTGGCCAGAGAGAAATAAAAAAATTGGATCGGAGCCCCTTTAATTTCTTCCCTTCTCTCTGTCAGCAGCCTAGAATACAACTCACCTGAACCTGAGCGGTTTTCCACTTCTAGGACTACCAAAAATCAATGCCCCCTCACTCCCCATCTCAAATTGCTGAAGAGCATCACAGCCCTTCTTCCAGAATGTTGTACTGCCATCCTCCTCCTCCAAAATGAAGACAGATGTGAAGAATTCATTTAGCACTCTAATGTCCTCCAGCTTCATGCAAAATTTTCCCCTTGGGCCTTCCTCTTTCCCTGATTATCTTCCTCCCCTTGATATACTTATAGGATATCATGGGATTCTCCCTAATCTTACCTGCCAGTGTTTTGTGTCCCCTCTTTGCTTTCATTTTCTTAAGCATTTGTTTTAAGTACCTCTCCATACTTTCTATACGCAGCCATTACCTCCATTGATTTGTTTCCTTTATATTTGCTAAAAGCCTCCCTTTTCCTTCTTATCCTGTCTTGAATATTCAAAGACATCCAGGGTTCTCCAGGCTTGTTGCTCCTACATTTCATGCTAAAGGAAACACATTGGGCCTTTAATCATGTCAATTCCATTTGAAACCACCCCCTGCCCCCACCAAAGAAATCTGTTGTACATTTACGCAAATGTAGTCACTACTGCTTTGAGGAGAAAGTGAGGACTTCAGATGCTGGAGATCAGAGCTGAAAATGTGTTGCTGGAAAAGCACAGCAGGTCAGGCTTATGCCCAAAACTTCGATTCTCCTGTTCCTTGGATGCTGCCTGACCTACTGCGCTTTTCCAGCAACACATTTTCAGCTCACTACTGCTTTGACCAGGTTCTACCTTATTTTAATAAAATCTGCCTTCCCCCAGTTTTTACTTAAACCTTTAACAGTCCTCTGTTTTTCCTGTTCTCGTGCACGTTTCAACTCCTTATCAAAATGGCATTTTGTTCTCAAGATCTATTAAACTGGGGCTGCTCCATTTGATCATCAATACTTTTAACACTTTTTTATCTTTTAAAAATTGCCCACAATGAGTTCTAACATATTTCAGGGTTTATCCCAATTAACTTCTTGGTATTGTTCTGACCAGGTGAGGAGAGGGGCAATAGTGTCCACTTCTGCCCTCATTTGAATGTAACAATTTTAAAAATATTTAGTGAAGGTGCACTTGCAAACTCACTGTGTTTTTAGCTAATTATAAATGGATAACAGAATTAGCTGGGTGGGTTTCTTGAGCTAAAAATTAGGGGTTAGTTTTGTTGCACTAAAATCCACCCAAGTAAAAATATTTTTAAAATGTTTCTGGCAGTGGCAAAGTAGGAGGTTGTTGGTGAGAATCAAATCTGCAGCAAGTGAAGGGACTTCAGCCCCGAAAAGTGAAATGTTATACAGGGTGCAGGCTGGCACAATAACAACATTTAAAAGGCATCTGGGTGGGTATATGAACAGGATGGGTTTAGAGGGATATGGGCCAAATGTTGGCAAATGGAACTCGACTAATTTAGGATAACTGCTCAGCATGGAGAAGTTAGACTGAACTGTCTGTTTCCATGCTGTACAACACTAAGACTCTATGACATCGGGTACAAAATTCAGTGAGCACTCCCAAATCTGCTAATTAAAATAGCCTCAGAAACTTTCTGCCTTTGTTTCAAATGTCAATTTGGATGTTGCAGGATTGCTGAGCTTGGATCTGATTCGTTGATTGTGGGATCACTTAGCTTTGTCTAGTACTTGCTACCTAACACTGTTTGGTGTGCAAGTAGTCCTGTTTGGTAGCTTCACACATTGATATTTCATTTTTAAGAATGCCTGGTCCTGCTCTTGGCATGTTTTCCCCATGCTCCAATGAACCAGGGCTGATCCTTGGCTTGATGGTAATAGTAGAGTGGGGGATATGATGGGACATGTGTTGGAAAACTGTTGGAGTATGATTCTGTTGTTGATGTCACACAGCATCTCAAAGTTGCCCAATCTAGTATTGCCAGACATGCTCAAAACCTGACACATTTAACATGGTGATAAGTGCCTGTAACACAACAGACTTAGAAATTATGATAGGCTACTGAATCATGCAACTGTAAAGCCATTACGATTCCATTAATTATGGTATAGTGATATGACATTTTGTTTGGAATATTGAGATGTTGTGTTCAGACTTGGTCACCATGTCACAAAAACGATACTTAAGCTTGGTGTAGCATATATTCCCCAGAATAATATCATGGCTGAAGGAGTAAATTATGTAACTAGTTGAACTGACTATGCATATATAGTTTGATAGATGTTTGATTATTCTCGGTTAAGTCGGCATAAGGAGGGAGGAAGTGTTGGGTAGTCTACAAGACATTAAGGTGGACAAGTCCCCAAGTCCAGCTGGGTTCTATCCCCAGTTACTGAGGGAAGCAAGAGATGAAATAGCTGGGTCTTCACAGATATCTCTTCAGCATTCTTGAACATGGATAAGGTCCCAGAGGACTGGAGAATTGTTAATGTTGTCCCCTTGCTTAAGAAGGGTAGCAGGGATAATCCAGATAATTATAGACCGGTGAGCTTGATCAGTGGTAAGGAAACTGCTGGAGAAGATACTGGGGGATAGGATCTATTGACACTTGAAAGAAAATGGGCTTATCAGTGATAGGCAGCATGGTTTTGTGCAGAGAAGGTCATGTCTTATCAACTTAATAGAATTCTTTGAGGAAGTGACAAAGTTGATGGAAGAGCTATAGATATCATACATATGGCCTTCAGTAAGGCTTTTGATAATATTCCCCATGGTTGGCTGATGAAGAAGGTGAAGTTGCATGCAGTCCAGAGTGTACTAGGCTGAATGAACAGAGCTGGCTGGGCAACAAGAGACAGAGAGTACGAGTGAAAGGGACTTTCTCAAAATGGAGAACTGTGACCAGTGGTGTTCCACAGGGATCCATGTTGGGACCATTGAAATTTCTCACATTCACATTCTTGCCTTTTCTCCCAACTCTTGATTCCCCCAATGTTTGTGTTACTTGTGATATATATGTGATCTGGGGGAAAGATAGGTGGTCTGATTTACAATTTTGCAGAAGACATTAAGATTGGTGGAGTAGCAGATAGTGAAGGGGACTGTCAGAGAACACAGCAGACCATAGATTGGAGAGTTGGGCAGAGAAATGGCAGATGGTGTTCATTTTGGGCAAATGCAAGTTGATGCATTTCAGAAGATCTAATTCTAGAGTGAATTATATGGTAAGTGGAAAAACCCTGGGGAAAATTGATGTACAGAGAGATCTGGGGTTCAGGTCCATTGTACCAATGGTAACAACATAGGTCGATTAGAGTGGTCAAGAGTGTGCATACAGCATGCTTTCCTTCATTAGACAGGGTATTGAATACAAGAGTTGGCAGGTCATCTTACAGTTGTATAAGACTTTGGTTTGGTCACATTTGGAATATTGCATGCAGTTCTAGTTGCCACATTACAGAAGGATGTGGATACTTTGGAGAGGATGCAGAGGAGGTTCACCAGGATGTTACCTGGTTTGGAGGGTGCTAGCAATGAAGAGAGGTTGAGTAGATTAGGATTATTTTCATTAGAAAGATGGAAGTTGAGAGGGGATCCTGATTGAGGTCTACAAAATCATGAGGGGTATTGACAGGGTGGATAGCAAGAAGCTTTTTCCCAGAGTAGGGGACTCAATTACTAGGGGTCATGAGTTCAAGGTCAGAGGGGAAAGGTTTAAGGGAGATGTGTGGAAAGTTCTCCTGGCAGCTCCACAAATGGGCAAGGAGCAGAGGGATACAGATCCTTGGAAGATAGGTGACAGGTTTAGATGGAGGATTTGGATCAGCACAGGCTTGGAGGGCTGAAGGGCCTGTTTCAGTGATGTAATTTTATTTGTTCTTCTTTGGTCAATGAAACAGTACCTTCGTTTAAAAAGGGGGATCAAAGCTGCTCACAGTACACCAGATGTGGTCTTACCAGCACCTTGTACATTTGCAGCAAGACATCACCAACCCCCTTGAAATAAAAGCCAACATTCCATTTTCCTTCCTGATAACCTGTTGAACCTGTGTGCTATCTTTCAGTATTTGTGCACAAATATTCCCAAGTCCCTTTGTTTTGCAGCTTTTCTCCATTTAAATAAATCCCATTCTTTTGTTTTTCTTTCCAAAATGAACATTCAAGGAAGTTATTTCGGTGGAACTGAGAAATAGGAAAGGGATGATCACCTTATTAGGATTGTATGATAGATTCCCCCAGTAGTCAGAGGTTAAAAATCACAACACCAGGTGATAGTCCAACAGGTTTAATTGGAAGCACTACATTTCGGAGTGACGCTCCTTCATCAGCTGGTTGTCCCACCTGATTAAGGAGCAGCACTCAGAAATCTAGTGCTCCCAATTAAATCTGTTGAAGTATAATCTGGTGTTGTGATTTTTAACTTTGTACACCCCAGTCCAACACCAGCATCTCCAAATAGTCAGAGGGAAATTGAGAAACAAATTTGTGAGGAGATCTGTTATGTGTAATAATAATGTGGTTATGGTAGGCAATTTTAACTTTCCAAACATGGACTGGGACTGCCATAGTGTTAAGGATTTAGATGGAGAGAAATTTGTTAACTGTGTACAAGAATATGTACCTAATAGAGATGCTGCAAAACTTGACCTACTCTTGGAAAATAAGGCAGGGCAGGAGATTGAGGTGTCACTGGGGGAGAACTTTGGCACCAGTGACCATAATTCTACTAGTTTTAAAATAGTAACAGAAAAGGATTTCTTAAAACGCATAAAAGTGGATAAATCCCCAGGACTTGATCAGGTGTACGCTACTTTTGCCCCCTGATCTGTTTTTGTTTTAACCTTACACTCTCTTTAACTTTCTTGGTTAGCCATGAGTGAATTATCCCTTTCTTAGTGTCGTTCCTCCATGCTGACTCATGTTTTTGCTGAGTCATGAATTACCTCCTTAAATGACTGCACTGCTTGTGTACTGACTTTGGAACTGGTCCCAATGTCCCAGGAATCTGAAACCCTCACCCCGTACCACCTTTCCAGCCAAGTATTCATCCGCTATGCTTCTACCCCAGAGTGTAGCACTAATCGTAATCCTGATATCACCACTTTTGAGTTCCTAACTTTCACCTTATTTCCTAACTCTCTATATTAAGCTTTTATATGTAACACAGTCAATGGCTGTTGACCACCCCTCCTCCCCCAACCCCAGGTATCCTGTAACCATTCTGAGACATCCTTGACTCTAGCAGCAGGAGAGCAACATACACTTTGTGTCTCGTTTGTAGGCACAGAACGCTTAGTTATTCCCCTTACAATTGAACCCCCTATAACTATTGCATTCCCACACTTTCTCCTCCTCTGCCATGGAGTAGAGCTGACCATGGTGCAACAAATTTGGTTGATACTGGTTTCCCTGAGAGGCCAGCCTCCCCCTACCCCCAATCCCACCTGACAAAGTCTGGGGTGGTACATTGTATCTGTTTCTGCAGAGGAAAACCGACAGGATGCTCTTGCACTACCTGCCTTGGTGCTCTTATTTCGCCTGATGGTCACCCATTCTCTTTCTGCCCATGGATTTTTAGCCTCTCTTTATATGCTATTCACAATACTCTCAGCTTCATATATTCCCCATAGTGTCCCCATCTGGCAATCCAGTTCCAAATCTGAGCTTCCAGGAGTTGCAGCTGGAGACATTTCCTGCACACATGCTGGCTCCAGGCACTGGGAATCTGCCTGGCTTTCCATATAGAGCATGGGGGAGCAAACCATGGTCTTTCCTGCCATGACTTACCCTTTTGGATTAAACCTGTAAAGTGCTCTTAAAATGAAATCATTTCAATTATTTTTAGCCCTTCTTCCCTCAACTTCATTAAAACACCAGTCATACAAATTTGCAGATTCAACTGATCATGCTCCACCATTTCCATTTTATCCAACTTGATGTCACTAACAAATGTTTTCCAATTCCTTTTCAGAATTTTCATGGGACCATTTCCTCTGTAGTGCCAAACTCCACTCTTCTTTCACCATCAACCCTTGTTTGCCGCCTTATAGTACCGTTCTCTGGAAACTGCAGGAGAACACCTCCCCTTTTACCCCCCTCTTGTCACTGTCCAGGTTTATTTGTACTCCTTTCAATATAACATGCAGTTCTTACTCCTTTTGATGCATTGGCTGCTACAATTAGGAGATCACACATAGATTGTGTATACCATTTGTTGAACATGTCTGGTCTAAACCCCTGGCTACTTGCAAATTTAGTTCCCTGTGAAATAATTCCACAGAGGCCAGTATCCCATCATTTTATTTTATTTACGTGCACAGTACATGGAGTCTGGCCAGCTCGCTCAGAACCAGTCCCGGGACCGAGGAGGATCCCTGTGGCTTCTGTTTATATGTCAGCAAGGCTCCTTGATTGGAATGTTGAGTGGTATCTTCTCATCTTAATCATGACCAGAATGGCTGGATCATTTACGCATTGAGAACATGACTCTACAATTAGCATACCTTGTGGTTTCTGCAGGAAGTCAGTTATTGCATCAACTTCAGGTTACATGGTCAATCCAGATGGGTGAGATCATACACCTAAAGCAGCAATAAAGGATCTATATTGAAGGATTCTCTGAAGAAAGTTCAATGGTAGCAGTGTTTTAGAAGAAGAAAATCAGCATGAGGGAGGTAAAAGACTCAACCTGGCTGGAAGATGCAGAAAGTGTGTTACTGGGAAAGTTCAGCTGGTCAGGCAGCATCTGAGGAGTGGGAGAATCGATGTTTCGGGCATAAGCCCTTCATCAGGAATTCATGATGCCTGATAAGTCGATTCTTCTGCTCCTTGGATGCTGTCTGACCTGCTGTGCTTTCCCAGCAAAACACTCTCCACTCTGATCTCCAGCAGCTGCAGTCCTCACTTTCTCCTGAGAGATGTGGAAAGGCTATCCCTATCACCTGCTGTTTTCATTGTACTCCCCAGTTTATCTGTCCCTGGAGGTAACGATTGATGTATTGAAGGTACAGTTAGAAGTCTTCTCTCCTCAAGAAAGATGGAGGAGGCAAATTAGTATGAATAAGGAGGTATGGTTTTAAGTTAGAGAGTCTGCCAACA
This sequence comes from Chiloscyllium punctatum, assembly GCF_047496795.1. NCBI lineage: Eukaryota > Metazoa > Chordata > Chondrichthyes > Orectolobiformes > Hemiscylliidae > Chiloscyllium > Chiloscyllium punctatum. Next base: position 44,281,343 of record NC_092752.1, on the reverse strand, counting down.
GCTAAAGTGTGGTTCCATGAACCTGGATCCAATGCTGTAAAGATAGTTGACATCATGTAGACAGGATGGATAGCATGAAACGTTTTCCCAGAGTGGAGGACTCAAATACTAGGAGTCACACTTTCAAAGTGAGAGGGGAAAAGTTTAAGGAAGCTGTGCATGGAAAGTTCTTCACGCAGACGGTGGTGAATGCCTGGAATGTGTTGCCAGTGGAGGTGGTAGAGGCAGGAATGAGAGCATAATTTAAGAGATATCGAGACAGACGCATGAATGGGCAGGGAGCAGAGGGATACAGATCCTTACAAAGGCGATAGAGTTAGATAGAGGATCTGGATCAGCGCAGGCTTGGAGGACCAAAGGGCCTGTTCCTGCACTGTAATTTTGTTTGTTCTTTGTTTGTTTGTATCATGAGGTTGTGCGAGGAAGGTAGCCTACACTACTTAGCTTTCAGCCATCACCCCCTCACCTCTTTTGCACTCTCCTTTGAAGCACTCCTCTGCCAGATGCTGCTTGCAGTTCATACACGTTTCTTTGCCTTCAACCTGCTCCTCCAAACTCCATTTCAAAAGGCAACTCTGATATTCAACGCCAGCCTTGCACACGCTCGCACCTATCCTTCACATTCACTATCCTCAAATGTTCAAAGTGCATCCTGAGAAATTAGCTCATTTTTCGCACTTCTAAATCTTTGTAGGAGAAGACACCCCATAACTACAGATGGAGTGAGAAACTGAAGGGGCAGAGAACTGCTGTATGAGCCTTATTAGACAAGTAAACCCTGGAGATCAACGTGGTGGTACCTATGCAGGAGGAAGAAATGGGGTTGGCCCAGAGACCAAATGTCAACATTGGCACACAGAAGCAAGTTCAAAGGATCAATAGTCTACTCCTGTTTGTATACTCCTCAGCAGTAGCCATTAGAGAAGTGAAGAGGAGAATTTGGCTCATAGAGATAAACATCTTTTGGATCAGTTTGTCTGTGTTGAAGTGATGAATCAGAATTCATAGATTTCCCCACAGTTTGGAAACCGGTCATTTGGCCCAACAAGTCCACAACGACCCTCCAAAGAGTAACCCACCTAGACCCATTCTCTTACAATTCCCCTGACTACTGCACCTAACCTATACATACCTGAACACTATGGCAAACTTAGCATAGCCAATTCATCTAAACTGTATATCTTTGGACTGTGGGAGGAAGCCAGAGCACTTGGAGGAAACCCATGCAAACACAGGGAGAATGTGCAAACTCCACACGGACAGTTGCCCAAGGCCAGAATCGAACCTGGGTCCCTGGCACTGTGAGGCAGCAGTGCTAACCACTGAGCCACCATCAACAAACATCCTGCATTTCAATTATATAATTAATCAAACTCCATTTACTACGAGGGAATAGCTTATACATGGGGCAAATGGCACTTGACAAATATGTTTTTAGTTCAGTTTTCCATTTAGTTAAGTCAAATTATTGCTATAGAGGTAGAAGCTATGGACATATTGGAGATAATAATTGCTATTGTCCATTAATAATTTTTAAAATTGTTCTTTCCTCCCTCTTTTTTAAGAATAACTGTAAAGCACAGGCATCAAATAGACCTGAATTATCTTTTCACAGTAGTTTATTTTTGGAACCATCTCTATTTGAGTCCACAGCTAGGATAATCTATTCTCTACAGCTGGAAAGTGGTGTGTGAAATTCAATTCCGGGTGAAGGGGTTGGTGCTATCTTTTACTTCCTTCTCTGCGGAGAAAGCCAGTCCTCTGCTTGGCCAAATCCTTGTTGGCCTTTCCTACATCTGGATTTCTCTGTGTGGAAGTACTGGCAAAATCCCATGTCCTACTGAGGCATGATACTAGCCAATCTGTCAACACCATTTGAAAATTTTCTTCAAATTAAATATACATCTCGGCTTTTGAGTCCTCATGCAGCAGGTGCACAACCCTAAAGCTGCCAAAATGGTTCCCCAACATCTCAAGTGTGGAGTTAAGAAAAAATCTTTTGTGATTTAACTTACACCATCTATGTGTTAACACTTCATTTGCGTCCAAGTTTTTAAGGAGTAGTTACAAAGATGACAGGTCAAATTTTCCACTAAGTGTATTTGGTCATGAAATATGAAGTGTGCCTGGAGCATGAAAAAAAATAGGCAGTGAAAATTGTATCCTTGTAATGCAACTTATTCAATTTGTCTAACATTGAATCAATTAGATGGAAAATTGTCAAGGTTCCATAGTACGTTTTTATTGAGAAGTTTTTGTTGAATCTTTACTAACTTCATGTTTACTAACTTCTCATGTTTATTTACTCTCTACATTGTTATTCTAATTGTTATATACATACTTACTATAATACTGACTGGTTATCAAAATATTCTGTATTCATAATGTAATTATCTTTGTAGATCCAACTGTTTCTGTTAAGCCCAGTTTTAAGCTATTTCAGTGCCATTGCCCCAATCTCCAAGCACGATCAAATACTTTGATGTGGTAAATCCCTTTCAGCCTGTTTTATTTTGCCACCAATTTTCCTAAGTCTTGTCAAAATTAGGATGAGTCAATTTTAGAGGCTCCTCATCACAGAAGAACCTTGTTTAATAGGAATTTTGGACGGTTAGTCGAAGGCTAAGTTTTGAATCATGAGAAGTCAGACTGCGGAATCAGATGCAACTCAACTTTACCAACTTCCACTTCTGATATTACCAAGTGAAATGCTGTAAGGGTGGCATAGTGTTTCAATGGTTAGCAATGCTGCCTCACAGCACCAGGGACCTGGATTCCATTCCACCTTCAGGTGACTCTGTGGAGTTTGCACATTCTCCCTGTGCCTGCTTGGGTTTCCTGCCATAGTCCAATGCAGGTTAGGTGAATTGGCTATGCTAAATTGCCCGTAGTGTCCAGGGATGTGAAGGCTAAGTGGATTAGTCGTGGGAAATACAGGGTTATGGGGTTAGGGCAGGGAGGTGGGTCTGGGTGGGATGTTCTTCGGAGGATTGGTGTGGACTTAATGGGCCAAATGGCATGTTTCCATACTGTAGGGCTTCTATGATTCTAATTCTGGATTAGTGTGCTGGAAGAGCACAGCAGTTCAGGCGGCATCCAAGGAGCAGTAAAATCGACGTTTCGGGCAAAAGCCCTTCATCAGGAGTAAAGGCAGAGAGCCTGAAGGGTGGAGAGATAAGCTAGAGGAGGGTGGGGGTGGGGAGAAAGCAGTATAGAGTACAATGGGTGAGTGAGGGAGGGGATGAAGGTGATCGGTCAGGGAGGAGAGGGTGGAGTGGATAGGTGGAAAAGAAGATAGGCAGGTAGGACAAGTCATGGACAGTGCTGGGCTGGAAGTTTGGAACTAGGGTGAGGTGGGGGAAGGGGAAATGAGGAAGCTGTTGAAGTCCACATTGCTGCCCTGGGGTTGAAGTGTTCCGAGGCGGAAGATGAGGCGTTCTTCCTCCAGGTGTCTGGTGGTGCAGGAGCGGCGGTGAAGGAGGCCCAGGACCTCCATGTCCTCAGCAGAGTGGGAGGAGGAGTTGAAATGTTGGGCCACAGGATGGTGTGGTTGATTGGTGCGGGTGTCCCGGAGATGTTCCCTAAAGCGCTCCGCTAGGATGCGCCCAGTCTCCCCAATGTAGAGGAGACCGCATTGGGAGCAACGGATACAATAAATGATATTAGTGGATGTGCAGGTAAAACATTGATTGTTGTGGAAGGCTCCTGTAGGGTCTTGGATGGAGGTGAGGGAGGATGTGTGGGCGCAGGTTTTGTAATTCTTGTGGTGGCAGGGAAAGGTGCCAGGATGGGAAGGTGGGTTGTAGGGGGCCGTGGACCTGACCAGGTAGTCATGGAGAGAACGGTCTTTGCGGAAGGCGGAAAGGGGTGGGGAGGGAAACATATGGTGGTGGGGTCTTTTTGGAGGTGGCGGAAATGACGGCGGATGATTTGTTTTATGTGAAGGTTGGTAGGGTGGAAGGTGAGCACCAGGGGCATTCAGTCCTTGTTACGGTTGGAGGGGTGGGGTCTGAGGGCGGAGGTGTGGGATGTGGACGAGATGCATTGGAGGGCATCTTTAATCACGTGGGAAGGGAAATTGCAGTCTTTAAAGAAGGAGACTATCTGGTGTGTTCTGTGGTGGAACTGGTCCTCCTGTTAGCTCATTACAGTTGAATCTAATGGGATTGCTGAAAAATGTGTTGCTGGAAAAGCGCAGCAGGTCAAGCTGCATTCAAGAATCAGGAGAATCGACGTTTCGGGCATAAGCCCTTCTTCAGGAAGGATCCTTGGATGCTGCCTGCCCTGCTGCGCTTTTCCAGCAACACATTTTTCAGCTCTGATCTCCAGCATCTGCAGTCCTCACTTTTAATGAGATTGCATATAGTTAGGTTGAGCTATTTGATTGACCTTGAGCAGGTAGGTTGGGGTTGAAATTGGTGGTTAAGGAATGGAGTTTGTGACACGGTTTGAAGATCCCAATCAAAACCTTCTCCACTATTTACTGGAGAAAATGAAATGAAATATTGAATGTCATGCAAGAATTCTTACAACTTAGAGTGGAATGTGGAGCAGATGCAGAGCTCAATATTATCAGTGTATAAGTAGAAACTGACTTGATACCTGCAGAAAATGACACCACAGGGAAGCTGCTAGATGAGGGAAAGCAAAATCATGATCACTATTGTTCATGGTTTTATGGATATATTTGTGTAGTTTAGAGAAAAAGCCAAGTGAGACATAGCCTATTGAGCTGTACAACAAAAGAAAAGTGTTGCAGGTGAATTGGATAATCATGACAAAAGCTGCAGGACAGTCAAGGAAGGATTCTCGCACCACGATCACAGTCACCGAGGATGTCATTTGTGATTCTGGTTAGTGCTACTTCAATTTAGTGACAGATTCTATTTGTAAAGTAGGACTGACAGAATCTTACATGGATTTATGCAGTTTTTGAGCAAAATAAAAACATAATTCTGCAAATACAAATTCACCCCATAAACTTTTATGCGTACATATGCAGGAGAGACAGAGTGAGTGTGTGCATATGGGTATGAGTGGGTTTGTTGGTTGTTTAAAGGTGAGAAGGTCTTGGCGAGGTGCGCATCCTCATTTATAATGTGTTGCAGCCTGCAAAGAACATGGCGTAACCTTTCGGCTTCCGGGATGTACTGGACAACGATGGGTACCCTATTGTTGCAACATGTGTCTGTCTCCTGAGGAGGTCATTACTAGTTTCCCGCTGTGGCACGTTGGAACTGGTAGTTGATGAGTTGAGCATGTTACTTCATTCTTATGAGGGCATACTTTAGCACCTTCAGGTGTCTGTTGCATTCCTCCTCCTCTGAACAGATCCTGTATAGCGTAGGGTTTGTCTGTAGGGGATGGCTGTTTTAATATGTTTCAGGTGGAAGCTAGAGAAATGTAGCATCATGAGATTATCCATGGGTTTGTGATAGATATTGGCAAGACTGAGCAGATGCTACAACTGATGAATGTACACTAGGCAACGATCACCAGGCAGCAGCGTTCCCTCTCAATTGGGTCTGGGACAGTTGGCCTCGGATCTTCGGGTGACCATCCTCCAAGGCGGGCATCGGGACAACGCAAGCAACAACACAAAGTGGCCGCGCAGAGGCTGAGAGCCAGGTTCGGTGCCCATGGGAATGGCCTCAATTGGGACCTTCGGTTCATATCACACTACTGGTGACCCCACTGCATCTCTCTCTTCCTCACTCTTCTCTCTCTCCCTCTTCTCTCTCTCCCTCCCGTGGGCGGCACGGTGGCACAGTGGTTAGCACTGCTGCCTCACAGCGCCAGAGATCCGGGTTCAATTCCCGCCTCAGGTGACTAACTGTGTGGAGTTTGCACGTTCTCCCCGTGTCTGCGTGGGTTTCCTCCGGGTGCTCCGGTTTCCTCCCACAGTCCAAAGATGTGCAGGTCAGGTGAATTGGCCATGCTAAATTGCCCATAGTGTTAGGTAAGGGGTAAATGTAGGGGTATGGGTGGGTTGCGCTTCGGCGGGGCGGTGTGGATTTGTTGGGCCGAAGGGCCTGTTTCCACACTGTAAGTAATCTAATCTCCTTCTCTCTCTCTCTCTTCTCTTCTTCTCTCTCTCTTCTCTTCTTCTCTCTCTCTCTTCTCTCTCTCTTCTCTCTCTCTCTTCTCTCTCTCTCTCTTCTCTCTCTCTCTCTCTCTCTTCTCTCTCTCTCTTCTCTCTCTCTTCTCTCTTTCTTCTCTCTCTTCTCTTCTTCTCTCTCTCTCTTCTCTCTCTCTCTCTCTCTCTCTCTCTCCCCCTCCCTTCTCTCACGCACACGCCCTCTCACAGGGCTGAAACCCATCACACTCACGCACACATACTTGATCAAGCTTACACACACACACATTTACATACACACTTTCACATGCGCACACACTCACTCTGTCTCTCCTGTATTCACACACATATAACTTTATGGGGTGAATTTGTATTTGCAGAATTATATTTTATTTTACTCAAAATTGCATAACTCCATGTAAGATTCTGTAAGTCCTACTTTAGAAATAGAACCAATCTGACTTAACACTGGGACACAGACAGACTTTAATCTCACAGCTTTTATGCATTGTCTGAGCTGAGATGGTACCTACAGTTAGAAAAGCAGAAGTTATTTTGAGAATGTAACTTAAAAAGAGTTCTGGGATTTATATATTAAAGAACCGAAGCTAACATATCCCATTCTAAAAGATTAAGGACTTAATGTAAGTTTCTTTACTATATCATTAGAGTTCCATGACACTGTAAGCCTTTTCCTCTGAATTCTGCATCTTATGGTCATGTTCCACAACCACCTGATTAAGAGGCAGTGCCTCAAAAGCCAATGCTTCCAAATAAACCTGCTGGACTATAATCTGGTGTTGTGCTATTATTTTAACCCAGAAATGGAAACAGGTATATCAAAGAAGGGAAGGGAGGAGTCTGAGGGATTTGGTGAAAGTGGAAATTGGAAGCAAAATCGATAAACTGTACTAATTCTGGACAGGAGAGGGAAGCACTACTAAAGATGTCTCTACATTCAACATATAATAGTCCCACCATTCTGGGAATTGACGGCGGCACGGTGGCACAGTGGTTAGCACTGCTGCCTCACAGCGCCAGAGACCCGGGTTCAATTCCCGCCTCAGGCGACTGACTGTGTGGAGTTTGCACATTCTCCCCGTGTCTGCGTGGGTTTCCTCCCACAATCCAAAGATGTGCAGGTCAGGTGAATTGGCCAATCTAAATTGCCCGTAGTGTTAGGTAAAGGGGTAAATGTAGGGGTATGGGTGGGTTGCGCTTCGGCGGGGCGGTGTGGACTTGTTGGGCCGAAGGGCCTGTTTCCACGCTGTAAGTAATCTAATCTAATCTAATCTAATTTTGGAGAAAGAGGTGTGGGTGAAGGCTGGAATAGGACTGCAATGAGGAATGTTCTATGTACCCCACGAAGAAACAGGCATAACTGAGGTCCATGCAGGTACCACAGCCACGCCTCTAGCCTGAAGAAAATGAGAGGAGTTGAAAGAGAAGTTGTTCAGGGTGAGGACGAGCTCAGCCAGGTGCAAGAGTGTTTTTTTTCAGGAAAATGTGGCAAGCCCTGAGACCATCCTAATGGGTGATGGGATTGTAAAGAGAAGGTGACTGGATCCCAGAAACTAGAAATTCTGAAACTGCTGTAAAGTGTTAGAGGGATCACAGATGTAAGTTGGCAGGGATTGTGTCAGGGGGGAAAGGACTGAGTCAAGGTAGGAAGAGATCAGTTCTTTGGGGCAGGAGCAGGTTGAAACAATATTTCTGTCTGGGCATACTGTTCGTGGATTTTGGAAAGGAGGTAGAAGCAAGCTGCGAGGTGATTGGGATACTTTGAGCTTGGAGGCAATTGAGGGAGAGCAGGGAGATCATCAGATGAAATTGGGTTGGTGACTGTGGTTGGTATAATGACCTGATGGTGTTGATGTTCCATCAACAGTGGGACATAGACAGACTTTAACCTCACACCTTTATTGTATTGATTGAGCTGAGATGGCACCTGTTGTTAGAAAAGCTGAAGTTATCTTGAGAATGTAACTGCAAAGGAGTTCTAGGATTTATATATTAAAGAACTGAAACTAGCATATCCTATTCTAAAAGATGAATCTAAATTTGTTACAGCTCCATGACACTGTAAGCCTTTTCCTATGAATTCTGCGTCTTATGGTCATTTTCCACAACACCTGATGAAGAGGCAGCACCACAAAAGCTAGTGCTTCCAAATAAACCTGCTGAACTATAACCTGGTGTTGTGAGATTTTAAATTTTGTCCACTCCAGTCCAACACTGGCACCTTCAAATCATGACTACCATCGACTCCATTTCTGGGGAATGGCTAGCCACCAATATCCACTGTAAACCAATTGACTCCCACAGTTACTGTGACCATCCATCCTCGCACCTTGTATCCTGTAAAGACTTTATTCCATTCACCCAGTTCCTCTGTCAATGTCACATCTGTTTTAATGAAGCTAACTTCAACAAAGGAGCCTCCGAAATGTCGACCCTCTTCTTCAACTAGGGATTCTCCAGGACCGTTGTTGACAGGGCTCTCAACCAGGTCTGATCCATCTCCTGCACTGCGGCCCTCATGCCCTCTCTACCCTCCCACAACAGCAATAGGGGTTCCCCTTGTCCTTACCTACTGTCTCACCAGCATCCACATCCAGAGGATCATCTGCCACCACCTCTGCCACCTCCAGCGACATGCCACCAGCTGACACATATTCCCTCCCTCTTCCTTGTCTGCCTTCCACAGAGACTGTTCCCTCTGGGACATCCTGGTCCACTTTTACTTAACTCCCAATACCCTTCCCACAGGCCCACAGCATATTCCTCTGGCAACCACCAAAGATGTAACACCTGCCCAATTACTTCCTCCCTCCTCAGTATCCAAGCCCCAAACAAATCTTCCAGGTGAATCAGCATGTTACCTGCACTTCTCACAATCTAATTTACTGCATTTGCTGCTCACAATGTGGTCTCCCCTACACTGGGGAAACAAAGTGCAGACTGGTGACCGCTTCGCAGAACATCTATATTCTGCTTGCAAAAAAAAACCCTGAGCTTTCAGTTGCCTACCACTTTAAGAGACCACTCTGTTCCCTAGACAACGTCTCTGTCTTGGGCTTGTTTCAGTGAAGCTCAGTGCAAGCTGGAAGAACAGATTTCATTTTCTGCTTGGGGATCCTGCAGCCTTCTGGACTCAATATTGAGTTCAATAGGGCTCAAATTCTCCCATGTCCTTGCCTCTACCCCAACACATCAGGCCTTGTTATCACATAATCTGCTATTACACACAACTCATTGTTAGCCACTTAACAGTTAACAATTAACAGTTATTCACTCACCTAGCCAGATTGTTATCCAGTCCTTTCTCTGTCCAATTGTTCTACTATCTGTTTGGGATCTGTCTCCACCTGTTGTTTACTCCTTACTCCTCCCACGCCCTCCCCCCAACCCCCCGCCCTATTTTCTGCATATAAACCGAACTTTCCCAGCTGCATTGAGTTCTGAGGGATGGTCACTTGACCCAAAATATTGACTCTGATTTCTCTGCACAGAATGCTGAGCTTTTCCAGTAATTTCTGTTTCTGTTTCTGTTTCTGATAAGAGACAGGTACGCTGGAGAAATTATGCAAGTCAACACGAAAGAGGTAATTTAAACCACTGCTAGGATGGTTTTCCTCACCTTGTATGAGGAAAAGTGGAGACCGGTAGGAAATTGAGTTGGAATGCCATACTCTTTCCCGGCACTCACTGTACTCAACCTATCACAGATTCACAGAAATGTTAGAGTACTGAAGGAGACCATTCGGTCCATCATGCCTGCTGTCATTAAATAAATTCATCTCAAACGTCTTAACTACTATCCAATAGTTTATCACTTTCTGATTAATCAGACAATGTATGATATTTTCCAAATGCAACTCAAATACACATGCATGCAATCTCATGTTAAGGCAAATGCATAAAGATGGATTGGGCACCTTATAGAATAGTGTCACTATCTACCATTAATTGTTGTTAATTAAGGGATTTTTATTAACATGCATGAAACATACTAAACTGGAGAGTGGAGATACATTAGAAGATACATTAGAAATATTTTAAGCAAAATTCTTGAAGAAACTTCAACTGCATGCAGCATGAATATAGAGGGAAGAATCACAGTTAAACGCGGCTGAATGGCATTTCAGGCACAGTAAGCCTGGAAATGCTGCCTAAATAGCTTTCAGGTCAGGCTGACACAATAAATAAGGAAATGACACCATTCCTTAGTGAGAGATATACATTGTAGAGAAGAGCCTTTGTGCGTGGATGACTGCAGCAACAAGTGGGCGTGAGAACTTTACTGCATTAAAAACTACCAACATTCACAGATTGTAACCAGCATCAAATCAAAAAAAATTCTCGCAAAATTTTCAATTAAGCCTTACAAGAAAAGTGAAGATTGCCTATTTTCTGCTTTCTGCTGAGGTAATCTCTGTGGAGTCATGTTCTCTCATCGATATCAGGAGGGTTATTTTCTGTACTGATTTTCTGAATATAATACACAAGTGATAGAGCCATAGAGTCATTGAGATGTACAGCATGGAAACAGACCCATCGGTCCACTCATCCATGCTGACCAGATATCCTAACATAATCTATTTACATTTACCCATATCCTACTAAATCCTTCCTATGCATACATTCGGCCTTTTAAATGCTGAAATTGTACCAGCCTCCATCACTAGCAGCTCATTCCATACACTCACCACCCTCTGCATGTAAATATTGACCCATTTGTTCCGTTTTATTTCTTTCCCTAAACCTATGCCCTCTAGTTCTGGACTCCCTGATCCCAGGGAAAAGACCTTGTCTTTTTATCCTATCCATGCCCTTCATGATTTTATAAACCTCTATAAGGTCACCCCTCAGCCTCGGACACGCCAGGGAAAACAGCCTCAGCCTATTCATCTTTTCCCTATAGCTCAAATCCTCCAACCCTGGCAATATCCTTGTAAATATTTTCTGAACCCTTTCAAGTTTCACAACATTCTTCCAATAGGAAGGAGACCAGAATTGCACTCAACATTGAAAAAATGGCCGAACTGATGTCCTGTACAGCCGAAACATGACCTCCCAACTCCTGTACTCAATACTCTGACCAATAAAGGAAAGCGTACCAAACACCTTCTTCACTACACTATCTATCTGCGACTCTGCTTTCAAGGAACGATGAACCTGCACTCCAAGGTCTCGTTGTTCAGCAACACTCCCCAGGACCTTACATTAAATGTATAATTCCTGCTCTGATTTGCTTTCCCAAAATGCAGCACCTCGCATTTATCTAAATTAAACTACATCTGCTACTCCACAGCCCATTGGCCCATCTGATCAAGATCCTGTTCTAAGTGAAGGTAACCTTCTTCATTGTCCACTACACCTCCAATTTTGGTGTCATCTGCAAACTTACTAACTATGTCTGCTATGTTCACATCAAAATCATTTATATAAATGATGAAAAGCAATAGACCCAGCACTGAAACTTGTGGCACAGACCTCTAGTCTGAAAATCATCCCTCCACCACCATCCTCTGTCTTTTTCCTTCAAGCCAGTTCTGTATCCAAATGGCTAGCTCTCCCTGTATTCCATGTGATCTGACCTTGCTACCCATCTCCCATGAGGAACCTTGTCGAATGTCTTACTGAAGTCTATATAGATCATGTCAACCACTCTGCCTTCATCAATCCTCTTTGTTACTTCAAAAAACACAATCAAGTTTGTGAGACGTGATTTCCCAAGCACAACACCATGCTGACTATCCCTAATCAGTCCTTGCCTTTCCAAATACATGTACATCCTGTCCCTCATGATTCCCTCCAACAACCAATATCAGGCTCACCGTTCTATAGTTCCCTGGCTTTTCCTCACCACCTTTCTTAAATAGTGGCACAACATTAACCAACCTCCAGTCTACCGACATTTCACCTGTGACTATCGATGATACAAATATCTCAGTAAGAGGCTGAGCAATCACTTCCCTAGCTTCCCATAGAGATCAAAGGTACACCTGATTAGGTCCTGGGGATTTATCCATTTCTATGTGTTTCAAGACATCCAGTGCCACCTCCACTGTAATATGGACATTTTTCAAGATGTTACCATCTATTTCCCCACATTCTCTATCTTCCATGACTTTCTCCACTGTAAACACCGATGCAAAATACTCCTTTAGTATCTCCCCCATCTCCTGTTGCTCCACACAAAGGCCGCCTTGCTGATCTTTGATGGGCCCTATTCTCTTCCTAGTTTCCCTTTTGTCCTTAATGTATTTATAAAATCTCTTTGGAATCTCTTTTTGTCCTCCAGACTTCCCTCTTAAGTATACTCCTGCTGCCTTTATACTCTTCTCAGGATACACTCGATCTCTGCTGTCTGTACCTGACATATGTTTCATTTTTTTTCTTAACCAAAACCTCAATTCCTCTTGTCATCCATCATTCCCTACTCCTACCAGTCTTTCCTTTCACTGAACAGAAATATACTGTCTCTGGACTACTATTATCTAATTTTAGAAGGCTTCCCATTTTCCAGTCATCCCTTTACCTGTGAACATTTGCCCCCAATCAGCTTTTGAAAGTTCTTACCTAATACTGTCAAAATCCTTCATCCTCTCTCCTTATTTTGCTTTGTCATTGTCCTGGCATTTTATGAGATTTAACAAGCATTTTTCCTACTAGTCATTTGCTTTGGTGGTGGAGAGGAACCTCAATTATCTAAAGGACATGGATAGGGAGTATTTTGTTCGGTTAATCAAATTCCAGATAATTGAATGCCGGATAACAGTTTAGCCAAGCATTGGGACCTTGTGATCTTGCTGGATAGTCCAATGCTGGATTGTCAAGGTTCCTCTTTACTTACTATGGCCTCAGCATTAGTTGCCCTGGATTGTGCAGAACAAGATAAAATAAATGAGGAAAAGAACGGATCATAAAAATTGATTGACAAATTTATAAATACAGAGGTCCCACTTGTTTGTAGGTATGATTTGACCACTGTGGATGTGAAGGGATCGGAAACTGGGGTGCAAAACAGGATAAGTTCTTTTGTGGGGGCAGAGTGCACTTGGGGTTTTGCAAGGGAAGGAGCAATTGTATTAATCAAGCATCCAAAGATTTCAGTGAAGACTCAAATCTTCCATTAAATTACTCTTCATGTGCAGCTCATTTATTGACCAAATAATACATATTACAAACTTTGGTCATAAGCAATCTTGACCATGACATTGATCATGACAAATTAATTCTCATCACCTGAGAAGCAGGAATGATTACAGGTGGCCTTAAAAGTGACTCTTGTGTTCTCCAAAAGTCTGCAAAACAAACTGACTGCCCTCTCTGTAAATCTGCTAAAAACTATTTTCCATCCATTTTGCACAATAAACATTTGGTGGAAGATGGAACAAAATCCAAATTCATGCTCCTGAAACTCAAGATGCCTCCATTGCTCTTCATGTACATTTTGTGTCACTGTTCTTGTCAAGCCTTCTGCTTTGAGGCTGTCCATGTTCCCATTCAACCCTTTGATACCTCTATTCCAAAAGTCTTATAACTATACATGGGCATGGAGCTGCTTTTCTCTCAAAGTGAACTGTCAAGATGTGAGAACATAGGACTTTAGCCAATGTTTAATTTTTTTGGTGATTTGGGGGTGGTGAGGGCAAGATGGTTGTATTCCTACCACAGTTATTAGACCACAAATTATTTGCACAATATATCTTGTGCTGCATGTATTTGTATAAGATTAAATGTGCACTGTCTTAGACGACCATGTTATGTCCGACCGTACTGCAGTCTGTGATAAAGCCTGATCTATATTTGCTTCAACTGCTCAGCAATCACATCACTATTCTGGTTCTGATATTCCCCACATGCGTTCATTCCACCCGTCCTGGATGGAACCAGCAACAGTTGATTTGGTACGAGGTACAGATGATTTGAAATACAAGGGCATCTGAATGTCCAGACCAACAGCAGTTGCTGAATAGCTACTCTTATGGAGAAACCACAGCAGACATTGTCCTCAAGATGTAGAGGAGATTTAGGAGGCCTAGAATTTACCGTCCTCACTGTCATTTCCCCTAGACAGTGAAGTGCAATGTAGGCACAGGCTGAGGATATTCCAGAACACTAACAGAATGGTGTCTTGTGCTACAGCAGGACTTGTGCTCTGAAGGTGGGGATGGCTTATGTAGAAATCTGTGCCAGATATCTTGGAAGCTGCCATGATGCCTACGTTCCTGATTTCTTTCAATTTGCTGCCTTGCTCCAAGTGCCAAATGCTATACATGGTTGGCTGCTGGGAAACAAAGGTTACCTTCTCAAGCAGTGATTGATGACTTCTTTATGAAACTCTTGACCGAGGCTTAGGCAATATATAATGCAACCCATACTTCCAGCAGGGCTATTGTGGAAGAAATGATGGCTGCTCAGCATGAGAATCCAATACTTGGATCAGTCTGTGGTGGTTTATAATATACTTCAGATAGAATGTGTCACTTAATCCTGGCAAACTGTGCCCTGCACAACTGCGGTAGGCAAAGGTAGGATGTAATTGATGCTGAAGAGCCAGGAGAGGAGCGACAGTCTTCTGAGGAAGATGATGAGGACATTAACCAAGAGACAGAGACAGAGAAATGCCATGTCAGCTACAACAAGCTAGTCAGAACTTACTGACATTCTTTTCCGCGAGAATTGGGTGAAGCCATCATTCCCCATATATAATGAATGCGCATGTCTCGTTGATCCCAGGACAAGTAGCTCTTGTTTAGTCACAAAACCATAAACTGTATCTTGCTCATTTGTTCATTCTTTGTCTTTCCTGTTGTGCAAAATTATTGTGAACAATTGTTTGAGGGCTTCACATCATTTGCTGCTTCAGGTTTCAAGGACACCATTTTCTCTAACATGTACAAGAGGACTCAGCATTATGATGTTAGGGTTCTAACATCTCATGGCACAAAGGAAAAGTTAGCTTCTTAGGTGACCATCTTGATGAGGTATCTGACAGCTGCACAATCAGTTCTGCTCCGCCCATTATCAGAATTATAAGCCTGATGCAAACCCTTATCACTCACCATCATTTTTCAAAGTCTGCGACTTCACAAACTCTGCTACATGAGCATGTGATGCTTAAGTACACTTCAATCCAAGATCTAATATTACAGAATTTGCACTCAAAACCATTATTTTCCTTAGAACGCTGTACTATGAGGCCGAGTTTGGATCTCATCCTTAAATTAATGCTGCTTCCCTGTAAAGCATAAAGATAGAATGAACCTGTATCCAGAATGATCATTTAGCCACACATCCAAAGTGGCAATAGTGTGGAACATGAACACGGGCAAGAATATTTTAGAAGGCATTAGCTTTGTAATCAGTAACCTCCTCAGTACTAAGTCTTGCTGTAGTCATGAACCTAAGCTTTGAAAGATGTGTGAAATCTATTGCAATCCAGGATGCTTCCAGAGACAAATAATGCATCACTGTTGTAACTTCTACCCTCCTTGGAGATACATGGAGGCTGCTCAACTCTGACATGGCAGTCAATGGACCAGGCCTACAGCTAAAATGATGATTTGAAGTGGATGTATGTTACAAATTTGAGATTCGATTTATTACATTTTTGAAACATCATCTGTGTCATCAATTTGTCCTCTGATAGGTTTCTTCAACCCTGCTCTCCCTCTATATTTATGTGCAGACCAAAGGGTGTCTGCAACCGGAGTGGAGGGAGCCCGATCTGCAATGGAAACGTTTCGCCTGGAAAGTTTAAGCAGATGACCCCAGAAATGCTTGTGGAGTGCAGGGAGCAGACATGCTGAGTGTTTCCCATCTAGACATTGGCTCAGCTCAGCTCAGCTCAGCTGCAGCTACTGCAACATTGGGGATCACAGGCAGGGTGAACTTGGGCACTCAGCATCTCTGAAGTGTCTTCTTGCGGTGGGGGAGGAGAAGTGGAAGAGAAGGGTTGGAAGCAGCTTGTTTCCTCCTCCACCTGGGTACCTGCTAGCACTACCCTGTCACCTTGAAAGGAAGGGGCACCTGGAGCAAAGTTAAGGTTCTTCGTCCCCCTGTCATTGATGCTGAACACCAATGGCTAAAGCAATAGAAAGCAGATCCGAGTGCACCTCCAGCAGCCACTGAGTGTTCTGCTGAGCTTGGCACTCTATGGCAGATGCCAACCTATCCATGGCAGATACAGGCATGCTGGAGCCAATGTGGCACTGATCATGTTAGTGGACTCCAACGTTTAGTCCAGTTTACCAGACCTCCTTCTATTTGTGCGACTGTGTATTTACACAAAGTTATAAAACCTGACACTATGGAGTCATCTTCTTAGAAAAAAGAACAATGCAGCCACAAGAACAGGTCCTATAGCCTTCCACTTTGCCCTTCCATACTAAAACTGTCTTCACTTACAGGATCCATATCCCTCTATTTCATTCCTATTCATGTATTCCTCCAGGTGCTTCTTGAAAGCTGCTATTGTATCTGCTTCCACCACCTCCTCTGGCAGTGTGTTCCAGGCACTCACCACCCTTTGTATGAAAAACTTACCTTGCCCAACTCTTTTAAACATGCCCCATATCTTGAACCTGTGTCCCTTTGTAAAAGCCTCATATTTTCCACTCTATCGAAGACATTCACTATCTTATAAGCTTCTAACAGTTTGCCTCTCCACCTCCTGCGTTCCAGTGTAAATAAACCCCAGTCTATCCAACCTTTCTTCATCATTAAAATCCTTCATACCAGGCAACATCCTGGTAAATCTTTACTGTACCGTCTCCAAAGCATCTGCATCCTTCCAGTAGCATGGTGACCAGAACTGTACGCAATATTCCAAGCGGGTCCTAACTAAAATTCGATAAAGCTGCAGCATAACTGGTCTTTCCTTATAGTCTATGTCCCTTCCAATGAAGGCCAGCATGCCATTTTATTACCAACTTACCTACCTGCGCTGCCACCTTCAGTGATCTGTGGACCTGCACACCCAGGTCCCTCTGCATATTTCCACCTGTACTTGACCATCCAAAATACATCACCTCACATTTGTCTAGATTAAACTCCATCTGCTAATTTTCTGTGCATGCTTGCTATATCCTCTGGCTGCAGCTACTCACTAGCTGCAATACCACCAATCAATGTATCATCTGCAAACTTACTAATTAGACATTTCCCATCAAATCATTTATGTACACTATTAACCACAGAGGTCCCAGCACTGATCTCTGTGGAACACCATTAGTTACAGCCCTCCATTTCAAAAAGCATCCTTCCACCAATACCCTCTGTCTCCTATGATTAAGACAGTTCTGTATCCATCTTACCTTCTTCCTGGATTTGCGCAGGTGCCTGGTTTCTTAAGGTTCACTAAGTGCAAGTGGCTTGGGCATTTTTTTCCTCAACCAACTGCAGGAACATGCCAATGATGTGCCCACCAGATTCCACTCCCAATTCAAATCTAGATAAATGAGCCACCAAGGTTCTGGAGGGTGCAGGAGAAAGCCTTGCTAGTGCATCCTCTGAGAGATCTGTGATTTTTTTTTACTTCAGAGCTAAAGGAGGAGCTGATGGGGTCAGGTACTGGCCTCTTAGTGCAGAGGCCATGTGGATGCCATGTGTCTGCCTAAGAGAAGGAATTATTTACATAACAGGGAAAAAAGTTTGAATATGCTCAGGATAGATTCAGTATTGGTAATGGGGGAGTAGTGCAGAACAACACAATTAATCTGACTGGGGTGCAACAAGTACATCGTCACCAAACTCAGGAGACAAATATTGGCCACCCTGATGTCTGAATTTGTCCTTTCAGTCCTGTTATACAAGATGATCTTCTGCAATGTGACAAAGGAAGGCATTGGATGAGGAGGTGCTGGATGTTTTAAAATGCTTAAAGTGGATAAATCCCCAGGACTTGATCCGACTTGAATTAGAATTATGGAAACAGGCCCTTCAGCCCAACAAGTCCACACTGCCCATTCGAAGAGCATCCCACCCAGACCCATTACTCTATATTTCCCCTGACTAATGTACCTAACCTATACATCCCTGAACAATATGAACAATTCACCATGGCCAATTCACAAAACCTTGCACATCTTTGGACCATTGGAGGAAACCACAGCACCAGAGGAAACCCACACAGACACGGAGAGAATGTACAAACTCCACACAGTCACCTGAGGCTGGAATTGAACCCGGATCCTTGGTGCTGATGAGGCAGCAGTGCTAACCATTGAGCCACCGTGCAGACCAAAGGAACTATAGGCTAGAAAGCCTGATGTTGGTGGTGGGCAGGTCTTGGCTTTTCCTTATCACCTTTCTTAAATATTGCAACCACATTAACCAACCTCCAGTCTTCTGGCACCTCATCTGTGACTATCAATCATACAACTATCTCAACAAGAGGCCCAGGTTCCCTAGGTTCCAACAGAGTTCCAGACTATACCTGACCAGGTCCTGGGGATTTATCCACTTTTGTGCATTTTTGGACATCCAGCACCTCCTTCTCATACAATCCCTTCCTTTACCACTTTGCATAAAAGAGCTGAAAGGACCAAGTCAGACATGGGGGTGGCCAATATTTGTCTCCTTGCCTCCTGGAAGGAGGAACATTGTGAACTTATTGATGAGGGACAGGATTTACATGGAGTTGGAATGGCAAGAACTGTGCGTGGGAAATCATGTCTCATGAACTTGATTGAGTTTTTGATGAATTGACAAAAAGGATTGATGAGGGCAGAGCGGTGGACATGATCTATATGGACTTAATAAGGTGTTCAACAACGTTCCCCATGGGAGACTGGTTAGTAAGGTTAAATCTCATGGAATTGAGGGAGAACCAGCTATTTGGATACAAAACTGGCTCAAAGGTAGATGACAGAAGGTGATGGTGGAAGGTTGTTTTTCAGCCTGGAGGTCTGTGACCAGGGGAGTGCCACACGGATTGGTGCTAGGTCCACTACTTTTTGTCACTTATATAACTGATTGGATATGAACATAGGAGGCATAGTTAGCAGATGACACTAAAATTGGAGGTGTAGTGGACAGCGAAGAAGGTTACCTCAGATTACAATGAGATCTTGATCAGATGGGCCAATGGACTGAGGAGTGGCAGATTAGTTTAATTTAGATAAATGCGAGGTACTGCATTTTGGAAAAGCAAATCAGAGCAGGACTTATACACGTAATGGTAAGGTCCTGGGGAGTGTTTGCTGAACAAAGAGACCTTGGAGTGCAGATTCATAGCTCCTTGAAAGTAGAGTCACACGTAGATAGGATAGTGAAGAAGGCATTTGGTATGCTTTCCTTTATTGGTCAGAGTATTGAATATAGGGATTGGGAGAGAGGAGGAAAACTTCAAGGCAGGCATCCTTGCAAGAGGATTCGCAGTAGGGTTAAAATCAACTAGGTAAAAACAATGACTGCAGATGCTGGAAACCAGATTCTGGATTAGTGGTGCTGGAAGAGCACAGCAGTTCAGGCAGCATCAGAGGAGCTTCGAAATTGACGTTTCGGGCAAAAGCCCTTCATCAGGAATAAAGGCAGTGAGCCTGAAGCGTGGTGAGATAAGCGTGGAGAGATTCTCTACAAAAATCTCAGGGAGTCCCTCTCCCACTGCAACTCCCAGGTTATATGCTACTTTCTCCCCACTCCCACCCTCCTCTAGCTTATCTCTCCACGCTTCAGGCTCACTGCCTTTATTCCTGATGAAGGGCTTTTGCCCGAAACGTCGATTTCGAAGCTCCTTGGATGCTGCCTGAACTGCTGTGCTCTTCCAGCACCACTAATCCAGAATAGGGGTTGGGAGGTCATGTTATGGCTGTACAGGACGTTGGTTAGGCTACTGTTGGAATATTGTGTGTAATTCTGCTCTCCAAAGGATGTTGTGAAACTTGAAAGGGTTCAGACAAGATTTCCAGGGTTGGAGGATTTGAGCTATAGGGAGAGGCTGAATAAGCTGGGACTATTTTCCCTGGAGTGTCGGAGGCTGAGGGGTGACCTTATAGAGGTTTATAAAATCATGAGGGGCATGGATGGGGTAAAGAGACAAGGTGTCTTCCCCGTGGTGGGGAAGTCCAGAATGAGAGAGCATAAGTTTAGGGTGAGAGGGGAAAGATATAAAAGGAACCTAAGGGTCAACTTCTTTCCGCAAAGGGTGATGCACATATGGAATGAGTTACCAGAGGAATTAGTGTAGGCCGGACCAATCGCAGCATTTAAAAGCATCTGGATACGCGTATGAATAGAAAGGGTTTAGAGGGATATGGGCCAAGTGCTGGCAAATGGGACTAGATAAGGTTAGGATATCTGGTCAGCATGGATGATTTGGACTGAAGGGTCTGTTTCCATGCTGTACACCTCTATGACTCTAGAAAAGTGCTGGAATAGGCATTAGTGGTGTTACAGGAACAGGACAATTGATAAGGTTACATGAGTGAGTGAGTAGAGTGAGATGTACAGAGGGCAAGAAGGAGTAGTAGATTGTGACTAGCATTCTTACTGCATTGTTGCGCATGTCTTCTCTTTGTGGAAACTGCATTGACTCAGGTGGCTCTCTCCATCCAGGCTGACAGCATCTGCTGCTGTCATCTCCAAGCGCAGTCCTGGAAACAGAGGAAGGCCCTCCTCGACCAAGATTTCTCGATCTCTGTGCATGGACCAGAGTGTCACCTTCCCTTTCTCAGCCATCTCCTTTTCAGTCGGGCATCACACTTGCAATGGCCATTCCTGGGTTCCAGTGTTTGAACTGATGTTTAGCTGGGATTTGATTATTGTACCTACAGCTTCACTGCTGGAAAGTTTTGCCAGTGAGGAGCAGTTCCGATGCTGTGAACACATGACTGACAAAGAAGGGCAGTGTAGTGCCCAGATTCGTAACTAATCAGGTGACCAGATTGTATGAGAAAAGTCACCTAGGCACGCATAGGAAAATCCATCCACGAAACTCTTGATATTGATGCTGCCAAAATATAGGAACATTCACCACTATGTTTCAGGTATATGACCCTCTACCAAAACTGGAAAAAGTTAAGGATGTTTTAGGTTTTGGGCAGGAAGTGGATTGAACAAGAATAAAAGAAGCTCTATGATAGACCGGCAGACAGGAGTGAATTACAGGGGAAAAAAAATCCTCCAGTACCAAAGAAGCAAGAAAAGACACAAAAAAAGGAAGCATGATGTTTGCCTTCGAGAGTGTTAAATCTAATGTATTAAGTAATGCACAACGATGTCATACAGACTTGAATGGAAGAACAACTTTGGATCTTAAACAAGACAGACCTACTCCTGAGGTCTCCCTGATCATTATAATGACAATATCTATCATATCAATGACCTTGGTTGCTGTCTTGCAATAAACAACATTTTATTTTGTGCAACAGTGTCTTCTTGTTAGACTGTTTCCAATACCACACTGGGTCAATCAGGCCCAATGGATCCCTACTGGAAAGAGGGTGGTGGTAGCCAATCTACCTGATGTACCTTATGCTGAGGTGACTGTGGTGAGGAATCATTGTCCTACATGAAGATATGCTTCTATCTGAAAGAAGAGAAAACCAGAACAAGCCAAGAACATGAAAAAAAAAGCGACAAGACTTTATGCTCTAAAACTGTTGAACCTGTTGCTGACTCTGAAAGCCTATGAAATGCTGAAGCTTACACTGAGCCTCACTGGAACAGTACAGTAGGATGAGGACAGAACTCCACCTTTTGATATTTTTTATATAAACTACTGACAAACCACACTGAGAACAAATTTAGGGCTCACCATAAACAAACAAGTAAAAAACTGACAAAACTGTTAGTATTTTGATCAGACCAGATACTTCTTACAGAGCAACAAAACACTGCTTAACTTTCTGGCCTTGGCCATGAACAGTACAAGCTAGGGAACACTCCATATTGGACCCAGCTTTTCCCCTACTGTCAGATCTAAAGATTATAAATGCTTGATTTAGTAGTGAATTAGTTTCCCTCATTAAATTGTACCTCATCTATTGTGGCTTTCAATGTTTGTTTTAACATGCCACCTTCCTGTGAATCTTGGTATTCAGTTGCTTTCATACTACAGTCAGTGGTGTGGGACTTCTCTTCCTCATGATTGCTAATGAGAGATGGCTGAAATGTTTACGACCTGCCTGCTCTCTCAAAACTGAACAGAATCAGTGTCTTTGTGGTGCCACATTATTTATAACAGGATAGGAAATGTAAACCAGAGCATAGATAATTAGTGTGTGCCTTGTAATGGTCAAAGTGCATTAATTTTTATTATGTTGCATATTACCCTGACTTATCAGTACTCGTATTAACATGTACTCTTCCTGCTCATGTAGTTGTTGATAATGAAGTGCTGTCTATGGCACTTGAATGGGTAAAGACTGAACATTTTACATCTCAGATTTGCATAATATTGGAAGCAAAGTCAATGCCTTCAATCTTTATGTCCTTTCCAAAGTCTTGAAGACTTGAAGAATACACTGACAATACTTGGATAGACTGAATGGATTTTTCTCACCCCAACCTTTCTTGTATTCTCTTGGAGGTATATAGCAAGGAAACAGGCCCTTCATCCCAAAGAAATAACACCTGTGAAACAAAACAAATGTATTGTATCATAATAACTGAATAATCTCTTTAAACTTCATGGAAGTTTACTTCACATCAGCTGTTCTAACTTGGGATTTCAAGGTCAGCTGGTAATCATCCAACAGTCACAGAGACCAGTTGCTATCAGTGATACCTAGTTAAGTGTCATCACACAAGTTGAAAATTCAAATCCTAGCTGGTTGACCCTTTTTAAAATAAA
Source organism: Chiloscyllium punctatum (assembly GCF_047496795.1). Taxonomy (NCBI): domain Eukaryota; kingdom Metazoa; phylum Chordata; class Chondrichthyes; order Orectolobiformes; family Hemiscylliidae; genus Chiloscyllium; species Chiloscyllium punctatum. Next base: position 44,258,460 of record NC_092752.1, on the reverse strand, counting down.
TAACAAAGGTATTTAAAGAAATACTCCAAGGAAGCCATATCAAATTATATTTGAGAATCTAATCTTGCCATTGCATAAATCAGCAATATGTGATGATTGCACTGTTTGCTTTTGACTGACGTACTATTTTACAAATAACTATGGGCTAATACAGGACAGATGTGCGTCGACCCTTTTTATTATATATTGTCTTCTGAGGTTCCTTTGGCGTGAATTGAATGGGTATGAACTCAGCACCCATGCACCAAACAATCCAGTACATTTAATAGTACATATAATGCACTATAATAATTGGCAGTGAATGTCAACTTGATATGGGACAACTAAACACATAATTGGCAAGATTTTTAAACTTCAGGGGTGGCACAGTGACTCAAATTAACTGCAGTTAATTAAGTATCTTGTGGTTAAAGATAAAAGATAACTGGTATAGAAATATTTGTAACCTTTATAGATTTAGCTGCTATTACATTAACTCTTTTATAGGCACAAGTGAGTTTTTAACATTTCATTTAAAATTAAATAAATACAAATATGTAACCAACATGTTTTTTTTTCAGATATTTTTAACAAATATTTTCAATTGAGAAAGACTAACTTTCTGGAAAACTAGCTTTTTTTGTAGCGAAGCCTTTAATAATGCAGCTGCTCTAGTTAGAACACCTTGCACTTACTAGCTCAGTTAGTAAATTCACCAATGAAAGTTTGCGTTGATACAAGTTGCCCATTAGCTATATATTCTTTACCTTATGACATTGTATTGAAAAAGAGAAAGGACCAAGTCAAACTAAGATACAGATACAACTATTTTATGAACAAAGTAGACAATTAAGTAGACGTTCTGGTTAATTCGACCTTTGAAATAGTGGCTACTGTAGAAAAAGATATATACAGTACATTACACAAAGCACCAACACTGACAGTGCAATGATATGACTGTGCTTTTGATCACACCTACCCATTTCCCTTTTGTTTAAAGTGTTGTAAATCATGAGTCATCTCAGACAATGCAAAAGCTAAATTCTTAAATAGGTTTGGTACAAAATAGATACATTTAATGTAATACAAAAAAAAAGCTTTAGTCATATTAGCCTAAATGAGAAGATATAAAAAAATGTACACAACTTCAGGCAATGCCCTCAGAAAAGTCTGGTAAGTCCTTGCTCTCCTCAAATTCTGTATCTCTTCAGTATATTGTCACTGTGACACATTTACTAGGATATCGTAGCAGAAATTGCAGATAAACATGCAGATTTCTCTTTAAAATTGTGTATGCAAGAAAATGATGCACACAGGAAGTGATATCACATGAGGACAAGCAGCACAATACAAGCAGATTTTCTTGGAAGTTTTCAGCCACATGGCGAGGAATACTGCAAGTCACAACATTTACGGTGGTAAGCAGTAGTTGATTCCAGAAGTAGTCCTTTCTCTTGAAAACTATTTTCTGCAATTTTACTTGGTTCAGAACTGGAACAGTAAATTAAGTAATATTTATATCCTTACACAGGTGAGAAAGAAAGGGAACCCAGAGTTCAATGCATGAGCTATTTTCTTTGCCATCATCTAGTTATCCAAACCTTATTGGGAATGGAGCTCGTCCCCTGTTTCATACTTCTCAGGTCCATTTATAGGCAGGAGAGCTACATGTCTACACCAAAGTCCACCAAAAAGCTAGAAAGTGGAAAGTCGAAAACTGAGATGAGTGTGATTTCTGAACAAGATAATGCACACAGGCCCCATTTTTCAATGCTTCAAGTCTTTGAAAGGTAAAAGGGCAAACTAGCTTAACCTTCTGTTTTTCCTTTACACACACAGCCACATTCTTCATGGTGCTCCAATCCCACATCTGCCAGGGATTTCTGCAATGGTTTCCCAGGACTTCTATATCGTAGTTGAAGAACCTGAAAAAAGTTTAAGCCATTAAGTTAAAACAGCATGAAAGATGAAGGAGCTTTATTCCTGTCACTAAATAGATTATACCAGATACTTTGAATCTTCCATTACTAACACACTAAAATACAAACAATATGTCCAAATACATCATTGGGGATTCTGTCCATACAATAAATCTCTCTTGTAAAGCTGTCTTTATAAAATAAGTGACCTTGACATCAGTGCGATATCATCCAAATTCTTACTTGGGCTTCTTGAAATTCAAACAGCATATTATGGCAGTGATACGCATATGTCAGCTAGAACTCTAAAGAAGAATATCAATATCATAAAATCAGCAACTAAAGAAAATCTAATTTTTAAGTAATTGGATACTAAATTGACAAAAGATGATGCAATTTTGTGTTCACAGCTGAGTATTCCACATGAATATTACACACTTATGACTTAATCACTTGTATTGTGTTTGAGAAGAATAATGGCTGAAAAATAAATGTCAACATGTTGAATAATTCTATGCCGACAATGGCCACATCTCATAAAGAAATAAAACATTAGCAATTCATGACGGATCTTTAATCCATTGATCTCCTTATTCTCACAGCCATTTGGAATATAGCATTCAACAAATAACAGCGAATGGCAAAAGTGTTGGCACATTGGTTTTGGAATCCCAAATTTGGCACTGAATGTGGAAGCTGAAAATGTGTTGCTGGAAAAGCGCAGCAGGTCAGGCAGCATCCAAGGAGCAGGAGAATCGACGTTTCGGGCATGAGCCCTTCTTCAGGAATGTGGAAGGTTTAGCAAGGAAGCTGCATTACAGAAAGGTACCATTGATTCTCTTTTCCACCTCCTTTGGGATTCCTGTCCTCTCACTCCTAATCCTGCTGTCTAATGACCTTATCTCCAGTTCCATTCTATTGTACTTTTTTCTCTTTCTTGTTTTGGTCCCATTGTAAATTTCCCCAGCCTCTGCCACCTGCCCAACCTTATTTGATCTGAAAAATATCATTGCCATTGAATTATTTTCTAAAACATTGTGGCATGCAATGAATGTACAAATAAAGTGGTTAGCACTGCTGCCTCACACCGCCAGAGACCCGGGTTCAATTCCCGCCTCAGGCGACTGTGTGGAGTTTGCACATTCTCCCCATGTCTGTGTGGGTTTCCTCCAGGTGCTCCGGTTTCCTCCCACAGTCCAAAAATGTGCAGGTTAGGTGAATTGGCCATGCTAAATTGCCGTAGTGTTAAGTGCAGGGGTAAATGTAGGGGACTGGGTCTGGGTGGGTGCGTTTCGCCGGGTCAGTTGGGCCAAAGGGCCTGTTTCCACACTGTAAGTAATCTAAATCAATGCATTGATTTTGACACCTCTAATGATTCCTAGTTCTGATGAAAGTCTCAAACCTGAAATATTAACTCTACTCCTTTCTCTACAAAGATTCTGAGCCTGAAATTCATATCCAGTTATTATGTTTTTAATTCCAGATTTTCAGTATTTGTGCTATTCCGTGTTTTTTTAATGCATGGGAATTGTACAACTTTAAACTATTCCAATTATAATATGATGTAGAGGTTCTGATGTTGGACTGGGGTGGACAAAGTTAAAAATCATACGATACCAGTTTATAGTCCAACTGGTTTACTTACCTATTGGATGATAACCTGATGTCATGTAACATGTATAATATGCTATTTTCGTTGCACTTTTCCTTTATTCAGTAATATATTATGAAGTATGATAACTATGAGGTGTTGGAATCTGCCAAAAGCCCATGAATTCAGATTAATCAGACAATGACTTTTCTTTCTCCTTGTAAAAACCTGTTGGAAAGTTACTGGGTTAAATTTGCAGCCAAATTTTAAGAGATAATAAGTTCTTTCGGGTAAGTCTTTGGATACCCATACACAGGGGCTAAGGATTTAAAAATATCCTGTCTTACTACAGTTTACACTCCAACATTTCTTTCCCAACAAAGAAAACATTTATTGATAACATTTGATTATTACAGTAAAAGTTTGAAAGAAAAATCATTGAAGAAGCTACCAGATACCTCATGGTATTTTTTTGACACTTTGATGGGAACACATTGACAATCTTGGCAGCCAAGGGAGCAGCAGGCACAATTTCCCCCACAGCGTTTTACCAGTAGACACCCTGGCCAGTAGATGGTATCTGTCCGTTTGAGTTCCTCTCTCAGAGACACTGATATGTTGCGTGGTGTGCAGCTGTACAGCTTCACCTCTTCTTTCAGCAAGTTCAGATCAACTGCATTAACAAGAACATTAGATTAAGATCACAAGGTTATGGTACAATGTCTGAGTGTTGCACATGCTTTGACCATTAAGTTCCTACCTCAAAAAACATCTGGTCATGTAGGGTTGCCATTTCAGGTTTATGAGGGGGAAAAAGAAGTAGAAGCATGTTAATGTGGAGGAGACTTATATATAAATACTACCATGGCTCTGTTAGATCAAATGGTTTGTTTCTGTAATTCTTTGTTTAAAAAGATGTATTGTGAAGTTTAAGGTGCTGCTTTGTATAATCTGCTGAGAAAAACCAGAAAGTTCTGAAAGGATTTTTTTTGTAGTCTGTTAAATTTATACATCTATAATTTAACTGATAAATAATCCAGTTACTATTTTAGCTACAAAACAATTAATTAACTAGCTTTTCCTTTCATGTGCAGCTACTTGAAGGTGGAATCTATATAGGTTTGTATCAATTTTTACTTAAGGTGGTCTGATCCCATCTTCTGAAGAAAATGAAGCACTCATAGTGGGGCACTTTGTTTTTCAAGCTTATTTGGTATCATTAGGCATATATGTTTTTAAGAAACATTTTTACACATATTCAATTATTGAGAGAATGCAAATCATATGATTTACACTGTGGATTGTTTGCAATGTTCTAGGACATTGACTCTACCTGGTGGTCTATTAAAACAAGTGGATCTGAGGCATTTTTGGAACAAAAAAAAAGCCATCCAGGGTGTTGCTAAACCCTTTACAACTTCATTATCATCTCACCCTGAAATTACAGCAGCAAGGGGAAGCTGGACATTGTTCTCATGGAATTCCTGTTTTGCCTCCCATCCATGTCCTCACACATCAGTGTTTCTCCACTGCCAGTATGCTTTTGGGTGTACAAAGTACTGGTGCCTGGTCAGGTTGAAGCAGGTAGAAGAGTACTCCACTAGAGTACTGAGGATGTATGATTGCATGAACTTCCATTCAGTTAGCAGCTGTTCCACGATGAAGATTTTAAAGGAATGTAAAGAGACAAGGTCAGCACAGGGTGAGTCACTGAACATGAGTGGCCTTTCCAATTGGGTGGGAGATACAAGCTGAATACGATCACATGGCAAGCTGGATAACTGGTATGATAGAGGCATGGTGCAAAGTGGGCGCAAGGCCAAGGCGGTAAGGCAGAAATCCTGGTGTCAGTTATTCACAGTCTCGTTTTGAAAAACCAGCCACACCTGTCTGCAGTAGTTCCAATGTCTCTGGGTATTTTTGGTCTGCAGTTGAGAGGAACCTTCATGCAGTCCACAACTGCAGGTTCCAGCTTCAAGCTAGAAATACATGGAAAGGACAATCCAGAATCAAGGCTAGAACTGCACCTTGTACCTTCAGTGACTTCAGCCTTGAGTGAAGAAAGTGAACCAATAAGCTGATAGCTTTGGAAGGTTGCAACCTCGGATATTTTATAGTTCCTTGCCTTCTATTCTGAGAGTATTAAACAAACATGGATAACTTTCAGAACTGCTGTTTTGTTTTGAGGGGTTCTGGTGATTACTAAAGCACAGAATTCTAATTACCTTACCTTAGCAAAAATAATCTTCCCAGAAATAAATATTTTTCCTAAAATATTACTATGAACCATGAACTAGATTTTCACAACACCTTATTTGAGGCACAGGGTTTAGAGAGGCTACACAATGAACAGTGGTATGTCATATGTATGTTGAGATGTACAGGAGATGTGTCCTGTTAATGTTGAGTAGTAGCCAGCTCATTCGCCTGAACCTCCCTGGTGCACAGTCCAAAAGGTGCAGGCACCAGCTGCTGCTCACCTATTTCTTCAGCCTTCCCCTTATTAGAAACAGAAAGAGTGTCCTCTATCACTTCAGGATGCAAAGCAGCACCCCTCTGCTAAAGGAAGTTTTCAGGAACGCAGCAGATAACAACGGTTCTGGAAATTTTTACCAGGTAGCAGAACTCATGAAGAATGGCCCTGACAATGGAATCTCACTTCAAGCAGCTGTTTGCTTGTAGTCTAATTATGCTGTGGCAAGCATTGAACCATTCTTCAGCTCCAATCTGAGGGTTCCTCACTGGCATCACTAACCACACTGGACAGCCTTGCCCCGAAACCAAAATTCAGCTATGGAGGTGTGAGAGTGGCTGGAAAGGTCACCGGATCTGAATCATTCACTCTGACTCTTCTTCATAGACACTGCCAGACCTGCTCAGTTTCTCTAGCAATTTCTATTTTTGTTTCTGATTTACATCAATCCACACATCTTTTGGTTTTTATTTTGTATTCAGATGGAATTTGATGGTCACCTCTGTAATCCTTTCCACCTTTCAAATGCGGAAAACTTACAATGAAGACAAAGCTAACTGACTTCACAGCTTGGTTACTCAAGCCAGATCAGAAACGCTCCAGCCTTCCTAAACAGTGCTTTGGCCACTTTCCTATTGTAACTATATATGGTTGCCTTGGAAAACCCACACTTGGGATACAGCCAGGGATGTAGCAATTAACGTTGTGGTGATTCTCAACGTTACCGATATTGGGTTTCTGTTTGCAGATTATCCTGTGGTTACATGGTAACAGATTCCCTTGAGTAGTACAAACCTCTTGGGCACTGGTACTCCAACCCTTATCGGTAATTCCTACAACTTCTGAACACTTTAGATTCTTTCCTGCTATTTCCCACGGCATATCACCCTGCACCACTCATGACCTTTTTAATGACTCCGTACTTCCCTTCAGCTTGTATATTGAAGAACTGGCCCCAGTGTCCCAGGAATCTGAAACCCTCCCAAATGTACAATCTATTAAATTATATATTAATTTGCTCTATCCTTATTCCTACACTCAATAGTACAAAGCACTAACAGTAATCTTGAGATTACGACTTTTGAGTTTCTTTCCCAGCTGCCTGAACTTTGCCTGGCAAACCACCATCTTTACCAATAATCAGAGCTGCATATTGTTTGGTGAGTGAGATGCACTCAAGTGATGCATGTCCAATTCTCCTGGTCCTCTTTGATTGTCTGTTTAATCTGTTTCTGTATGCCCTTAAACTGTTGGTTGACCATATCTACACTCAAAACTCAGCATTTCAGATGTTTCATAATCACAGCAGCTGTCACCTAAACCCTGAAACCCAGAGTTTTAGCTCCTGCAGTTAATAACATTCCCTGCTCAAGAAGTGTCTTAGAGTTTCTATGCGAAAGGAGAGGCATTCCATGGGCTCCATATTTAAATACTACATTTAAAAGGAAGTCTCAGGAACAACTCACCAATCAACTGTTTCTCCTGTACTTAGGGATGTTAACCGAAATGTTTTATTGAACCATTAATTTTTATAAGGCAAATGTCTCAACAAAACAAAGATCCATGTTTTCTGGAAATTTATTTCAAAAAATTGAGACTAAAAGCAAAAACTGCCAATAATGTAGTTTCAGCCTTCCATCTGAAGAACTAGAAGTCCAGAAAATAATTTTATCTCTGGTTGTGCGATCAACCACTCACCAATGTCAAAATATCCTTTCATCATTCTTCACCTGTTGGGCAGCATTGTTTCACTTACCCGGTCTATCCAGCAGCTAAATACTGCTGGTCAACCTGGCTCAGGAGCCTCCACGTAAAGTCAGTAGATATCTAAGTCTATGTTGTGATGAGGTTTATTTCTAGGTATATCAGACCAATGCAGCTTCCCAACCTGAACTTCCTGATATCTGCAGAGAAAAGAGCCCCCTGAAAGTATACCATGTCTGACAGCTAACAAACCACTCTTATTCCCACATAATCTCAGTAAAACCAAAAGCATGCATCCAAAAATCTGTAGCTGCTACATTCTACAGCCTACAAAATGCCGACAGCTCCTCCTCTCAATGGTATCCCTCCTGGTTGAATGAAAATATCACCAACCACAAAACTGGTAACTGGCATCAATGATGAAGTCCCAGGTTTTAACCCTTCATGGAAAATCTGGACAACTGTCAAGGTGGGCCAGGAGGATGTAACCATTTGCCTGCAAATAAAACAAAAAATAAACAGCTCAAATGTGTCCATCCATATTTTCAGTGTGGAAGAAAATGGAATAAATGAATGAAAGTGGAATAACGTAGGATAGACAGTCTTCAGATTGGTTCCACAGGTCGGCACAACATCGAGGGCCGAAGGACCTGTACTGCACTGTAATGGTCTATGTTCTAAGTCAACCCATCATCTACATACTGAACTCCATACTGAACTCAACCCCTGATGGCATCTTAACCATTTATAATGACATCAGTTAAAGCCATTCAGCAGATTGTTAACTTCAGTATCAAATAATAACTGTTGCCTAGCCATATGAATAAAAATAATCAAAACAAACCTGCAGATTTTAAAATTCAGACTGTTTTTGCGTGACTCATTATATAGGCATTTCGTACCCAAGAGAGTCCATCATGACATCATGAGATAAGCTCCATCCATCATAATAAAAAGGACCGTTCCTGGAGGAGCTAACCAGTTCTGTTTGTTACCAATTATGTACAAGAATGTTTCAATTGCAGTAATGTGAACTCTTTAATTGAGTCTGAGTTTCAGAGGAGACCATCATCTCTAACGTAACGTAAATAGCTAGTAAGCAATATGTGATAAATCTATTGACTGTTCATTAAGATTAATTTTACCTTCTGCCGAGGCATGTGGGCACCCTTCCCCATTTGGCATCAACAATTAAGATGGAAATCAGCAAGAAGGTGGTTGGCGTTGATCTACCCAAAGCGTCTGAACCACAACAGTTATAATATTATAATCCCTTGTAATTAAATATTATCTTTATCCCCTCTATTTCATTATTTGTGGGCGGCACAGTGGCACAGTGGTTAGCACTGCTGCACTCACAGTGCCAGAGACCCGGGTTCAATTCCCGCCTCAGACGACTGACTGTGTGGTGTTTGCACATTCTCCCCGTGTCTGCGTGGGTTTCCTCCGGGTGCTCCGGTTTCCTCCCACAGTCCAAAGATGTGCAGGTCAGGTGAATTGGCCATGCTAAATTGCCTGTAGTGTTAGGTAAGGGGTAAATGTAGGGGTATGGGTGGGTTGTGCTTCGGTGGGTCAGTGTGGACTTGTTGGGCCGAAGGGCCTGTTTCCACACTGGAAGTAATCTAAAAAAATTTAGCTGAGCACTGGTTTTCATTACATGATAACTTAGGAAGCGGTTTTAATTTTTGGATCAATTGATCAGGTACTTGGCCAATTCAAATTGAATTTGAAGCTTACACTTTGTTCTGTGATGTCCGGCACAAAAATAAAATGAGAAAGGTGGCCCAACCATGGCAAACCAGGGAAATCAGAGATGTGACAAGATCCAAGGAAAGGGCATACAAATTGACCAAAAAAAAAATCTGACAATCGGAAGCAGTTTAGATTTCAGCAAAAAAAAGGCAAAATCCCTTGTTATTTAACACTATCTTTATCCCTGATATCTCATTGAAACTGAGCACTGATTTTAGCTACAGTTAGTTCTGATATAACATGATAGCTCTGTTCTTGAGCGATCTCACGTTATAAGAAAATTGTACAATAGACGCATCATTTTGACTAATGGGGGCTGAATCACCTTATAGCCAATATACACAAGGAAAGTTTGCATTCTACAAATAACGGCCTAAATTCTTCAATTGTGTTAAAGCCAATTCGCGCTGAAGAAACACATGCAGAACAGAATGTATATGATAAATTAGGAAACTGTCTTTAATTTTTGTACTAATTAATCAAATAATTTGAGTAATTGTATTAAATGTTGTCTATCAGTCCTGTATAACTGCAACATGATGTCCCAACTCCTATAGTCAATGGTCGGAGCAATGCCTACTTTACCACTCTGTATACCTGTGACGCAACATCCAAGGAACTACACATCTGAACCCTTGGGTTTCTCTGTTCGACAACACTCCACAAGACCCTACCATTGACTGTTTAAGTCCTGTCATCTTACCAAGATGCAACACATTGCAATTACTTAAATTAAACTTCATCTGCCACTACTCAGCCCATTGGCCAACCTGATCAAGATCCCTTTATATTCTTAAATAACCTTTTTCACTGTCTACTATACCACCAATTTTGGTGCAATCTGCAAACCTACTAACCATGCTTCCTATATGATCATCCAAAATCATTTATATAAATGACAAACAGCAGTGCAGTCAGCACCAATCCCTGTGGAACATCACTGGTCACTGGCCTCCAGTCTGAAAAACAACCCTCCTCTACCACCTTCTATCACCTACTGTCAAACCAATTTTTTAATTTAATTGGCAAACTCTCTCTGAATCCCACATGATCTAATTTTACTAATCAGTCCAACCTGCAGAACCTTGTCAAAGGCCTTGCTAAAGTCCGTATAGACAAAATTTAGAACTCTGCCCTCATCTATCTTCTTGGTCATATCCTCAAATAACACAAATTTGTGAGTCACAATTTCCACACAGAAATCCATGCTGATTATCCCTAATCAGTCTAAGCTCACAATTTGCTCTGTGCTGTCCGACACAAAAATAAAATGGGAAAGGTAGCCCAACCATAGCTAACAAGGGAAATTTGGGATAGGAAGGGACATAAAAGTTGGCCAAAAAAGAATGGTTTTGATTTCAGGAAAGAAAGGCAGAAGAATTGATAAGGTGGCAGGGGGAAGCACTGAGCATGAGAGTAAACTTTCAGGGAACAGACAAACTGATTGTAGAAGCTTCTACAGGTATGTGAGGAGAGCAAGTTTAGTTAAGACAAATGTAAGTGCCTTACAGTCAGTAACTGGGAAGTTATTATAGCAAATAAAGAAATGGAAAAGTAATTAAATGCAATTCTGGTTCGGACTGCATTAGGAAGGACACAAATAATGTCCTAAAAATGCTGGGGAACAGAAGATCGACTGAGAGGGAGAACACTGGTGAGTACTGCTGTCTGACAGCGCAAGGGACCCAAGTTCAATTCCAGCCCTGGGACTGTGCAGAATTTGCATATTCTCCATATGTCTGTGTGGGTTTCTGCTAGGTGCTCTGGTTTCCTCTGACAGTGCAAAGATGTGCCAGTTAGGTGGACTGGTCACTAGAAATTGCCCAGTAGTGTCCAAATATATGTAGGCTAGGTGGATTCACCATGGTAAATGTGGGAATGGCGATGGGGATCTAGGTGGGATGCTCTTCAGAGGGGCGGTGCAGAATCATAGAGTCATACAGCAGGAAACAGTCTCTTCAATCCAATTTATCCATGCCAGCCAAGTTTCCCAAACTAAACCAGTCCCGCTTGCCTGCATTTGGCTCATAGACCTCTAAACTTTCCTATTCATGTACCTGTCCAAATATCTTTTAAATGTTGTATCTGTGCCTGCATCTACCACTTCCTTTGATAGTTAATTTCACATAAGAACCCTCTGTGTGAAAAAGTTTGATGGGCCAAATGGCCACTTGCAGCTCTGTCGGGATTTTTTGATTCTAAGAAAGAATCAGTTTTAGTCGGAAATTAGTTTTTTGGGGAATTGATGAGATTAAAAACCAATGTATCCCTGGGGCTTGATCATCTATATCACAGAATGTTTAAAGAAGTGACTCTTGAAATAATGGATTTACTAATTGTCATCTTTTAAGATTCGAGAGCAGTTCCATGGATTGGAAGGTAGCTAATGAAACTCCACTATTTAGAAAAGGAGGCAGAGAAAAAACAGAAATCAAGGACCATTAGCCTTACATCAGTACCGGGGAAAACACTGGAATTAATTGTAAAAGATTTAATAACAAAGCACTTGCAAACAGTGACAGGACGGGACACTAATAGAGTAAATAAAGGGAGCTAGTTGAATTCAGAAGGCTTTTGATAAGGTCCCATAGAAAATATTAGCATGTAAAATTAAAGTGGATGGGATTGCAGGTTGTGTGGTGATAAGGATAGAGAACTGGTTGACAGTCAGGAAACAAAGAACAGGAGTGAATGGGTCTTTTACCAAGTGATGCAGTAACTACTGGGATCCCACCTTTCACAATATATGTTAAAGATGAGGGAACTAAATGCAATATCTCCAAGTTTGCAAAGTGGGTTGGGGAGGGTGAATTGTGAGGAGGATGTAGAAATGCTTCATTGTGATTGGGCAAATGCAAGGTAGATGAAGTATAATGTGGATAAATGTGACATTATCAACTTTGATTTAATAAACAGGAAGGCAGACCATTACCTGAATGGTAACAGATTGGGAAACGGGGGAATGCAAGGTATCCTGTACACCAGTGGTTGAAAGTAAATATGCAGGTATAGCAGGCAGTGAAGAAGACAAATGGTATGCTGACATTCATAACAGGATCCAAGTGGAGAAGCAGGATGTCATGTTACTATTGTACAGGGCCTGGGTGGGACCACACCTGGAGATTATATGTGGTTTTCATCTCCTTATCTGAGGTAGGATGTACTGGTTGTTCAGGGTTTACCATACTGGTTCCTGGGTCGGCAGTATCAACATATGAAGGGAGTCTGCATAGGCTAGGACTATGTTCACTGGAATTTGGTGGGTGGGAGGGTGGAATTTCTCATAGAACCCAATACAATTCTAACAGAACTATTGGAGGAAGGATGTTCTTAATGACTAGATTCCAAATCTAGGGCTCATTGTCTAAGAATACAGAAAAGGGCATCTAGGAATGAGATGAAGAGCAATTTCTTCACAGAGAAAACGTGTTTGAGACCAAAACATTTAATGTCTCCAAGAAGGAGTTAGATATAGTATTTAGGGCTAAAAGATATGGGGAGAAAGGAGTACCAGGGTAATGAGGTGAATGATCAGGCAGGATCCTATGAAATGATGGAGCAGGCTTAGAATAATAGAATCCATACATTGCAGAAAGAGGCATTCAGCCCAGTGAGCCCACAATGACCCTCCAAACAGCAACCCACCCAGACCCATGCCCCCACCCCAACCCTGTAATTTACCATGGCTAGCCCACTCAGCCTGCACACTATGGGACAATTTACCATAGTCAATCCATCGAACCTGCACATCTTTGGGGTGTGGAAGGAAACTGGAGCACCTGGAGGATGCAAAACCCTCACATGCTGTCACCCAAGGCTGGGATTGGACCCAGGTTCCTGGTGCTATGAGGTAGTAGTGCTTACCGCTGAGTCACCAAGCTTCCCGAATACTTGATGTGCTGAATGGCTTATTTCTGCTCCTCTTGCTGATTTTTGTCACTTAATAATTTTGTTTCACCTTCCATTCAGTTCAGACCCACTAGTTTCTTCAATCCCCTCCTGCTTTATTATTTCTCCATTTTGGGCTTCACTGTCTGTCCATTTTGAATCCTACTTGCTCGTTTCTTTTCAGGAACATGCTCAAAACTACCTTTCTCAAGTTCCAGAAAAGGCCATTACAAGGTCAGAGCAGAGGACTGTTGCACATAATGGATGATGGGCGTCCCACAGTATCACTTACAGCAGCTGTGTGTGTGGAATGTTTTGGCTTTGCTGTCCCATTAACAGTGAAAATCCATCTGATGCAATTATCAAACAAAAAAACAATAATTGCTGGAGAAACTCAGCAAGTCTGAACATCTGTGGAGAGAAACACAGATTAATGTTGAGTCTACTGCCCTTCTTTAAAACTGTTTCTCCAGCTTCAGATTTCGAGCATTCAATTTTTTTTGTTCTAATTTGATGCAATTTTCAATCTACCCTGTAAATGAATGAGAATCAAGTCTGTCTGTTACTGATGGTTAATAATGGAAAACAGGAGTCCTACATTTGTTATCAGACCCTTCACAATTGTTACAAACGGACAAAATTTTCATTTAAAAGGAATTGATGTTAAATGTTCAACAAATAGCCAAGAATTTTTGGTGGATTCATTTTTCCGTGACCAGGAACAACAGGCATCCTGTTACTAGCAAGTCCTCAACCCCTCTGCAATAGGCTTCCTCCCCTGACCAAGCTGGATATGGCACCACCAAGCTGCCTGTTTGGATTTCACTGCTCATTCCAATCATGCCTGAACCTGAAAACAGTTTGACCTTCAAATGGCAGCTTCAATTGATGGCTCCACTAACTTCACACCCATTTTGGAGGAAATTTTAAAAACCTTCTTCAATTAATCTGGGAGTCAAAATTAAGTGTGGTATTTAAGTGTGGCAGGGTGGGAGTATGGGGACTGTGGTTCTGCAGAGCTCAGCAGGAAAACTGTCAAGGCTTTTGAGCATAGGGAGGCAAGGCAGCTCAGTGGGTTAGCACTGCTGCCTCACAACACAGGGACCTGGGTTTAATTCCAATCTTGCGCAACTCTGCAGATAGAGTATGCGCATTCTCTTCCCGTGTTTATGTGAGTTTCCTTTGGGCGCACTGGTTTCCTCCCACAGTGCAAAGATGTGCAGGTTAAGTAAGACTGGCCATGATAAATTGCTCCTTGTTGTCCAGGAATGTGTAGGGTTGGTGGATTAGCCATGGTAAATGCGGGATTATGGGGATAGGGTGGGGAGCAGTGACTGGAATGCTCTTCGGAGGGTCAGTGCAGACCCATGGGCTGAATTACCTCTTTCCGCATAGTCGAGCTTCATTGTAGGTGCTGGTCAGGCCTTTGAATTTTACCAGTTGGAATCAAAGTATCTAACAGCTTTGATTCTTCCTCTGAGACAGTAAGGTGGTAATTTTGGTAATACATTGCATTCTCTGGTGAGACCTATACCTTTGAAGTGTGGAAGAACGGGGATTAGTTTGAAAATTCTCTGTGGATGTCACAGAGGTCATTGGGTGAGCTGCTGTGTGATTTTCAAATTGATGATTTTTCTTTGATTCTGTTCACATTGCCTAAGGTATGTGCAGTTTCAGCACAGCACTTCACCCAGCAGGAATGCGTATCAGGAAATTGTTGCATATTCCATGATTTTAATGTAAAGCAAAGTGGTTAATCCAGCCATATTTATGGATATTTGTTGCTAGTGGGTAACACTGCCACATTTTTCAGATCATTCATTTAAACAAAACATTTGGTGACCCAATGTTTCAGGAGAAATTTTGCTTGTAGAAACAACAAAGACATGACTAGATTAGATTTACTGTGTCTGTGACCCATCAGTGCGTATGCAGGGTGTGGAAGAATCGTCTTTAAATTCAATTTAATGGCATGAGAAAAGTTTGTGAGGCAACAAACTGACTTCATTTTGAAAATTAAGACTGCAACAAAGAAAAATAAACTGTGCAAACCTCTTTTGGATCAAAGAAGCAAATACTGTTGCACTGAATCACAGAGTCAGTAGGATGTTTTAGCCCCATGAGTCAATATGAAAGGAAAATACTTAGTAAAACCACAGTTTAGCCACCTCACGGAATGAGGACACAATACTAAAACTGGAATTACTGAAGAAGCATAATAATTCACATAATTCAATAACTTAACTGTTTTAAAAAGTAGCTCCTGATTTTTAAAAGTATTTCCTTAGTAAAAATAGGCCTTTTTTTTCTCATTTCTGATACTTTGCTCAATCATCTTGCATAAATTACAGATTCTAAAATTTCCAATGACTAGTGTATTTTATTGGAATCAAGTTGAAACATAAACAAACATAACAGTGAACAAAGAATTTATGTCTTGTACTGAAGTACAAAAAATGCTCAATGGATATCACTAATTAATAACAATGAATCATTTGGTGTGCTAATAAAGACATCATTTCATTAGGAATTCCTGGAATAGGAGAATGAGAGTGAATCATTGAGAGGATAGGTCAATTTTCTCCATACAAGCTGGGACATATCCTTCAATCCTCAGTGGTCTGAGTTCTACCCAATCAGTTCAATATTTGAAATGGAAGAGTAAAACTCAATGAAGCTGGTAGATCAGTCTGAATCCTGCTGACAGCTGCTGCCTTTCTCAGGCATGTTGTTTTTAAGATGAGGATACACTAATTGGACCAGAATAGTTGAGACCTCATTGTGAGATGGAGTTCCACAGAGACCTGTCCATGTAAACATTCTTCAGGTGCCAGCCCAGACAGGAGTTCGCCTATTTGTGATTAATTGATCAGTTTAAAATTGAGTCAAAAAGACAAAATGTAACAGTAACATATGGGAAAATAGGACCCACACTTTTTAACTTGTTCAAATATGCAGTTGTCCCTTGTGTAAGCTCTGTGGTAGGCTGGATAACAGAGGCTTGACGTCATAACTCAGAAAAGCAATGTAGAAATCAAAACATACTTGCAGGCAGCAGTCTACTCTGAAAAATGTTTATTAATTACATTTTGAAGAAGAGAAATCTATCAGAGTACATTAAGTACCCCTTTGGTATCCACTGACGTTTGCTCAAACTGGGATCTGAGCCAGAAGTCCATGTTGGATTGATAAAGTACCACTGGGCCTGGAGGATCTAGCTTTGTTTAAGTGGTCTAGTCCCAGACTTCTTGATAGGAAACTTCCAGCCTCTGGCAAGCATTTCCACTTATCAGACTAGAAGTAGCAGCAATGGAATCTGTATAGTATATCCATGTGGAAAAATGTCAACCGTGCAATGCTATATATGTAGCTGACTTCAACAAATGCCTGAGCAAATCTGAACTTAAGTGTTTAAATAGATATACATGTTGAAACTTTTGCTCAATAACAACAGACGTAAATCCAAAAGTAATTTAGTGTCAGTGTAAGCATGGGATGTTATTTTATTTGTCTTTCGAAAATTTTATGACCCCTGTTTGTTCCCCCATCCCGCACTTCAACTATATTTTGCCCTATCCCTAAAACGCTGTAGAAAACAAGGTAAAAGTACTGCTGTCAGTCTTAAACGTAAAGCTGGAAAACTACCTCATTACCAGAATAGCTTGCTTCTGCAGAGATTTATACTGGATTAGCTTATTTTTCTTAGTCTGCAGTAGCATGTATTCCAATAGAATTACAACAAATGTTAATAGCCAAGCTCAGTGTTTCTGTCTGCGTGGTGTTTCTGTCTGCACGGTGTTTCTCTCTGTTTGGTGTTTTTATCAGTTCTGAGTTTCCAGTTCTATAATGAAGAGATACAAAAAAAAGCATTCAGCTTCAGTTGGGCCTTGGCTTTGAGTGGCTTGTGACCTGTGCCTTCATAAATCTACAGCAGATACAGAACCGCAATGTGCATTGGATTTTAAAATTCTCCTCCTATTCTATTCAATCCCTACATGGTTCAACTTGCCCTGTAATCCATTCTATCCCCACAAAGCTATGTGTCTCCAGTCATTGTCTCTTGTGCACCAAAGTGTCTTTCACCTCAGATCCAGTGGCTGCACCTTCAGCCTTCGAGGTCTTAAGCTTTGAACTCATTCCTTGAAAAATCTGTTTTGCTTCTTTCACTTCTATTACCATTCTCCTTTAAAATTACTAACTTGAATAAACCTTTGGTCACGCATCCTAACACCTACTTCTTGATAATTTGAAGACAGATGGGAATAGACCTTAAACAATTCATAAATGGGGACTACTTTAGGGCCTCAACTCATGAGTGAAATTAAAAAAAAGGAAATTAAACAGAAAGGAAACAAAACAGAAAATTGTTCAGATACAGTCAAAGTGCATTCCCACAAGGAATCACAGAATCCCTACAGTGTGGGAAGAGGTTATTCAGCCCATCGAATTTACACCAACACTCTGAAAAGCATCCCACTAAAACTCAGCTCCTTACCCTATCCCTGAAACCTTGCACTTACAGTAGCTAAATCATCCTAACCTGCAAATCTTTGGACTGTGGGAGGAAACCAGAGCAACTGCTGGAAACCCACACAGACACAAAAGAAAACATGCAAGCTTCACACAGACACCCAAAGCTGGAATCAAACCTGGGCCTCTAGCACTCTGAGGCAGCAGTGCTAACCACTGAGCCACGATGCCACCCTTAGGGGACAAGGGCAAACAATGCCAGATTTCTCTTCTTGACAAAGGAGTGAGTGAGGAGGATGAGGAAAGCTGAACTAGGAGACATACTGCTTATGCTTAGTGTTTCCCAAGGATTAGAACCTTGATCAAGCTAAAGTAAATGAGGAGCTAATTGGTACACTGGGTGAGTTTAAAAAAAAATAACATACAAGTATTAGAAGTGTTAACAGTACTTAAGACAAATAAATCAATATATCTGGTTGGCAAACATCGTAGTTTGCAGCGGGAAATAAGGCCTGAAGGGGCAGGCAGATGAAGTGTTTGAAATTTTGTGGACGTTCAGCTCAAAGTGATCCCAACGAAGTCTCTCATGGCAATTAGTGCCTTTTCAAGTCCACCTCCACTGTTTTTGTTGATCACAAGCCAGCTCTCCAATCTCCTAGATTTCTCCAAGACACCAGGATATTTCAACTCAATATTAAACCCCCTTCCAAGGCACTACATTTCAGATCATAACAACTCACTGAGTAAAAATGTTTAGATTAGATTCCCTACAATGTGGAAACAGGCGCTTCAGCCCAACAAGTCCACACCGATCCTCCGAAGAGCAACCCACCCTGACCCATTTCCCCTACACCTAACACTATGAGCAATTTAGCATGGCTAATTCACCTAACCTGCACATCTTTGGACTATAGGAGGAAACCCACGCAGACATGGGGAGAATGTACAAACTCCACACAGACAGTTGCCCGAGGTGGGAATTGAACCCAGGTCCCTGGCCCTGTGAGGCAGTAGTGCTAACCGCTGAGCCACCATGCTGCCCTCATTGGTTTAGTTCCTAAAAAGTACTTGTTCCACCAACATTTCTGACATTAGAAACAGTTTCTTCTTAGTTAATCTAATGTCCTTTAGGGAAGGAAACTGCCATCCTTATTTGGTCTGGCATACATGTGACTCCACAGCCAATGTGGTTGACTCTTCATCTGCCCTCTGGGCAATTAGGGATGGTCAATAAATGCTGGCCTAGCCAATGATATCCTCATCCCATGAAGACATTTTAAAACAAAGAGCTCGTCTGATATCAAGTACTTGGTGAACATAAACCTTCTTCAAAAATTATTGGAAAAAGCAAAGCCACTGTTTTTCATTCCTGTTTCTAATTCATTTATATAACAATGACTGCCATCGCTCTGCCTTTTAACAGTTTGAGGTTAAACCAAACTGTGTGCAAACCTGGTGTCATGTTCCTACCTGAAATTGCACAGCATCTTGTTGAGCAATTACCCCTGTTCTTGCTGACCTACACTGATTCGTGGTTAAGAAAGGGGCCAAGGTGATTGAGAGAAGATTTGATGCAGGTGCAGAAGGATATGAACAGCTTAGATAAGATAGACTAAGAAAGGCTATTCTAATTGGCTAATGGTACAAGAACAGGGAACACAAATTTAAGTTATTGGGCAGGAGATGCAGGGAACTGTGAAGTAGAACAATAATGAGTGGAAATGGTCTACCTAGGAGGAGAACAAAAGCAGAGATGACAAATGATTTTGAAAGGAAACTTGATGGGCAATTGAACAAAATAAACTTGCAGATCTATAGGATAACACAGTGGAATAGGATTGTCTCACTTGTTTTCCAGTGAGCTGGCACAGAGTTAATGGATCAAATAACCACTTTCTATGCTGAACTGAGTCTATGGGTGGAATTCTGGTGGTGATGACAAGGGTGGTGACCATCAGCTGGATAGCCAGCATGATCCCCCATCTCATGACACTCAAGCACTTAACAGGAACATCGTCACTGTCCCCACCTTCTTTGGGATCCCACAAGGAAACATGCCAGGATTTATTTGCCACGTTCAACTGATTGGCAAGACCCTGATGTGCTGTTGGGTTATTATCAGTGGCAATGGGATGAGGTGCTGAAGTGGACATTCATTGACCGACTGAAGGGTTCAAAAAGTGGGAAGGCCATCCATGGGCCTTTTCACCAGGAGTTTAATCCAGGTGGAGGCAGGAAGGTCTTAGGGTCCATACCTGCCACCCACCCAATCTATTAAATGCCCCATACCACCATATCCATGATGAGGGAAGGGCACCACATAGACTCTAAGAAGCTAATTAAGGAAATAAATGATTGCTTCCATAATGATAACCACACCCCATGAATGAGCATTAAAAACAAATCAGTCTATGCCCTCCTAAAGTCAACTGTCAATATTGTTTACTATATTGTCAAATTTTGTAATAAAACTGAAAGAGCCCTCCTTCTGATCCACCCTCACATTCTCAAATATTCACCCTCTCTATTTATTCAGTCCATGAGGCAGACCAAAGAGTGATGTAACAACTATTTCAATGGATATGGGCACTGCTGGCTAGGTCAGAATTTATTGCCCACCATTGAGAAGCTGGTAGTGATCTGCCATCTGTCTCCACACTGGAGGACTCTATGACTCCATGACTCTATAATTTTGATCAGTGGATAAGGGCATTGAAAGTAGATGATACTATATGGGAACAGTTAACTTATAGTGGTTTATCTATTATTTTGTTAAGCATTTCAATAGAGTTACCTTTAAGCCAATTCTTTGCTTTTATAGAGTCATTGAATCATATAGCATAGAAACAGACCCTTTGGTCCAACCTGTCCATGCCAACCAGGTTTCCCAAACTAAATGTCTCTCACTTGCCTGCATTTGGCCCAAATGCCTCAAACCTTTCCTATTCATGTACCTGTCCAAATACCTGTTAAATGTTGTCACTGTCTACCACTCCCTCTGGCAGTTAATTCGGTATATGAACCACCCCATACGAAAAAGTTGCCCCTCAGGTCCCTTATAAATCTTGCTCTCACCTTAAAAAATATGCCTTCTAGTTTTGCCTTGTGACTCAGTTGAAGAGACTTTTAAAGAGAGAGAGAGAAAC
Source organism: Chiloscyllium punctatum (assembly GCF_047496795.1). Classification (NCBI taxonomy): domain Eukaryota; kingdom Metazoa; phylum Chordata; class Chondrichthyes; order Orectolobiformes; family Hemiscylliidae; genus Chiloscyllium; species Chiloscyllium punctatum. The sequence continues at coordinate 44,237,538 of NC_092752.1, read as the reverse complement.
AAGGTTTTGAGGATGGAGTTCCAGAGATGAGGCCCAGAAAACTGAAGCCTTGTCACTGATGGAGAATTGAGAGGCAATGGAAAAATGAAAGGGGTGGCAAAATTTAGAGAAGGTTGGATAGGATGGCAGGGCTATAGTGGAATTTGATTAGAATTTATTGGGATTTCAAATCAACATTGGGGGTTAAGGAGCTAGTTTTAGCCAAAAGAATAGGCATAAGATGAGTTAGTCTGTTTCAAGATTAGGTTGAAGATTTGAGGACAAGTTGGTGTTACATAAGTTGGCCTATATTTTAACAAAATTGTAAGGTAAAATAAAAATAAGGATTCAAGGTGGTGCCAACACATGGCAACTCTTTGCAAGCTCTCTACAGCAAATCTAATTCTTTCATATCTTGGAATCCTTCTGCTCTTTTCAACTTCAATTCGAAGTCTGTTAAAATTTCTACCAATGTTCTCTTAAATCTACTTTCACGTCTGAACGTTCTACAGATTACCGGCTCTGGATCAGCAAGCCTACAGCAAGCTTAATGGCAGCCCGCCGACCTGACCTTCTTCACCTTGAGGAAACCCGGAACTGAGGCCCGACCAGTCCAGGAGCAGTACATGACCCCGCAATGATCCATCTCTGAGGAGGCCCAAACAGCCCAGGAATGGCAACTGACCTTAAGGGAAATGGACAATGTGGAATCCTGGTGGAACTGATTCTGAGGACCCCTGGAGTGCCCGCGACCATGACCCATAGCCACGACCCCATCAGGGGCAGCCCATTCTGAAGCAGCAGACTTCCATTACCGATGCCCTGGATCGATCACAAGTAGTTACCTTACCACAAAACAATGGCCTGCAGGTGAGACTGGAACAACTTGGTTTCAATTTCACCTCCTCAGCATATTCCTAGTGTATGTCCATGTAGCATTCAAGTCAGACCACTCTGACCTTGACAGGAAACCCAGATACTACATCTGTAAGGCTATTAGAGACGCCAAGAGGCAAAACTGGACTAAGCTAGAGACCCAAACTAACACATAGACACTCCCTGTTTGTTGCAAAGTCGACATACCATAATGGGCTAAACAATAAAGCAAAACGAAATGTAACAAATACATCACTCCCTGATGTGGTCAATGCATTTTACACTCATTTTGAACAGAAGGTCAGCAAAATGGTGTCACTTGTCCTGACAGCCTTGGATACACCTGTTCCCTCAGTCACCACTGCAGACATTAGATTGGCCAATTGAAAGTAAACCCACTGAAAGCGATTGGTCCAGATAGAATCCTTAACTGTGCACTCAGATCCTGTGTGTACCAGCTGGTGGGAGTATTGGCTGTGTTATGGACCCCTCAAAACATTTTTAAGCAGGTAACCCAGACCATAATTTTGCTGTTTGTTTTTGATAAGGGTATAGTGGATATTCCCGGAGTGAATGAGTTGGTCTGACTGCCAAGTTTTAAACAAACAGAACTTATTTCCAAAATTACAGAATGAAACACAAAGAACAGAAAATAGAATACTGGATAACGTATCCTATCCAAACTTGACAGACTATCTCTGACTCAATGGTGCTCTTCCAAAGATACTTGCAACAATCCTCAACAAACACATCCCTTAGCACAAAGTTTGACGGAGCTAAAGATATTTGCATGATTATCTATTTGATCCTGTTTTGTCTCAACATTCGATTGAACAATGTCTCTCCTAAAGTCACTTCAGCTTCCTTATCTGTCCCCTTTGATCTCTCCTGCTTTAGCTGGTGACTTGGTGACTTTGTCACTACACAATCAGGAAAGATTCCAAGGTAAAAATCTTGCACTGCTTTTCAATTACAGTAGGTGGCAATTACTGGTGAATCAGCTATATCATTTGCAAGGACAAATTGTATTCCCAGAGTTTGCTTGAAATGTCAATTTTCCTGCTCCTCGGATGCTACCTGACCCGCTGTGCTTTCCCAGCACCACTCTAATCTTGACTCTAATTTCCAGCATCTGCAGTACCCACTTCAGCCTAGTTTGTCCAGTACTCCCAACACAAATTCTCCACTCTCCTCTGGATACTCTAACCTCACTTTACATGATTGAGTGCTTCTTGTCTCACCATGAATTCCTGTTACCAGTACCTTTTCTGGCAATAGCCCTTCAGAAATACATAGCTCTTCATCCTTCAGGATCACAGGATGAGAAGATCCTGTGTCCCTTAATATTGTAACCTGAAATTCCTGGTCTATGAGAATAAACTTTACTTTTGCAGGTATGTTTTTTAAGCAGATCTGGCACTTCCTCCTTACTCAACCTCTGATCAGCCTGTACACTCGGATGCAGCTTTCCGGCTTCCACTGTGATTTTTATTACCATTTCAACAAAACCCCCAGACTTGTCCTACTTTTCTACATCTGACTTTTTCCCAGCCCACCAACACTGTGATTTCACATGACCTACTTTATTGCAATGAAAACAGTGGAGCTTTTTAACTTCTTTGTCCCCTTTAAGGGTTTCTTTTTTACCCTGTGGTAAGTTCTCCTTATGACCTTCACCAAGATCCACCTTTTCCTTTCCATGTGAGGATTTCTCTTTGCCCCAATTCCTATCCCTCATGGACTGAAACTGATTCTGGAAGCCAAACCATGTTTTAAGGACCAATTCAATCATCAGCCTCTTTAGCTGCTAACGTTGCCGTTTTAACTCTCTGGTCTTCCACATGAGTTTGCACTATGTCAGGCAGTGCATTTTTGAATTTCTCTAAAATAATTTTCTCTCTAAGGGCATCGTAAGTTGGCTCTATTTTTAAAGCTCTTATCCATCTATCAAAATTACTTTGTTTGATAACTTTCAAACTCAATATAGGTTTGACCAGGGTCCATCCTTAAGATTCCTGAAACATTGTCTGTAGGCTTCTGGTACATGCTAATTTGTACTTAAGATCGCTTTTCTCACCTCCTCAAACTCCCCAGATACCCCCACTAATAGTGACGTGAACACCTCACTAGCTCTTTCTGCAAGCTTGGTTTGGATCAAAAAACCCACATGGTCACTGGTCACTGCATTTGTTTAGCCACCTTTTGAAATGAGATGAAAAGGGCTTCCACATCCTTCTCATAAAATCTTGGCAATGCTTGAACATACTTATGATTTGGAGATGCCGGTATTGGACTGGGGTGTACAAAGATAAAAATCACACAACACCAGGTTATAGTCCAACAGGTTTAATTGGAAGCGCACTAGCTTTCGGAGCGACACTCCTTCATCGGGTGATAGTGGAGGGCTCGATCGAGACACAGAATTTATCGCAAAAAGTTGCAGTGTGATGTAACTGAAATTATACATTGAAAAATTAACAGACAATCAATTTTTTAATGTATACTTTCAGTTACATCACACTGCAAATTTTTGCTATAAATTCTGTGTTACGATCGTGCCCTGCACAATCACCTGATGAAGGAGCGTTGCTCTAAAAGCTAATGTGCTTCCAATTAAACTTGTTGGACAATAACCTGGTGTTGTGTGATTTTTAACTTTGAACATACTTAAACAGTTTCTCACCAGGCTTCTGACTACCAGGGGCTTGCTCATCCTCACTCTCTTCCTCAGCCTTCATCTCCATCTTTTAAGCTGACTTTCCTGTCTAGGCTTTTCTGAAATTCAAACTTTATCGCTTTTTCTTTCTCTTCTGCTAAAGCTCTTTGTTCTTTTTCTTCCTCTTCTGATTTTAGTTGTAACTCAAACTGTTTCATTTCTGCTTCTACCTGAAGCTGCTTTATTTGCGATTGAAATTTAGCTATCTCTAGAGCTCCTGATGGGGTTTTCCAGCAAATTTAAATGCTGAGCTACTGCTTCAATCATCTCATCTTTCCTCATATTAGGAGATAACTTCAACTCCAGCGTGTCTACTAATTCTCACAGCTTGGTTATATTTACCTTTTGTAAAACCCCCAGGGTCACTTCTTCGACTTCCAGAACCTCCTTGGTGACTGAAAGAGCCATTACTATCCCAGTGCTGTTTAAAACAATCAAATAAACACCTGAAATAAAAGACACTAACACCTACCACTCACTATTTAAATCCCACAAAGAGCCCCAATCTGTTATGGACCAGGCCCGACCCCTCAAAACATTTTTAAGCAGGTAGCCCAGACCGTAACTTTGCTATTTGTTTTTGATAAGGGTATAGTGGATATTCCCGGAGTGAATCTGCTGGTCCAACTGCCAAGTTTTAAACAAACAGAACTTATTTACAAATTACAGAATGAAACACAAAGAACAGAAAATAGAATACTGGATAACTTATCCTATCCAAACACGACAGACTATCCTTGACTTAATGATGCTATTTCAAAGATACTTGCAACAATCCCAATAAACACATCCCTTAGCACAAAGATAAAAAATGAACCAAACCAGGTTTAGGTTACGAAGTCAGAAGGGCAGAAAGAGGGAGAGAACCAGCAGCCTTTCTTAACACACACTGCCGCTGAACTAAATCAAAAACACAGCTAGATGGACGCTCCCCTTTGATTAGATTAGATTCCCTACAGTGTGGAAACAGACCCTTCGGCCCAACAAATCCACACCGACCCTCCGAAGAGTAACCCACCGAGACCCATTTCCCCTTTGACTCATGCACCTAACACTATGGGCAATTTAGCACGGCCAATTCACCCGACTTGCACATCTTTGGATTGTGGGAGGAAACCGGAGCACCCGGAGGAAACCCACGCAGACACGGGGAGAATGTGCAAACTCCACACAGACAGTCGCCTGAGGCTGAAATCGAACCTGCGACCCTGGTGCTGTGAGTCAGCAGTGCTAACCACTGAGCCACCGTGCTACCTGACAGGTTTTGTTTTAAAGACATGAAAGGCTTAGGCCAGAGGCATTATCTCTTCAGGGTAAACAAAAAGGCCCCAATGAACCATTCAGACTTCAGACATGACGGAACAACAGAGGTGCTAAACAACCCCTGGAAAAAACCCAAGGCCAGTTCAACCTTGTCAAAGGAACAGAATTGTCACAGCTGACATCTTTAACCACACTTTACTCTGGTCTGAAGACCCCCTGCTTCAAGATGACCGCCCCGGTACAAAAGAAAACCCATGCAGTGTGCCACGATGACTACTACTCAGCAGCCCTGACCTCCATAATTATTAAGTGCTTTCCTTTGCAACTCACCCACTCTCACGGCAGATACCATCTCCCTGGCACTACACTCATCCCGGGGAACATTTGGATAACAAGGTTATCTTTGTCAGGCTCCTACTCACTGACTACAAGCTCCGCTTTCAACATTATAATTCCAACCAAACTAATCTCCAAAACCCAAGACCTAAGTCTCTGTTTCGCCCTCTGCAACTGGATTCTCAACTTCCTAATCCACAGACTGCAATCAGTAAAAATTGACAACACTTGCTTCATGACAATCCTCAACACTCACACCCTGCAAAGCTGTGTACTCAGCCCCTTACACTCATGACTGTGAGACCAAATTTCATCCTAATTCCATCTATAAGTTCACTGATAACACTACTGTTATAGGCCAGATAACAAGATAGAATTCGTGAAAGAGATAGTGCACTTAGTGGCATGGTGTTGGAGAATAGTTGTTTTGGAATGAATCGCGCACACAAGCCTTGAGTACTCAAGTTTATTTGTGATATATCGCAGGGAGAGAAAGGGTGACCAGCTCGATTGATTGTTCTGAATCACTCCAACAGGTTAGAGAGATTCACCAGACTTTATAAAGTACAATTTACTGACCATTAACTACAGGATAAAAAGCAAGCACAGGGCAACTTGCATAACTTTAGCCCCAGTCACGTAGCGTATGGATTGCAACAGTTAGTAGCTGATAAGCAGGTGTTAGTACACAATGGCTTCATGCAAAGAGAAGTTGTTTATCTGCACAGCTGCAAGGCCTACTATTTCCCAGGCAGACAGGGGAAAACAAGCTTTGTTCGGGGTAGGCACTGAATATGAGGCAAAATGGTTTCCACACAATTTAGTATGTGACAAAATGGCTTGCCCAGTTCTTCCACACATGGTATAAAGATAACAATTTCTCCTTCAATGTCAGCAAAATTAAAGAGCTGGTCATTAACTCCAGGTAGCAAAGTGGAGGGCATGCCCCCTATCTACATCAATGGAGCTGAGGTAGAGATGGTCAACAGCATCAACTTCCTCGGAGTGATGACAACCAACCAATCTGAGACAGTCAAGAAAGCACATCAACACCTCTATTTCCCCAGAAGGCTAAGGAAATTCAGCATGTCCATAAAGACACTTATCAATTTTTGTAGACGCACCGTAGAACTGATCATGGCAACTGATCTACCCAGGACCATATGAAACTAAGATGTGAACAAAGCCCAGTCCATCACACAAGCCAGCCTTCCATCCATTGACTCCATCTATACCTCTCACTGCCTTGGAAAGACAGCCAACATAATCAAAGACTCCTCCCACCCTGGTTATAACCTCTTCCAATCTCTTCCATCTGGTAGAGGTACAAAAGCTTAAATACATGTACTAACAGATTCAAGAACAGCTTCTTTCCCACTATTATTAGACTTCTGAATGGAGACATGGAGTCTACAGCATGGAAACAGGCCCTTTGAACCAACCTACCCAAGTTGCCCAGAATTCACAATTAAATGAGTTTCATTTGCCTGTGTTTAGTCCATATCCCTCCATCCTATTCCATTCACGTACCTGTCTAAACCTTAAATGATGAAATTGTACTCACTTCCACCACTACCTCTTGCAGCTCCTTCCAGACAGTCACCACCCACTGTGTGAAAAATAAAAGCCCCTCTGGACCCTTTTATATCTCTCTCATCTCACCTTAAACCTATGACCTCTAGGATGAGATTCCCTTACCATAGATAAAAGTTGTTGGCTGTACACCTCTCATGATTTTATAGACCTCTAAAAAGTTGTCCCTGAGTCTCCGATGCTCCAAGGGAAGAAGTCCCAGCCTATCCAACCTCTTCTTATAACTCAAACCTTCTAGTCCAAGTAATATCCCAGTAAATGTTTTCTGCATTCTTTCCAGTTTAATAATATCCTTTCTATAGTAGGGCAACCAGAACTGCATGTAGCACTCCAAATGTGGCCTCGCCATCTTGTACAGCTGCAACAAGATGTTCCAACACTATACTCAATGCTCTGAATCATGAAAACAATGCTGAAAGCCTTCTTCACCATCGTGTCTAGCTGTGGTTCAACTTTCAAGGAGCTATGAACCTTTATCCCTCGATCTCTTTGTTATGTAACACATCCCTCGGCCCGACCATTGATTGTTTAAGTCTTGCGCAAGTTTGACCCACCAAAATACAACGCTTTGTACTTATCTAAATACAAGGTGGTAGAGACAGATACAGTTACAACACTTAAAAGACATTTGGACATGTACATGGATAGAAATGCTTTTGAGATATATGGGCCAAACTCAGGCAAATGGGACTAGTTCAATTTAGGAACTGGTCAGCATGGATGAATTTGGCTGAAGGATCTGTTTCCATTCTGTATGACTCGATGACACTAAGAGCAGAACAGAGGCTACGAACACTGTGGTGAGGAAGACACTTCCTGACTCCCAAAGTCTGTCCACCATCTACAAAACCAAGTTAGATGCGTGATGGAATACTCCCCACTTGCCTGGACAAGTGTAGTTCCAACACCGCTCAAGAAGCTTGACACCATCCAGGATAAAGTAGCCTGCTTGACTGGCACCAAATACACAATCATCCACTCCCTCCACCACTGACACTGAGTAACACCAGTATGTACTGTTGACAAGATACATGGCAGAAATTCATAAAAGCTCTTTAGACAGTTTCCAAACCCATGACCATTTCCATCCAGAAGGACAAGGGCAGCAGATATATAGGAATGCCACCAGCTGCAAGTTCTGCTCCAAGCTACTCACCATCTTGCTTTGGAATATATTGCTGTTCCTTCATTGTTTGCAGGGTCAAAATCCTGGAGATGCCACCCTAATGGCATTGGAGTCTACCTGCAGCAGGTGGACTGCAGCAGATAAAAAAGTCAGCTTTGCATCACTTTCTCAAAGGCAATGAGGAAAGGGCAATAAATGCTGACTAGCTAGCAGCACCCATATGCCACGAGTGACTAAAAAACATGAAGATCTTTGTCATGTTGCTATCTGGTCTTTTGCCAATCACCTTAAATTGTTATTCTTTGGTTTGTGACCCTTCTACCAAAGAGAACAGTTTCTCTCCACCAACTTTGACAAAATGCATCATAATTTTTAATTCTATCAAAACCTCTTTCAAAAGGCTCTCCTCTAACCAGAACAGGCCCCACTTCTCCTGTCTATCCAATAACCGCAGTTCCTCATTCTTGAAACTGTTTGTGAATCTTTTCTTTACCCTCTCTAATTCCTTGACATCATTCTTAAATGTCAAATTGGATACAATATGCCTCCTGTCTTCAAACTAATATTTAATAAGGTACATTTCAACTTACTTACTTTTGTAATACACAACCTTGCAGTGTGCAGAGATCCAGCAACATATCCAAGCCCTCTTACCATATTAAAAGAGTATGCTAACTTTTAAAAAATGAATCTGATCTCTTCAAAGAACTTTGATAGCTTTAACTCAATGTAAAATGTGTTAAACCCACATTTGGAAATGCCAGAAATGAAAATAGCTCCTGATTTAAGTCAGTCTTACTTTTATGGGAAGTGGGCTCTGTTGACTCGGCCAGTGTTTATTGCCCATTCTGCTGATCTGCCTTCCTGAACTCTTGCAGTTCATTTGGTGCAGGGGCCTGGATGTCTGAAATGCCTCCTGTCCATTCGATTTTCCCTACCTCAACCCCCAAAACTGTTGGGTTTTAGGGTAGGACTATGTTCCTATTTATAAAACTAGGATCCTGTGTACCTTTCTCAGTCTGCCTTCTCTCTTTCAGTGGTTTGAGCAAATAGGTCTCTAAATCTGCTTCTGCCCCTCTTTTGATCGATACCCTTTATTTCACTTTTTTCTCATTTTTCCGACCATAGTGTATCACTTACCATTTTTCTGCATTGAACTTTATCCAACCCATGTTTGCCTATTCCCTCTGACAATGTCATCTTGAAGTTTATCACTATCCTTCAACAGATGAAAGTACTTTTAATGCCATCTGCAAACTTTCAAACTGTGTCCTGTTCACCCCGTATAGGAAAAGCTGTGATCCCTGTACTGACCCTTTTGGAACCCCACTGTACAACTTCCTCCAGTTTGATGAACAACCATTCACCACTATTCTCCACATTCTGTGACTAAACCAACCTATGTTGCAGCTACATTGTCTACTCCATGAGCTTCAACTTTACTGGCTAGTCAATTCTATAGCACGTTGCTAAATGCCTTTTGGAGGTCAATGAATACAACAATGAATTTATTCGCCCTCACCAACCCTCGCCAATCATCTGTTACCTCATCAAATAAATCAACTAGTTAGGTACAATTTACCTGAGAGCAATGATAGCTTCCTTTGATTAACCCACAATTGTCCAAGTAAATGTTAATTTTGTTCAAGTTATTGCCTCTAAGTAGTCCCTTTGATTGGGGCTCTTGTGGTGAGTGGCAGTGTCCCTATCTCTGAGCCAGAAGACTTAGGTTCAAGTCGCACCTACTCTATAGTGTATAATTTCTCAACAGGTTGATTAGATAGTATCTTGATTTGCATAGCATGCTGAGTGCTTGTCCAACTTTTCCTGCAATTTCCACTTTCTGTGGAGCTCCAGCAAACCATTGTGTTTGTGGCAGGCAGTGCTTATTATGAACAAGTACTTCAGTTTATTCAAAATGTCTTCATAGATAAGATCCATGGCTGCGACACTAAGAGCAAGAAAGTGGGTAGTCCTGTTGATGCTGCTCCAGAATACCAGAACAAAATGGAAGAAGAGATTGCCAAACTGTAATGGCTCTCTCTGGGAAGAAACCTCACCAAATTCCCAGACTTTAAATTTGAGAAGCTGAGGTGTGATGAAATCAACAAAAGATTAATAATCATCACAAAGAAAGAGATCATCTTTGTTGATATTTCCTGTATGATTGTAAATTAATAAACTCCATTGGATGAAGAATCCTATCGATATTCCTAGGTATGGCACTGCTGTCTTACACTGGGTTCGATTTCAGTCTTGCACAACTGTCTGTGTGGAGTTTGGACATTCTCCCTGTGTTTGCGTGGGTTTCCTCCAGGTGCTCCAGCTTCCTGTCACAGTCCAAAGATGGGTAGATTAGGTGGATTGGCCATGCTAAATTGCCCATAGTGTCCAGTGACGTGCAGGCTAGATGGATAAGCCATAGGAGATGCAATACAGGGATTGGGGGTGGCGCTGGGTAGATGCTCTTCAAAGGGTCAGTGTGGACTTGATGGGTCAAACAGCTTGCTTCCACACTGGAGGGATTCTGTGGTTCAAGAAAAAAAAAGTTTTCCCACCACTTAAGTTGTTCTGTTTGGTTTCTCGTTGTTGTGTTTATCCTTACAACCTCTTTAAAGGAGCGTGTGACAGTCGTAATTCCACTATGCTCTAGCACCACCAATGTTAGGTGTAATTGATTCCAACCACAGCCCACCCATTTTGCCCAAGCCTCTGCAAGATTTTGTCCTGCATCTTTGATTAATATTGCCATCTCACATCGTATTTTGCCCTTTTCTACATTTCCTGAATACTTTGTAGTCTGGTTTATTAACATGCCGCTGTATCATAATCCCAATTTCTACCTGCAGCTCATGAATATTTCTTACTACAGTTCTTTTATTACACACACATACTCCAAACCGATTCCAGATTGTCTCATATTTTTCCATCTTATTTATCCTGATTCTAGCTACATCTCTATTTTAATATAATTTTTCTCTGTCAGTCCTCTCGGAACATGGTTTCTCCTTTATAATACTTTATCATGATACTTCTCCCTGTGCGAAATTAGAATCAATGCTTCACTAAGTTAACATTCCAGAAAAGACACTCCCAGTCCTGTTTAAGTGTAGCCCATCCAAATACTCACTAGCAGATGGCATTGGGAGTAATGCAGAGGCTGCTATCTATTCTCAGCTCGCCACCCTACACTATCCCAAAATCATCCATGTGCTTATCCAAGGATTTTTTAAATCTCCCTAATGTGGCTGAGTTGACTACATTAGCAGGTAGGGCATGCCACGCCCTTACCACTCTCTGCGTAAAGAACCTGCCTCTGACTCTGTCTTAAATCTATCACCCCTCAATTTGTAGCTATTCCCCCTCGTACAAGCTGACATCATCATCCTAGGAAAAAGACTTTCACTGTCTACCCTATCTAATCCTCTGATCATCTTGTATGTCTCTATCAAATCCCCTTTTAGCCTTCTTCTTTCCAATGAGAACATGTCTCTCAGCCTTTCCTCGTAAGACCTTCCCTCCAGACCAGGCAATATCCTGGTAAATCTCCTCTGCACCTTTTCCAATGCTTCCACATCCTTCCCGAAATATGGGGACTAGAACTGTACACAATATTCCAAGTGTGGCCCAAAGTGCATCACCTCACATTTATCTGCATTGAACTCCATTTGCCACCTCTCAGCCCAATTCTGCAGTTTATACAAGTCCCCCTGCAACCTGTAACATTCTTCCAAACTGTCCACTACTCCACCGACTTTAGTGTCGTCTGCAAATTTACTAATCCATCCACCTATGCCTGCGTCTAAGTAATTTATAAAAATCACAAACAGCAGTGGTCCCAAAACAGATCCTTGTGGCACACCATTAGTAACCGGACGCCATCAACCACCACTCGCTGCCTTCTTTCAGAAAGACAGTTTCTAATCCAAACTGCTAAATCACCCTCAATTCCGTGCCTCTGCATTTTCTCCAACAGCCTACCATGTGGAACATTATAAAAGGCTTCATTGAAGTCCATGTATACCACGTCAACTGCCCTACCCTCATCTACATGCTTGGTCACCTTCTCAAAAAACTTAATGAAGTTTGTGAGACATGACCTGCCCTTGACGAAACCATGTTGACTATCTGAAATCAAATTGTTGCTTGCTAGATCATTATAAATCTTATCTCTTATAATCTTTTCCAAAACCTTTCCTACAACATGAGTAAGGCTCACTGGTCTATAATTACCTGGGTCATCTCTACTGCCCTTCTTGAACAAGGGCACAATGTTTGCAATCCTCCAGTTGTCTGGTACTAAACCTGGAGACAATGATGACTCAAATATCAAAGCCAAGGGCTCTGCTATCTCCTCCCTAGCTTCCCAGAGAATCCTCGGATAAATTGCATCCGGCCCAGGGGACTTGTCTATTTTCACTCCTTCTAGAATTGATAACACCTGTGCATAACTAACCTTGAACCTTTCTCGTCTAATATCTCATACCTCATTCTTCTCCTCGACAATACTCTCCTATTCCTGAGTGAACACCGATGAGAAATGTTCATTTAGCACCTCTCCGATCTCCACAGGGTCCACACTCAACTTCCCACTTCTGCCTTTGACTGGCCCTATTCCTACCCAAGTCATCCTTTTATCCCTCACATACCTATAGAAAGCTTTCGGGTTCTCCTTTATTCTGTTTGCTAAAGACTGCTCATGTCCTCTCTTTGCTCTTCTTAACTCTCTCTTTAAATCCTTCCTAGCAGATCTGTAACTCTCCATCGCCTCAGCTGAACCATCAACACACAAGCCTCCTTCTTCTGCTTAACAAGAGATGCAAGTTCTGTAGTAAACCATGGTTCCCTTACCTTATCACTTCCTCCCTGCCTGTTTGAGATCCTTCTCCATAGCTTCCAAAATTCTTCGAATGTAGGACCTCAATGGTTTCCTTACTACTGGTTTCAATATAAACCACAATATCTGGGCAGATGAGAGGAGAAATATTAGAAGGGACCTGAGGGCAACATTTTTTCAAACAGAGGGTGATTCATATGTGGAATGAACTGTCAGGGTAAGTAGTAAGTGCAGACACAATTACAACATTTATAAGACATTTGAACAGGTAAATGAATAAGTTTAGATGGATGTGGACCAACTGCAGGCAAATGGAATTAGTTTAGTTTGGGAAACTTTGTCGGCATAGACAAGTGGATAACATGGTGGCTCAGTTGTTAGCACCATGGCTACACTGCTTCCTCACAACACCACAGACAGGGTTTGATTCCAGCATTAGGTGACTGTCTGTGTGGAGTTTGCACATTCTCCAAGTGTCCGCGTGGGTTTCCTCCGGGTGCTCTGGTTTTCTCCCACAGTCCAAAGATGTGCAGATTAGGTGGATTGACAATGCTAAATTGCCTCTAGGGTCGAGGGATGTGTAGACTAGGTGGATTAGCCATTAGAAATGCTAGGTTATAGGGATAGGGTAGGACGGAATGGGTCATGGTGGGATGTTCTCCAGTGTGGGGTTTCTGTGATTCTGAGAGTTGAAATGAAGGGTCTGTTTCCATGCTGTATGACTCTAAAAGTCAGTATTCCTTTCCATAATCTCCTTTATCCTGGCATCAGGGAGGCAATACACCACGTTTAACTCACATTACTGAATTGCCCATGTATTTCCATCATTGCTCAATATATTACAATCCCAGAATTGCTGTGTCCCCTGGGCAGTTTGTTGACACATGGTGCCATGCTCAGGACATTACTCTATAACATACATGAGCACCACATTCGCTGAGAATTCCTGCATTGGTTGTTCTCTTTTTCTATATTTTACAATTTGGTAGCTGCTTCTCCTCCCATCTTGCTTAACTTCAGATAACATTTTGTTACATCAATTAACAATGGATTGATTCCTCTCACATGTTCCTTCTTAAATTTCTGCTTGCCTCAGTAGGCTTTCATCACTGGAACAATCACATTCACATTCACATTTTTTAGCCAAAATAAGGAATATCAATTTGATTAGTAGACACAATGATAACCTCATACTTTAAGTAGTTCAGCAATTCTTATTAGGAAACTAAACGCTCACATGCCTATACTATAACGTATAGCTGATAGTACATACTTTTTAACTTGCATGCTGTGGGATTTTGTTCACACTGTGTGTGGCACTGTTCTGAATTATATTTAAATTACAGCTTAAGAATGTGTGACTGCACTGGGAATTGATAGATAGTTTATCAAAATAACATGAACCAAATTGCTGTTGAGTGAACATTAATTCCCAGTAGAGGGGCACATTCTGAAAATGTAATTTAAACTTCACAAGAGATAATGCTCAATTCTTTAAAGGGACCACACATTACACAAATGCACAGCAATGGAATCCACAAATTTTATTTTAAAACTGAAATCTTGATATCATTCAAGCACAGTAAATCATTTGGGGGTAGCTGTTAACTATTAGCAGACCAACTGACTCTGGGCAATCACAGTTGGACACCTGCTCTCGGATGGATGAATGTTATATTCCACCCCAACAAAAATCATAAAAATAAACGTAGACTTTATTTACCTATGGATAACTCTTTGGCTTGACCACATTCTAGAACTGGATAGCTCAACTTTTGACAGTTCTTGACTACTGTATTAATATAAATCTCACGGCACCTCAAATTGCACATCTCTTGTCTAAATCATTAGACAGAAATTGGAGTGTGCTCCGTGGAACCAGAACACAACACGAAATACTGCCCGACATTTTTAGGATGTCGCAGTTCTGTTTTCACCTGGTGAAAGGCCTCAAAACATTCCAATGTAATTTAAGTAACTTTTTTATTGTGTGTTATAAAATGCAATATTTGCACCTATATGTAATAGATCTATCATTACTCTCTAACAAATGATTAACCATTCAGAACATTAATCCTCCAGTTATTATTGCTATAGAGGGAGTGCAGAGAAGGTTCATTGGATTTATTCTCACGATAGCAGGTTTATCCTCTGAAGAGAATTAGGAAAACTGGACCTGCATTCTCAAGCAAAAACAATTATGGAATCAGGAAATCTGAAATAAAAACAGGTCTGACAGCATCTAGGGAGAGAGAAACAAAAAATCTTTGACTTTTTAATCAAACTTGCTGACAAGGAGAGTCAGCACTCAAAGTCATGGAGTCAAATAGCATGCTCACAGACCATTCTGTCCAAGTCAAGTTGGACCAAGTTTCCCAAACTAAACTAGTCCCATTTGGAACTTCCTCACACTAAAGATGAGCACCAAACCATTTTTTCTCTATCTGGGCACATTTGTGTGCTGCTTCAACTGAAGTTCGGGAAGCATATGTTATTGGGCATTGCTCTCCATTGGTACATCCATGAGCCAACACTACCCTGACACCATACGGGGAGGCATCACATGCCAGCACCAGATCTTGCTATTGATTAAATTGCACCAAAACCTTAAATGCTGACAGCCGCTTCCTTACTTCTCTGAAGGCTATGTCTTGGATTTTAGATAATTTCCAAGGCTGGCCCTTCTTCAATAGCAAATGTAAAGATGCCAGGATAGTGGCCAGGTTACATATGAACTTTCCATAATAATTCACTACTCCCAGAAAAGACCTAAGCTCCGGAACAGATGTGGGAGTCGGGGCACCTTTGATCATCCTCACTCAGAGTCACAGAGATATACAGCATGGAATCAGACCCTTTGGTCCAACTAGTCCATGTCGACCAGATATCCCAACATAATACAGTCCCATTTGCCAGCACTTGACCCATATCTCTTTTAACCTTCCTGTTCATATATGCATCCAGATGCCTTTTAAATGTTGAAATTGTACCAGCCTCCACCACTTCCTCTGGCAGCTCATTCCATACACGTACCACCCTCTGCATGAAAAAGTTACCCCTTAGGTCCCTTTTATATCTTGCCTCTCTCACCCTAAACCTATGTCCTCTAGTTCTGGACTACCCCACCCCTGGAAAAAAAAACTTCATCTATTTATCCTATCCACGCCCCTCACGATTTTGTAAGCCTCTATAAGGTCACCCCTCAGCCTTTGATGCTCCAGGGAAAACAGCCCCAGCCTATTCAACGTCTCCCTATAGCTCAAATCCTCCAACCCTGGCAACATCCTTGTAAATCTTTTCTGAACCCTTTCAAATTTCACAACATCCTTTCGATAGGAAGGAGACCAGAACTGCATGCAATATTCCAAAAGTGGCCTAACCAGCGTCCAGTACAGCCTCACTTTATCTTCCTACGGGTGTAGCTCAATCTCTATAGTGCAAGAACACAGACTTTGGAGAAACAGTTCTCCAAGTCCTCTTTACTGGTCTTCCCTGCTATTAGCATGTCACCGAGATAAATGGTGACCTGGGGCAGAACTTGTAAAATGTTCTCCATCGTCTAATGAAAATTGACAAAGTTTGAAGATATTCCACCTGGCATGTTAGTACAAACAGATATGAGTATTAATTCTGGCATACTCCTGAGGATCCTCATCTAACTGCAACCGCAGATATGCATGACTCATATCCAGCTTCATGAAGAACAAAACCGCCCCCCCGCCACAAACCAAAATCAGCTTTGTGTTTAAGTCATCTATGCGAGGGATTGGGTATTTATCCAGCTGCAACTTTTCCACAAAAGTGAATCAGCTCATCAATCGGTAGGACGAGTGCTGCCCATTCTGTAAACCAGACTGGTTTGATAATTCCTTCACTTTCCAGCCTCTAGATTTCTGCCTCCACTTTTGCATGGAAGATAAATGACACCGGCAGGCCTCACGGAATTGTGGGATTGCTTCCGGGTAAACATGTAAAGTGGCCTCAGCTCCTTTGATAGTGACTGGACCTTCCTCAAAAACATCCAGATATTTATTTAGGATTTCATTCAGACAGCCCTTTACTAATTGAAAAATGTTGAGCCAGTCAAGATAAATCTTTTTCGACCAACCTCACCCCATCAATATTTGGCCTGAGCTTTTTATTGCAATCAATGATAAATTGTATCATTGCTTTTCATATGATAGCGGAATTGAAGTTGTATCTTTAATCTGGTCGAGGGTCTCAGTCCTGTCAAGTTCTTACGTAAACTTAAGTGTTGGAATTCAGAATAAATGTTGTTAAAGACTGGTTCTGCAATCATTGATACAGCAGTATCAGTATCAACCTCGATCAGAACCAGGCGACTATTTAAACAGATGGTAATTTTGATTGGCTCTTATTTGGACATAGCTAAGCAATTTAACTGTTCAAAGCCAGATGTAGGTGGGCTTTCCATGGTGTGCACTCTCCTGGACATCAGCTGATGAGATTTCTTACTCGATTCAGCCTAATAAGACTTTTTTGCTGTCTTGAGTCTGCTTACCAGCAGCAACTACTGAAAGAAAATGTTAACTGTTTGGCCAAGGCTTTGTTTTGTTTTGGAGTTTTGCTGTGGGCTGACCTAGAGTCCCTCTGTTTGGGGTACATCATGGAGTCATAGAGATGTACACGACAGAAACAGACCCTTTGGTCCAACTTGTTCATACCAACCAGATATCCCAACTTAATCTACTTCCATTTGCCAGCACTTTCCTCATATCCTTCTAAATCTTTCCTATACAATAGCCATCTAGATGCCTTTCAAATGTTACAATTGTACCAGCCTCCACCACTTCCTCTGGCAGCTCATTCCATACACACATCACCCTTGACGTGAAAAAGTTGCCCCTGAGTTGCCCCACATTGGCACCAACGACATAGGTAGGAAGAGGGGTGGGGAGGTCATTCAAGAGCTCAAGGAGTTAGGCTGGAAGCTAAAAGCTAGGACAGACAGAGTCGTCATCTCTGGGTTGTTGCCGGTGCCACGTGACAGAGAGGCAAAGAATAGGGAGAGAGTGCAGTTGAACACGTGGCTGCAAGGATGGTGTAGGAGGGAGGGCTTCAGATATTTGGACAATTGGACTGCATTCTGGGGAAGGTGGGACCTGTATAAACAGGACGGGTTGCACCTGAACCAGAAGGGCACCAATATCCTGGGGGGTAGGTTTGCTAGCACTCTTCGGGGGGGTTTAAACTAATTTGGCAGGGGGATGGGATCCGGACTTGTAGTCCAGCAAGTAAGCTAGCTGTGTGTCAGGATGTCCAAGACTGTAGGGAGGCTGTGGAGAAGGTAGCACTGACAGGGACTTCTTGCGGACACAGAGATGGGCTCAAATGCGTATACTTCAATGCAAGGAGTATCAGAAATAAGGTGGGTGAACTTAAGGCGTGGATCGGTACCTGGGACTACGATGTTGTGGCCATCACGGAAACATGGATAGATGAGGGACAGGAATGGCTGTTGGAGGTTCCTGGTTACAGATGTTTCAGTAAGATTAGGGAGGGTGGTAAAAAAGGAGGGGGGGTGGCATTGCTAATTAGAAATGGTATAACGGCTGCAGAAAGGAAGTTTGAGGGGGATCTGCCTCTGGAGGTAGTATGGGCTGAAGTCAGAAATAGGAAAGGTGCAGTCACCTTGTTGGGTGTTTATTATAGGCCCCCCAATAGCAGCAGAGATGTGGAGAAACAGATTGGGAAACAGATTTTGGAAAGGTGCAGAAGCCACAGGGTCGTAGTCATGGGCGACTTCAACTTCCCAAATATTGATTGGAAGCTCTTTAGATCAAGTAGATTGGATGGGGCGGTGTTTGTGCAGTGTGTCCAGGAAGCTTTTCTAACGCAGTATGTAGATTGTCCAACCAGAGGGGAGGCCATATTGGATTTGGTACTCGGTAATGAACCGGGACAAGTGGCAGGCTTGTTAGTGGGTGAACATTTTGGTGATGGCGACCACAATTCTGTGACTTTCACCTTGGTTATGGAGAGAGATAGGTGCGCACAACAAGGAAGTTTTTACAATTGGGGGAAGGGAAATTACGATGCTGTAAGACAGGATTTGAGGAGCATACGTTGGGAGCATAGGCTGTCAGGGAAGGATGTGGTGGAAATGTGGAACTTTTTCAAGGAGCAGATACGACGTGTCCTTGATATGTATGTACCGATCAGGCAGGAAAGAAATGGTCGTGTGAGGGAGCCTTGGTTGACGAGGGAGGTTGAATGTCTAGTAAAGAGGAAGAAGGAGGCTTACATAAGGTTGAGGAAACAAGGTTCAGACAGAGCAGTGGAGGGATACAGGATAGCCAGAAGGGACCTGAAGAAAGGGATTAGGAGAGCTAAGAGAGGGCATAAAAAATCCCTGGCGGATAGGATCAAGGATAACCCCAAGGCATTCTATGCGTATGTGAGAAACCTGAGAATGACGAGAACGAGGGTAGGTCCGATCAAGGACAGTGGTGGGAGACTGTGTATTGAGTCGGAAGAGATAGGAGAGGTCTTGAACAAGTACTTCTCTTCAGTATTTACGAACGAGAGGGACCGTATTGTTGAAGAGGAGAGTGTGAAATGGACTGATAAGCTAGAAGAGATACTTGTTAGGAAGGAAGATGTGTTGGACATTTTGAACAACTTGAGGATAGACAAGTCCCCCGGGCCTGACGGGATATATCCTAGGATTATGTGGGAAGCAAGAGAGGAAATTGCAGTACCGTTGGCAATGATCTTCTCGTCTTCACTGGCAACTGGGGTGGTACCAGGGGACTGGAGAGTAGCGAATGTTGTGCCCCTGTTCAAAAAAGGGAATAGGGATAACCCCGGGAATTACAGGCCAGTTAGTCTTACTTCTGTGGTAGGCAAAGTAATGGAAAGGGTACTGAGGGATAGGATTTACGAGAATCTGGAAAGACACTGCTTGATTAGGGACAGCCAGCACGGATTTGTGAAGGGTAGGTCTTGCCTTACAAGTCTTATTGAATTCTTCGAGGAGGTGACCAAGCATGTGGATGAGGGTAGAGCAGTGGATGTAGTGTACATGGATTTTAGTAAGGCATTTGATAAGGTTCCCCATGGTAGGCTTATGCGGAAAGTCAGGAGGCATGGGATAGAGGGAAATTTGGCCAATTGGATAGAAAACTGGCTAACCGGTCGAAGTCAGAGAGTGGTGGTAGATGGTAAATATTCAGCATGGAGTCCAGTTACAAGTGGAGTTCCGCAGGGATCAGTTCTGGGTCCTCTGCTGTTTGTAATTTTTATTAATGACTTAGATGAGGGAGTCGAAGGGTGGGTCAGTAAATTTGCAGATGATACAAAGATAGGTGGAGTTGTGGACAGTGAGGAGGGCTGTGGTCGGCTGCAGAGGGACTTAGATATGATGCAGAGCTGGGCTGAGGAGTGGCAGATGGAGTTCAACCCTGCCAAGTGTGAGGTTGTCCATTTTGGAAGAACAAATAAGAATGCGGAATACAGGGTTAATGGTAGGGTTCTTGGTCAGGTGGAGGAACAGAGGGATCTTGGGGTCTATGTACATAGATCTTTGAAGGTTGCCACTCAGGTGGATAGAGTTTGTAAGAAGGCCTATAGAGTATTATCGTTCATTAGCAGAGGGATTGAATTCAAGAGTCGTGAGGTGATGTTGCAGCTGTAAAGGACTTTGGTTAGGCCACATTTGGAGTACTGTGTGCAGTTCTGGTCGCCTCACTTTAGGAAAGATGTGGAAGCTTTGGAGAGGGTGCAGAGAAGATTTACCAGGATGTTGCCTGGAATGGAGAGTAGGTCGTACGAGGATAGGTTGAGAGTTCTCGGCCTTTTCTCGTTGGAACGGCGAAGGATGAGGGGTGACTTGATAGAGGTTTATAAGATGATCAGAGGAATAGATAGAGTAGACAGTCAGAAACTTTTTCCCCGGGTACAACAGAGTGTTACAAGGGGACATAAATTTAAGGTGAAGGGTGGAAGGTATAGGGGAGATGTCAGGGGTGGGTTCTTTACCCAGAGAGTGGTGGGGGCATGGAATGCGCTGCCCGTGGGAGTGGTAGAGTCAGATTCATTGGCGACCTTTAAGCGGCATTTGGATAGGTACATGGATGGGTGCTTAATCTAGGATAGAAGTTCGGCACAACATCGTGGGCCGAAGGGCCTGTTCTGTGCTGTATTGTTCTATGTTCTATGTTCTATGTTAGGTCCCTTTTATATTTTTCACCTCTCAACCTAAAACGATGCCCTCTAGTTCTGGACTCCCCCACCCCAGGGAAAAGACCTTGTCTATTTATCCTATCCATGCCCCTCATAATTTTATAAACCCCTATAAGGTCACCCCTCAGCCTCCAATGCTCCAGGGAAAACAGCCCCAGCCTGTTCAGCCTCTCCCTGTAGCTCAAATCCTCCAACCCTGGCAACATCCTTGTAAATCTACTCTGAACCCTTTCAAGGTTCACAACATCCTTCCAATAGGAAGGAGATCAGAATTTCATGCAATATTCAAAGAAAGGCTAAACCAATGTCCTCTACAGCCGCAACATGACCTCTTAATTCCTACATTCGATACTCTGACCAATAAAGGAAAGCATACCAAACACATCCTTCACTATCCCATCGATCTGCAACTCTACTATCAAGGAGCTATGAACCTGCACTTCAAGGTCTCTTTGTTCAGCAACACTCTCTAAGACCTTACCATTAAATGTATAAGTCCTGCTCTGATTTGCTTTCCCAAAATTTGTCTAAATTAAACTCCATCTGACACTCCTCAGCCCATTGGGCCATCTGATCAAGATCCCGATGTACTCTGGAAAGAACCTTTTTCGCTGTCCACTACACCTCTAATTTTAGTGTCATCTGCAAACTTACTTACTCTATCTCCTATGTTCACATCTAAATCATTTGTATAAATGACAAAAACTAGTGGACCCAGCACCTAACCCTGTGGCACTTTACTGGTCACAGGCCTCCAGTCTAAAAAGCAACCCACCGTCATCATTCTCTGTCTTCTACCTTTGAGCCAGTTCTGTATCGAGATGGCTAGTTCTCCCTGTATTCCGTGAAATCTAACCTTGTTAACCAGTCTCCCATGGGGATCTTTGTCAAACACCTTACTGAAGTTCATATAGATCATATCCACCGCTCTGCCCTCATCAATCCTCTTTGTTACTTCCTCAAAAAACTCAATCACGTTTGTGAGACATGACTTCCCATGCACAAAGCCATGCTGACTATTCCTAATCAGTCCTTGCCTTTCCAAATACATTTAAATCCTGTCCCTCAGGATTCCCTCCAAATACTTGCCCACCACTGACATCAGGTTTACTGGTCTATAGTTCCCTAGATGTCACCATCTATTTCCCCACATACTATATCTTCCATGTCCTTCTCCACAGTAAACACTGATGCAAAATACTCATTTAGCATGTCCTGAGTGAGCTTATGCAAGTGGCAACCCCCAAGAAGGGTCAGCCTGGCAAGGGTGTCCACATCCATCAGCATACCCTGTAACTCATATGCTCAACTTGCCGCATTTTCTCATGACAAAGTTAGCTGCAGTGCCTGTTTGAAGTCCAGTTGGGTCTTCAGCAAGTAGGCATTTTTGAATAGTCACATCATTAATCCCATATAACAAACAGTCTCTCAGCATCTCCTGAAGGGTTAAACCAAAATCACATGCTTTTACCAGTCATCTTAATGCCATCAAAAATCCTGACATGGATCCCTGTGGTTATCAAACTCTCGAGTAAATCCAACAGTGTCTCAGAATTAGAGGAATCTTGGGGTCATAATATTAGATTAGATTTTTTTTAGATTACTTACTGTGTGGAAACAGGCCCTTCGGCCAAACAAGTCCACACCGACCCGCCGAAGCGCAACCCACCCATTCCCCTACATTTACCCCTTCACCTAACACTACGGGCAATTTAGCATGGCCAATTCACCTGACCTGCACATTTTTGGACTGTGGGAGGAAACCGGAGCACCCGGAGGAAACCCACACAGACACAGGGAGAATGTGCAAACTCCACACAGTCAGTCGCCTGAGGCGGGAAATGAACCCAGGTCTCTGGCGCTGTGAGGCAGCAGTGCTAACCACTGTGCCACCGTGCCGCCCACAATTCCTTCACTAATTTTTGAAAGGATTTAGAATCAGATGCCTTTTAATAACTGAAAAAGCTGCAGGTCCACAAGATGCTAGGAGAATTACTTATTGTTTTTCATCTGCTTCAATGTCATTTGCCCAGAAAAAAAAAGTAATCGTTCCAAATTCTGGGCCCAGTCCTCGACGGCAGGATCGAACGAGTCAAACTTCAGAAATAATGACATGATGCTAGATATGCTTACTCCCAAAGACAACTGCTGAGAGAACTTTTTCAGGAACATTTTTCTTTCCCTCTCATTGCCAATGAAATAACTCCACAGAGGGCGGTATCTCATCACCAAGCCACTCTTTATTTACACATGCAAGTACTTGACATTGGTCCAGCTTCCTCAGAGCCAGCTCTCAGAGAGAACAGGACCCCTGACACTCCTGTTTACAACTGTCAGCCAGGGTAGACATATAATATTTATAATATAACAATGATTGTATACATAAATTGGTAAGGGGAGTATGGAAATAAAGTTGGGGGGGGGAGAAAGAGGTGGTGTTATGTATGTAGTTGGACGTGTGTTGCCCCTGTAAGCCAACAGTGGAGTTGACAGCATTATACAAGCAGGTACTCCCTGTTGTAGTTTATCTTCCAACTACCTCATGTTCTATTCATGGTTCCACTGAACTACAGAAACAATTGGAGTGGTCTCATTACACTGACAAAATACTTAAAGGAATAGAGAGAGTAAATGCAGGCAAGACGTTTCCTTTATTTAGAGAGTCTAAAACCAGGGAGCACAATTTAAAAATAAGAGGGATACTATTTAGGTCTGAGAGAGGATACACAGGGGTTTTCTGAACCTTTATAAATTTCTACCATGGAGGACTGTGGAGCTTAGCCTTTAAGTATGTGTAAGGTAGAGATTTCTGATGACCCTTTATACCACTGGGAATCGGGATGGGATGGGTACAAGGCATTAAAGTTTTCAATCCGCCATGATCATTTTGAATGGCAGTGCAGGGTCAACACGTTGAATGGCCCACTCCACTTGTTATGTTCCTTTTTGTACTCTGTCCCTATTAATAAAGCCGACCATACTGTCTACTGTTTTATTTATTGTATGTTCCACATGTCCTGTCACCTTCAATGATCTTTGCACATACGTACTCAGGTAATTCTTCTCCTACACTGCACTTCAAATTGTACTCTCTGTCCATGTTTTTCCTCTGCATTGAACTTCATCGATCATCTGTCTATCATTAATTTGCCACTGTCCTTTTGGAGTTCCATGCTATTCTCCTCACAGCTTACAATGTTTTCAATTTTCATGTCATCTACAAACTGTGAAACTCACCCCTGCACACCAAGATCGAGATCACCAATGTATGATCAGGAAAAACAACGATCTGAATACCAACCATTGGGGAATGCCAATATAAACTTTCTTCCAGCCTGAAAAATATACATTGACCAAAGCTTTATGTTTCCTTCACAAAGACAATTTTGCATATATGTTATTGCAGTCTGTTTCATTTCACAAGTTACACATTTTCTTAAATTTGTTGTGTGGCATTCAATGAAGGAGTTTCTGGAAGTGAATGGACATCATGACAACAGTGTTTCCCCCATCAACTCTTTCTGTTACCTTTTCAAAAAAACTTCAGTGAGTTAGTCAACATCTTTTACCTTTCAAATTTCCACGACGGCTTTTCCTAAACCAACTGTGGTGTGGCCACCTCTGAGTGTGTTAATGTGGTAACTCTTAGCCTTGTGAGTGTGTCACAGTCACTCTAGGCACTGCTCAAGATTTGAAACCTAGAACTTACACTTGTGCAGCTGACAACACTTCCTACATGTGTGGTCATCTAGTCCACAGCTTTCCTTTCTTTTATTTCTACATTATAAGACTGAGTATGAATGAAAAGTAGTGAAGAAATTCTTTGCATTTTGAATGTTTTATTAATAAAGCCTGTCGTTGATTTCATATTAAAGGGTTTTACTGTGGGTTTCTTTCAAAGAGAGAAACTTTAAAAAAAAGGGTTTGGAAACACCTTTCGGACTATCTCCGTAATGGATGGGAGTAAAAAGACAAAAGAAAAATAAAAAAAACACCTCACTGTCATGGCTTAAAGGGAGGCAAGCAATCATAGTTTAAAATTCACCCTCATTCCCTCTTTGTCCACAGCAGTTAGAGACCAAAATGGTATGCAATCCTCTATGTGGTCCAATCAATACCATATGTAGTTACAGCAATACATCAATCCTTTTGCATTAAAGACCGAGGCTCCATTTGTCTTCCTAATTACTTGCTGTATCTGCATGCTAACATTTTTGTGATTCATCTATAAGGACACCCAAATCTCTATACCATAGAATTCTATGGTTTTTCTTAATTTAAGTAATATCCTTGATTTTATATTATTCCTATCAATTTCCCACAGTATATCAACCAAATCTTTTGTCCACTTATCTTTGTCACTTTGCAGACTTGTTATATCGTCCTCGCAACTTGCTTTTCCACCCATCTTTATATCATCAGTAAATGTGAACATGATAGTCAGTCCCTTCATTAAGTCATTAATATAAACCATAAATAGTTGAGGCTTAACACTGATTCCTCTGGCACTCCACTATGCCAAGTTAAAAATGACCAATTTTAATCCACCTTTTTTTGTTTCCTGTTAGTTAGTCAATCCTCGAACCACACTGATATATCACACTTAATGCTGTGTGTTCTTAAATTCTACAGTAACCCTTTATGTGAGAAGAGGAATAAATGGATCTTTCTCTGAGTGGCAGGTGGTGGGGTACTGCAGGGATTGGTGCTTGGGCCTCAGCAGTTCACAATATATTAATGATTTAGATGAATATGATATATCATATTTCTTAGTTTGCAGCTGACACAAAGCTGGGTGGGAGCATATGCTATGAGGAGCATGCAGAAAAGCATAATTTGGATCAGTTAAGTGATTGGGCAAATGCATGGCAGATGAAGTATTATATGGATAAAGGTGAAGTTATCCACTGCAGAAGCAAAAGCAGGCAAGCAGATTGCTATTTGAGTGGTGATAGCTTGGAAAAGGGGGAGACGCTACAAGACCCAGGTGATATGTTTACAAAAACACTGAGAGCAAACATGCAGATACAGCAGCAGTGAAGAAAACAATAATATGTTGGCATTCATAGCAAGAGGATTTGGGTACAACAGTACGGATGTCTTGCGGCAATTATATAGGGCATTGGTAAGACCACATCTGGAGTATTATGTCCAGCTGGTCTCCTTATCTCAGGAAGGATGTTCTGGCTATTGAGGGAATGCAAAGAAGGTTTAGCAGACTAATTCCTGGGATAGCCAGACTGATGAGGAGAGATCTCATAGAAATATATAAAATTCTAGTAGGATTGGACAGCGTAAATGCAGGAAGGATATTTGCAATGACTGGGGAGTTCAGACTAGAAGTCATTATCTAAGGATATGGGGTAGGCTTTTAGGACAAAGATAAGGTGAAATTTCTTCACCGAGAGAGTAGTGAGCCTGCGGAAATCGTTGCCAAAGGAAGCTGTTTAGGCCAATACAATGAATACTTTCAAGAACAATGCAGGTATAATTCTTAGCACTAAATGGACTAAAGGAGGTGAAGAGAAGGGACAGCAGAGTACTGAACTGGATAATCAAACATGATCATATTAAGTGGTACAGCAGACTTGAAGGGCTAAATGGCCTAATGCTGCTTCTATATTCTATGTGTCTATGTTTCGATGTGACATCTTATCAAATACCATTTTAAAATCCAAACATATTACACCTAGCAGTTCCACCCCATTCAGCCATTTGTTACATCTTCAAAGAACTTCAAAAACTGTGTCAAACGTAATTTTCCTCTCATATGTTGCCTCTGCTTGATAGTACTTTTAAAAACTGTATTCATGGGATGTAGGTGCCGCTGGCTAGGACAGCATTTGTTTTGGCTCGTCCCAACTGGCTTTGAAAAGGTAGCTGCGAATTGTCTTCCTGAACAGTTGCCGTCCATGGGCTGTAGATATACCCACAATGGCAGGAAGGGAGTTGCAAGACTTTGACCCGATAACATAGAAATTATGTTGATTTATTTCCAAGTCAGGATTACGTATGACTTACAGTTGGTGCTGATTGCATAAACATCTTTTCTTGTCCTTCCAGTTGGTAATGATCACATGTAGGGAAAAGCTGTTGAGGAATCCATGGGGAGTCAATACCATGGGTCTTTAAGGTGATACACATTGCTTTCACAAATGCAGCATAGGATGCATTTTATATGTGTCCTGTTATGACTCCATTTCTAATGGACAGATGTTATGTTAACTAGTCTGCAGTCCCTTAATTTCTGTCTCTTCCCCTTCTTAAATAGAACTGTTACAGTTATGGTTTTAACCTGCTGACACTTCAAGAATTACAGTCAAGGTATCCACTTTCCCTTCTTAGGTTACTTTTGAGATGCCGGGATGCAGGCCAAACTGTCCAGGAAACTTTTCAGTCTTTTGTCAGGTTTTCCCATTATTGTTCCTTTAGTGATTGTGATTGTTTGGATTTTTCCTTCCCTTTTGGCACGTTGATTATCTCCTAATCTTTTACTATGACAACAGATACAAAATACCTGTTCAAAGTCCCTACCATTTCCTTGTTTCCCATTATTTCCTCACCTTCTAAGGGACCAATAGTCCCTTTTTCTTTTTATGTACTTGCAGAATCCTTTATTGTCTGTTTTTAAATGGCCAATATGTTATTTTTCCTTTTATTCAAGCCACCCTTTGCTGGTTGCTCAAAAAAATGGCTTTTCTGGCTAACCACTTATCTTTATAGCACAGTATGATTTTATTTCACTTTGAAATGATTCTTAGCTTCCTTAGTTAGCCACAGACTGTATATCCTTCTCACAGACTTTTTCTTTCTCAACAGAATAGATGTCTATTGAGTGTTAAGAAATATCTCCTTAAATGTCTGCCAATGCTCCTCTGTCATAATATATTTCCACTTATTTTTGCATTCTACTTTAGCCAATGCTGTCTTCATACCCTCATAGTTATTAAGACATTAATAATGATCCACACTTTTGAATTTCAAACAGAATGTGAAGGTCTACCATGATATAAGGATCCTTTACTTTGAGGTAATTAATTAATCCTATTTAATTACACACTATTAATCTGGTCCAGCCTATTCCTGTAGGTTCCAGAATGCACTAATCCAAGAAACTGCTCTGAATACACTCTGTGAACTTATCTTCCAGGTTACCTTTACTAATTTGCTTCACCAAAACTTATAAAAATTAAAATCACTTCATAATTCTTACTATATCTCTCACAAGCCCCAATATTTCTTGATTTACAAAGCCTTACAGTGAGGCTAATTTTAGGGCCCTAAAAACTACTCCCACCTGTGAACATCTTTCCTTTGCTGTTTCCCATCTCTATCCAAAAATATTCTACATCTTGATCCTCTAAAGCAGGATCACTTGATACTACTGTGATAATCAGTTCCCGGCCTTGGTCACCTTGTAACCACATCTCTGTGTTGGCTGACATATCATGTTAATTTATTTCTATTTGTGCTATCAACTCATCAATTTCATGAATGCTGCAAGCATTCAAATAAAACGCATTTATTTCTGTCATTCTAACATTTTCCAACAAAGATAAAGGCTCAAGTAACACTGATCCTTTTTTTTTCTGACGTTATTTTCCACTGAATATTGAAATTAGTACGTCCTCATTTCTGGCTGATATGAATTAATATATTGTTATTTCCCAAAAGATAGATGCTGTTATTTCTTACTCCTGTATCAGCACAATATCTCCTTCATCACTTGTCTGAAGATTCCTTGAGAACATCTTGGGTATGAAGCCACCAAGCTTTTGGCTTCCATTTACATGTGGTCATATGAAATAGGAGGAAAAAAGACCAGTCAGTCCCTCAAACCTGCTCCACTATTATTATGGCTGATATGCTTATCTTTCAGATTCCACAATTCTCATCCAACCTCCATAACCCCTTGCCTATCATTAATCTATCTGCCTCAGCCATAAAAATATTCAGTCACATCTCTGCTTCCACTGTCTCCTGAGGCACAATCCTCTGAAAGAAAAATGTTCTGATAATCTCTGCCCTAAAAAAGGTGACCCTTAATTTTGAAACAATGATCTCTAGTTATGGACTGACCAACAAGAGGAATCCATGGCTCTTAGAATGAAGGCCTCATCTTCCAGCAAGTGTATCCTGTGGCATTCATCAGCACCCCATATTCTTTTTCACCAATAACAGGCATACACACTATACAAAAGTTTTAATTATAAAGACAATAAGGTCTTTGAGCACATAGTTACCTTCAAGGAATCCCATGCTCTTGAACAGAGGTTTGTTACCAGCTTATGCACCTTTGTTTTTGGATCAAAATGCTGCTGGGAGAAAGTGAGGACTGCAGATACTGGAGATCAGAGCTGAAAAAAGTGTTGCTGGAAAAGCGCAGTAGGTCAGGCAGCATCCAAGGAGCAGGAGAATCGACGTTTCGGGCATAAACCCTTCTTATGCCCGAAACATCGATTCTCCTGCTCCTTGGATGCTACCTGACCTGCTGCGCTTTTCCAGCAACATTTTTTTCAGCTCAAAACGCTGCTGTCCAGACTGAGATTTCCACCATCTGCTCTACCATTTTTGAGGCTGGTGGGTGGAACATGTACAGAAGAGTTTTTAAATTGCTATTCATTTCCCATAAATGTTTCTCCCACAGGTGTGGGAATGATGAACCACAGCACCATGGGAGTTCCGGTGGTGTAACAGTAAACAAAAGTAGTATTGTTGTGCAGAATCTTTAGTATTCAATGCCATTGTGAAACAAATTGCTCCACTATTACACCTCGAAGACCAGGTGTAATTCTACTTCATTTATACGGCCAGGGGCTTAAGTCTGTCAGATCTATGGAAGTCCAGATGTCCATAATGAACAGGTGTTCTACTGAAGTTGTGACTTTGATTGGCAGCTTGATGGGGCCCAGAGCACTCTCCTCCCATTCCTTTCCCACCGCACTGATATAATAGGAGAGCACTCTATATAGCTCTCAGTCCTCAGACAAAGTAGGTGAGCTGTGCCCTAGTAGTTAGCTACAGGAAGTCTAGAGCAGCCAGCTTTGAATAGCTTAGCTGGGAGTTGTCAAGCTGCGTCGACACCTGGCCTCCTGATTCTCCAGACACAAAGCTACCTATTACACAGTTGGATTGTGTTGGAGATTTTTCTGCAAGGGTCTGCATCCCCAGGGAGCTCTCAGTTTGAGTATGAATGACAGGGCAGTCTTACATGTTTCATGCATCAGTTTCAAACGTATTAAATTTTTAGCATACTTATTCAGTTAAGTTTGAAACTAAACCCTCATGTGAATGGAACTTGGTCCATCAATTAACTCTGACCAAAACTGGAATCTATTTATTTTCACTGTAATAAAACCTACTCGAAAGTTGGAACAATCAGCACAAATTCAAAATAAATGATGCATTAGTAAATGGTGCAAAGTTAAAAAATATGTTTCCTATTGTATCATCAACATTAGAATGAAACGAAAGCAAAATACTTTGGAAGCTGGAAATTTGAGATGACGACAAAAAACGACAAAGAAACACAGTAAGTCTTGCAGCATCTGTGAAGACAGAAGAGATTTAAAAAGAAGTTAAGTTCAGAAGAAGTCATGTTGGATTGGAAACACTGGCAGAATCTTATAGGAGTCTGGGTGATGCAGGTAATGGTAATGTAATTGTAACATTGGACAAGGCCAATCTCAAAACGTTTCTTGCTAGAGAGTGATGAGTTGCTGATTAAGAGGGATTATAGCATGTTAACTGCCTCATTAATGGCACAATCCAATTTATTAATATTCATCACATTTTTCCCATCTTACTAAACATGCTAAACAAGCCAGACATCAAGAACCGTCAGCTTTGAAGTCAATCTTCAATTTGCTGCTGACTGCGACCAGCCTCAATATTGGATAACTAGCACCAACATCTCACTGCACACTCAACAGGTACTGACTGCAGAATTCATGAAGGTTCTCCATCAACAATCATTGGCATCTGACATGTACCAATCTCTAAGAACCCTCATGACATACATATCCATCTACACTCCTGCACTTCAATGCTGTACTTCAGGCTCCACTGCTGACAATCATTGTAATGCTGTAACAAGAGCATTGTGCACTTGGGGACTTGCATTCAGCTCATGGACTGGCACTCAGTTGCATTTCTGTGTTTTTCATTCATTGTCATATGGCTCACTCACTCTGAAATAGAAGTCATACAGCATGAATACAGACCCTTTGGTGCAACTGGTCCATGCTGTCCAAGTTGCCAAACTAATCTCATTGTTTAGCCTATATTCCTCTAAACATTTCCTACTAAGAACTTATCCAAATGTCTTTTAAATTTTGTAACTGTATCTACATCCACCACTTTCTCTGGCAGTTCATTTCAAACATGAACCATTCCCTGTGTAAAACGTTGACCCTCGTCCTTTTTAAATCTTTCTCCTCTCACCTTAAAAATGTCCCTTAATCTTGAACTCCACCACCCTAAGTTTTCAGTTTCCCTATGATCAGAATGCTCACAGCATCTTCCATCCTCTGCCATAGCTACCAGGCCTATATTAGTTCTATCTTGCCTCGCCATATGATAAAGACACAAAGCCAAGAAGCTTGTCATGGTTACCATTAGGCCTTAGTCAAGTCAAAGGATGGCCTTCGTTCAGGTATCCCAAAACAGTAAGCCTCCAACAGCAGTCCAGAGGCTTGAAGATGGTCATTCAGCTGCACAGGTTGGTCAGTCAGGATTCTCACCATGGAAAGGACCAGGAGCTGATTATCGGGCAGTGTACCACCAGATTTGACTTTTTCTGCCCTAATGTTTTTGTTCTGAAATGAGAGGTAGGCAGGTGAAAGTGAGTGGCATAAATGTTATTTTTGGTGCATGTGGCGAGGTGCCCTGAGTGAATGATTAGGCAGTGTTGAGGACAGGCTGGCTTTCTGCTCTCAGAGGTTTAGAAGGGTGAAAACAAATGAGGGAGATGTTGAATGAAATAGTGAAAATGGAAGAGCATGAGCCCGGGTGGTTGGTGAGCACTGCAGCAGAGATAGAGTTAGAGCGATCGATCAAAGAGAACATGGTGAAAACTAAGCTGAAGGAGGGAAGAAGAACATTGATCTTCTTCCTACATTGCTGAGCATTCCTCCAGATTGCTGAGACTGTGTTAATCCGAGTGGTAACCTCAGATGAGGTTGGCATGGCAATGGCCTCCACAGCTGGTTCTGAGGGAGAAGAAAGTCTTGCATTGGCATCACACTTGTCAGCAAGGTTTCCAGATGAACCTGCAAAGTTCATCACCTGTCTGTCATGTCCACGGCAAATAGCAGAAACTGTGCAGGGCAGCTCCATACTGACAGTACTTGTCTGAGTGTGTAATGAGCTTTTAAAGATGGCACTGGTGTAAGTGATGCTAGTCTTTTGGTGTATTTTTGGTGAGTTGTGAATTGTTCCAGGTAATTGCATGGTAAGATAAGGAGAGAATCAGACTTGAGAGATGCAATAGGGGCTACGCAGGCAGTGGAGTATTAGATTAGATTACTTACAATGTGGAAACGGGCCCTTCGGCCCAACAAGTCCACACTGCCCCGCCGAAGCGCAACCCACCCATACTCCTACATTTACCCCTAACCTAACACTACGGACAATTTAGCATGGCCAATTCACCTGACCTGCACATCTTTGGAATGTGGGAGGAAACCGGAGCACCCGGAGGAAACTCACGCAGACACGGGGAGAATGTGCAAACTCCACACAGTCAGTCGCCTGAGGCGGGAAATGAACCCGGGTGTCTGGTGCTGTGAGGCAGCTAACCACTGTGCCACCGTGCCGCCCACTTTTTGGTAAGATAGGGCAACAAATCTTGCTGGGCCCCCCAGTGAGAATATCTTCAAAAAACTTAACACAAATCTTAACCAAAAATCCAAGGTTCAGTCGATTAACCCTCTGTCTCAGTTGCTGTCAGATCTACTGAATTTCTTCAGCAGTTTCTGTTCTTGATTTAATGAAACATTAATTAAATCAAAATGAAGAGAAGCAAACTCATATTATATTTCTATATTGCAGACAACAGAAAATTGAATATTTTCATTGTGGTTTTGGTACAATGTACGTTGAAACTTTTATGTAAAATAATCAAGTGGCTAATTGTGCTTCATCTTGACAGAATACTTTCCAGATCATCTTCTGTAAGGAATGCAATATTTGAATGAGCAATATCCAGATCAATATATTTCTAAGATGGACTTTGCAGGAATTGAAGTCTTGTGCCCGGAAAACTTCACCAATAGTAGGCAGGATGTGAGTTAGCCGATGTATTGGCTGTCTACTCCACAGAAGGAGGCAATTAATTTGTATAATTAAGTCTCTTTGCAAACTTAATAGATAACTTTCTCATACATTGCCGACACACTTCGTGTGAAAACATTATTTGTAAAGACATTGTACAAGTTCTTGAGTTCAAATAAAGGCAAAATACCAAGAATGCTGGAGGAATTCAGCTCGAAGTAGAGTCACACTGGACTTGAACATTAACTCTGTTTCTCTCTCCACATATGCTGGCAGACCTGTTGAGTTTCTCCTGCAGTCTCTGTATAACGTCTGAAGTTCTCTTGAATCATACAGTAAAGTTAAACCTAGTTGTACTCATTATCAAATCATCTGACAGCCTAAGTTAAAATGTTCCAACAACAGAGAAAAAAAATTAATAAAGCAGAGAATTAACATTCTTAAATTTAAGAATGCTGTTAAGCATACCTCTGTACTGTAAAAAGGTTTCTCAAATTTCCTGACCAGCAGAAATAAAGCAGGGCAGCAGTCTCTCCACCTTGGACTCAGTTCATGTGATTTTGCAACTTAACACTTCTGATTTAGCAGCTGAAAAGGCTCCTGCTGAAATTTGGTGACAGCCACATTAATAAATGCAAGAGAAGGTCTTGTGATAGCTGTAGACTCTTGCTGAACTTTAACCAGTTGCTGAGCAATTGTACCACCACTCAATTCAAATGCACTGTAGTTATACCACTTTCTGGCTATAAAATAGCAGAGCATCCAATTTGCTTAGGCTAATGTCAGAAGCCTTGGTTGTAACGCTCTTTGTACATTATTAGTATTATCTTGGAATCACAGAAGTACTCAGCACAGAACAAGGTTATTTGGCCCATCATGACTGTATTGGCTCTTTGAAACAGCAGTTGTAGTTAGTCTTTCAGCCGTGCATTTTTACTTTTCAAACATGAATCCTGCCTCAAGTAAACTGATGCTTTTATTTTCATTTATTCTTTTGTTGTGGAGTGTTACTAACAAGCTGTCATTTATTTCCGAACTCCCGTTTTCCTGAGAAGGTGTTCGGAGAATTTCTTTTATAGAACTTCTCACAGAAGTAAATGGCTCACAAAGAGATAATTACCTTCATGTGTAACTGAAGCCAAATGAAGGACTGACTGGGCAAGTCAGCAAGTTTTCTTACCAAGAAGACATTAATGAAGCATTTAGGTTTTTCTAAGTGTGGCTAGTCTTTACTAAAGGTAGTTCTAGATTTTGAAATTTTTCATTCTGAATTTACATCCTCAAACTGCTATGGTAGGATTTCTACACATTCTGCATAGACAATGGATTAGAGTGGAGTAATATAACCACTCTGCCACTGTACTTACAGATGTACAAATATTTATTTAGGCATTCATCATTGTTTACTAGTTCAAATGCAGTATTCATCCTTTACCTATTTCTAGCTTTGTTTCCTTTTGTAACCATTCCTTTTATTCATGACTTCATTGAACACATTTTTAATTCCGTCTTATACTGTGCAATATCTTATTCCATAACTGACTCTCCAAAACCTGTTCATTGTCTACAAGGCACATGTCAGGAGTGTGATGGAATACACCCCACTTCCCTGAGTGCAGGTCCAATTAAATTCAAGAAGCTTGACAACATCTAACACAAACCCACCTGCTTGATTGGCACCACATTCACAAACATCCACTCCCTCCACTATCAACACTCAATAGCAGTAGTGTGCACTATCTACAAGATGCACTGCAGAAATTCACCAAAGGTCCTCCGACAGCACACTCCAAATCCATAACTACTTCCATCTAGAAGGATACAGCAGGTACATGGGAACAACATCACCTTTAAGTTGTCCACCAAGTCACTTTACCATCCTGACTTAGAAATGTTCTGCTGTTCCTTCACTGTCACTGGGTCAAACTCCTGGAATTCTCTTCCTAACAGCATTATAGTTGACCTACAACACATGGATTGTCGCAGTTCAAGAAGACAGACTACCACTACCTCTGTAATGGCAATTAGGGATGGGTAATATATGCTAGCACGAGTGAATTTAAAAAAAACTTACTTTTTCAAATAAAAGTTGGGGCTTCCCCTTCTGTGAATTTTTCTCTGAGAAATATGTGCATGTTTTGTAAGTCCTACTCAGAGTTTTGTCCCTCATCTCTTTTTCCAAAATGATTGTTATTTCTTGCTATCATGCTAAACTGCAAATCACCTCAACTTTGTTTTCAACTTCCATTCCTTCTTCATCTTCTCATCTGCTATTCTTCCTTTCTCTTCCTTGACCCAAAAACAGTAAAATTTGGAAATAATGCAATCTGGTGAAAAAAAACCTGTCTTGTATAATTGAAAATGAAATTCTAGCTCACACTGGTATATTTATTTCCAAATTTAACTGCATTTTTACAATCTTTTCCCCTGGACTTCCATTTCTGGATAAGGGTTATTGGCTAATGTTGACAATAAGCACACTTACGCCTTCGTCTACCTTGGCTACATCTCCTCATACCCCTCTGTAAGGACTCAAATGTATCCTCCCAGTTTCTCCATCCCTCTTGCATCTGTTCAGAGGATGCAACTTTTTACAATCAATGGATCTGGCATATCTTCCTTTTTCATCAACAGTAGATTTCCTTTTCCTACAACTTGGTTGATGTCCACTTCCCACATTCTGTCCCCATCCCTTTCTCCACTCACTCAGCTGGTGAAATAAAATACTTTAACATGCTAATTACTCGGTAGTTATTCTGGAGGATAAAGCAACATTTTCTTCTTCAAGAGGTGATAAAAAAAATTTAGAGTACAGAGACCAAAGTCAAAGCTTAAAATGTTAATGCATAAATGCTCATTAAAATAGGAATTAGAAACAAAATGTGCATTTACTCAGCAGCCACCAAATCTGAGTGCTGTTAATTTATCCATTTCATTTTTTTACCTATGGCCAAAGTACTGCGTTACTGAGTCTAGCACCTAGAGTTGAGGTGTTCCGAAATATTTATCCCACATGTATCATTTTTCAGTCACATCAATGTGAAAAGACATTTCTACCTCGCCCTTTGTTCCAGACACTAACCTCCTCTTTATCAAAATGGCCATTAACCTTTAAAGGCCCTTTAAAGGCATCAGATTTGGCTTAAGACAGAAAATCTTTAGATGCTCAAATCCAAAGTAGACGAACAGGAGGCTGGAGGAATCCAGCAAGCCAGGCCGCATCAGGAGATGGAGAAGTCAATGTTTTGGATATTAACCCTTTTTCAGGACTAGATGTGGGGGTAGGGGGAGCCACACATAAAGGGTGGACAGGGGTGGGGAGAGTAGCAGAATGGTGAGGTGTCACCATTCCACTACTCTCCTCCCTCCACGTTTTCTCTTTCTGTTTATCCATAGCTCTCCCTAACCCCACATTTAGTCCGGAAGAAGGGTAAAATATCCAAAACAATGACTTCTCCACCTCCTGATTCTGCCTGGCTTGCTGTGTTCGCCTACATCCTGTTTGTCTACATCAGATTTCGCTTCTTGTGTGATAGACAGAAAAAAGCCAAAACTTACAGAGGAGTGACCTGATTAGCAGCACAATGATGATGGACTCAGAATTAACAATACTTTTTCACCTGTTAGAGATGTTCACTAACAACCTACCTCCAGGCTTCAGGCTTCAATAAGCAATGTAATGTAATGAAATTTTGAATGGTAACAAACGGCATTAGGAGGCAGATCCTACTTTGCGTGTTCTTTTTCTGGCGCCTGGAGCTTGATGAAGGACAATGCTCCTGAATCTGTTATGTTGTCTTCCCCCATCTGAATGCTAGAGAGAGGCAGCTACTACTTTTCAAGCCATTTATGTGTAGGTCCTGATTCTCATTGTGTACTAAATGAGGCCTCAGATATGTATCAGTGTATCATAAGTATCAGTGTCCTGTCCAAACTTAAAGCATGCTATGTTCTAAATGTATTCATGTTCCAATTAAAGATCATTGAAATGAAGCATTGGGCTAGATTTCCCCCAAGTCCACAAGAACCCAGAGCC
Organism: Chiloscyllium punctatum; assembly: GCF_047496795.1. Lineage (NCBI taxonomy): Eukaryota > Metazoa > Chordata > Chondrichthyes > Orectolobiformes > Hemiscylliidae > Chiloscyllium > Chiloscyllium punctatum. The sequence continues at coordinate 44,200,298 of NC_092752.1, read as the reverse complement.
CATTAAAAATGTCAGGTGAGACCAGGTTTGGAAGTCTTCTATTTCTTATACAGGTTTTTCTTCTATAAAGTGCATTTTGTTAATGCAAATTTGCTGTAACACCATAGACTAACTGGGGACACTGTTTCTAAAGCGCAAGCTTTTAAAATGTATGTTGGCTGTAACATTGCCAACACTTTAAGTGCTATATCTAAAGTGAGAATTTTGTAAAATGTGGGGTTGCATAAGAAGGCAATCGTGGCGTTATAGAAGAATCACCTGTATGTCCTACTTTTGCCACTGGAGAACAGGAGCAGGCTTGTGTCGTACAGCAGGACAATTTACACTCAACAGGGCTTAATGCCAAGGTAAAAATAACCCATTTTGTCAGTTAAATGGACATTAACCTATTGTGCCAGAGTCACAAATTTTGGGGAGACATAAATCATGATCTGCAATTTACTTTAACATCCTCACTCGTTACGTGATAAAAGGAATTGCTGACGTTGTCAGTGCTTTTTTTAAATCTGCTGGAGTGCATACAGTGATATGTCAGTCACTGGTGCAACTATTCAGGCAGTTTCAGAGAATTCTTTGCTGACCTTTCCCCAGACAAAATGGAGGATATAGTTCATGCAAAGAGTCATCAAGTTAATACAACACGGAAACTGACGCTTCAGTTCAAACCGTCTACGCTGACTAGACATCCCAATCTAACTTCGTCCTAGTTGGCCCATATCCCTCTCAACCTTTCTTATTCACAAACCAATCCAGAGGCCTTAGAAATTTGCAGTTGTACCCACCCCCACCACTCCCTCTGGCAGCTTATTCCATACACCCTCTGCATGGAAACGTTACCTCTCAGATCCTCTTAAATCTTTCCCCTCTCACCTTAAACCTATGCCCTCTAGCTTCGGACTGCTCTATCCTGGGAAAACACCTTGGTTATTCACCTTGTGCCCCTCATGATTTAATAAAATGTCTATAAGGTCACCCCACTGTCTCTGATATTGAAGGGGAAAAAAAGCCCCAGCCTATTCTATCCCTCCCTATAACTCAAACCCTCCAGTCCCGCCAACATCCTTGTAAATATTTTCTACACCCTCTCAAGTTTAATAACATCCTTCCTATAGAATGGTGACTAGACTTGTATGCAGTATTCTAAAAGTGGCCTCATCAACATCCCATACAGCTGCAATAAATCCTTCTAACTCCTGTTCTGATCAACGAAGGCAAGTATGCCAAATGCCTTCTTCACAACCCTGTGTACGTGTGACTTCAGTTTCAAGGAACTAGACACCTGCACATCCAGATCTAGTTGTTGAACTCAACGTTGGTTCTAGAAAGCTATGAAATGCCAAACCGGAAAATGAGATGGTGCTCCTTCCCCTTTTATGGGCTTTAATGGAAAACTGTATCAGGCAAATTGATGTATTAAGATGGCGAACAACCAGATGGCAGGGGGTCATGCTTATTGACAGTCACCCAGTTTGCTGTTGATCTCTCCAACTGAGGTGAAAACATAGTAGTGAATATGGTATACTAGATCAAAAGGAATACAATTATTGCTTCATCTGGAAGGATACGGAGGAGGGAGAATGAAAAAGAATGTTGCCTCTAATCTCTACTTTGTCTGGTCTGGCCCTGACTCTTGCATTGCCTCTTTCAATTTCTCTGTCTCTGCTTCAGTAGATAAGCTGTCTACTACTATATATTACAAAGCCATCAACTGCTACAGCTATTTTGAACACACTTTGTCATGAATCTCATGATTCTTAAATAGGTGGTCTAGCTATTCAAAAATTACTCAATTCAGCCCATCTGCCTTGGTAGTCAAAATCCACCCAGTTAGTTCTGAATCTGTCTTTACAGGAACAGCTTTACCTATTAAGTGTTTCAGGCATGCTCTGTTACTATTTTTGCGTTATAGTGTGTTGCTCTGCTTTACTGATTACCAAATAAATTGGGCATTTCTCATAATATGTCCCAGTCGTAATAGCAACTCTTATCAAAACCTGTTCATTGAAATTGGGATGTTTGTCCATATACTGTGACACCTACAGTTTATAAAGCTTATACAGGTAGATAACCCTTTATCCAAAATCCTGAAATCCAAAAAGCTCCAAAATCCAAAGTTTTTTTTGTGATGTTCTTATCTCATTCAAAAGGTTGATGTGCAAACAGTTAACTCAATTCCACACCCACTCAATGCATGTCACTCAGGTGCAACGTGGTGGGCATGGCCCAGCACTGGCAGCCCTCAATTCTGTGTCAGGGGTCGTAGTCCTCACAATGAGTCGGCTGTTTGGTAAGATTTTTAAAAATTTCATTGTTGAACTGTCACTTATTCTGAAATTCAGAAATTTCAGAATTCCAAAACAGCTGGTCCTCAGTGTTTCAGATATAGGTATGTGTACCTGTATTTGATATGAAAACTTGAAGGAACATGCATAAAAATGCCAAATGGAAATATTAGTTATGAACTATAACTAACAACAGATAAATTGGACTCTGAAAGAACCAAGTTAGATGAATCATGATTCAACATATTAGAAAGAGTCCTATAAAAAACTTTAAATGTTCACTGAATTTTAATTTGTGAAATATATTTAACTAGATTCACAGACTTACTATCTTGATCAAAATTGGGAATAATTTTCTTTGGAATACTTATTGCCCGAGCTACACTGTTGCACATGTAAAAATCAAGTAATGTTTGGCAAGATTGAAAATGAAAGAGAACACTTGCCTCTGGATTTTCTACCATGCACAAAAGCCTTTCCAAGCATCTGCCAGGTTGGTTTGTACAAATCTTCCAAATCCAGCTGCCACCTCTCTGGTTCCAAGTACTTGATCAGCTCCTCTATAGTGTCAAAGCCTGAGACAGCCTCATTTAAGCCATCCAAAGAAAGAGGAGATGGCGGCACGAGTGTTGGGCTTTCAAAATGGGCCTGTATTAAAAAGCAAATTGAATACAATGATTAGAGGTTTATGGTTCTGTCTTTTTAGTTTGAGGTCGGCAAAATAAGGCAACTTTAAAAGTGTATATTTTATGCATTGATGGAAGTTTCAAGATTTCTTTGGAACAAACTAAGTATAATCCACTGAACAACAGTCTTCCTTTCATCTAACAAACTGCCAACTCCATTATTATTTTTATGTTCAAGAACTCCAGCTATTTCTGTTGGAGTTCAGATTTCTGCTTCAACTCACTTACATTATCACAAATTTGAATCATTCACAAATCAGGGTGACAGGGCAGAGATTTAGTCACTATTGCTGTTGCATTAAGAATATTCCTCAATACATTTAAGAATAGTTATATATTATTTAAATTAAAGCCATTGGAAATGAATTTATCAAAAAAGGAGTATTTTTTGTAAGAATGCCCAGTCCATTACCTTTGAGCAGCCTGATTTTAAGGTGCTCAAATGCTTTTGTGTAGTTTGGTTTAAGCAGTTTTACTAGTTTCATTTGTGCATGTAGTTATTTTTTGATAAAATAAATATTTTCAAAATTTGACACTTTGAAAGATGGCTACCAGTGTCCTTGCACATTAGTGCAAGAAACCTTCATTTGAGGGTTTAGTTTTTCTCCCTAAGGACTACCAACAGATGCAATTAGTAAAAACTTGCCGTATTGTGTAACTCATTCTGAAGGCATGACAAACTGTATGTGAGAGGTTAATTCCACAACTACATTTTTAAAATCTGTGTAAAAGGTCATGAAAACTGCATTTGTACCAAACATACTTTATACTTAAAATTCCTTGATAAGTACTAGCTTGGACTAATACGAACAAAGAGCATGGCATAGCTAGCAGTCTACCCTATTACATCGAGGACTAATTATATTCTAAGACGCATCTGTTGTTTCCTATGCTGGTCATTCCACAAACCCCACCTCAATCCCCGCTGCTGAATAAATCAGAATAATAAACCTGACAAATAATAGCTGATATCTTTTATCCCTACGGTTTTGTTGAATACGATATTTCATGCATCTTTTTTAAAAGAAAAGCACACTGTCAATTTGCATTCTTCCTTTCACCTCTAGTTTGAAAAACTTCATTGTGGTTGTTTTTCTGGGCTTTCACCTCTTGCTTCATAAATAGCATTCTACAAATTCCTCCATGTCCTGGCATCTTCATTGTTTTGAAATCAAACCTCATCACACATTCTCATATTCCGAAACAGGCTGAAGTAACCAAATTAAGCATCTCTGTCAGTTATAGGATCTCTATTTGCAATTTGTAAGGATGGCAAAAAGTTGATAAAAAATAATGGTTCTGGAAATGTAAAACATTTTTCTGATCAGGCCAGGAGCAGGGATACAAGCACTCTACTCAAGTCCATTGTCATGACTCATCTCAGCCCCATTTAAGGGTTGTACACTCATTTCGTTAACCCCAGGACTGACGTGACAAACAAGGCTTGATCTGCCAGCCAAAAAAAAATACTCTCATAACTGCAGATTCACTGGGGTTGACAGTATACTGAAAACAATCAAATAATGCTCAATGGGAAATAGTTTGAGACTCTGCATGCCAGCATTGGGTGGACAGCATGGCTGCCTTGCTGTCCACAGTGGAAATCTTACCATCTATGATTTTTTTCCTGCTGTTGGGATCAAAAGTATGTCTTGACCCCAATGTTGTTGGGTGGATAACGTCATGATATTCTAGGTGACACTGACAATGCTCATTGTCCAATGACAGCATGAGTTTCTGAAGCAGGAAACCCAGAGGTCCCAAAGTTGTGGACAGCAAGTACCTTCACCAGGAGAGATGAGTGCCTGATGCTTGCAGGAAAGAGATGCTCTCTGCTGGCTTCCATAAATTTGGAATGGCAGAGCAATCACTGTATCATTGGAGTGTTTGGAGGCTGAGACACCTCCATAAGGCTGCTTGGGCTTGACACCTCATCACCCAATCTTGCCTCCATCAAAACAGAAAAGCAATTTTTGAAAGTCAAAATGATTTTGGGCGGAAGGCCTGCATGTTAAACCAGATGAAGGAAAACATGGGCTTATTCATCTTTAGACCTGTCGCTATAGTCAAATGAAAATTCATCACTTTCTGTCTAGCTTTGCAGGGACTGAAAGGGGAAAAGATATAGTACTCTCCCTGGTCCTTGTCTCCAATAGGTTTCTGTTATTCTTACAAAATTCAGCATCTAAATCCTATCTTTAATGTCTAAAAATTATTGTGGTTAGGTCTGTCTTTCTTTCAGCCTTGATGGCCAACATGATGCGTTAATTCCTTCAATTAGTTTTTTCACGAATAACACCTTGTTTTTAAAGGACCAGTTTTAATGTGGAAAATTATTCTTTGGTGATTCACAACATCATTATCAAGAAAAAAGAAAGGTTTCAATGAACCTTGAATTTGGTCTTCTGAAAAGAGATTCCAAATTACTTTTTGGTGACTTTTACTAGCTATTCATTGATGTTACAGTCCTAAAAACATCCTCAGTCAGAGGGGTCACTGTTTAAACTGCAGAAACTTCTACTATGTTCAGTGGAAAAGAAATGCAAGCAGGGTAGAAAAAAACATTGCTGATTCACTGTCATTGAAGAAAAATTTCAGCTTTACTTTTACCAAGTTTCAACTTGGGCCCAATCTGACAAACACTGAAACACACCACATATTATTTACTCAAAAGCCAATCATTTTTCCTAAGCAGACATGTACTACAATGGGTTTTTCCACAACTTCAATTGCCTTTTGGATCATATGCAAAGTTAAACTTTGCATAAAATACATATTTTTGAACCCACTTTAAAAATTGCCAAGAGCAGGAGCAAACTAAATAAAAACCAAAAGATGCTGCAAATCAGAAACAAAAACAGAAGCTGCTGGAAAAGCTCAGCAGATCTGGCAGCATCTGTGAAGAAAAATCAGAGTTAATGTTTCACGTCCGGTGATCCTTCCTCAGAACTGATGGTAACTAGGAAAATGCCGGTCTATTTGCAGAAGAAGGTTGTGGGGAGGGGAGGGGGGGGGGGGTGTTGGTTAAGGACTAACCGATAAGTGGGGATAAAGCCCAAATAGAGAAAAGAACGGTTGGACAGACAAAGGAATCGATAACAACCTGGCAAAGAGGATGAACAGCTGTTAACGGAGACCGTTAGTAGCGTGTAACGGCAGACAAAGGGCTTTTGCCCGAAACGTCGATTTCGCTGCTCGTTGGATGCTGTCTGAACTGCTGTGCTCTTCCAGCACCACTAATCCAGTATTTGGTTTTCAGCATCTGCAGTCATTGTTTTTACCTAAGTGATAACAAGGCCTAGTGTGTGGGGTAGGGGGCTAGGTCAAGGGAGAGCTTAGACTCTAAAATTATTGAACTCAATATTGAGTCTGGAGGGCTACAGAGTCCCCGAGTAGAAAATGAGATGTTCTTCCAGCTTGCACTGAGCTTCACTAGAACATTGCAGCAAGTCTCAGAGAGAGATGTTGGCCAGAGAACAGGGTGGTGTGTTAAAGTGGCAAGCAAGCCGAAGCTCAGTGTCTTCTTTGCAGGTAGAAGGCAAATGTCCTGCGAAGTGGTCACCCAATCTGCGCTTTGTTTCCCCAGTGTAGAGGAGACCACATTGTGAGCTGTAAATGCAGTAGATTAGATTGTGAGAAGTGCAGGTAAAATGCTGATTCACCTGGAAGGTATGACTGGGGCCTTGGATACTGAAGAGGGAGGAAGTACATGTGCAGGTGTTACACCTTTGGCAGTTGCAGGTGTTGGAGCCATGGAGCTGTGCGGGGAGTGTTGGATTGAAGGAGGAGTGGACCAGTGTGCTCTGGAGGGAACAGTCCCCGCAGAAGGCAGGCAAGGGAGTGGAGGATAATGTGTTCCTGCTGGTGTTATCTTGTTGGATGTGGCAGAAATAGTGGCTGATGATCTTCTGGATGTGGATGCTGGTGGGATGGTAGGTAAGGAGAATGGGAACCCTATCACTTTTGCAGGAGGGAAGAGAGGGGTTGAAAGCGGAAGTGCGGGAGGTGGGTCTCACTTGGTTGAGGGCCCTGTCAATAACGGTGCTGGGGAATCCTCGGTTGAAGAAGACGGTGGACATTTTGGAGGCTCCCTTGTTGAAGTTGGCCTCATCAGAACATATGCAATGGAGATAAAGGAACTAAAGAATGGAACAGTGTATTTACAGGAAGCAGGGTGCAAGGATGTGTAGTCTAGGTAGCTCTGGGAAATGGTGGGTTCATAGTGGATATTAGTGGCCAGTCTATCCCAGAAATGGAAACAGAGTTGTTGAGAAAGGGAAGGGAGGAGTCAGAGATAGGCCTGGTGAAAGTGAGGGTGGGGTGGAAATCGGCCACAAAATTGATGAATGTTTCTAATTCCAGATGTGAGAGGGCAGCATATATCAATGATATCATTGAAATATCGAAGAAAGAGTAATAGGTGGAAGCCGGAATATGACTGCAACAAGGAGTGTTTCACGAGGAAACAGGCATTACTAGGGACCATGTGGGTGCCCGTGGCCATCCCACTGCTCTTAAGAAAATGAGAGAAGTTAAAAGAGAAGTTGTTCAGGGTAAGGACAAGCTTGGTCAAGTAGAGGAGGGTGGGGATGGGTATGGTTCAGGACCTTACTCCAGGAAGAAGCAGAGAGCCCTGAATCTATCCTGTTGGGGGATGGATGTGTAAAGGGATTGCATATGCATGGTAAGAAGGAGACAGTGGCACCTGCAAACTGGAAATTCCGAAACTGGCATAAAGCGTCAGAAGAATCACAGATGTACGTGGGCAGAGACTGGACCAGGGGAAAGAAGATTGAGTCAAGGTAGGATATGAGCAAATTAAGTCTCTTTAAAGGCATTTGACCAGAACAGTGTTTCTACCACTAAACTGATTTCTGACATACAATGGAACACATTACAGAAATATTTCATATAAGTGCTCAATCAAAAAGCAGTTACTGCAATTTCCATAAAGATAACAGCACCTTTAGATCTACACTGGGGAAACAAAGCATAGTGTCCTTCAAGCTATTGCCTCTTGGTTCCAGGCAAGTCTAGCTATGGAAATAGATATTTTCTTCTTTTAACTCCAGTTCAACACTTCTACATTATCTGCTGAATTTGTTTGCCTATTTTAGTTAATATATGATTGGTGGATTACATATTCTTACCCTGATTACTACACTTTTTAATTAACTTTCCAATGTAAACTGTAGTGTAATTCAGCCTCGGTCTGTGTATATATTTCGTAAATTAAAAACATAATTATTCTTACTTTCCCAATGACAGCTGTTGAGGTAACTGGTTTATAGTTTCTTGTTTTCTCTCTCCTTTCCTCCTTGAAGAGTTTTGCTACATTTTTAGATCTTCAATCTCCTGAAATCTTTCCAGAACTATAAAAACAGGAAGGGTTGAGAGGGATACGGGCCAAATGCTGTCACATGGGACATGATTAATTCAGGATATCAGGTCGGTATGGACGAGTTGGACCAAAGAGTCTGTTTCCATGCTGTACATCTCTGTGGCTCTATGACTTTGTAACTGACAAAACTTTGGAAGATTAGAATCAACTCATCCACTATCGCTTCAGCTAATACCTTTAACACCTTTGATTGCAGCCTATCAGGTCCAGAGGTCTGATCAGCCTTCAGCTTTTCTTATGCTTTTCTCTCTCGTGACAGTGATTACTTTAAGCTTCACCCTCCCTTTTATTCTTAAGACTTTCTGCTACCTTAGGATGATTTTTGTCTCTTTTAGGATTAATTGGTACAAAATACATATTCAAATGTTCTGCCATTTGGTTGTTTTCAAACAATGAAACATTCCTGAAGAAGGGCTGATGCCCGAAACGTCGATTCTCCTGTTCCTTTGATGCTGCCTGACCTGCTGCGCTTTTCCAGCAACACATTTTCAGCTTCAAACAATGATAGCCCAGTTTCATCCTACAACTACCACTTACCACAGCATGCATGGGATCCATGGTGACTTGGCTGCATGGATTCAGAATGGGCTTGCCCAAAGAAGGCAGAGGGTGGTGGTGGAAGGGTGTTTTTCAGGCTGTAGGGTCTGTGACTAGTGGTTTTCCGCAGGGATTCGTACTGGGGCCTCTGCTGTTTGAGATATATATAAATGACTTGGATGAAAATGTAGATGGGTGGGTTAGTAAGTCTGCAGACGATACAAAGATCAGTGTAGATGTGGATAGTGCAGAAGGTTGTCAAAGGATACAGTGAGATATAGATCAGTTGCAGATATGGGCCGATAAATGGCAAATGGACTTTAATCCGGAAGTGTGAGATCACATTGGAAATCAAATGTTAAGATCAACTGTACTGTTAATGGCAGGCCCCTGAGAGATCTTGGGGTTCAAATCCATAGCTCTGTGAAAGTGGCCACACAAGTAGGTAGGGTGATGAAGTAGGCATATGGCATGCTTGATTTTATTGGTCAAGGAACTGAGTACAAGAGTCAGGATGTCATGTTGCAGCTTTAAAAGACATTGGTTAAACCTCACTTAGAGTATTGCGGTCCCCACATTACAGGAAGGATGTGGGGGCTTTGGAGAGGATGCAGAAGAGGTTTACCAGGATGCTGCCTGGATTAGAGGGTATAAGGAGAAGTGAGAAAAAACTTGATTTGTTTTCTCTGAAAGGGCATAGGTTGAGGGGAACTTGATAGAAATCTATAAAATTATGAGATGCACTGATAGGGTTGACAGCCAGAATATTTTTTCCCCAGAGTTGAGATGTCTAATACATATGCAGGTATGAGGTGGGGGGGGGGGGGCATGCATTTAAGGTGAGAGGGGGAATGTTCAATGGAGGTGTGAGGGGCAAGTTTTTGTAGAAGTCTGGAATGTGCTGCCAGAGATGGTGGTGGATGCAGATACGATAGGAGTGTTTAAGAAACTTTTAGATAACCACGTGCATGTGCAAGGAATGAAGGAATCAAGGCAGACAGAAGGGATTAGTTTAATTTGGCGTTATGTTCTGCACAACATGGTGGGCCGAAGGGCTTGTTCCTGTGTTGTACTGTTCTATGTTCTTACCCAAGGTACCTTATCAATGCTTTTCCTTTCTATATATTGTACTGATAGAAACTCCAGTGTAATTTTATATTCATTGTTAGCCTTTTCTCCTTTTCTTAAACCATCCTTTGATTAATCCCAGAAATTCCCAATTTTCTGGTCCACTACAAATCTTTATAACAGCATATGCCTTTTCTTTTATGTGATGCCATCATAACTTTTTCAGTCAGCCATGGGTGGTTTATCTTTCAGATATGAAATATATCCTCAAACATCTTTCACTGCTTCTTATACATTTTAACTCATTTTCTGATTTACTTTAACCAGTTCTGTTTTTATAACTTTATATTGCCTTTACCAAGTTTAAGATATTAGTCTCAGACCCAGATTTCTCACCCTAACACTGAAAGTGAAACTGAATTGATTAATGTTCATTCATCTTTCTCCATGAGATCATTAATTGATTCTGTCTCATTGCATGTTACCATACTTAAAACAACCCTTTCCCTGGTTGGTTCCACACAAATTGTTTGAAGAAACTCTTCTGAATAAACTATTCTCACTGCTAACTTTGTCCATTTGATTTTGTTCCCATCTACAAAAATCAATAAATGTGTTTGACGGGCTGTGGAAGTGTTTAAAAAGCTCTATTCAATCCTAGTACTTTGAGGCATGGAGTACCAATCAAGGAATCTTTATAGAACACTTGTTTGGTCTTAACTGTATTATGATGTCAAATTTTGGGCACCACACTTAGGAAGGACAAGGCAGCTTTCGAGAAGGTAGTGAAGGTAGTCACTCTATGACAGGAATGGTTCCAAGCTTGAGAGGATTGAGTTATGTGCAAAGCTGAACTGTTCTCTGAATTATCTTAGCTGCAACTAAATTATACAAAGTTCAGGTCTGTGATTACATTCACTCCTGCTAGTGCTTGGGTTTGCCTACAAGTGAATAGCACAGCTTTATTGTTGCTTTCTCAGTGAAATGGAACTAATGAAGATAGTTATTTTCAGGCATTCCTAGGCAGATAACCTGAATCCATAGTTATATCTGTGTAGGTAATGCTAGCTAATCCCTGGTATAAGAATGTGCCTTAAATCTTTCCCTTATCCACTTACTTTGATTCTAATTCACAAATAGAGAGAGACAGACAAGTTTTTGCTTCTAGACATTTTACTGTAACAATCAGAAGTTTGCTGCAGAAATCTGGCAAAAAGAGATTAAAGAAAATCACAGTAATGCAATGATGACTATTGCAGCTTTCAAAATTTCCAAGTAACCATTAGCAATGTTGGAAGCAGTTCAGAGAAGATTTACCAGACTAATACCTGAAATGAGTGGATTGCGTCCTCAGAAAAGGCTAAGCTTGTATCCTCTGGAGTTTAGTAGAGTCAGAGGTGACTTAATTGAAACATATAAAATCCTGAGGGGGTTTGACCTGGTGGATGTGGAAAGGATGCTTTCTCTTGTGGGTCACTAGGGGTCATAGTTTAAATATAAAAGGTTACCCATTTAGAGTAGAGATAAGGAATTTTTTTCCTCCAAGAGTCTCTTTGGAATTCCCTTCATCAAAAGGCAGTGGATACAGACACTTCAAATATCTTTAAAGAGGGATAGAAAAATCCTTGCTTGCCAAGAGATAGCCGATTATTGTGATATGCTGGAATATAGTGTTGAGTAAAATCAGATCAGCTATCATCATACTGAATGGTGGTGAAGGGCTACATGGCCTACACTTGTTCATATGTTTGTGCATTTAATCAAAGATACCCCAATCCAGCTAATCATCCCTTTGCTGGACTTGTTAAACATGGCTCACATTCTTCGACCAATCCAAACAAACTTTGTTGCATATATAGTCCGGAAGCAGTGAATGACCTATTCTACGCATGCATTCAGAGAGCTGCCAATTTCATTTGGCTAATTTTGTAGAACTTGCAGTTGAACACTTGAAACAGGCATTAGGTCCTTTGAATGTACAATTAGAAAGGAGCTTTTGATAGATCCCGGTGTGTAATTTGTTAACAGTAGTCCTATAGCAGTGTCCTATAACCCCAGTGGCTGACAATATAAGACTGCGGGAATATTCCACCTTTGGTTGCAATTGCTCCTTTAATTCCCCTTCCAGGATGTGCCTTGAGGTTTTGTCGGTGAGGCAATTTTGCAGTGTGCAAGTCGCTATTGAAGGCAGTGACCAATAACTCAAACATGAAATATTAAAGCCATTAACCTTCAACATTACAGTGAATGAAAATTGATGTAATTTGGCTATTATTTTTGTAATCGAACAATTTGTGTCTGTCACTAGATCATGTGTATTATTAACTTCAGGAACACCATCCAAAAGGTGCTTTACTTTAGTTACTCACTTTGGTCATTGCACTAATTGTACCAAGCCCGTCAGCTCAAACATGCCATTGTATAATGCACGCATGGAATTGTCCAATATGGTTCATGTTCTGACTCTTGCTGATTAAGGTAATTGGCATTAACTAACAAGCATAATAGGTGGGAACGGTTCAGTTGGGTCCAACAGTAAAACTATACAGGTGCACACAAACAACTTATTTGCCTCTGGTTTAAACAGTGAAGCACATATAAAATCTCAGATGCATGTGTGATTTAGTTATTCATTTTTTTCCCCTTATGGAGAATTGTACCTCTAAATATAAACTTATTATAATTGGATCACTTAAAAATTATTTCTGTTCTGCTAATATCTTAAAAATAGTTTTTGCCAAAATGTTACTGCAGCCCTCTGAGGATTAAGCCGTTTTGTTTTTAAATCATTTCAATCCTAACCCCGATAAGTGCAGTTACGGTTGCGACAGGCATGTGCTTTCTTAGAGATAAAAGTTTTTACACAGGTTTCAGGTTTGAAGTATTTTACAAGGGAAAAACTATTGTTCTGAAATTCCAGACAGCTGGAGTAATTCATTTGCTTTTGTTCTGTTGGCTTGAAGGATGTTTTGGGAGATGTAGAACATCTTAAAATTAATTTGCAGTATGTTTTCTGTCTTCCTTTTAAGTACAGTTGTCCTTGTGTGTGCGCTTGTGATGGATTATAATTATATTATCTCATTTCACAAGACCATCCTTTGGCAAGAACACACTGCCTCAATGTTTTTTCATTGCTCTAATCAGTTTTTCATAGAATAAAAGATATTTGACAGACACGTTGATTTTAATTTTGTTTCATCCTGTGATATATAATCACTTTAGTCTTGGAACATGTGTCTATTAAAATATGGTCCATTACTATAATGTGTGTGTGTGTATATATATTACACACACAATATATAAATGTATATAGTTATAATATTTAAAACACATCTCCATTATCTTTAAGGAACTATTATATCTCCACTCTACATAAGATTTATACCAATCTGTTCAAAGCCAAACTCAAACAGTATGTTTCAAAACCTCATTTGGACTTTTCACCTCAGGAATACTTGATCCAGTACGGGAAAAAAAATAGGAATGTATAGCAGATCTGTCCTTAAAGTGACTAAGAAGGGAAGGCAGCCAATGAATAACAGTTACTATTGTTTTATTATGTATCAGCTAAAATATATGATAAACTGTGTCAATCTTTTTATATGGAAAATGGCTTAAAGTGCAGTCAGTGCACATAGAACTTGCCAGGAATAACTGACAGGACGTGCTATGTATACCCAAGTGCAAAAATAGGGAATGACGGCGTTAACATTTTGAATGCAATTGCCATGGACAATAGTTTGGTCCTATTAATCTAAAGCTGCAAAAATAAAATCAAATGTATAGTTCACAATTTTTTTCCCTTCTCAGAAGTTGCGACATCAACTAATACTAATGTGTCAATTCTTCCCACTCGTTCTAATGTCTCTCTTCAAAAGAATGACTGCATAGACTTAAGAGTCTTTAAAAATTTTCAGCATCACTTGGATCTGAAGCTGCAAAAGTTTCAATAGGAAGGCTCTTTTAAAAATAACAACCAATGAGTTACTAAATGGATTGCTGTGAAAATGTTGATTTAAAGCTGAAAATAACTTGAGAAATATTAATGATGGGTGCCCTGAAATAAAATTAAATAATTTGATTGGTAAGAATTTAATTTTATTGAAAAGATGACGAAATATATTGATGAGGGTCGTGCAGTTGATATGGTTACATGGTCTTCAGTAAAGTATTTGACAAGGTCTAACACAGAAGGCAGGTTGAAAAATCAACAATCCATGTGATCCAAGGCAGGTTGGCAAACCTGGTTCAAAATTGGTTAGCAAATAGGAAGCAGAGGGCATTGGTGAAGGGTTGTTTGGAAGCCTGTCACCAGCAGTATACTACAGGGATTGGTGCTGATACCTTTGTTGCTTGCTATGTATGTAAACAACTTGGGTACAAATGTAGAAGGTATCATTCGTAAGTTTGCGGATGACACAAAAATTGGTGGTGGTGTTGATAGTGAGAACAATAGTCCCAGGCTACAGTCAGCTGGTAAAATTGCACAGAGTAATGGCATTGGGAATTTAATCCTGATAAGTGTGAGGTGATGCATTTTGGGAGGTCCATTGAAGGAAGGATTTAAGAAATGAATTCCCGAAGGAGTACTAAGGAACAAAAGGACCTTCGTATTCAAGTCCCTGAAAGTCTCAGCACAGGTAGCTGGTGAAGAGGGCATATGAGATGCTTACCTTTAATATCCAGTGTGTAGAAGATAGAAACAGGTAAGTCTTGCTGCAACTTGATAGAGTATTGGGGACAGATGGAATACTGTGTATAATTGTAGTCACCATGTTATCAAGAAATTTCAACAGACGGTTGCCTGAGATGAAAAGTCTTATTAAGAGGAGAGACTGGGTAGGTTGGGTTTGTTTTCCTGAGAACAGAGGAGCTGAGGGGGTGTGTGAAGTGTACCAAATTATAAGATGCATAGGTAGTTGGTTGACTAACAGAAGGCACAGAGTTGGGGGTAAAGAGGTCTTTTTCAAGTTGGTAGACGGTGACTTTTGGAGTTCTGAGGGGTCAGTGTTGGAACAACTATTCGTGTTATACATTAATGATCTGGATGAAAGAACTGAGGGCATTGATCATAGGATCATAGAACTCCTACAACGCAGGAAGAGATTATTCACCTCCTCAAGTCTGTACTGACCCTCTGACTCTCAACACAGGCAGGGTAGTGAAAGAAGCAGACAGGTTCCTGCCTTCACACCGGGGTGTAGAATATAGAAGCGGAAAAGTCTTGTTGCAACTTTATGGTTAGGCCACAAATAGAAAACCGTGTGTGGTTCTGGTCATGGATGTCCCTGGCACAGGCTGCTGGTCACCAGCATCTTTGTCTCTGCTAACTGCCAAGCCCACTTTAGACGTCAGGGCCAGGTCTCCATGACCAAGAGAACAGAAGAGAAGGAGAGAAAAAAAAGTAAAAGAATGAATAGAGCAGAGGAGCTCCGGCTGGAGCTTTCTAATCTGCTGCAATCTTATCAGATGGTATATGAATAGGAGGGGTTTCGAGGGATATGGGCCAAATGCTGGCAAGTGGGACTAGATTACATTGGGATGTCTGGTTGGCGTGGATACGTTGAACTGAAGGTCTTCCGCATGATTATATGACACAATGACAAAGGCATTCATTCCCTCCACCACCATTTAACAGCAGTACTCTATATTATATTCAAGATGCTGAAATTTGACAAAAACCGTGAGACACCACCTTCCAAACCTATAATCACTTACATCTGGAAACAGATGTAAGTATGTTTCTCGAACTACAAACAATGACAACAGATAAATGGGAACTCTACCATCTGCAAATTCCCCTCCAAGCCAATCACCATCCTACCTTGGAAATATATCACTATGCCTTCACTCTCGCTGGGTCAAAATCCTGGAATGCCCTCCCAAAGGGCATTATAGGCCAACCTACAGCCTGTGGAGTGCAGCAGTTCAAGAAGGCAACTTACCATTACCTTCTTAAGGGCAACTAAGGCTAGGCTGAAATGCTGGCCAGCCAGTGATGCCCATGTCCCACAAGAGTCTCTCAAATTTTAAATCTAATGTTGATCTTGCTTTTGTACACCTCCTGTGTAGCTGTAACTCTATACACCTTGCTCTGTTCAATCACCTTTGATCTGTTTGTCCTTGTATATTATGATCTGCATGCAAAACACAACTTTTCACTGTACTTAGGTACATGCGATAACAATTCATCAAATCAAATATCTGTAGAGTTTAAAAGGATGAAGGAGGATCCCATTGAATTGTTCAGAATATTAAGAGGCCTGGAGAGACTGGACATGGAGAATATATTTCCATCAATAAGAGACACGAGGACCTGAGGATACAGCTTTAGAATGAATGCACGACAGTTTAAGAACTGAAATGAGGAGGAACTTCTTCAGCCAGAAGAAGTAAGGGTTACAGGGAGAAGGCAGGAGAATGGGGTTTGGGAACATATCAGCAATGATTAAATAATGGAGTAGACTCGATGGGCTGGATGGCCTAATTCTGCTCCTATATCTTACGGTCTTATGAACTAATGATCCTTGAGATCTGTCTTCAGTTCATTTCATTACACTACTTTTAAATGGACTGTCTTTTTAAGGTTTTATTTTCTGCTTCAAATCTGCACTCCTGACACTGGTCAGCCTCCTTTTCAACACCTCCCAGCACATCCCCAAACAATGTTCAGCCTACCCTGCACCCTGGTAACCACACAGTAATGCATCCAACAACGCTTGACACCACTCACCTTGAGACCCTGCTCAGCACCCTCTACTGTAGCATCCAATGGTGCTGAATCCATTCCAGCACCTGAAGGAAGGAGGCAGTGATTATAAATTGCAAGCAGGGGCAGGGAATTGGGCTGAATGTTGCTGGGTGGTACAGGGGGTGAGAACTGTCAGGAGTTTGGGGAGGGGAGTGGTGTGGGGTGAGGGAAGAACATTTCCAGCAGGGTATGGCAGAGGAAAAGGAGGAGAGTATTCTCAGGTGGTGGAGCAGGATATGGGAATGGCTGTGGTACAATAAACTATTTGGGGGAGTGGAATGGTAGGGAACAGTTTTGGGTGTGTGTGGAGAATGAGCATTGTTGAAGGAGTGAAGAGTTGTTTCATTAATTGGTTAGACCACATTTGGAGTAGTCTTGGTCACTTTAACTCAACAAAGATAGTAGTACCATAGAGGGAGTCCTGTCCTATGAAAAGAAATTGTGCAAACTAGGCCTTTATTCTCTAGATTTTGAATTGTGCTCATCGCCTCACAAAATATTAAAAGGGACAGGTGTTAAAGGCAGATAAGATGTGAAGAGGCTAGAGCCAGAGATTGAAAAATAAGGGAAATGGCATTTAAGCCTGAGATAAGGAGATTTGTTTTTATTCAGAGGGTTGTATATCTGTGGAATTCTTCACCTGAATGGGCTGTGACAGCTCAGTTTTTGAATATATTTAGAGATTAATAGATTTCAGATTACCAATGGTTGAATGGCTTTGAAGTGTTTGATCAGCCATGATCATATTAAATGGTGGCAAAGTGAGGACAGCTGATGCTGGAAATCAGAGTCTAGATTAGATTGGTGCTGGAAAAGCACAGCAGGTCAGACAGCATCCGAGGAGCAGGAAAATTGACATTTCGGGCAAAATCCTATATTAAATGGTGGGGCAGACTTGACAGGCTGAATAGCCCACTTCTGTTCCTATGAAGTGGAACCTTTGTCACTTAAAATTAGGGATTGTCCTTCTCAGATAGAGACGAGAAGAAATGTTTTCTGTCAGTGGTATGCAACTTATAAAGTACTGGAGGGGAGATCATAAAATATTGTGAAGGGAGAGATGGAGAGATTCTTGTTAGGCGAGGAAATCAAATGTTTTTGGGGTTAGATAGGATTGTGAAATTCGAATTATTGAATGACAGAGCATGATGAACAGCCAAAGGGCCTACTTCTGCTCTTAGTTAATAGGTTTGTACACTCATATATCTCAGCAGTTTTTGCTATTGATATAGGCCACAAAGTTAAATGGACTGGGATCTAAGGAAACAGGCAACCTTCTGTATCAGACAGCAAGCCAAAAAAATTGAGTCTTTCTGGCAAGATTCTCTGAGTACTTAAAACTATAATGACACTCATGTGGAGACATACCACTGACAACAAAACCCAGGCAGTGTATCACAATGAACGTTACATCAGGTAGATCGGTACATAGTGTTCCTTCAAAAAATTGCTGGACATTGACTAATTTCTCATTTATTCCCTTTTCCTCAGGCACATAGCTCTATTTCAAATTCTCTTCCTTTTCCTTTCTATAATTTTTAAAAATCCTCTTCTCTGGTAAACTTACTCACTTTGTTTCTCCATCCCTTCTTGGTCAGTTCACTCTGCCTTCAATCTAATTGCTTCCCAGATGAATTAATGTACACATAAATCGTGGCACTGTGACAGCAGTTCAAGTATCCAGCCAACACAGTTGCTTTTAGCTCAAGACATCATCTGGTATAAACATCCCTTGTGAAAAACACTTGGATTCTTTCTGATTTCAAATTGGCTCTTTTTCATTTAAATGATCTAGATTCTAAACCATCTGGAATAAAGCATCTGGGGCAGCTCGCTACTTCATTGTAATGTAAAGCATAGTCCCATCACTGATTCTAACAAAAAAAAGACAAACAGGAATGCTTTAACTTGTGTCAAGATATCAAATGCAGGGAGTTGCATATTTTATATACAACATTGTGTATCACCAAAATATGCAAGTTGTCTCAGTAAATTTTACACATCATTAGTTTTCAAAAGGATGGAATTAAAAGTAGGTCCATTTTCCAGGCAAGAACCAAACTTTGATATAAAGCCTGGTCAGAAATGGTGACAACCTAAACACACACATCATACTGTACAGTTTCTGAATGTTATATCAACCCAACAAGAGGTACAATATCATCTAAACAAGAACAAGAAATATGCTGACAGATTTAAGCTTTTGGTAATTTTGGGAACTGTAAAATACCAGGGTGCAACCCCTTCCCTGGTCCTTTCTTGTAATTACAGGTCGAAGTATGGACAAAAGGTATTGCCGTTGTTTGAATAAGTCTTTGGGAGAGCCAAAGTACAATTAACCCAATAATACTTCACTGAGCAGTCAACACATAACACTATCTCCACGTGTTACTGGAAGTGTAACTTTTCGGTGTGTCAATGTTTAACATTCTACATTCCACAACCACTTCCCCTATTTCCTACAGACTCGATGTCCATCCTTATACTTAGCAGTTACAGGCAGGATTTTCCAATGGGCTTTACTGCTTGAAATCTGACCATGTGAAGGTCCAAACTTGCAGTTGCAGGAAGGAACGGCGGGGGCATTATTTTCTTCGTGACAACCTCTGAACTGGCTCCCTCTGCACAAAATTAAAGATAGCAAGAAGTCTCTTGATGCTGCCTGTCTAGTTGAAGAACTGGCAATTCTAAAGCAGTGGCAGTCCCACTAAGAAAGGTAGATGTTCCAATACATAAGGTATACAGATAAACATGAGGTACCTCAAGCTGCAGATGCCCTTGGAGTATTAAAAGGATGATATTTGAGCAACAGTAAAGCTAGCTGTTTCATTCTTTGTGATACAATAGCAACGTTAATGCCAGTTTCCACCAAGGAGGTACTGCAGTTAAGCCAAAAAGACATTCTGACTGTCACAAAAATGAGTATTGTGCGATATGAAATTCAATTACCCACAATTGTTTTCAATCATCTTTGTTCTCTTTATGTACCGCTTGAAGCTTTTACAATCAATTTCATGTTCCCCACAAGCTTATTCTCATAATCTATTTCGCTCTCTTATTCAATCCATTTGTCCATACTCTCAGAAATCTAAACTGTTCCCAATCTGCAGGTTTACTCCTCTTTTTGGTTGATTTATACTTCCTTTCCTTGTATTTAATAGTATTCCCAAATTTTTCTTGTTTGCCATGGTTAGACCACTTTTCCTATTCTATTTTGTGCCAGACAGAAATGGACAATTGTTGTCCTTCCTCCATGCATTCTTTCAATATTTGTCATTGCCTATCCACTTTAAGTAATGTTCCCTAATTTATTATCGCCAGTTTGCATCACATACTATCACAGTGTTCCTTGTTTAGATTCAGGACCCCAGATTCAGAACCAGCAATAACATTTTCCATTTGAATGAAGAATCCTGTCATACTGACATCATTCTTCCCCAAAGGGTCTCACACTGCTATATTGTCAATTATTCCTTACTTGTCACACATTACCCAGTCTAGGATAGTCTGTTCTCTAGTTGGTTCCTAACAAATTGGTCCAGAAAACCATTTTGGACATCCTCTAGTAGTTCCTCCTCTATTGCATTGTTTATCCAATCTTTATGCAGATAAAGTCACCTACAATTACGTTGCATCTTTAATGATTAGATTAGATTAGATTACTTAGTGTGGAAACAGGCCCTTCAGCCCAACAAGTGCACACCGACCCTCCGAAGAGCAACGCACCCAGACCCATCCCCCTACGTTTACCCCTTCACCTAACACTACAGGCAATTTAGCATGGTCAATTCACCTAACCTGCACATTTTTGGACAGTGGGAGGAAACCAGAACAGCCAGAGGAAACCCACGCAGACACGGGGAGAATGTGCAAACTCCACACAGACAGTTGCCAGAGGCGGGAATTGAACCCGGGTCTCTGGAGCTGTGAGGCAATAGTGCTAACCACTGTGCCACCGTGTCTCTAATTTCCTGTTTAATGCCCATCCCAACATTATCATGATAATTTAGGCATCTACGTATAACTTCCTGCATTGCCTTCTGCCTCAATATTTCTGAGGTCTACCATACAGATTCAACTTCAAATTCAGCTAATATCCTTCCTCACTATTATGTTAATTCTCCCTTTAACCAGCAACGCTACCCATCACATTTGTCACTTTCTTTGTCCTTCAAGATCTAGAGTTATGTTGGTGGCATTGCACGTTTGGGGTAAATACCGGCCCAAATCATACAGAATGTGGATTGTTGGAGATTTGCATCTTCAGAAGTTTGGGGGGCTCATGTGCCCCTATTAAACTTCTAAATTCTGAAGAAGAGTCATATTGGACACAAAATGGTAACTCTGTTTCTCCCTTCACACAAGCTACCAGACCTGCTTAGTTTCTCCAGCACTTTCAGCCTTTAGTTTAAAATTCCAACAGACTGATTTTCATTGCCTGGCACTGAGACTTAGACCAGAACTTACCTGCATTTGGGAAGTATTACTCTGGCTAATACTTGGTTAGACCAGTGTTCTACAATCACTTAAGTTCCACCAATTCATATAGAGCAATATTAGCACTATATGAAAGGGTGAACTACAGGGTGCATTTCATTATTCTTTCAGGTAAATAATAGATATTGTAGACAATTTTTTTCAAATATTTGCATTTTATCTATTTATTTTGACTTATGCCTTAGTATGTGAAAAGCTTTGAAAGTATGTGTTCCTGAAGACAATGGCATATATGAACCTCAGCATGAACACTACATACAGCACAGCATCACCAGGGTTGAAATATGTTACAAAACCTGTACTCCAATACTTAATGAATATCAGTGAATAAAACTCCATTCTACAGCATAAACAAATAAAAGTTAATCTAAAGTGATCCATAGAATGGACGTCCCATATAAGAGTGCAGACAACTTGCAAAAGTACCTGTTTATCTGGAGAGGAATGACACTAACTGCCTGTTGCTAGTTTTTGAAATATTTTAACATTATGAAAATTCAATTCATTATGTATTAAAAAAATGAATTCAAATTTTATTCTCCATATCTTAAGAAGAAAGAGTCTTTCGCATTTCATATGGATTTTCTCAAAGTCAGTAAGCTTTGAGTTATCTCAATTTTAAGGTGAGAGGGAAGAGATACAAAAGTGTTGAAACGGACAATTTTTTTCACAGAGAGTGGGGAGTGTCTGGAATGACGTGCCAGAGGGAGTGGTGGAAGTGAGCACATTTTCATCCTTTAAGAAAGATTTAGACGGGTACGTGGATGGGATAGGTATGGACAGATATGGACCAAATGCAGGCAAATGGGACTAATTTAAATTGTGAAAACTGGTCAGCATAGATAAGTTGGGCTGAAGGGCCGGTTTCCATGCTGCAGATCTCTGCAACTCAATTCCATGAAATGTTGGAACCACAGAGGATTGTGCAATCTATTGGGGCCTGTCAATTTGGAGAAAACAAAAAGTCAGGTCTGGGGCCACCTCTCCAGTATGTCGATCCACCAGTAGCAAATCCAAATGAGCGTACTTCCGAGACCATCTGCGCAAATTCATCGACATGGTTCCTATATCTCAACAGTGGCAACTATTCAAAAATGCTTCATCTGTATAGAATTCCTACAGTGTGGAAGCAGGCCATTCAGCCCATTGAGTCCACACCAACTCTCCAAAGAGCATCCCACCTATACCGGTTCCCCCAACCCTATCCCTTCATTTCCCATGGTTAATCCACCTGGCCTGTATACTCCTGGACGCTTTGGGTAATTTAACATGGCCAACCCACTTAACATGCACAATATTGGACTGGGAAGGAAACCGGAGCACTCAGAGGAAACCCACGCAGACGTGGGGAGAACGTGCAATCTCCAGACAGTCACCTGAGGCTGGAATTGAACCGTGTCGCTGGTGCTGTAAGACAGCAGTGCTAACCACTGAGCCATTGTGCTGCCCCTTTTGGATGCCCTTAGGTCATGAAATGTGATTTGTCCATGTAAATTATGTATTGTTTCTTTTCTCCCACACTGAGTAGTTACAGTGTCTGACTGTATTATCAACTCAATGCAAGTTGTTGATCAATCATATGTAATAATTTCCAACTCTAATATCATGAAATTACTACCTTTTTCCTTTCATTCTTTAAATGTAACTTCCGCATAGCTGCTTCCTGCTATTTATTATTTACCACAGACATTTTACCATTTATATATTTTCAATAGTAAAATTAGCATTTTTTCTCTACTCAACCTGCTTCAGAGCTGGGAATCACATCACTTAAAGCCTGTTCCAGAGGGGGTAAAACCAGTTCCAAAAGGTAATTTTCCATTCAAAGAGCAGAAATTTGAAGTATGACTTGATGCTGGAGTGATAGATCAAACACTTTCCATACTTTGCAGTTGCTTCTGCCAAAATCAGAAGCAGAAGACATTGGTCAGCAGCCCAATTAAATGCATGCTGCAAAGTCAGGCATCTGGTTAAAGTGCTGCATGGGGAGGGGGGGTGGAGTCAATGGTCGGTTGTAATGCAATGTTAAATATGCAAATATTAATCTGATGCACGTATTAGCAGTAAAAATGATAGTGTCCCTGTTACACTAATGTTATGACGGATATTTGATGCTTGCTAGAAACCTAATTACCAGATGCCAAACCAGATTAATCTCAACCCTTTCTATCCCTGTCGGGGGCCTCCAGCAACAGCTTGGCTACATTCTGCTCTGGATGATGGCGCTGGGTTCCTCTTTTACAAACGTCTACACCTGTTGTCAGTGTGAAAAACTTGTGCATAAAATCTCATCAAAATAAAATGCCAGAATATAATTTTCTGAGTTTTGTTTCCAAAAATACATCCCCATATTTATATTTAAAATTACATACACATTTATTTTTAAAGTCAATAATAAATTTACGGAGTAATTATTTCCTGGGGTCAGTAGCAGAGGCATTATGTTCCTGCAATATTAATGCAGAAGCTTGGACTGACAATCTAAGGTACCAGTTCAAATCCTTCCAAGCAGCTGAAGAATTTACATTCAGTTAATTAAATAAATATGCAATGACCAAGCTAGGACTTGGAATTGTGACTGTGTGAATACTGGATTGTTGTAAAAATCCAATTTGCTTCATTAATGTTCCTTTTCTCATGGCTGAATTCTAACTGCTTCTGAAATGTCTATAAAGCCATTCAGTTATCAAAAAGGCAACTGGCAACAGATTCAATGGTGTACAATAAATGCTGGTCTTGTCAGTGATCTCCTCAACCAGAGAATGGATAAAATGTCACAACTCAAGCAGAATGGCAGGGGGACATGTGTAGCTAATTGGAAGCTGCATACACTGTGATCACCTGTGCATTAAAATTTTAATTCATGGAAAAATCCTGTTCGGCACACTGAATAATTCTCAAGCTGCGAGTCCCTTTGATGCTGCTCCTTATTGAAGATTGTAGAATCATGCCTTTAGTTCTTGAAATGGGAGATTCCAGTCTCGAGGTACTGCGCAAGTTAATCTGATATTCTGTTGCCCTGTTTAAAGGGCTGTTAAGTCACTTCAAATAAATGATCAAACAGTCTGAGGGCAGAGAGTGAGATGTCAGAGGAACACATGAAATATTTGTGCATTAGCTCCCATGACATCATTTCTGAGCCTTAGGGGTTTTACTCCTTCCTTGCCAGAAAGAAACAAAATTTGTGAATCCTAGAAATTGGAATGGCAAATTTGTCATTCTGTTCCCACTTACTTTGTGCTCAATTAAGTGAGCTGATGTTTGTACAGCAGGAAGCCAGAAACCTCATGCAGCCATGAAATTGAGTTCCAACAATCTTACACTGGCATACAAAGATCCCACCCACCAATATGGCTGAAGGTAAAACATGTTGGGATTGGTGGGAGACTGAGTGGACTATAGGTTTTCTTTTGTTTTTATTAACCTATTTTTCGAATCATTCTATTCAGAGAGATGTTAATAAACACCCCTGGTGCATGTGGGACTTGATCCCAGGCCTCCCAATCCAAAGCTGCCATTGCGCCACAAAAGGGCGCCTTCAAGTTACAGGATTTATAGAAGTAACAGTAATTTAAATCAGCTGTAGGCAGTGATGTTTCTGCCCTTAGAGCTTGTGCACTCCATTCATGCTACTTCCCAGTAGCCTTTTTAGCCTATTGACACTGAAGCTGATGCTACTGGTTTTAAGATGGGATGGGGGAGTGCACACACTGTCTTGTACAGGAATGTTAACAGCAACATCAGGAGCTGGTCAACCTCAGCAATGGTAATATCCATTAGTCTGAGCCAGGAAGCCTGGGTTCATGTCCTATCCACTCCAGGTGTGTCATAACATCATTGAACAAGTTAATTAAAAATATCTGTAGCAGCAGTGATAGCTTTTATGGCTCAGTGGTAGAGATCCTACTCTGGGCCAAAAAATCTGAGTTCAAGTGCCACCTGCTCCAGAGGTGCATCATAACATATCTGGGGAACTTCATTCAAAACGTTTGGAGTAGTAAGGTGGCCTTAGAGAATATAGCACTTGGTAGAGGAGGAGGGAGAGTTGTTTACAAAAGGTCATATTCTTTGACAGGCAGAGGTTCAACTTTCTGAACATGCATCAGGAGGTGGAAGCATCATGGCAGACTGCAGTCGAATAATCAACTAAGAGAAAGTGAGGACTGCAGATGCTGGAGATCAGAGTCGATAGTGTGGTGCTGGAAAAGCACAACCGGCCAGGTAACATCCGAGGAGCAGGAGAATCGATGTTTCAAGCATAAGCCCTTCATCAGGAATGAGCTCATTCCTGATGAAGGGCTTATACTCGAAACGTCAATTCTCCTCCTCCTCGGATGTTGCCTGTCCAGTTGTGCTTTTCCAGCACCACACTATCGACTGTATTCGAACAATACAAACTAATGCAACAAGAGCTGCACCCTGCTGTGTTAGGGAGCCATGACATTCCTATGGCTGTGAAGTTGACTGATTACTCCTCTGAGTTTCTTTGCCTCAAGGCCATTTCAGGAACAGGCTGTCAAAGAGGACAATAGATAAACAAAATTAATTTCACCATAAGTGTTTTAAAGGGTTTCACAAAAAAAATGAAGTGTAATGTAGGAACACTGTATCCAGTTGGTCAACAACCATGTCCCACAAAGAGGAGTGATGTAACAACCAAATCAGTCTTTTATTGTGATGTTAGTTGAGGGATAAATACCGATCAGGACACTAAAACTGTCTGTATCTTTGAGTTGTTATCCAATAAGTGCATTAAGTAAGTTACAAACCCCTAATTCTTAGAGTAAACTGCTGCATTTCCACCCAAGTTGATGAAACTACTCAGAACAAGAGTGTCCTGGGGCTTGTAGCAATGGTTGCTTTTCCTAAGGAATATGTGACAATTGGCAGCACTTATGCTGTCATTGATGCCATCGCACAATGAACCCACCAGCTTGTATTAATTACAAGGGGTTTCAGTTCATGAATCTATAGATAGTATGACCCTGGAATGGAGGAAATATAGAACATTAGAACATTACAGCACAGTACAGGCCCTTCAGCCCTCGATGAATCCTTGAAACGGGATTGGATTAATTCTTCCTGCAGCAGTTAACCTATCTACCAGGTCAAAATTATTGAAAGGAAAAGAACCACATCATGCTTCCTTCACTCGTGACACCCCTTTAGATTCCCAAAATGCTGAAGCAGGTCAAATGCAATGACAGCCAAACCAACATGAGGGAGATTACTGAACCGAAAGCAGGATTCATAAATATATTAGAGTGTCTTCCACATCATTGAGATCTTTAGAAATCCTCTAGAATCCTGATGAAGGGCTTTTGCCCAAAACTTCGATTTTCCTGCTCCTCGGATGCTGCCTGACCTGCTGTTCTTTTCCAGCACCACTCTAATCTAGACTCTGATTTCCAGCATCTGCAGTCCTCACTTTCAACTAGAATTTAGTCAACCAAAAACAATAGCATCCAGAGGAGACAGATGTACAATTCAAATGCTTATCAGATGGGAAACAAATAGTGAAGGACAACCTGGAAACATGGGGAAAAAATGCTGCATTAGACGCTGCAGTGAGAAATGCAAAGGATTAATTAAATAGTTGCATAACAGTTTAACTGAGTTGCTTTTCTATAGAATTCTAAACCAAACCCCTTTGTACCAATAGTTCTGGAAATATCAAACATTGACATAGCCACAGATGATATTAATACAGCATTCAACACATTTGCCATCAGTGCCCCAGTACATTTCTGGCACTAATAGTTTCTACGACAACAGGTTGTTTTTAATAATTAAAAAACTGCCTATACAATCAAATGCAGAGGTCGGAACACCAAGGATTCCACCAGACCATATATGAAAGAGATTCAAATTTAGAAAGGTCTGCTCAAATCAAGATGCAGGAATTCACTGTAGCACAAGATCCCAGCCTGCTTTTGCAGGACGAATATTAAGGGAGCTCTTCCGAGTCTTGTTCAATACCAATTATCCCATATCCAGATTTCTCAGCTACATTTCACATTCAAAGCAATCTGTTCTGATCCACCCACATTGACAGCTTGTATGAGGGGGTAAAACTACAAATTGAGGGGTGAAAGATTTAAGACAGAAGTCAAAGGCAGGTTCTTTATGCAGAGAGTGGTAAGGGCGTGGAATGCCCTGCCTGCTAATGTAGTCAACTCAGCCACATTAGGGAGATTTAAACAATCCTTAGGTAAGCAAATGGATGACTTTGGGATAGTGTAGGGGGAACGAGCTGAGAATAGTTCACAGGTCGGCGCAACATGGAGGGCCGAAGGGCCTGTTCTGGACTGTATTGTTCTATGTTCTATGACACTATGATTAAGAAAGCACAGCAACGTCTCTACTTCCTCAGGAGGCTAAGGAAATTTTGCATGTCCATCAAAACTTTCTTATGCAACAAAGAAAGCATCCACTCTGGATGCTTCACAGCAACTTTTCTTCCCAAGACCAAAAGAAATGACAAGAGTTGTGAACACAGCCCAGTCCATCAGGCAAACCAGCTTCCTATCCTCTGACTCCATCTATACTTCCTGCGATGTCAGGAAAGCAACTAACATAATCAAAGACCTCTCCCATCCAAGTTATACTCTCTTTCAAACTCATCTGTTGAACAAAAGTTTATACACAAGTACAAACAGCTCCTTCCCTGCTGTTATTGAATTGTTGAATGGACCTCTTTAACATTAATGTTGATCTCTCTCTGCACCTTCTCAGCAGCTGTAACATAATGTCTTCCACTCTGTTTTGTTACCTTGTTGCACTTGCATAGTATGACTTGCCTATAAAGCACTAAGGTAACACTTTTCACTGTACCTCAGTACACGTGTCGGTAATAAATCAAACAAAATCAAAAATCAAATCAATTCAAGCTGTTTTTTTCCTATTAGGAAAAAGTGTGTAAGACAATACTTAACACCAAGTGATGATCCAGACCCTGGTCAGTTTTTCTGACTGACCTAAGTGAATGCCTTGAGTGGAATATTCCAGTCAATTGCAGACTTAGTCCCCAGAGGAACATTGTGAAGCATGTTTCGCATAGTATTTTTTCTTGGGACAAGTCCAGAATCCAGTGATCCCAACTGATTCCAAAATGCCATCACATCATTTTTTTTTCCCAGGACCTCAAAGCCTAACAAGTTGAAGTGTCATTATTTTAATGTTGGTTGTTCGCCATTTAAAATAAATAATGATTATCAGAAAATCTGGGATGAAGTCTTGAGAAACTCATTTCTTACTGTTCCTCTCTCCCTAGAATCTCAATTTTTTAAAATCCAAGATGGATGTTACCTTTACATGATTTCTTATTTCATCTTTTTTGATGCTTTCACTTTTGTTGGGTCATTTCCCACTGTGAGAGAAGATCATCCATAATCAGACGGAATAAGTTCAAAGGTCTCTTCCTGTTTCATCAAAAGTACACCAATGTTATGGGAGATAAAATGACAGAAGCTCTCAAGAATGTAACACTCATTGTTTTGCATTGTTAAGAGAAAAAAAACAGAGATGATGCTTTTTAATTTGAATCAGGCCTGGTCTAATCAAATTATGCCTTTTACCAAGTTATATCAAACTTGCTGTAGTCTAT
The DNA here is from genome assembly GCF_047496795.1 of Chiloscyllium punctatum. NCBI lineage: Eukaryota > Metazoa > Chordata > Chondrichthyes > Orectolobiformes > Hemiscylliidae > Chiloscyllium > Chiloscyllium punctatum. Next base: position 44,171,470 of record NC_092752.1, on the reverse strand, counting down.
TGAAGCAGGCATTTTCTGGCAGTTTCTCATGCTAGGCCACATGGTTGATTTCCCTTTATACAATTACAGAAATACCTTCCTATCAGTGGAAATGTCCAGTGGTACTTTTTACATGTGAGTAAAATCATGCGTCCTCTTCCTTCTCTTCGGGTCTGGATCAATTAGCACAGAATTTGATTCTACTAGCGCCTGTTCAACTTATTGCAAGACCTTTTGCACAAGATGTAAGCAGCTTCATTAAATTTCTTTGCATTTAGAAATAAATATTAATGGGCCCAAATATAATTTTTCTTCAGCCAAGAGAGAATTGCATGACATATCCTTCTGGCTAGCTGGAACAATAAGCTGTATTTTATGAACAGTGCCAAGTGTGTTTTCAGTGGGCAGTACACACAAAATAAAATGAATGGTTAGCCTGCCACCATGCCTGACTTATTTCCCACAACACGGTGGGTGGGTAGTGCAAAACTGGCAGCCCAAGTGTGTTGATAAAAAGGTAACTAATGGCCAAGTCATTTTGTAAACAAGCCAAAAGACGGTGGGGAGGGAAGTTGCGTCTTTCACCTGTGTTCATTGGGGTCAATCCCTCAAAACGCCATTTCCCCCTTCGCTTTGTTACTTCTAACTTGGCAACAAAACCCAATTTTCACCATTCTCAAATTGGCCCCCAGTGCTTTCCTATTCCAAACTTGGGAACTGTCTTCATTCCAGGGCCTCCTTGCAGTCCTAACAGTGCTCTCTGCTGTATTTCTGGCACTGCTGAAACAGCTACAGCTACCTGTCCATCAACTCTCCTGGACAAACGGTGATTGTTGCAAGGTTAATTTCAAATTTGAAATATGATGTTGATACATTTAGTTAATAAAAATCTATCGAAGAATCATAGAATGCTTCTAACACAGAACAAACTATTTAGCATGAGCAACCTAACTAGTACCACTCCCCTTCCCTTTCTCCAAAGCCCTTCAATTTTAATCTATTCAACTTCTGATCTAATTGGAAGGACTGGTGCCATTGTTCTCACATCCCTAGGTTCATGTCAAAGCTCCGGATTGGAATCTCACTTTAGGAATATTCAAGGAAGATGCATTCTTAATGTGATCAAACAAGTTGGACAACTTTTCGTAAGTAGTCCAGGAGTTCAGAGGTCATGTTGTGGCTGTACAGGGCCTTGGTTAGGCTACTGTTGGAATATTGTGTGCAATTCTGGTCTCCTTCCTATCGGAAAAATGTTATGAAACTTAAAAGGGTTCTGAAAAGATTTACAAGGGTCGGCAGATTTGAGCTATAGAAAGAGGTTGAATAGGCTGGGGCTGTTTTCCCTGGAGTGTCGGAGACTGAGGGGTGACCTCACAGAGTTTTATAAAATCATGAGGGGCATGGATAAGATAAATAGACAAAGTCTCTTCTCTGGGGCGGGGGAGTTCAGGGGTGTAGGTTTAGGGTAAGAGGGGAAAGATATAAAAGAGACCTCAGGGGCAACGTTTCACTGAGAGGATGGTGCTTGTATGGAATGAGCTGCCAGAGGAAATGGTGGAGGCTAATACAATTGCAATATTTAAAAGGCATCCAGATGGGTATATGAATAGGGAGGGTTTGGAGGGATATGGCCCGGGTGCTGACAGGTGGGACTAGATCTGGTCGGCAGGCACGGGTTGGACCGAAGGGTCTGTTTCCATGCTGTACATCTCTATGGCTCTATGACAAAAAAGGCAAGGAGATACATGATGAATGTTAGGATGCTAGGAAGCACCTCAGAGAGGGCTTGGTGTGCATATACACCAGTTCTTTAAGGTATCAGGATAAACAAAAACAGAAATTGCTCGAAAAACCCAGCAGGTCTGGCAGTGTCTGTGGAGAGAAGTCAAAGGTAATGTTTAAAGTGACCCTTCTTCAAAACTTATTGTAGCTCGGAGGGGAGGGGAGGAGTAAACAATTGGGTGGGGGTAGAGCCCAAAAGAGAGAAATAAATTGTTGGACAGACAAAGGAGTGGATGAAGGGCTCCTGCCTGAAATGTTGGTTTTCCTGCTCCTTGGATGCTGTCTGACCTGCTGTGCTTTTCCAGTACCACTCTAATCTTGAAAGGAGTGGATAAAGCTCAGCCTAGGAGAATGAGCAGTTGCTAATGGGAATAATTAGTAGCTGACAATGGTAGTGTGTGGTAGCAGCCTATTTGTTGGTAAGGCTTGGTGCATGGGGGTAGGGGGGAACTATAACGAAAGATGCTTAAGCCTAAAATTGGTGAATTCAAAATGAAGTCCAGAAGGCAGAAAATGATGTGCTGTTCTTCCAGCTTGCACTGAGCTTCACTGGAGCACTGCAGTAACCCTGAGGCATGGGCCGGGAAACACTGGGTCTTTTTTGCAGCCAGAATGTAGGCACTCTATGAAGGAGTCAGTTAATCTGTACTTTGTTTCCTCAATGTAGAGGAGACTGCATTGTGAGGGGCGAATGCAGTAGACTACATTGAGTGAAGTGCAGGTAAACCACATGTTGGGAGTGAAGGAGGATTAGAGCAAGATATCATGACATGGGAGGGGAGGTGAATATGTGTGGGTGGGGGCATCTTGCTGGCGGTGGCAGAAACAGTGGCTGATGATTCTCTGGATGTAGATGCAGGTGGGATGGTAGGTGAGGACAAGGAGGACCATTTTGCTGTTGAAGGCCAGAGTACGGGAGATTGGTCAGACCCAGCTGTGGGGTCTGCCAACTATGGGGAATCCTTGATTGATAAAGAAGGAGGAATTTCAGAGGCCCCATTGTCAAAGTTGGAAACACAAGAACAGATGATATCAGGGTAAGTAGATAAGCTGGTTAAAAGGGCTTATGGTATACTTGCTTTTATTATTTGAAGCAAAGAGTTTAAGATCAGGGAGGTTCTGCTGGAAATTTATAAAACATTGGTGAGACCACAGCTAAAGCATTATATGCACATTATAGAAGAGATGTGATAACACTAGATTTATCAGGATGTTGCTTAGGATGGATAGGTTCAGTTATGAAGAGAGATTGGATTGACTGAGGTTGTTTTCAATGGATCAGAGGAGGGAACAGGACTGAGATCTATGAATGATAAAGGGCCAGAGATAGGGTAAACAGGAAGAGACTGTTCCCCTTGAAGGAGGGATCAATGTTGAAGGGGCACTGATTTAAGATAAGGGTTTTGAGGAGATGTGGGGAAAAACATTTTCATCCAGAGGGTGGTGAGAATCTGGAACTCACTGCGTGTAAAGAGTGACTGAAACAGAAACCTTCAGAATATTTACAATAAATTTAGATGCGCACTTATGATACCAAAGCAACAAGTCTGCGGGTCAAATGCTGCAAAATGAGATTAGAATAGTTAGCTGTTTTTGACCAGCATGGACATGATAGGTCAAAGGAGAAAGTTAGGACTGCAGATGCTGGTGATCAGAGTCGCGAGTCTGTTGCTGGGAAAGTACAGCAGGTCAGGCAGCATCTGAGGAGCAGGAGAATTGACGTTTTGGGAAGAACCCTTCATCAGGAATGAAGCTTGTGCACCAGGGCTGAGAGATAAATAGGAGGGGGTTAGGGTTGGGGAGAAGGTGAGGACATGGGAGGGTGGGGGTTCTGTCGTTGTTGTGTTGGGAGGGGTGTGGTTCAAGGGAGGTAGTGCAAACGCAACAAGGACAGAACCCCCGGTCCTCACCTTCCATTCCACCAACCTCCACATACATCCACACACATCCGCCACTTCCACCATCTCCAAACAGACGCAACCACCAAAGATGTATTTCCCTCCCTGCCCCTATTAGCAACCTTCTGTGACTCCCTCGTCAGGTCCACACTCCCCACCAACCCACACCCCACTCCTGGCACCTTTCCCTGCCACTGCAGGGAAGTGTAAAACCTGCGCCCACTCCACAACCGTCACGTCCGTCCGAGGCCCCAAGGGTTCCTTCCACATCCGTCAGAAATTTACCTGTACCTCTACCATTGTCATCTACTTCATCCGTTGCACCCAGTGTGGTCTCCTCCACATTGGGGAGACAGGACGCCTTCTTACAGAACGTTTCAGAGAACATCTCTGGGGCACCTGCACCCACCAACTCCACTACCCTGTGGCTGAACACTTTAACTCCCCCACCCACTCCGTCAAGGACATGCCGGTCCTGGGCCTTCTCCACCGCCAAACCGTTACCACCCAACACCTGGAGGAAGAAGCATCACATTCCGCCTTGGGACCCTCCAACCACACGGGATAAATGTGCATTTCACCAGTTTCCTCATTTCCCCTCTTCCCACATTATCCCACTCCCAAGCCTCCAACTCAGCATCGCCCTCTGGAACTGTCCATCACCACCACCCCCCCCCCCCCCCCCACCCCCCCGACCTATCACCTTCTCTCTCATCTTCATCCATCCATCGCTTTCTCAGCTACCTTCCCCCCCCAGCCCTACTCCTGTTCCATTTATCTCTCAGCCCCGGCACACAAACTTCAGTCCTATGAAGGGCTTATGCCCGAAACATCGATTCCTCTGCTCCCATGATAGGCCAAAGGGCCTTTATCTGTACCCATACATCTCTATGACACTTTGAATATCAAAATGCAAATTATTTCAATACATATCAATAATACATGGAAGGAACAGGAGAGATTCCTAGTCAATCAAGTCATAACTCCAGACTTCATTCTTCTTTCATGGGGTGTGAGCATCACTGATTAAATAACAACTTGTTTCTCATTTCTAACTGCTGTGGCTCTGGAGGTACAAGTCGGCTCGACCAGATAAGGACAGAAGACTTTCTCCCATGAACATCAGAAGTGAATCAGGTGGGTTTTTCTTTTACTATAATTGACAATGGTTTCATACTAAGACTAGATTTATATTCCAGATCCATTACTTGAACTTAAATCCCACTTGTTACTAAGGTGAGACTTGTATCTATGTCCCTGGAGCATCATTCTGCTCTCAAGATTGCTACATTACCACACTGCCACCATTTAAATATGCATGCAAATATATGTTATACCACAGCAGTTCATTGTCAATGGGTTGTAAGGCGCCACCTATCTAATTTCCTGTCAGAGTATTCAACTGCATTCTTAGGAAGGACACTCCAGATCCCACACACTCACTGTATTAAAATATCGTTCCTCATATCATCTTGCTTCATTTGCCATTTATCTCCAACTACTGTCCCTTTTACACCCTTCTGCCAATTGGAAACATTGTCCTCTTTTTTTCTTTATCTAGTCCCACCATCAATTTCAACCTCTCATCTCATCTCAACCTCCTCTGTTCTCAGAAGGAAAATCTCAGTTTCTCCAATAATTGCGACCGAAGTCCTTAAATCCTGGACTATTCTGGTAAATCTTTTCTACATCCTCCCTATGGCCTTCACATCCTTGTCAACTGTAATATGCAGAATTTTATATAATACAGTACTCTAACTGTGACTGAACTATAAAGGTTCACCATAACATCCTTCCATTTGCAGTCTTTGCTTTAATTTATAGAGCCTGGAATCCCATAGGCCACTTTAACCATGTTCAACCAACTTTGCCACTTTCAATACATTGGATACACATAACATGGGGGTTTGTTTCGATGCTCACTTTACAATTATTCCCTTTAGTTTATGTTTTCCCTTTCTTCCTATCAAATCATATCACTTTACACTTCTACATTAAAAAGATAACCTGCCATGTCACATGATAGGGCAAAGATTTCAGTCTCATATTCTGCTAAATTACATTCGCTTTAGGCCTATCACTATCCTCCTCACTGTTCATTTTACTTGCGAGTTCGTATTGTCTACAAATTTTTAAATTGTGCCTGTACACTCAAGTATATGTTAATACAGATCATTAAAAGCGGTGCCCCAGTATTGACCCCTTGAAACCTTTAAACTGAAAAATAACCACTCACTATCAATGTTTCCTGTTCTTTAACAAGTTTTGCACCTATGCCTCAGCTCTTTTTAGTCCGGAGGCCCCAACTTTGACGATAATTCCATTTTTGGTAAGCACCACTTAAAAATCCATATCCATGATATCAACTGTATTGTCCTTACCAACATATTCTGGTAACCTGTCAAAATACTTAACTGAGTTACTACTTAGATATATATAAGTGAAGGCTGGTGGAGGGAGTTAAGAATCTATAATGGTCTCATTAAATGGCAGAATAAATTTGACATGCTAGTATTCTTACAAACCTGTCACACATGGTTCAAGCAAGTGACTCGTACATTTTTCAGTGATAACTAGTGCTTCTTACAGGTCCTTTTCCACTGAACAGTAACATACCTTTGTGCCATTTTCTACAAATTACATGCGGCAAGTAATGACAGTCAATCTCCCAGCTGTTGCAGGAGTTAACTACATTTCTCTTGCCACATTACTATCCTCTCAACAACAGCTTCCATGGTATGCATAGCTATGCTACAGCTAACAAACACTGGTGAGAATAATGTTGAGTGCTGTTCAAAATCAATGATAGAGTTGGCAGGATGCTCTTTCAGAACTACAATAAGACCAAAGTATCAGATGTAGCAAATTATTGTCTGTTGTCTTTTAAGATATGTTTTCCTTCAGTGACAATGTGCACTGCAGCAACAATATTTATACAGCACAAACATATTGCACATGTACATTAACAAACAAACTTTGATGAAATACGTTGGTCCCATAAATAGATCTAAGGACAGAGGGATGTGTTTAATGGAGCAACATAAAGGAAGGGAAGAAAGGAGAAGGGAAATATGGAAAGGTTTTGGGAGAAGAAAATCCAGAGCTTAAAGATTTGTCAAATGTACGCTTGGCTTCCAATGGTAGAAATATTAAAATTGGGAAAGCTCAAGGTGCCAGGTTTGGAGAAGCATATGATAATAACACTGAAATCAAAATCAAAAGAATCTCTGAGATCTGTAGAGTTGAAGGAAATTATTTATAGGGATTGTGGGATCTCACCAGTCGAGTAAAAATGGCAATAAGAGATGATAACAGAATGGTGACAGACTTAAAACTCAGAAGATATTTTTATTTGCTGACTCGAACCTGTTAAATCAAAAGCTGACAGAATTCTTCAAGAAATTTGAGATATCTTTTGAGATTTCTGCCAGGTCAGGACAGAAATAAATGAAAATTCTGAAAAGATTCAGCAGGTAGTTTCTGTGGAGAGAGGCATGGTGACAAAGTGACAGAATTACTACAGGTTGTGTGGGACCTTTTATAAGATATAGGAACGTGTGTGTAACAGGGAACCTTTTGCAGCATGAAATTTCAGCCAAGACAGCTGCCTTAAGTTCTTCTTCTCCAAGCATTCCCAGTTTCTGCAGTTGAAATACATATTGCTGACTGAGGAGCAATACTTGCCAAGCATGTTCCATTGTTTGCAAAAGCAAACAGCTGTAGAGTGTGAAAATAGAGTCATGCAGCACGAAACAGGCCCTTCAGCCCAACTCATCTATGCCAACCAAGTTTCCTGAACTGAAGTTGTCTCATTTACCTGCATTTGACCCATACCCCTCTAACCTTTCCTATCCATGTAACTGTCCAAACACAGAAAGACACTCTGACTACACGACAGCAACTTCACTTTAACAGATGTGAGAAAGCTACGTTTGAGTGCTGCATGGTTCTATCACTGAACAGACTATGTTCCTGTTTCTGCATTTTTTTTTTGTTCACTGCTTTTCACCAGTTACTTCTTTTATTAAGATTAGATTAGATTCCTCTACTTCTTTTATCCATAGCTTTTGAGGCCATCAACACTATTTACCACTACTTGACATTAGCTATAGATAGGAGAAAGTGAAGATTGCAGATGCTGGAGATTAGAGTCAAAGAGTATAGTGCTGGAAAAGCACAGCTGGTCAGGCAGCAACTGAGGAGCAGGAGAATCAATGTTTCAGGCATAAGCCCTTCATCAGGAATATCCATTGTTGGGGAATCTAATCTAATGTAATCTTGGAATGGAGGATGATTGGAGCCAGCGAGGCAGTACACGGTGGCTCAGTGGTTAGCACTGCTGCCTCAAAGCACCAGGGCCCCAGGTTCGATCCCAGCCCTGGGTGACTGTGTGGAGTTTGCACATTCTCCCTGTGCCTGCGTGGGTTTCCTCTGGGTACCCCAGTTTCCTCCCACAGTCCAAAGATGTGCAGGTTAGGTGAATTGGCCATGCTAAATTGCCCGTAGTGCTAGGGCATTAGTCAGAGGGAAATGGGTCTGAGTGGGTTGCTCCTCAGAGGGTCAGTGTGGACTGGTTGGGCCAAAGGGCCTGTTTCCACACTGTAGGGAATCTAACAAATATCTGCAGTCTCACGTGAATATGTTTCATCATCGAGCCACTATCAAAGCCAACTGAAAAACAATTTTCCACGTATGGAGTCAGCTATTACAAGGGGGCATAGCTTTAAATTAAGGGGGGGTAGATATAGGACTGATGTTAGGGGTAGGTTCTTCACTCAGCGAGTCGTAAGTTCATGGAATGCCCTGCCAGTAGCAGTAGTGGACTCTCCCTCTTTATGGGTATTTAAGCGGGCATTGGATAGGTATATGGAGGATAGTGGGTTAGTGTAGATTAGGTGGGCTTTGATCGGCGCAACATAGAGGGCCGAAGGGCCTGTACTGCGCTGTATTCTTCTATGTTCTTCTATGTATTCTTCTAAACATATAATCTATCAAGTCAGGTTTCATTCTGCAACCTGGTTGTCCAGCATTACCATCAACTAGGATCAGCATAATATTAGCACTGATGTGGTAGCATAGAACTTGAATATCGCTGAAAAAAATACATTTTGTCAAGACAATTCACAAGAATACCAATCCAAGGGAAAAACCAACATTAGTGCTGCATAGGAGGGGAATACTGATTGGCTGGCAAGCAGACTCTGTTTGGTAAAATTGGCTGGAGAATGCATCAACTCATGCTGATTGGTAGTTAACTGGCAGGCTTTATTTAAACTGTAAACCAGGTTGATTGGCTCAGATGTAACAGGGCATTGTCGCGAGAAATGAACTAACAAAGAGCTGTCACCTATTTGGTTGATTTGAAAGAGGCACATGTCTTTTGTGCGAATAAAAAGGCTCTGTGAATTAAAATACATAGATACTTGCGCAAAGAACCCAACTGGGCTGTCAGTGTAATTTAATTTGACTAAAATAAATAAATTATGTTGGAGAAAATGTAAACTGAAGTGCTAGCTCATAAAATGCATCTCAATCTAATAAGACAATTTTGCATTTAAACATTTGAAGAAATAGTTAGTGTGAGTTTTTTTTGTTTTATTCACTCGTGGAATATGGACATCTCTGGTTCGGCCAGCAATTATTATCCATCCCTCATTGCCCATCTCTCATTGCCCAGGAGGCAGATGGGAGTCAACCATATTGCTGTGGATCTGGAATCACATGTAGGCCAGACCAGAAAAGGATGGCAGATTTCCTTCACTAAAGTAAAGGAAGGACATTAGCCAACCAGACGGGTCTTTCCAATAATCAACAATGTTTTTTTATTAGGTCCTCAATTCCAGACTTCTTTTAATTATTGAACTCAAGTTCCAACTTCTTCCATGGCAGAATTTGAACCCAGGACCCCAGAACATCAGTAGTGTTTCTGAACTAATTGTCTAGTGATAATATCATGAGACTATTGCCTGCCACAGTCTACTAAAAGGAGACTGACACTAGAATAAGCAAAATATTCTGCAAATAATGTTCCTCAGCACCTTCCACCTCCAGCAACATATATGCAAACATATGGGTATGTTAACTCATATTTTTGAATACAATTAGGAGCTTCTGATAAAGAGTCACCAAACTCCAATTTCTTTCCACAGATGCTGAGAGATCTGCTGAGTTTCACCAGCAATTGCTGTTTTTCTCCAATGTCTGCAGTCCTTTGTTTTATTATAGGAGTTTCCATGCAGTAAAGGATGTTGCTCTTGCCACTCCTTGCCTCCTTTATTTTTCTGATTAGGAATAAATTTAAAGTTTAGTCACATAGGATAAGTAAAGCAGAATCAGGCCATTTGGTCCAACCAAGCCATTATTGGCAATTATGTTTTACTCAAGCTTCCTCCTACTTTCGCTCATCTAAATCTCCTATTTAATCATCTGCTTCATTCTCCCTCAAATATTAATCTATTTTATTCTTTAATGCATTTACAATACTTACTTCAACTACTTCCTGTGATAGCGGAATCCACATTCAGTTTTTGGTGAAGGGTTTCTTCTAAGTTCTGCATTATGTTGCTTGGTGACAACGTCATGTTAATACCCTCCATAATGCTTTTCCATGCAAGAGAAAACATTTTCCTTGCATCTACTCAACCAAAATATCCTATCACTTTAAAGACCTTTATTAGTTAACACTTCAGTTTTTTGTTTTCAAGACAGACGATCCTATCAGTCTTTCCCTGATACATTTACACATGCATTTTTGGTCTTATCCTTGTGAATCTTTTTTTTACCCTATTCAATGCTTCAAAAGCTTTTTCTATAACATGACATACAGAAATGTATGCAGTATTCTTACTGTTATCTAATAATGGCTCAATACAGGTATAGTATAACTTCCATCTTTTGCAATCTTATCCCTTGAAAAGTAAAGCCCAGTGCTTGGTTTGCAGTTTTTATAAGGAGAGAGTGAGGACTGCAGATGCTGGAGACCAGAGTTGAAAAATGTGGTGCTGGAAAAACACAGCAGGCCAGGCAGCATCCGAGGAGCAGGAGAATCGATGTTTCGGGCATGCTGCCTGGCCTGCTGTGTTTTTCCAGCACCACATTTTTCAACTTGCAGTTTTTATAAGCCTGCTAACCATAGTGCAACTTGTAGCTTTTGATGTACTTTGAGGTCATTTTGTTCATCTATTCTGCCTAGACACGCACATTCCACATAATATGTGACCATCATTTTCTCCACACTAAATTATAATACTTCACAATTAGCAGTGATGAACTTCATTTTGTCATTTATTTTTCCATTCTAAAAGTTTATTAATGTTCTTCTGTAATTTGTTGCAGTCCTCCTCAGTATTATCCTTCAAGATTGATATTATCTTCAAGTTTAGAAATTGTGTTTTTGATTCTGAAGTCCAAATTTTATGTGCAAATTGTCAACAGCAGCTGCGCCATACTGACCCTTCTAGAACACCACTTTTTATCATTTGCCACTTTGACCTACAATGTTCCCACTCTCTACTTTCTCTCTACCCAGCATTTACTTTGCAACTCACCCACTGACTCCACATTCTGACCTTAGTTATTAGTCTATTAATGAGCACCATAGCCTGAATCAGAAACTAAACCCAGATGTCATTGGAGAATGTACCTAAAAGAATTAACTAATGACCCTCACCATTTTTTGTTGATATCAATCTTTACTCTCTTTCGACCTCTGATTAGACAACTTTTCACGAATATCGAATAGACTAATTCCCTGGGCGGATTCATATTCCAGCCCATACTCCTTAACCCTTCCAGTTCCCCCTGTTTTCTGCTTTTTCTTCTTGAAGTATTCTGTGATTTAAGACACCAAAACAAAGAGACAACAGCCCATGGCATACAGAATTATTTGAGCAAGAGTGGGCTAATAGGAGGATCAGGCTTTGCCTCAGAGAAGCATATTGTGTCGATATTATTACTACCTTTTCTCTGTACTAATTTGTTTGGTTTAAATACATTAAATCAGATAACCTTGTGACTATTTGTTCAGTATGTAAAAGGAGAAAATGCATTACTGATAAATGAAATTGGGATTTAATTGCTCGTCTGATATTACTTTGTCTTTTTTAGTTATCAACCGAAAGGGAAATTGTCCATTTGGAACACATCAAACATTTTCAAGAGTTACCATTGTGTCAAATCCAAACACAGTTTCTGCAGTACTGACTGCGGCAAAGATAAACAATTGTAGACTCATTCAAACATTCAAACTAATCAGGGAGCAAATGCAAGTTATTCCCAGTGCAGATGAAAGAAAGTTTTCCCCCTATCTTATCAACAGCTGTGACAACTCACTTCAGGGAAATTCAAGGAGCTGCCCCAATATCATCTTACTTAGCTAAAACATAGTGCTGCATAAAAAGGATAATATAACCTGTGGTATGCACAGAATATCAAATCCCTGTCAAAGTTGTCAGATCCTTTACTGCATGCAATATGTGCATCTTTGTTTGCCTTATCAAACTCATTAGTTGAGCAACGATCAGCTCAATTGCAATTTTCAATTCATTTGGTTAAGAATTTGTCACTAAGTTAAACGAGCATTGAAAATGAAACTTAGGTTTGAAAATATAGTGTGCTTTAATGCCAAGTTGTTACTTTCCACTTGACAATAACTTTAAACAAGACTGAATTACAGAAATAAGACTTCAAAAGTTTAAAATACAACCTCATACCAAGAAAGTACTCAGTGTTTGGATGATTACTTATTGTGTAACCAACCTTTTGCCTGTAACTCTGAACAATCTTGCTTTCCAGCAATAATCCAGTTTACTTTTGAATTCCTCAATCAAATCTCCTTCTGCACAGTCACAGGCAGACCACTCCAGATTGTAAACATGTCTCAATTGCTTCTTTTGATATTATTCTTTGATCTGTTCCCCTTCATTCTCTATCCTTGCATCAATGTGGGAAGCTTTTCTCCATCTATTCTATCCTGACTCCTCACGATTTTGAATGCCTCTCTCAAATCTCCTCTCATCCCCCTTTAAAGAAACCGTTCCATCTTCTCCAGTCTATCTTCATAACTGAAGTTTCTCATCCTTGGAATCAATTTTGTGAATATGTTCTACACCCTATCTAATGCCTTCACATTTTTTTTAAAATCAAAGCGTCCGGATTGAAGACAATATGCCAATTGAAGCCCTACCAGTATTTTATGCAAACTTAAGAAAGCCTGCTTGCATTTGTACTCTATTTTTAAAGCCTAATTTACTGAATGCTCTCTCTCAACCTGTCCTACAACCTTCAATTATTCATGCACATGTAAACTCAGATCCCTAAGCTCCTGCACTCTCTTTTGAATTGCAGTCTTTATTTTGTATTATCTCTCTGTGTTCTTTCGATCAAAATAAATTACTCCACACTTCTCTGCAATGAATTTCATCTGCCACTTGCCAACCATTCCTCCAACTAATCTAAACCATTTTTTAAGTTCTTCCTCACCCTTCACAATAATTCCAAGATTTTCTTATCATCAAGAAAGCTTAGAATAAGCCCTACAGAAGGGCTATTGATATAGATCAGAAAGCCCAAAGGTCCCAAAAGACTAACCACTCCACTATAAGCTTTCCTACCGTCTAAATAAAATCTATTAACCACTTCACTCTGCTTCTTGTCATTCAGACAATTTCAAATCCTAGTTTTAAAAAGACGGTCATTTCATGGGATATGAGCATTACTAGCTAGGCCAGCATTTATTACCTATCCTTAATTGCCTGGAGGGTTGTTGAGAGTCAACCACATTAGTGTGGGTTTGGAGTCACAAGTAGGCCACATCAGTTGAGGACAGCAATTGCCTTTCTCGAAAGGACATTAATGAACTAGATGCACTTTACAATGATCATCAATGGTTACATAGTCACCATCAGGATAGCTTTTAATTCCAATTTTTAATTAGCTCAAATTTCACCATCTGCCACGGTGGGATCCTGAGCTCAGTCCCTAAAATATTAGCCTAGCATTCTGGATTACTAGTCCAGTGATATTACCACAACACCACCCGCTTGCCTGAATGAGCTCTCACTTTGCTCACCAGTTTGCCAATTCCATTTGGAGGTTTATGTAGATTTCTCGAGAAGCTTCCCTACAACTGAAGTTAAACTTACTGGCCTTTAGTAGATGAGCTGATGCTTACATTCTTTATTGAAGAAGAAACTACCATTTACAATTCTGCTGTCCTTTGGCACAACTCCAGAGTTTAAGAAAAACTGGAAAATCATGACCAGTATCTCCACAAATCCATTCTGATGTCTCAGTATCCATGGATGCTTTTCATCCTGTCCGAGTGCCTTAATACATGCAGCCTATCATGAACCTCCTCTTCCTCAATTTTAAACCAGAGTGTCTGAATGACTACTTCATTTCACAAGACCTGGCCAGCATCAGCTTCCTTGGTAAAGGCAGATGCAAAGTAATTCAGTTATGCCCCTTTCTTCACTCACGGATTTTCTTTTTTGTCACCAATCGTACATCTCTATGACAAGAGCTTCAACTTAGAATAGAATAGAATCCCAACAGGCCAATTAGTACAAGTTCACACCGAAGAGTAGCCCATCTAGACCCATTCCCCGAACCTGTTACTCTATATTTACCCCTGACGAATGCACCTAACCCACACATCCCTGAGCACTACGGACAACTTAGCAGGGCCAAATCACCTAAGCTGCATGTTTTTGTACTGTGGGAGGAAACCGGAGCACCCAGAGGAAACCCACGCAGAGGGAAAACGTGCAAATTCTACACAGATGGTCACCCACGAATGGAATCAAACCCAGGTCCCTCGCGCTGTGAAGCAGCAGTGCTAACCACTGAGCCACCATGCTGCCCTCAACTTAACTTCTTTAGTAAACCACGGCTCTGTTGCTCGACAACTTCCTCCCTTCCTGACACGTACATACTTATCAAGGACATGTAGTAGTTGTTATTGAGTCATAGTGTTTTAGAGATGTACAACACGGAAACAGACCCTTCGGTTGAACCCGTCCATGCTGACCAGATATCCCAACCCAATCTAGTCCCATCTGCCAGCACCCGGCCCATATCCCTCCAAACCCTTCCTATTCATATACCCATCCAGATGCCTTTCAAATATTGCAGTTGTATCAGCCTCTACCACTTCCTCAGGCAGATCATTCCATACATGTACCCCCCTCTGCATGATAAAGACCTCCCTTAGGTCTCTTTTATATCTTTCCCCTCTCACCTTAAACCTATACCCACTAATTCTGGACTCCCCCAAACCAGTGAACAGACTTTGCCTATTTATCCTATCCATGCCCCTCATCACTTTATAAACCTCTATAAGGTCACCCCTCAGCTTCTGATGCTCCAGGGAAAACAGCCCCAGCCTGTTTAACATCTCCCTATAGCTCAAATCCTCCAACCTTGGCAACATCCTTGTAAATCTTTTCTGAACCCTTTCTGTATGTGTATGGAATGAGCTGCCAGAGGATGTGGTGGAGGCTGGTACAATTGCAACATTTAAGAGGCATTTGGATGGGTATATGAATAAGAAGGGTTTGGAGGGATATGGGCCGGGTGCTGACAGGTGGGACTATATTGGGTTGGGATATCTGGTCGGCGTGGACGGGTTGGATCGAAGGGTCTGTTTCCACGTTGTACATCTCTATGACTCTATGACTAAGTTTCACAACATCTTTCCGATAGGAAGATCAGAATTGCATGCAATATTCCAAAAGTGACCTAACCAATGTTTGTACAGTTGCAATATGACCTCCCAACTCCTGTACTCAATACTCTGACCAGTAAAGAAAAGCATACCGAACGCCTTCTTCACTATTCTATCTACCTGCGACTCCACTTTCAAGGAGCTATGAACCTGCACTCCAAGGTCTCTCTGTTCAGCAACACTCCCTAGGACCTTACCATTAAGTATATAAGTCCTGCTAAGATTTGCTTTCCCAAAATGCAGCACCTCACATTTGTCTGAATTAAACTCCATCTGGCACTTCTCAGCCCATTGGCCCATCTGATCAAGATCCCGTTGTATTCTGAGGTCACCTTCTTCACTGCCCAGTACACCTCCAATTTTGGTGTCATCTGCAAACTTACTAACTGTACCTCTTATGTCCACATCCAATTCATTTATATAAATGACAAAAAGTAGTGGACCCAGTACCAATCCTTATGGCACTCCACTGATCACAGCCCTCCAGTCTGAGAAACAACCCTCCACCACCACCCTCTGTTCCTTGAATAAGCTCCACATTTCAATAGTGCCCATCCCCTGCTGTTTCCTTCCCCATCCTGTGTATCTTAAATCTTGCCTAATTGCATCATAATTGCCTTTCCCCAAGCTATAACTCTTGCTGTGTGGTATATACCTATCCCTTTCCATTGCTAAGGTAAACTTAACTGAATTGTGATCACTCTCACCAAAGTTCATTACGCAGTACCAAATCCAACGTGGCCTTGCCCCTTGTTGGCTTGTTTACAAAACATAGTATTGCAGTGCACCTGATTTTCCCTTTCATTGAAGGCAATGTAAAAAAAAATGGTAGAGTGTAAAACAAATGTGCCCTAATCTCAACCCAACTATGTTTTCTTGACAAAGTTCTTCAGCAAAACCTTTCTAATCCTACAACTGCTATTGGTAGCAATATGGATGATGATTTCTGGATTCCTCCCCTTCCCTCCAAACTCTTGGCACTCTCTTTACAAATAGCTATATTAATAATGTTTCTCAAACATTTCTGAGTTTGTGCTTGTTATGATGAATTATGAGAGATGAGTTATTTTATATTATGAGAGTACTAGATTTGAATCAAATCTAAAACAACTCAAAAGCAAGTATCCAGAGGGTGAACTGGATTCAGAGCTCCTTTTTGATTATAATGTCACTTAATTTCAGTATCAAATAAGCAAGCCTCTCATTTTTATTTATCCCAATTCTCGTTGCTTTAATGAGAGTTGTCTTTTGTTCACACCAACTGAGGTTGGATTTAAATATGGTAAACTTTGCAGATTGGCAAAACTTCATATATAGCATCAGCTCTGTTTGGGCAAATTAACTAGTCAACAGAAGAACAACGTTCTCCACCAACATATCTGGCATTGAAAAGTTGTGGTATAAAAGAAGTGATCATTTTAATGATGTCATTGAATGTTAACTAAATTAATAAAAGGGACTATTCGAAAACATTACACAACATTTGAATCTTTGCCGAAAAGAAGGTTGCACAGCACCAACAGCAGAGGAACTCAGAAAAACTTGCATGTTTTACTGTTGGAAGAAAGCCAAACACCTGTAAGAAACCAGACTACAGCAAGCAGCCTGACCCTGATGGATTCAAGGACGAAAAGCTAAGGGGAGAAGTGATAATTTTTTTTTGTTAAATCATTTTTAAGGCTTAAAAAGAACTCTCCACAATGTAAAGTGGGAACTTGTTTTTGTAACAGCTACAGAAACAGCCTGTATGTCAACACAGAAACAGATCAACCATTCTGTTGGACACAAGAAAACGTTGAGTTCTGAGAGAATTCCCCTTTAATGTTGAAACAAAAGTCATACCATACAATCAAGAGTTTCTACTAGATGTTCAAAGTTTGGGAGAAGATTTGTAGCTTGGGTGCTCGTTGTTGTGGTTCTGTTCGCCGAGCTGGGAATTGGTGTTGCAGACATTTCGTCCCCTGTCTAGGTGACATCCTCAGTGCACAGTGGCACAGTGGTTAGCACTGCTGCCTCACAGCGCCAGAGACCTGGGTTCAATTCCTGACTCAGGCGACTGACTGTGTGGAGTTTGCACATTCTCCCAGTGTCTGCGTGGGTTCCCTCCAGGTGCTCCGGTTTCCTCCCACAGTCCAAAGATGTGCAGGTCAGGTGAATTGGCCATGCTAAATTGCCCATAGTGTTAGGGAAAGGGGTAAATGTAGGGGAATGGGTGGGCTGTGCTTCGGCGGGTCGGTGTGGACTTGTTGGGCCGAAGGGCCTGTTTCCACACTGTAAGTAATCTAATCTAATCTTTTGAACAGTGTCTTGATGCAACTTCTTTTGTGTGTGTTGGGGTGGTTGCTTTCATAGTTTAGGACTTGGTCTGTGTGTGTGGCTTTCCAGTATACCACAAAGCAACATGACAAGCAACATGAGTTCGACTGGGACAACACTACTATTATAGGACAAGCCAAACAGAGAACAGCCAGGGAATTCCTAGAGGCATGGCACTCATCCCCAGATTCAATCAATAAGCACATCGATCTGGACCCAATATACCGACCACTGCAGCAGACAGCTGGAACTGACAACCGTAAGCGGCAGATACAAATCACTATAAATGCTGGTGGAAAGATCACAGAAGCGCTTCACAGGAGGCTCCCAAGCACTGAAAATGCCACCTAGACAGGGGACGAAACATCTGCAACACAAATTCCCAGCTTGGCGAACAGAACCACAACAGATTCTACTAGATTATGAACGTGAACAGGAGGCCCAAAGTTTATGTTGCTTGCCCAATGCTAGGGTTGAACAGAAGTTGAACAGAATGGAGTAGAGTATACAAACATCATACGGACACAGTGGATAGCACTGCTGCCTCACAGCACCAGAGAGCCGGGTTCAATTCCCACCACAGGCAACTGTCTGTGTGGAATTTGCACATTCTCCCCGTGTCTGCGTGGGTTTCTCCGGGTGCTCCGATTTCCTCCCACAGTCCAAAGATGTGCAGGTTAGGTGAATTGACCATGCTAAATTGCTCATAGTGTTAGGTGAAGGGGTAAATGTAGGGGGGTGGTTCTGGGTGGATTGCTCTTCGGAGGGTTGGTGTGGACTTGTTGGGCTGACGGGCCTGTTTCCACACTGTAAATTATCTAATCTCTTCTCAAAGAACAGTGGTAAATATAATTAATAGCTCTTTACTTGGATGTGCATAGTATTCGATATAAAGTAGATGAATAATGGCACAAATACATGTTAATGGATGTGACCATATTACAGAGACATGATTACAAGATGATCAAAGCTGAGAACTAAATATTCAGGGATATGTGACTCTTCAAAAGGCCAGGCAGGAAGAAAAGGATGGATTGGGGGGATATGGAATAAGCATGATAGCAAGAAATGATCTTGAGCCAGAAGATGTTGATAGAGGTAAAAAGAGAAAGAAGACACTAGTAGGAGTAACCTTAGGCCCCCGAAAAGTAAGCTGACAGTGGGAACGAGAATAAACCTGGAGATAACGAGGGCACATAAAAAAGGCAGTGCATTAATCTAGGGTAACCTTAATCTTCATGCACATTGGGATATTCAGAATGGCTGGGGCAGCGACAGGAATAGTGCATTGAGTATATTTGGAATAGTTTCCTAAACTAGTATGTTGTGGCCCCAATCAGGGATCAGACGATTTTGAATTTGGTGATATTTAATTAAGCAAATTTAATACATGATGTCAGAGTAAAATTTCCTCTAGAAACAATGACCATAACATGGAAGAATTTAACATTTAGTTTGAGGGGGAGGGACTCGGGTCAGTGACAACTGTGCTAAGATTAATTAAAAAGCAATGAGAGCAGAACTGGGAAAGTGGGTGAGCAGCAAACACAGACAAGGAATAATGGCATTTCAGAAAATTATTCATGACAACATTGACAATATCATTGTTGTTGGCACCAATATGGACAACAATATTGACTGGAATCCTGCTCTCCCACTTTACGCTCTTCTCCAGCCCCAGTGAGATGTCCTTAACCTGAGCAATGCAGCCTTCAGAAATTCTGCTCACAGTTTCACCGAACAGTATTTATTCCCCCTAATTTTACAGTCCCCTGCTATATCGACATTCCTATTTCTTCTAAACATTTGCACGGTTCCTTGTAGCAATGTGCTATTGTAAGTTCACGCATCCTCCCTGCAGTCTCCACTCTCATCCACACAGTTTGCAAGTACCTCTGAACTGCTGAACAATTGCAGGGATTGAGGCTCCTTAATTGTTACTCACTGGGTCCTCACCTGCCTCACCTGCTTTCACTTCCTCCTGTCCCTGATCACAGTTCAATTTCAAATTACTTGGTCTGCGGGGTGTGACTTCCCTTTGAAGCAAAGTGTCCAAGTAACTCTCCTTTTTCCTGATATGACATAACATGTGCAGATGAGACACCAACCCACCAACATCAGATTGGAAGTACCTTGAGCTGCAAACACTTACTACAGACGTGTTCAGTCAGGATCACATTGGTGTTCAGCAGCAACACATCACTCAACCTGCCATCACTATC
Source organism: Chiloscyllium punctatum (assembly GCF_047496795.1). Taxonomy (NCBI): domain Eukaryota; kingdom Metazoa; phylum Chordata; class Chondrichthyes; order Orectolobiformes; family Hemiscylliidae; genus Chiloscyllium; species Chiloscyllium punctatum. The sequence continues at coordinate 44,151,548 of NC_092752.1, read as the reverse complement.
ATATTTGATTTAAACTGTAGGTTAATCAGTCAAGATTCCATGTTTTTTGTACTTAAATGATATTTCGTTTATGTTTAAAATATCATCAATGTCAATCTTATACTTAATCAGCCACTTTTTTATAAAAGAAAAGCATTGGAGACTTTACTTTTACTTTAAAAATTAGAAATACCAATCCTCCATCGACAAAACCCTAGCCAAAGAAACAATAGCCAACCTGCTGGACAGACATAACAGACAACAGGACGTTGAACCTATCAACAAAGACGGCATACTTAAACTACTGGACTTGTGCCTCACAACACACTTCACATTCAATAACCAAATATACGAACAAATCAACGGAACACCCATGGGCTCACCAATCTCTGGACTCATAGCAGAAGCAGTAATGCAAAGGTTAGAACAAACAGTCTTACCACAACTTCAACCCAAACTCTGGGTCAGATACGTGGATGACACCTTTGTAATCATTAAAAACACAGAAATAGAGAACACACACCGGATCATCAACGCCACACTCACAGGAATCCGATTCACTAGAGAGGAAGAAAAGGACAACCAACTCCCATTCCTAGACGTGATGGTACAGAGAACACCGAACGGAGAATTCACCACAAAGGTTTACAGGAAAGCCACACACACAGACCAAGTCCTAAACTATGAAAGCAACCACCCCAACACACACAAACGAAGTTGCATCAGGACACTATTCAAAAGGGCCACAACACACTGCAGCACACCAGAACTACAAAAAGAGGAAGAGGAACACCTATACAAAGTATTCGCCAAAAACGGATACCCTCGCAATTTCATCAACAGATGCCTAAGGGAGAGACAAGGAACGAGGACATGCCGCAACCCAAAGGACTAGCCACACTACCATACATCAGGAGCATTTCTGAACAGACAGCCAGACTACTGCGACCACTAGGACTCATAACAGCACACAAACCAACAGCCACGCTCAGACAACAACTCACCAGAACAAAGGACCCGATACCCAACATGAGCAAAACTAATGTAGTGTACAAAATCCCATGCAAGGACTGCACAAAACACTACATCGGACAAAGAGGAAGACAGTTTACGATCCGTATACACGAACACCAACTAGCCACGAAACGACACGACCAGCTATCCTTAGTAGCCACACACACAGACGACAAGCAACATGAATTCGACTGGGACAACGCTACCATTTTCGGGCAAGCCAAACAGAGAACAGCCAGGGAATTCCTAGAGGCATGGCACTCATCCACAGACTCTATCAACAAACACATCGACCTGGCCCCAATATACTGGCCACTACAGCGGACAGCTCGAACTGACAACCGGAAGCGGCAGAGACAGGCCAGTATAAGTGCCGGAGGAAACAGCACAGAAGCGCTTCACAGGAGGCTCCCAAGCACTGAGGATGTCACCTAGACAGGGGACGAAACGTTTGCAAGACAAATTCCCAGCTCGGCGAACAGAACCACAACAATACCAATCCTACTGACCAATCAGCTCCCTTGCTCGTACTTGCATTATGTTATGGTTTGTGACGTCACTCAGCTGTTGGTGTCACTGTGGGTTGGTTTCTTGATCCATATCTTTAATCCTTTCCCACTCATCCTACACTGGAGAATTTATGTCTTGTATTATGCCTTTGTTAAAGCTTGTCTACATGCTTTTGCGTCAAATTCCCACTTTGAACCAAATTTCCAATGGCAATTTTTGACATTTTTATCTCTTCTGCACACTGACTATGTTCCTTCCCAGATTCCTTCAGCTACACCACTCTCAAACTTTTATTTGGGAGGTTGGGGGTGGTCTCCAGCAAAAGTCACCATGACCTGTTATGTCAGTCCTTGACTCGATTTGTTGATTAGCTCTCAGATATTGTCACCGACTCCAAAATGGCACACTGCATTGTTGGTCTCCAAAAATACTTGCCCTGAGGCTTGCTTGTTCTCTGCCTCTCTTTGACTTTTCACTGCCATTTTTACCTGTTGGTCTCTGCTGATGTTACGCCATAGGTTCACTTTTACGGTTTTCCATTGGATCCATTTAGAACATAGAACGTTACAGCCAGTACAGGCCCTTTGGCCCTCAATGTTGCACTGACCAGTGATACCAATCTGAAGCCGATCTAACCTACACTATTTCATTTTCATCCATATGCCTATCCAATGACCATTTAAATACCCTTAAAGTTGGAAAGTCTACTACTGTTGCAGGCAATGTGTTCCACTCCCCTACTACTCTCTGAATAAAGAAACTACCTCTGACATCTGTCCTATATCTATCACCCCTCAATTTAAAGCTATGTCCCCTTGTGCTAGCCATCGCCATCCGAGGAAAAAGCCTCTCACTGTCCAACTTATGTAACCCTCTAATTATCTTGTATGTCTCTATTAAGTCACCTCTCAACCTTCTTCTCTCGAACAAAAATAGCCTCAAATTGCCTCAGCTATTCCTTATAAAACCTTCCCTCCATACCAGGCAACATCCTCGTATATCCCTTTTGAACCTTTTCCAAAGCTGCCACATTCTTCCTATAATGTGGTGACCAGAACTGTACACAATACTCCAAGTATGGCCGCACCAGAGTTTTGCACAACTGCAGCATGACCTCATGGTTCCGAAAATCAATCCCTCTACCAATAAAACCAACACACTGTATGCCTTCTTAACAATCCTATCAACTTTGGTGGCAACTTTCAGGGATCTATGTACCTGGACACAGAGATCTCTCTGCTCATCTACACTACCAAGAATCTTATCATTAGCCCAGCACTCTTTATTCCTGTTGCTCTTTCCAAAGTGAATCGCCTCACACTTTTCTGCATTCCATTCCATTTTCCACCTCTCAGCCCAGCTCTGCAGCTTATCTATGTCCCTCTGTAACCTACAACATCCTTCTGCACTATTCACAACTCCATCGACCTGAGTGTCATCTGCAAATTTCCTAACCCATCCTTCTTTGCCCTCATCCAGGTGGTTGATGAAAATGATAAACAACAGTGGACCCAAAACAGATCCTTGTGGTCTATCACTAATAACTGAACTACAGGATGAATATTTCTCATCAACCACCACCCTGTCTTTTTTCAGCTAGCCAATTTCTGATCAAACGACTAAATCACCCTCAATCCCATGCCTCTGTATTTTGTGCAGTAGCCTACTGTGGGGAACCTTATCAAAAGGTCTTACTGAAATCCATAGACACCACTTCAACTGCTTTACCCTCATCTATCTGTTTGGTCACCTTCTCAACTTATTCCTTTCTAGATGATTATAAATCCTATCTCTTATAACCTTTTCCAACACCCTACTACAACAGGAGTAAAGCTCACAGGTCTATAATTTCCAGGATTGTCTTTACTCCCCTTCTTGAACAAGGGAGCAACATTTGTTATCCTCCAGTCCTCTGGCACTATTCCAGGAGACAATGACAACATAAAGATCAAAGCCGAAGGCTCTGCAATCTCCTTCCTAGCTTTCCAGTGAATCTGAGGATAAATCCCACTCAGCCACGAGGATTTAGCAAATCTGAAAAGTGTGAAAATAGATAACATCTCCTCCCTATGCACCTCAACCCATCTAGTCGAGTAGCTTGTATCTCAGTATTCTCCTCGACCACATTGTCTTTTTCTAGTGTGAATACTGACAAAAAGTATTCATTTAGCACTTCCCTCATCTCTTTTGACTCCACGCACAACTTCCCATTACTATCCTTGATTGGCCCTTATTCTAGTCATTCTTTTATTCCTAATATATCAATAGAAAGACTTAGGATTTTCCTTGATACTATCTGCCAACGACTTCTCATGTCCCCTCCTGGCTCTTCTTAGCCTTGTCTTTAGGTCTTTCTTGGCTAACTTGTAACTCTCAAGTGCCCGAACTGAGCCATCACATCTCATCCTAACATAAGCTGCCTTCTTCCTCTTGACAAAGGATTCAACTTCCTCAGTAAGCCACAGTTCCCACGCTTGACAACTTACTTTCTGCCTGACCGGTGAATACTTATCAAGGACCTACAATAGCTGTTCCTTGAGTAAGCTCCACATTTCAACTGTGCCCATCCCTGTAGTTTTCCTCCCTATCCTATACATCCTAAACCTTGCCTAATTGCATCATAATTGCCTTTTCCCCAGCTATAACTTCTGCCCTGTGGTATATACCTATTCCTTTCCATACTAAAGTAAACATAACTGAATTGTAGTCACTATCACCAAAGTGCTCACCTACCTCCAAATCTAACACCTGGCCAGGTTTAAAACCTTTAAGACCTTAAGAACAATTTGGAATGGGCGACAAATGTTGGTATTACCAGCAAAAACCAAAATCGCAATCTTAACTTGATAATTATTCTATATATGAATTAATGTAAAACATGGCTGCGAGACTGTGCATTTGATGGTTTCAGTGCATACACAAGCAGATTATCTTGGCATCTACTGAGCTGAAACATTTAAAATGAAGAAAACAGTGCTCCCTCATGATTCGCTCATCTATATTCAAAAGAACAATTTGACAAACATAATTCTATTAATACAGTCCCTTGCAAGTCATTATGGTGAATTAAGCACTTCCTACCTAATGAGTTATTTTGATATAGTTTCACTGTTGGGTTTGCATTAGGATATTTTAAGTTGTACTTCATATTCACTTTCCATAAAAATGACTGCAACTCGAAGAAAAATGTGTCTTTCTAAGGTTGGCTGCTGAGCAAACAAAGCAGGATTTGACCTCCTTAGCCACACATCTTTAATGAATCTAAGGAGGCTTACTTTTGGCTTACAGCGAGATCTGTTAGTATGAGCCTGGCACATTATAAAAGCAGCCAAAGAAAACCACAAAGATAAAGGATGTCCCAGTTTTAATGATCAGACTGTTCCAAGTTAGCTGACATCAGAAAGTGTGCTACCAGAATCATTATAATTAATTTCAGTATCCACATGTAAGTGGGAAGTTGCACAAAAATGGTCATTGATCATTACTATCCAGTACGGCCCTTCCCAGCCTGCAAATTACATTATTAGACTTTACATCATTGCCAAAAGTTGAACTTAGGTTCCCAAATGGAAAATGATCATTGGTGTAAGGTGTGAGAAGGGAACTGAAACTTCTGAAGCTATACTTCAGCTATCTTTGGAAAAGACAGGAGCATGAATAAAATAGTTCCAAAACATGTTAGGTAACAAAGAGAAATCATGTGAGTTGATCCCTGATCTTGCTAAAATTCAAGGGTAAATTTTAACTTCCAGGAAAAGAACTAAATTCTGGGTAATCCAAGATGGAGGACGGGAATAATTTCTGGCTGTAAGAACTGCTCCTTTTTTGGGGGTATTTTAGGTGTTGGAGGTGATTTCCTTGAATTCCAGGAGCAGCAATTACTGTTGGATATGCTGTTGCATTATTTTGGAACTTCGGAAAAAAAAGTCAAAACAACAGCAGTTTAAAAGGGAGAAAAGCAGACAAACGAAGCACATGCAAGAGAGAGAGAGAGAGAGAGAGAACCTGCACAGTCACCGCCTTTGCTGTTTGAATTTGTGTATCGCTGGACATCGGAGTGCATCTGGGAAAATTAACAAACAGTGAAATTCACAACTAATCTTAGAGGAACTGTTGAGAGAAGTTCACAGCACAGAATCAGATAAGTTAATTGTTGTTTTAAATCTGTCCAAGAGAAAGGCTGCAGTAGTAAGTATAGTGGATTCTTCCTTGATTATATGTTTTTTTGAGATAAGTCTATTGATTAAACTTAAAATATAAGCCATAGCTATTAATTTAATCTGGGGCAATGTTTGCAAAGGAATGAGACGGTGTTATTTTCTGGGTCTGTAGATTGTGAAGGAGCAAAAATGGCCTTTGCAGTGATATGTACTTCCTGTCAGATGTGGGAGTTTAAAGAGAGTTTAAGGGTTACTGCAGATTATATCCACCATAAATGCTGTTGGATGCAAATCTTATCAGATCGAGTGGATCGGTTCGAGAGACAGGTAGAAGCGATGAGGAATTTGCAACAGCAACAGTATGTGATGGAGGGCAGTTATAGGAAGGGGGGAAAGTCTCAGATACAATCAAATAGATGGTTTAACTCCAGGAAGGGTAAGAGAGGTCGGCACCTAGGGCAGGAGTCTTTTGTGTATATATCCATTTCAAACAGGTATGCTGTTTTGGAAAATGTAGGGGGTGATGGATTCACAGGGAAACATAGCATGAACAGCCAAGTTTCTGGTATTGAGACTGGCTCTAATGCAACGCGGGGTATGTAGGCTTCCAAGAGATCAATCGTGTTAGGGGATTCTGTAGTCAGAGGTACAGACAGACGTTTCTGTGGCCAGCTGAGAAAAAGCAGAATGGTGTGTTGTTTCCCTGGTGCCAGGATCTAGGATGTCTCAGAGAGGGTGCAGAATGTTCTCAAGGGGGAGAGGGGCCAGCAGGAGGTCATTGTCCACATTGGAACCAATGACATTGGAAGGGAAAAGATTGAGATTATGAAGGGCGATGACAGAGAGAGTTAGAAATTTAAAAAGGAGGTCCTCAAGGGTAGTAATATCTGGATTACTCCCAGTGCTTCGAGCTGGTGGGGGCAGTAATAGAAGGATAGAGCAGATGAATGCATGGCTGAGGAACTGGTGTATGGGAAAAAGATTCACATTTCTGGATCATTGGAATATCTTTTGGGGTAGAAGTGACCTGTACAAGAAGGACGGATTGCACCTAAATTGGAAGGGGACTAATATACTGGCAGGGAAATTTGCTAGAACTGCTTGGAAGGATTTAAACTAGTAAAGTGGGGGTTGGGACCCAGGGAGATAATGATGAAAGAGATTGATCTGAGAAGGGTACAGCTGAGAACAGAAGTGAGAGTCAAACAGTCAGGGCAGGCAGGGACAAGGTAGGACTAATAAATTAAACTGCATTTATTTCAATGCATGGGGCCTAACAGCGAACGCAGATGAACTCAGGACATGGTTAGGAAGATGGGACAGGGATATTATAGCAATTATGGAAACATGGCTCAGGGATGGGCAGGACTGGCAGTTTAATGTTCCAGGATACAAATGCTCCAGGAAAGATAGAAAGGGAGGCAAGAGAGGAGAGGGAGTGGCATTTTTGATAAGGAATAGCATTACAGCTGTGCTGAGGGAGGATATTCCTGGAAATATATCCAGGGAAGTTATTTGGGTGGAACTGAGAAATAAGAAAGGGATTGTAATGAATAATTGGGATTGTATTATAGACCCCCGAATAGTCAGAGGGAAATTGAGAAACAAATTTGTAAGGAGATCTCAGCTATCTGTAGGGGATTTTAACTTTCCAAACATTGACTGGCACTGCCATAGTGTTAAAGGTTTAGATGGAGAGGAATTTGTTAAGTGTGTACAAGACAATTTTCTGATTCAGTATGTGGATGAACCTACTAGAGAAGGTGCAAAACTTTACCTGCTCTTGGGAAATAAGGCAGGGCAGGTGGCTGAGGTGGTCAGTGGGGGAGCACTTTGGGGCCAGCAACCATAATTCTATTTGTTTTAAAATAGTGATGGAAAAGGATAGACCAGATCTAAAAGTTGAAGTTCTAAATTGGAAAAAGGCCAATTTTGATGGTATTAGGCAAGAACTTTCGAAAGCTGATTGGAGGCGTATGTTCACAAGTAAAGGGATGGCTGGAAAATGGGAAGTCTTCAGAAATGAGATAACAAGAATTCAGAGAAAGTATATTCCTGTTGGGGTGAAAGGCAATGCTTTATGACTAAAGAAATTGAGAGTTTGGTTTTAGAAAAAGAAGGAAGCACATGTCAGGTATAGACAGGATAGATCGAGTGAATCCTCAGAAGAGTATATATAAAGAAAGTAGGAGAATACTTAAGAGGGAAATCAGGAGGGTAAAATGGGGACATGAGATAGCTTTGGCAAATAGAATTAAGGAGAATCCAAAGGGTTTTACAAATATATTAAGGACAAAAGGGTAACTGGGGAGAGAATAGGGCCCCTCAAAGATCAGCAAGGTGGCCTTTGTGTGGAGCCATAGAAAATGGAGGAGATAATAAATGAGTATTGTGCATCAGTATTTACAATGGAAAAAGATATGGAAGATATAGACTGTAGGGAAATAGATGGTGACATCTTGCAAAATGTCCAGATTACAGAGGAGGAAGTGCTGGATGTCTTGAAATGGTTAAAAGTGGATAAATCCTCAGGACCTGATCAGGTGTACCCGAGAACTCTGCGGGAAGCTAGAGAAGTGATTGCTGGGCCTCTTGCTGAGATATTTGTATCATCGATAGTCACAGGTAAGGTGCCGGAAGACTGGAGGTTGGCAAACGTGGTGCCACTGTTTAAGAAGGATGGTAAAGACAGGCCAGGGAACTATAGACCGGTGAGCCTGACCTCGGTGATGGGCAATTTGTTGGAGGGAATCCTGAGGGACAGGATATACATGTATTTGGAAAGGCAAGGACTGATTAGGGATAGTCAACATGGCTTTGTGCGTGGGAAATCATGTCTCACAAACTTGATTGAGTTTTTTGAAGAAGTAACAAAGAAGATTGATGAGGGCAGAGCAGTGGAAGTATCTATATGGACTTCAGGAAGGCATTCGACAAGGTTCCCCATGGGAGACTGATTAGCAAGGTTAGATCTCACGGAATACAGGGAGAACTAGCCATTTGGATACAGAACTGGCTCAAAGGTAGAAGACAGAGCGTGATGGTGGATGGTTGTTTTTCAGTCTAGAGGCCTGTGACCAGTGGAGTGCCACAAGGATCGGTGCTGGGCCCCTCTACTTTTTGTCATTTGCACAAATGATTTGGATGCGAGCGTAAGAGGTACACAGTTAGCAAGTTTGCAGATGACACCAAAATTGGAGGTGTAGTGGACAGCAAAGAGATTACAACAGGATCTGGACCAGATGGGCCAATGGGCTGAGAAGTAGCAGATGGAGTTTAATTCAGATAAATGCGAGGTGCTGCATTTTGGGAAAGCAAATCTTAGCAGGACTTATACACTTAATGGTAAGGTCCTAGGGAGTGTTGCTGAACAAAGAAACCTTTGAGTGCAGATTCATAGCTCCTTGAAAGTGGAGTCACGGGTAGGTAGGTAGGGTAGTGAAGAAGGCGTTTGGTATGCTTTGCTTTATTGGTCAGAGTATTAAGTACAGGAGTTGGGAGGTCATGTTGCGGCTGTACAGGACATTGGTCAGGCCACTGTTGGAATATTGCGTGCAATTCTGGTCTCCTTCCTATCAGAAAGATTTTGTGCAATTTGAAAGGATTCAGAAAAAATTTACAAGGATGTTGCCAGGGTTGGAAGATCTGAGCTACAGGGAGAGGCTGAACAGGCTGGGGCTGTTTTCCTTGGAGCGTCGGAGGCTGATGGGTGACCTTATAGGGGTTTAAAAAATTATGAGGGGCATGGATAGGATAAATAGACAAAGTCTTTTCCCTGGACTAGAGCGCATAGGTTTAGGGTGAGAGGGGAAAGATATAAAAAAGACCTAAGGGGCAACTTTTTCACATAGAGGGTGATACGTGTATGGAATGAGCTGCCAGAGGATGTGGTGGAGGTTAGTACAATCGCAACATTTAAGAGGCATTTGGATGGGTATATGAATAGGAAGGGTTTGGAGGGATATGGGCTGGGTGCTGGCAGGTGGGACTAGATTGGGTTGGGATATCTGGTCGGCATGGATGGGTTGTACCGAAGGGTCTGTTTCCATGCTGTACATCTCTATGACTCTATGACTGATTGGCAGAGCACATCAGCTTCCTTCCATTCACAGGGTGAATCAACCCACACCTTTCTTTATATACAGCCAAAGGAGTACTCAACAGTTGCCTCCCAAAATTATAATCAAGGATGTTGGTCTTATAAAGGACTTTGCACTGCATTGTAAATGGACCTAATGCCTGAAATAAATGGGTGATTTAATTGCCACACTACATGTGTGGAACTCACATTAACAGCTGCATTTGAGATTTTTATCACCTTGCAGTAACAATTTGGCAAAGACAAAATTGTTGTTGAGTTCTCCCTGATTAGTGAAAAGTGTGTAAATGCTAATTCAGATAATGATTGCTTAATCTAGAAACTAAGGTGGTGAGTATCCTCTATTTGGAGGCAGTAAGGAAGGCGGCAAGTAAATAATTGGTCCAGTTGACGCTGGATAAATATTTGCCTCTTTCTTGCTACTTCAGCAATTATATGCTTGCTAAGAGGGTCCATGGGTAACTGTTTGACTTGCCAACAATTATGAACCCTGAGTAGTCAATTAGTGGCTATTTTTGGCACCTCAGTTCACCACTTGTCCAACTACCTAAGAGAGGAGGCTGGTTTTCTGACTGGGAGATCAGATCAGCTGCAATTCATGTTGTGGGAGGGAGACTATCTGCCTTAATCTGAGGCCAACTGGGGACAGATTGAAGGGACAATGTGGGAGCCACTGAAAGAAATCTCTTGCCCTTCCATTCAACTAACTTCCTGTCAGCCCTCACCCACCAGACCCAAAGGAAAACACTTAACTTCTTGCTGTTTAAAGACCTACAGTCTGGGCCTCCAATGAGGATCACTATGACTAAGAAACTGATACTTCTTGTGGAGCTTGACTTCATTATCAAGCCAATCAATGGCAGATTGGAGCTCAAACCAACAAACCTTTCCCTGGGGAGGAGGGGCAGTGAGGGTGGGAAAAGTTAGGCCTCTGAAGATAGCCATCATCAGAATTGGTTGATGGAGCACTATATCTCAGCTTACATGTTCAACTTTCCAACAGAGGATTATGCATAAGGCATATCAGCGTTTAGCATACTTCTGATTAAATAGTCAAAGACTGGGTTTAGTAGCAGGAACAAGTTGTTCTCAGCATCCCCAACCTCAAAAACACTCTTCCAGAACAAATTAATTGATAAAATGTGTACAGAATATTAAAAATAGTTACATTGTGTTAATCGATGCAGATAGCATACTCAATGCATCTTATCTTGACACAACTTCAATGAATTATAAAAAGAAGAAACCTATAACTGCTCATTTAAAAAAAATGACAGTTTTGCTGCCGTAGTGAATTGTCAGAGATTCAAAGAAAGATGCGTAGAATGGTTCAAAGCAGAAATTGTTCAGAATGAATCTTGAGCTTGATCAAAGGGATTACTGATTTCAGAAATATTTTCCTCTTATCCATATGGGGACCAGATGCGAAAGTGGCATTGAAGCCCAGGATCAGTTGTGATCATACTGACTGGTGGAGCAGGCTTGATGGGCCAAACGTGTAGGAATACTATTCAGCATTTCTAGAAACTTTGAATAGACATGGGCTCAACAAAAAACAGCGCAAATTGCCTATAAGTTATGTACACACACAAGGTACAGCAGGGCTTCACTCATTGCCTTATTCCACTTGGTCACAGTTCAATGTCAGCTGAAATCTCAATGACATGGCTCCTTGCGCACATGCAATACAGTATTGGTATGAGAATACAGTTAACTATTTGCCCCCAGTTTGGTCTATTACTGTTCCCATATTATTCTCTGCAGTTTTCTCCCGAGCTCATGTCAATGCATTGATTTGGGGGCATCTTCCACCTTCACCCAAATACACATTTTCCATAGTAAGTTTATCTGTGGAGACACTATGAATTAAATCATGTTCCCACCCATAGTCCAAAACATGCACTCACCTCACCAACATACACTGGATTAGAGTTAGCAACCAGACCTCAAGTCATATTCCCTATACTAGCAAAACAGCACATTCACTATCAGCTTGAGCAAAATAAAGCAAAGTCACAAGACACAAACCCTTAGCAACATGCCAGAGACAGGGCTAAGCAACACCAAAACCAATGTATCAAACTGAATTCTGTAACCCTGCCTTTTCAATTGCAATTCTCCTTCTCCTGAAGATCCTAGCATCCTTATGCCAGTCTGCGTCCAATTTGATGCATGCCATGTGAAGTCTTTGAATGCGACAAACATTAATGAACCTGATGTCAATGGGAATTGACCGGTTAATGGAAAACCCTCCAATGTTTGGAGTCATGTCTAGCACAAAAGAAGATAATTATGATTGTTGGAAATGAATCAACTTTGTTCCAAAACATCTTAAGATCATGCCTTAGGTCAGCCATATTCCGTTCCTTCAGCGATGACCTTCTCATCACAATAAGGTGTGTCTGGGGATCAGAGGCCAGATATGGCCAGTTATGGCCCAATAATGAGAGGCTGGGGGTGCCCTGGTTGTGGGAAACAGGTCAGGCAACAGAAAGGAAGGGAGGCGGAGGGGGGCACAATGGTCTGGAGACAGGAGACTAGGGCAGCCCTGATAGTGAGAGGGCAGGGGAGACTGGGGGTCGCCTTGGTGACATGTAACTGGGGGTGGGCCAATGAGACTGGAAATGGCATGTCTACAGAAAATCAGGAGTGGTCCTCGCACTGGGAGGCTGGGGTGACCAATCATTAGAAGAAGAGGTTTGGTCATGGGGAGGATGAGAGAATACATGGTGATGAAAAGCTTGGGGTAATCCACCAATGGAAGGACAGGGAATTCCACATCAGGTCTCACCTGAGGGGAGGCAATGGCCTAGTGGTATTATCGCTGGACTGTCAATCCAGAGACCCAGAAAATGTTCTGGGGGCCTGGGTTTGAAACCCGTCATGGCAGGTGGTGGAATTTGAATTCTTAATTCCAGATATTGATTGAATCTCGATTGTCGGGGAAAATCCATCTGGTTCACTAATGCCCTTTAGGAAAGGAAACTGCCACACTTACCTGGTCTGGACTACGTGTGTCTCCAGAACCACAACAATGTGGTTGACTCTTAATTAGGGATGGACAGCGATACCCTCATTCCGTGAATGAATTTTAAAAAAACCTGACTTTCTAAAAGGTCTCTGAAGTTTGCTCAACTTAATATGTATTAAAAGTCGGATCTTTTCTATTATGAAAGATTAAATATATTAAAAAATCAAATTGTTAATCAGAAAAATATTAATTCTCTCTCTACATCTATTTGCCACTTTGCCTGCCCTTGAGACATACTGTAAACACACAGAAATGCAGAAGTAGACCATTCTGCCCAATAAGCTCGCTCCTTATTTCAATAAGGTTGTGGATGATCTGTTTACATTTTTAATTCTACATTCCTATCCACCCACATTAGCCATTGATGACTTTTTAAAAAAATCAAACTTCTGATCATTCACTTTCATATCTCCTCTTGGTGCTTAATGTCAAACTTAGTTTGGAAATGCTCTTGTAAAAGTACTTTGGCAGCCTTTAAAATATTAAAGCTGCTATATAAATTTCAGATTGTTGTTAATACTGAAGCAGACTCATACTTAAAATGATTATGATGCAACACTGTTGAAATTGACTTATTAAACAGGGCTGTGAGGAGTGCCTTTCAAGATATAGTTGCCGATCTGAAAAAAGAAGTTCAACAGTTGCTCTGCTGTGACATTGCTGTCGTCTAAACTCTTGTTTTAAGGTTACCTGTAAACATAATTCAATAAATGCTTGGACTGTGCTATCTGAGGTACTTGCAATGTGCTGAACGTGAAGTCTCCATGATAGCTTCGCACAAAGGAACTAGCTTCGGGAAAAATCCGACTGCTTTGTGATCCTAATTATTCTAGTGGACCAAGCTGCACCAGTTAGTTTACTACAAAGAGAAAAGGAAAAGGCAGCTGTGTGTTGGAGTTCCTGCCGAAAAGGAATGTACAACCAAAGCCAAGGCACTTCCTTTCAAACTGGCCTTCTTTTTTACTTGCATTCCTCTGGTGTGCACTGTACAACATCACACAGACAGTATTCCTGAACTTTCAAAACTTTACTTTTACATTCTGTTTACTCCTCCCAGCTATCTTCCTCTATTTCTCCCACTTCATGATTCTGTCCTCAACTGGAAAAAACTGGGTAATTTAAGTAATGCACACAGCTCCTAGAAATTTCTCTCAGGGTTGGATTTCCCAAGATGACACCTGTGCTAACGTTCTCTTCTTAAAATTCTCTCCCTTGCAACTTTATCCATATCAACTCATTTCTGCCTAGTTTCTTCTTCTGCACTTAAGCTTTCCTTCTCCCAGAGGAGGAATTATAAGTTCAACTACAAGTTCACCTGAATTAAGTTCAAACTACAAGTTTAATCCACCTGTACAGGTCCTTGCTTATTCTAGTGTTTTTAAATCAAGTTTTCTCCAACATCAGGAGCTTTGTTCAAATTCTATTCTAGACTCCTGTATTCCTCAATCATCAAAATTATACTGCTCTACTGATATGGCCAACTTTACTGCTTCAACACCTTTCTGCCAATAAGTCATTCAGGTTTTAAGTTTAACTTTTCTTGGTTACCATGTTCCACCTGATCTGATCTCTCAGGTTCACTGTGCTGCTGTGTTGGAGCTTGAGCAGTCCATCCAGTCAGCTGTCTCTAACAGAACTTTTGTCGCTTCTCCAGTTTACTTCCTCGCTAAAAGTCCTTCAATCTGTTTTTTACCCCTGAAAACAACACCAAGTTTCATTGAAATCCATGCTCTCCATCACACCAGCCAGGTTTCTACCCGTATCACAGTACCAGAACAAATTGTGTATTGTGATATGTTCCTGATATATTATTCACCTTTATCATTCTCAGCTTCCATTCAGCCTTTGACACAATTGGTCACACAATCTTCACCCAACAGTTCTCCTCCATATTTGGGCGGCACGGTGGCACAGCGCCAGAGACCTGGGTTCAATTCCCACCTAAGGCGACTGACTGTGTGGAGTTTGCACGTTCTCCCCGTGTTTGCGTGGGTTTCCTCGGGTGCTCCGGTTTCCTCCCACAGTCCAAAGATGTGCAGGTCAGGTGAATTGGCCATGCTAAATTGCCCGTAGTGTTAGGTAAGGGGTAAATGTAGAGGTATGGGTGGGTTGCGCTTCGGCGGGGCGGTGTGGACTTGTTGGGCCGAAGGGCCTGTTTCCACACTGTCTGTAATCTATCTATCTATCTAACACATCCTTCCCTTCCCTTGCCTACCAAACCATATTTTCTGCTCACACTTGATATGAACTTGTATCTTTCTCTATTAAGTGCCTGCCCTAAACTCGTCCATGTGACGCACATCCCATTCTCGTAATCCTATTCCCACTAAAATTTCTACCACCTAATCATCTTCTGGTCCTTGTGTTGTTATAAACAGTAAATTCTCAGACATTCTGCTCACATTTTTAAAAAAAATCTGTCTTCATTGCCTTTGCAAATAAAGAAAACCTCAGTGTCTCCACAGAACTTTTGTCCCTTCTCCAGTTTACTTCCTCGCTAAAGTCCTTCAATCTGTTTTTTACCCCTGAAAACAACACCAAGTTTCATTGAAATCCATGCTCTCCATCACACCAGCCAGGTTTCTACCCGTATCACAGTACCAGAACAAATTGTGTATTGTGATATGTTCCTGATATATTATTCATCTTTATCATTCTCAGCTTCCATTCGGCCTTTGACACAATTGGTCACATAATCTTCACCCAACAGTTCTCCTCCATATTTCCAGTTCAGTAAGATAGCCCTTGTTTCAGTCATCTCCTTCCTATCAATTTGCAGATTGAACTTCCCTAACAATCATTTCTTTGCAGATCATCAATAATTATTTCTAGACTCTTCATATTCTATCCATAAGCCCCTCCCTGTTCTACTTTTGTACACCATCATATTCCACTTATAATGAT
Organism: Chiloscyllium punctatum; assembly: GCF_047496795.1. Classification (NCBI taxonomy): domain Eukaryota; kingdom Metazoa; phylum Chordata; class Chondrichthyes; order Orectolobiformes; family Hemiscylliidae; genus Chiloscyllium; species Chiloscyllium punctatum. The sequence continues at coordinate 44,135,851 of NC_092752.1, read as the reverse complement.
AAAATAGTTCTACTTTCCCATCACATTATATCAGCCTTCCACTGACTCGGTGATTTGAGACATACCTCAATCTTGGATAAATTCTAATTTGACTGATGTGAGTATTGACAAGACTGAAGTAACTGACTACAGTCTTTGCCACAGATTCCATACTCCTGTCCAATCACTGTCTCAGTTTCAAACAGAATCTATCCAATACATGACCCTATGATGGGCTTCTTACCTTATATTCTCTCCACTATGAAGACAGAAGTTGAATCTTTGAGATATCATCTGCTCCCACAACTGCTTCAGGACATGAGCTGCTGACACCCTCATTCAAGTTTTAGAATAGTCAAATCTGGGAATGACCAATGAATATTTCACCAGTTTCCCAACTTGCAGCCTCCATAAAATACATTTAGTGCACACACTGATGTTTTAATCTTAATCCATTATTTCTCAGTCCAACTATCTGTAATTGCTGATCCACAATTATTCATTTGCTATAGATTTATAATTCTCATGCTCATATTGAATCTCTACATGGTCTCAAGTTCAATAACTTCAATATCTCTTTAACTGACTCTAAGTATTGCTGGGTAATGTTCTGAGACAAGAAATTCAAAAAGTCAAAGAGGTGCAGCAATCAGTTGGGAAGGCAACTGGTATGTTGGCCTTAATTTCACAGGGATTGGACTACAGGAATATAGAAATCTTATCAAAATCGTGCAGGGATTTGGTGACACAATATCTGGAGAACTATGAACAGTTTTGATCTCCACATTTATGGAAGGATTTGCTAACTAAACTGATCCTTGGGATGAGAAGCTGAGACGAACAGGCAATGACCATTGCCAACAAGAGAGAATCCAACCATCATCCCCTTGACATTGAATGGCATTGCCATTGTTGAATCCCATACTAGCAACCTCATGGGGGTTACCATTAACCAGAAACAGAACTGAACCAGTGATATGAATACTGTGGCGACAAGAGCAGGTCAGACGCTAGGAATCCCAAAGCAAGTAATTCATCTCCCAACTTCCCAAAGCCTGTCCATCATCAAGACACAAATCAGAAGTGTGATGGAATACTGCTCCACACGCTTGAATGAGAACAGCTCCAATAACACTAAAGATGTTTGGCACAATCTTTATAATCCTCAGCCTCCATACAATGCAGTCCATTTGATTGGCACCCAAGTTACAAACATTTACTCCTTCCACCAGTAGTGGTGTTTATTGCCGACTAGATGCAGCACAGAAATTCAACTAGTACCCTTCAAACCCAAGACCACTACCGTCTAAAGGATCAAGCTCAAATACCTGGTACCCCATCATGTGCACATTCCACTCCAAGCAATTCAATACCCTGACTTGGAAATATATCATTATTCCTTCAGTGTTGCTGGGTCAAAGTCCTAGAACTCCCTCTTCAACAGCATAATGGGGTTAACTACACCATAATGGATGTCAGTCACTCAAGAACGTAGTTCACTACCACCTTCTCAAGGGTAACTAGAGATGGGCAATAAATGCTGATCAAGCCAGTGATGCACACATTCCATGAATGAATAAAACAAAAAGAGGGTTGTTCTATATTGTCTGGAGATTAGAAGAATGAGAGGCAATCTCATTAAAACATAATTGATCCTTAACAGAGTACATGTCAAGAGATTATGTCCACTGAGTGGGAAATCGAAAAAGTGGGGACACAGTCTCAAAATAAGGTACTGATCATGTCGAATTATAGAAACCCTTCAGTGCAGACAGAGCACTGAATTTAGCCCATCGAGTCCGCATTGACCATCCGAACAGCATCCCTCCCAGACCAAACCCCCAAGCCTACCCCTGTAACTCCACATTTACCATAACAAATTCTCCTAGCTTACACATCCCTGCAAACTATGGGGCAATTTGGCAGAGCTAATCCATGTAATTTGCACAGTTTTGGATAGTGGGAGGAAAATGGACCACCTGGCAGAAACCTGCGCAGACACGGTGAGTGAGATCGTGCAAGCCCCACCCAGGCAGTCACCCAAGGCTGGAATCTAACCCAAGTCCCTGGCACTGAAAGGTAGCAGTGCTAACTACTTATTTGTATCCCTGATAACCATTTACAACTATATCCCTGTTAACCTTTTAATTCGTTGCTTAGCAAGAATTTTCCATCCTCTGCCTTAAAAATATGTGAAGATCCTTCTTCCACCAACATTTTAGGTAGAGTTCCAATGACTCGTGAATCACAAAAGAAAATTGCCTAATTTCTTTCCAAATGGGCACCCCTGATTTTTTAAATACTGACTCTAATTCTAGATTCTTCAATGAGTGGAATTGTCCTCTCCACATCCATCCGATCAAGTCCCCCGAAGATCTTAAATGTTTCAATCACTCTTCTAATTGCCAGCAGATACAAGCTAAGCTTGTCCAACCTTTCCTCAAGAGATAACATTTTCTTTCCAGGCATTAGTCTACTAAACTTTCTTTGAACTTCTAATGCATTTACATTCTTCCTTAAATAAGGTAACCAATACTGTGCACAGCAGGCAGATGTAGTGAATGAAACCTTTGAAGAGCAGGTGTGCATGCTGAAATGGATAGGGATAGAGGAAGCTGATGTGCTGAAAACTTTGTCAAACATTAAGATTGACAAGTCGCCAGGCCCAGACCAGATTTGTCCTTGGCTGCTTTGGGAAATGAGAAATGCAATTGCTTCGCCACTTGCGAAGATCTTTTCATCTTCGCTCTCCACTGGAGTCGTACCTGAGGACTGGAGAGAGGCAAATGTAATTCCTCTCTTCAAGAAAGGAAACAGGGAAATCCCCGGCAATTACAGACCAGTAAGTCACACGTCTGTCGTCTGCAAGGTGTTAGAAAGGATTCTGAGGGATAGGATTTATGACCATCTGGAAGAGCATGACTTGATTAAATGCAGTCAACACGGCTTTGTGAAGGGCAGGTCATGCCTCACAAACCTTATCGAGTTCTTTGAGGTTGTGACTAGAAAAGTTGATGAGGGTCGAGCTGTGGATGTGGTGTATATGGACTTTAGCAAGGCATTTGATAAGGTTCCCCATGATAGGCTCATTCAGAAGGTCAGGAGGAATGGGATTCAGGGGAACATAGCTGTCTGGATACAGTTACTGTCCAGCTCAGTTACTGTCTCCTTGACTTGTCCGACCTGCCTATCTTCTTTTCCACCTATCCACTCCACCCTCTCCTCCTTGACCTATCACCTTCATCTCCTCCCCCACTCACCCATTGTATTCTATGCTACTCTCTCCCCACCCCCACCCTCCTCTAGCTTATCTCTCCATGCTTCAGGCTCATTGCCTTTATTCCTGATGAAGGGCTTTTGCCCGAAACGTCGATTTTGCTGCTCGTTGGATGCTGCCTGAACTGCTGTGCTCTTCCAGCACCACTAATCCAGTATAAGGGATAGACAGGACTGGCAGCTCAATGTTCAAGATTTCAGATACGATAGGAAGGATAGAAAGGGAGGCAAAACAGGAGGGCAAGTGGCATTTTTGTTTAAGGGAAACATTACTGCTGTAACTAGAGAAGATATTTCTGAAACATTATGCAGTGAAATTAGAAATAAGAAAGGAATGATCACCTTGATGGGATTGTACTATTAAACCCTCAATAGTCACAGGTAAATTAAGAAACAAATATGTTGAAAGATCTCAGATATATGTAAGATTATTAAGGTTGCAACAGTGGGTGATTTTAATTTTCCAAACACTAGCTGGGATTACCACAGTGTTAAAGGCTCGGATGATGAAGAATCAGTTAAATGTGTTCAAGCAAGCTTTCTTTATCAATATGTAAATGTTTCTACTAGAGAAAGAACAAAACCTGACAGGGCAAGTGACTGAAGTGATAGTAGGGGAACACTTTAGATCGAGTGATCATTGTTCTATTTATTTTAAAATAGTTATCGAAAAGGATTATCCTTCTATAAAAGTTAAAGTTTTTAATCGGACTAAGGCAAATTTTAATGGAATTGACAAGAACTTTCAAAAGTTGATTGGAGTAGACTTTTTGCAGGTAAAGGGACATCTGATAAGTGGGAGGCTTTCACAAGTGTGATAACGAGAATTTGGAGTTATTAAGTTCCTGTTAGAGTGAAGGTAAGGCTAGTAGGATTAGAGAACAATGGATGAATAAAGATATTGAATCTCTAATCTAGAATTAAAAAAATCTTAGGTGCAGACAACTGGGCTGAACAGTATAAAAAGTATGGGGCATTCGTAAGAAGAAGATTTAGAGGGCAAAGAGAGGAAATGAGATAGCCTTGGCAAAAAAGGTTAAGGATAATCCAAAGAGATTCTACAAATACATTAACAGCAAGACAGCAATGAGAGAGAATAGGGTGCCATAAAGATCAAAGAGTTGTGTTGAACCTAAGGAGATGGGAGAAATATTACATGAATATTTTGCATCAGGTTTTACTGTGGAGAAAGAAATGGACTCAGAGAAGTAAATATCAATGGTTTCAAAAACGTTCACATTACAGAAGAGGAAATGTTAGAGCTCTCAGAAATATAAAGATGGATAAATCTCTGGGACCTGATTTACCATTTCACAGGACATTGTGGGAGGTTAGGGAGGAAATTATGGGGCTGCTTGCAGAAATACTGTATCACCTATCACAGGTGAGAACATAAAACATAGAACATTAGAGCGCAGTACAGGCTCTTTGTCCCTCGATAGTGCGCTGACATGTGAAACCAATTTGAAACCCATCGAACCTACATTATTCCATTCTCATCCATATGCCTGTCCAAAGACCATTTAAATGCCTTTAAATTGGTGAGTCTACTACTGTTGCAGGCAGTGCGTTCCATGCTTCTGCTACCCTTTGAGTAAAGAAACTACCTCTAACATTTGTCCTATATCTATCACTCCTCAATTTAAAGCTCTATCCCTCGTGCTAGTTATCACCATCCGAGGCTCTCACTGTCCCCCTATTTAATCCTCTGATTATCTTACATTTTTCAATTAAGTCACCTCTCAACCTTATTCTCTCTAATGAAAACAGCCTCAAGTCCCTCAACAGCTCCTTGTAAGATATTCCCTGCATATCAGGCAACATCCTAGTAAGTCTCCCCTGAACCTTTTCCAAAGTTTCCACATCCTTCCTATAATGTGGTGACTAGAACTGTATGCAATACTCTAGGTCTGGCCCTACCAGAGTTTTCTACAGTTGCAGCATGACCTCATGGTTCTGAACTCAGTCCCTCTACTAATAAAAGCTAACACACCGTGAGGTGCCAGATGACTGGAGAGTGGTAGTGCTACGCCTTTATTTAAGAAGGGATATAAGGAAAAGCCTGGGAACTATTGACCTGTGAGTCTGACTTCAGTGGTAGGTAAGTTGTTGGAAGTGATTCTGAAAGGCAGGATTTATATGCATTTGGAGACACAAGGAATGATTAGGGATAGTCAGCATGGTTTTGTACGAGGGAAACCGTGTCTCACAAGGGTAATTGAGTTTTTGGAGGAAATAACTACGATTGATGCAGGCAGAGAGGTAGACATTGTTTACTTGGACTTTAGTAAAGCCTTTTATAAGGTTCCACATGGCAGATTTAATTAGTAAAGTTAGATCACATGGGATTTAGGGTGAGCTTGCTAATTGGATACAAAATTGGCTTAACAGCAGGAGACAGAGGGCAGTGGTGGACAGTTGTTTTTCAGGCCGGAGGCCTGTCATCAGCAGTATTCCACAGCAATCAGTGATGGGTCCACTTTTGTTTGTTATTTCCCCAAAATGATCTAGATGAGAATGTAAAATGTACGGTTAGTAAGTTTGTGGATGACACCAAAATTGGAGATAAAGTGGACAGTGAAGAAGGTTATCTAAAATTACAAAGAAATTTTGATCAATTGGGTCATTGGGCCGAAGAGTAGCAGATGGAGTTTAATTTGGATAAATGTGATAAATAGCATTTTGGTAAAACAAAGGAGGGCAGGACTTCTACAATTACAAGTACGGCCTTGGGTAGTGTTGCAGAACAGAGAACCAGGGGTCCTGTGCATAATTCTTTGAAGTTTGCTTCATGTACAGGCAGGCTGGTTAAGAAGGCATTTATCATGTTTGTCTTCGTTGCTCAGATCTTTGAATACGGGAGTTGGGACTTCATGTTGAGGTTGTCTAAGATGTTGCTGAGACCACTTCTGGAGTAATGGGTGCAGTTCTGGTTGCCCTGTTATAGGAAGGATATAATTAAGGGTTCAGAAGAGACTTACCAGGATGTTGCCAGGAATTGAGAGTTTGAGTTATAAGGAGAGGCCACAGAGGCTGGGACTTTCTTCACTGGAACATAGGAGGTTGAGGAGTGACCTTAAAGATTTATAAAATCATGAGGTGTATGGATAAGGTGAATGGCAGGTGTCTTTTCTCTAGCATGTGGGATTTCAAGACTAGAGGGCATATTTTTATGGTGAGAGGGGAAAGATTTTAAAAAGACATGAAGGACATTTTTTTTTACACAGAGTTCATGTGGAATTAACTTTCAGAGAAAGTGGTGCATATGAGCACAGTTACAATATTCAAAGACACTTGAATAAGTACATGAATAATAAATGTTTGGAGGGATATGGACCAAATGCAGGCAGATGGCACTAGCTTAGTTTGGGATTATGGTTGGCAAGGAGTGGTTGGATCTGTTTACATGTGTATAACTCTATGACTTTATCAGGTCTTTGCCCATTTAACCTGCCTAGATCCCTCTGCAGTGTCTTAATGACCTCTTTCCTGTCTAATTTTGAGTCATCAGCAAATTTGGTAACATACCTTATGTCCTTTCATTCAAGTCAATTACATAAATTGTAAATAATTAAATTTCCCGCATCGATCCTCATGACACACCAATTTTCATATCTTTCTACCCTCAAAAAGACCCATATGTCTAGTCTCTGCTTCCTATTAGATAGCTAATATTCCAATCTTGTCAACATGCTGTCCTTCACATTTGGAATTTTTATTTTTTGCAATAACTTTTGATGTAACACTTTATCAAATGCCTTCTGGATGTCTAAGTATAACACATCCACAGAACGTGTCACCTCTTCAAAGAATTCTCACAGATCAATGTTTGTCCATTTACAAAACCATGCTGACTCTGCCTGATGAACTCATTTAAGCGCCCTGTGATAACTTGTTGAATAATAGCTCCTAATATTTTCATTCTGACTGTTAAGCTAACAGCCCTGTATCCTTCCCTTTTTAAATAAAGTAGTAACATTTGCTATCTGCTAACCTAACACAATCTTCAGCAAATCCACAGAATTTTGTAGGATTAAAACCAATGCATCAAATCTCTCAAAGGGGACTTTGTCTAAGATCCGAGAATGAAATCCATCAAGACCTGAATACATGTCAGCCCACACCTCCAATAACTCACTCAGAAACCTGTCTCTGCTGACTGTGATTTTCCTGAGTTCCAATCTTCCTTCCATTCCTTGATTTATGACTACTTCTAGATTGTTAATCCATCTGCCAACACTTTAGATTCTATCATTAATTTTCCAGGCATATTTTCTATAGGACAAACACTCGCATCACTAGCTCTTCTTTGAATATTTGTAGAATCTCTTATTATCTTTTTGTTTTTGGCTACCTTTCTCTCATTACGCTTTTTTTACCTTGCCCTCAATATAATGCTTTGTCATAGAGATGTACAGCATGGAAACAGACCCTTCGGTCCAACCCGTCCATGCCGACCAGATATCCCAAACCAATCTAGTCTCACCTGCCAGCACCCGGCCTATATCCCTCCAAACCCTTCCTATTCATACACCCATCCAAATGCCTCTTAAATGTTGCAATTGGACCAGCCTCCACCACATCCTCTGGCAGCTCATTCCATACACGTACAACCCTCTGTGACAAAAAGTTGACCCTTATGTCTCTTTTATATCTTTCGCCTCTCATCCAAAGGCTATGTGGGTGGCATGGTGGCACAGTGGTTAGCACTGCTGTCTCACAGTGCCGGAGACTAGGGTTCAATTCCCGCCTCAGGCGATGGACTGTGTGGAGTTTGCATATTCTCCCCATGTCTGCGTGGGTTTCCTCTGGTTTCCTCCCACAGGTTAGGAGAATAGGCGATGCTAAATTGCCCATAGTGTTAGGTGAAGAGGTAAATGTAGGGGAATGGGTCTGGGTGGGTTGTGCTTTGGCGGGTCGGTGTGGACTTATTGGGCCGAAGGGCCTGTTTCCACACTGTAAGTAATCTAATTTATGCCCTCTAGTTATTATTCCTATCCATGCCCCTCATAATTTTTAAAATCTCTATAAGGTCACCCCTCAGCCTCCGACACTCCAAGGAAAACAGCCCCAGCCCGTTCAGCCTCTCCCTGTAGCTCAGATCCTCCAATCCTGGCAACATTTTTGTAAATCTTTTCTGAACCCTTTCAAGTTGCACAACATCATTCCGATAGGAAGGAGAACAGAATTGCACGCAATATTCCAACAGTGGCCTAACCAACGTCCTGTACAGCCGCAACGTGACCTCCCAACTCCTGTACTCAATACTCTGACCAATAAAGGAAAGCATACCAAACGCCTTCTTCACTATCCTACCTATCCACCCACGACTCCACTTTCAAGGAGCGATGAACCTGCACTCCAAGGTCTCTTTGTTCAGCAACACTCCCTAGGACCTTACCATTAAGTGTATAAGTCCTGCTAAGATTTGCTTTCCCAAAATGCAGCACCTCGCATTTATCTGAATTAAACTTCATCTGCCACTTCTCAGCCCATTGGCCCATCTGGTCAAGATCCTGTTGTAATCTGAGGTAACCCTCTTTGCTGTCCACTACACCTCCAATTTTGGTGTCATCTGCAAACTTACTAACTGTACCTCTTATGCTCACATCCAAATCATTTATGCAAATGACAAAACGTAGAGGGGCCCAGCACTGATCCTTTTGGCACCCCACTGGTCACAGGCCTCCAGTCGAAAAACAACCCTCCACCACCACCCTCTGTCTCCTACCTTTAAGCCAGTTCTGTATCCAAATGGCTAGTTCTCCCTATATTCCATGAGATCTAACCTTGCTAATCAGTCTACCATGGGGAACCTTGTCGAATGCCTTACTGAAGTCCATATAGATCACATCTACTGCTCTGCCCTCAATCTTCTTTGTTACTTCTTCAAAAAACTCAATCAAGCTTGTGAGACATGATTTCACACGCACAAAGCCATGTTGACTATCCCGAATCAGTCCTTGTCTTTCTAAATACATGTATATCCTGTCCCTCAGGATTCCCTCCAACAACCTGCCCACCACTGAGGTCAGGCTCACCCGGTCTATAGTTCCCTGGCTTGACTTTACCACCCTTCTTAAACAGTGGCACCATGTTTGCCAACCTCCAGTCTTCCGGCACTTCATCTGTGACTATCGATGATACAAATATCTCAGCAAGAGGCCCAGCAATCACTTCTCTAGCTTCCCACAGAGTTCTCGGGTACATCTGATCAGGTCCTGGGGAGTTATCCACTTAACTGTTTCAAGACATCCAGCACTTCCTCCTCTGTAATCTGGACATTTTGCAAGATGTCACCATCCATTTCCCCACAGTCAATATCTTCTATATCCTTTTCCACAGTAAATAACTGATGCAAAATATTCATTTCGTATCTCCCCTATTTTCTGTGGCTCCACACACAGGCCGCCTTGCTGATCTTTGAGGGGCCCTATTCTCTCCCTAGTTACCCTTTTATACCCTTTCACTAGTTACCCTTTCATGAATATATTCGTGAAAACCCTTTGGATTCTCCTTAATTTTACTTGCCAAAGTTATCTCATGTCTCCGTTTTGCCCTCTTGATTTCCCGCTTAAGTATACTCCTACTTTCTTTATACTCTTCTAAGGATTCACTTGATCTATCCTATCTATACCTGACATATGCTTCCTTCTTTTTCTTAACCAAGTCATCCTTTAGTCATCCAGCATTCCCTATACCTACCAGCCTTCCCTTTCACCTTGACAGGAATATACTTTCTCTGGATTCTAGTTATCTCATTTCTGAAGGCTTCCCATTTTCCAGCCGTCCCTTTACCTGTCTTTTTCCAATTCAGAACTTCAACTTTTAGATCTGGTCTATCCTTTTCCATCACTATTTTAAAACAAATAGAATTATGGTTGCTGGCCCCAAAGTGCTCCCCCACTGACACCTCAGTCATCTGCCCTGCCTTATTTCCCAAGAGTAGGTCAAGTTTTGCACCTTCTCTAGTAGGTACATCCACATACTGAATCAGAAAATTGTCTTGTACACACTTAACAAATTCCTCTCCATCTAAACCTTTAAAATTATGGCAGTCCCAGTCGATGTTTGGAAAGTTAAAATCCTCTACCATAACTACCCAATTATTCTTACAGTTAGCTGAGATCTCCTTATAAGTTTGTTTCTCTATTTCCCTCTGACTATTTGGGGGTCTATATTACAATCCCTTTCTTATTTCTCAGTTCCACACAAATAACTTCCCTGGATGTACTTCTGGGTATGTCCTCCCTCAGCACAGCTGTAATGCTATCCCTTATCAAAATTGCCACTCCCCTCCTCTCTTGCCTCCCTTTCTATCCTTCCTGTAGCATTTGTATCCTGGAACATTAAGCTGCCAGTCCTGCCCATCCCTGAGCCATGGTTCCGTAATTGCTATGATATCCCAGTCCCATGTTCCTAACCATGCTCTGAGTTCATCTCCCTTCCCTGTTTGGTCCCTTGCATTGAAATAAATGCAGTTTAATTTATTAGTCCTACCTTGTCCCTGCCTGCCCTGACTGTTTGACTCACTTGTGTTCTCAGCTTTACCCATCTCAGATCGATCTCTTTCCTAACTATCTCCCTGGGTCCCAACATCCCCCCCCCACCCCTACCCCGCACCCCCCCCAACCCCACCTTACTAGTTGAAAAATCCTCCCAAGCACTTCTAGCAAATTTCCCTGCCAGTATATGGGCGGCACGGTGGCACAGTGGTTAGCACTGCTGCCTCACAGTGCCAGAGACCTGGGTTCAATTCCCACCTCAGGCGACTGACTGTGTGGAGTTTGCACATTCTCCCCGTGTCTGCGTGGGTTTCCTCCGGGTGCTCCGGTTTCCTGCCACAGTCCAAAGATGTGCAGGGCAGGTGAATTGGCCATGCTAAAATTGTCCGTAGTGTTAGGTAAGGGGTAGATGTAGGGGTATGGGTGGGTTGCGCTTCGGCGGGGCGGTGTGGACTTGTTGGGCCGAAGGGCCTGTTTCCACACTGTAAGTAATCTAATCTAATCTATATTAATCCTCTTCCAACTTAGGTGCAATCCGTCCTTCTTGTACAGGTCACTTCTACCCCAAAAGAGATTCCAATGATCCAAGACTGTGAATCCTTCTCCCATACACCACCTCCTCAGCCATGCATTCATCTGCTCTATCCTCCTATTATTACCCTTGAGGACCTCCTTTTTAAATTTCTGCCTAACTCTCTAATCTCCGTTCAGAGTCTCAACCTTTTCCCTTCCAATGTCGTTGGTTCCAATGTGGACAATGACCTCCTGCTGGACCCACTCCCCCGTGAGAACATTCTGCACCCTCTCAGAGACATCCTTGATCCTGGCACCAGGGAAACAACACACCTTTCTGCTTTTTCTCTGCTGGCCACAGGAACATTTGTCTGTACCTCTGACTACAGAATCCCCTAACACAATTGATCTTTTGGAAGCCGACGTATCCCTCATTGCATTAGAGCCAGTCTCAATACCAGAAACTTGGCTGTTTGTGCTACGTTCCCCTGGGAATCCATCACCCCCTACATTTTCCAAAATGGCATACCTGTTTGAAATGGGTATATCCACAATAGACTCCTGCACTAGCTGCCTACCTCTCTTATCTTTCCTGGAGTTACCCCATCGATGTGACTGTATCTGAGACTTTCCCCCCTTCCTATAACTGCCATCCATTACATACTGTTGCTGTTGCAAATTCCTCATTGCTTCTATCTGTCTCTCCAACCGATCCACTCTATCTGATAAGATTCGCATCCAACAGCATTTATGACAGACATAATCCGCAGTAACCCTTAAACTCTCTTTAAACACCCACATCTGACAAGTAGTACATGTCACTGCAAAGGCCATTTTTGCTCCTTCACAATCTACAGACCCAGAAAACAACACCGTCTTATTCCTCTACAAACACTGCCCCAGGTTAAATTAATAGCTATGGCTTATATTTTAAGTTTAATCGAGAGATTTATCTCCAAAAACATATAATCAAGAAAGAATCCACTATACCCACTACGACAGCCTTTGTCATGGACAGACTTAAAATAACAATTAACTTATCTGATTCTGTGCTGTGAACCTCTCTCAACAGTTCCTCTAAGATTAGTTGTGAATTTCACTGTTTGTTAATATTCCCAGATGCCCTCTGATGTCCAGCGATACACAAATTCAAACAGCAAAGGCGGTGACTGTGCAGGTTCTCTCTCTCTCTCTCTCTCTCTCTCTCTCTCTCCTGCACTGTCCTCACCATGTGCTTCCGTTGTCTGCTCTCCTCCCTTCTTTGTCTATTCTTTGCTTTGTTTTAAATGCTATCCAATATTCTAACTTGCCCACCTGCTTTAGCACAATTATATGCTATTTCTTTTAGTTTCATACTATCTTTCAATTTTCTAGTCCACAATCAATTCTGTATTCATCCCTTAGAATTTATTTTTATGTTTGGAAGATGTGCATTTTCAAATGGCTATAAGTTATCAGTTAAGCATCAATGGACAATGCCATTTTATCAGATTACCTTCATCAACAGTAATGAATTAACAATTCTTATTTTTAAATGGTGTCAAAACATGGTCAGCATTTACCATATTATTTAAGCAGCACTAGTTGAGCATGTCTGCTTAACTATTAGCAGAAATGAAACTATGAATCATTTATTTTCTGGCGGCTGTGATGGAGCCGTGCAGGAAAGTCATTCTTGATCCTGAATTCTGCAGTTTCTTCAACATCACAAGTAATATTCCAATGCGTGCTTTGTATTCTTGTTTTTGCTATCATGGCACATTGAATTGCAGAGTTGGGGGCAGAGAAGGTTGGAAGAGAACAGAGTTCTTTGTTAAGAATATTTCTTTCTCTGCATGCCGTTGTAGCTTGACTGTTATTCAGCATTTCTGACACATTGTACAGTTGGCTAGCATGGAAAAGTCCTTTGAATTTAAAAATCATTAATATGTATGGAATGAATCTTGCTTTTATCAGTTTAGTGTGAGTTGAGTCAAGGTTTTGGAGGTTTTACAGCCATGAGGCCAATAAGTTCTTTCACTTTACTTGATCATAATTTACTTTTAATAAGATAATCGCACTGCTACCACCCTTCTCACATTCAATTTCCACTCCACCTTACCACATGCTATTCCCACAACAGCGTCCTGTATGATCTTTCATGTCCTTTGTGCACTCAGACAAGCACTCTCTATCCAAAGCTGCCCTGTCTCAGGCCCAGTGCAGTGCTCCATCAAAGCTCAGCACAAGCTGGAGAAACAACAGCTCATTTCCTGCTTTGGTATCTTCAAGCCTTCAGGACTGAACATAAAGCTTAACAATTTCAGAGCAGGAACACCTTCTCCCTGGTCTATTTCCTACCCTCACAACCCAGGTCCTGACATGAAATGGGTTGCTTTCAGCACAGTCAACCCTTTTTCAGCTACTCAATCTCCATTATCACCAAACACATCTCTTCTTCCCTAGCTTACTAGCAACAATTCTTTTGTCCGCCTACCCTTTTTCACTCTCTCTCCTGGCTTCATCTCCACCCATCCAATCACTTCTTCCTCACCCCACCCTTCACCAGCATCAATCCAACCTTTTCTTAGCTGCTTCCAGTTCTGAAGAATGGTCACTGGACTTGTTAACACTGTTGTGAAAACAATGACTGCAAGATGCTGGAAACCAGATTCTGGATTAGTGGTGCTGGAAGAGCACAGCAGTTCAGGCAGCATCCAAGTAGCTTCGAAATCGACGTTTCGGGCAAAAGACACTGTTTCCTCTCCATAGATGCTGCCAGATCTGCTGAGTGTCTCCAACAATGTGTTTTTATTTGTTTCAGATCCTTGGCATCCACAGTTCTTTGGTTTATTTTGTGAGGATTTTACAATTGTGTCTTTGCCAAACTGGGAGGTGTCACTATATGTCAGCAAGCACTGACATGATGATTGAATGGGACTTTGTGAGACTTATAATGTGGAGCAAAGTTGATGAGGTTAAGATTATACACAGTGGGAAAACTATCTCCAATCAAGAGTACATTCGAATATTCAAGGTTAGAGGTTTCACAGCAGATGAGCTAAGGGTGGAATTGAGTTGGATGATATTTCAAAGGGGAAATTAATGAGTTTCTTAGTGATGGTGCGAATATGTGGCTCAACTCAGGATTAATACAGCACCAAGGTTGTGCTGAGGTTCGATTTGAAATGAGACAGGAAGAGTTACTGATGACTATCCACAAAATAGCCTTGCAGAGAAGGCTATGAAAATAAACAATGGAATGTATTTTAAATGGTCATATTTAATCACAAGTCAACAACAATCCAGTTACATCAAACGACCACATAAAAACTGACATGTAAACAACCATTCACATAATGCTGCACCACAGACCAAAGGAAAATTGACTTCAAACCACATAAACCAGAGAAGATTAAAAATAGAGAATTTCTACTTTCCTTAAATTTCTTGTCACCAACTACTTACTGGATTTCACAGTAGCATATTCCATTGAATTCCAGTATGATGGACCACATATGGTGGGACAAGTGTACCTTTTTTGAACCCACACACACGGAGTTGTTTAGCATGGCTATGGCATAATTAAGAATCCAAATATTTAAAGAAGAAGAATTTAAGATTTGGAGATGCTGGTGCTGGACCAGGGTATACAAAGTTAAAAATCACAACACCGGGGTGGGGGTTGCGCGTCTGTGAGAGAGTGGGAGTGTAAAGGGGTATAAGACTGAGTGTGGGAGTGTAGGTGTCAGCGCATGAGAGAGGGTTTGTGCGCGTGTGCAGAAGTGCCAGCGTGTGTGTGCATAGTGCAATGGGGCCTTCTGCAGTGCGACATGAACTCAAGGTCCTGGTTGAGGCCATCCCCATGAGTACTGAACTTGGCTATCAGCCTCTGCTCGGCCACTTTGCGTCATTGCCTGTCCTGAAGTCTGCCTTGGAGGACGGTCACCTGAAGGTCTGAGGTTGAATGTCCTGGACCACTGACGTGTTCTCCAACTGAGAGGGAACCCTCCTGTTTGTTGATTGTTGTGCAGTGTCCATTCATCAGCTGTCATAGCCTCTGCTCAGTCTCACCAATAAGGCATGCCTCGGGCCATCCTTGCCTGCAGTGTAGATGGTAGACAACTGAGTCCCATGAGTACCTGCCATGTACATGGTGGGAGGTGTCCCCACGCATAATGGTGGTATCCATGTCCACACTGACATGTCTTGTAGCATCGACCGTGACAAGGTTGTATGGTGTTGCCCTGAAGGCTGGGCATTTTCCATGAAAACAATGATCGGTTTGACGTTTGGTGGTTGTTTCAAGGCAAGAGGTGGATGTATGGGTGATTTTCTGATACAATATGTGGATGTACCTATGAGGGAAGGTGCAAAACTTCACGTACTCTTGGGAAATAAGGCAGTGCAGGTGACTGACGTGTCAGTGGGGGAGCACCTTGGGGCCAGCGACCATAATTCCATTAGATTTAAAATACTGATGGAAAAGGATAAGCCAGATCTAAAAGTGAAGTTCTAAATTGGAGGAAGGCTAATTTTGATGGTATTAGGCAAGAATTTTCAAAAGCTGAGTGGGGGCAGATGTTTGCAGGCAAAGGACGGCTGGAAAATTGGAAGCCTTCAGGAATGAGATAACGAGAATCCAGAGAAAGTATATTCCTGTTAGGGTGAAAGGAAAGGCTGGTAGGTATAGGGAATGCTAGATCACTAAAGAAATTGAGGGTTTGCTTAAGAAAAAGAAGGAAGATATGTAAGGCATAGACAGGATAGATCGAGTGAATCCTCAGAAGAGTATAAAGAAAGTAGGAGTATACTTAAGAGGGAAATCAGGAAGGCAAAAAGGGGACATGAGATAGCTTTGGCAAATAGAATTAAGGAGAATCCAAAGAGTCTTTACAAATACATTAAAGACAAAAGGGTAACTAGGGAGAGTATAGGGCCCCTCAAAGATCAGCAAGGCGGCCTGTGTGTGGAGCCACAGAAAATGGGGGAAGATACTAAACGGGTATTTTGCATCAGTATTTACTGTGGAAAAGATTATGAAATATATAGACTGTAGGGAGATAGATGGTGACATCTTACAAAATGTCCAGATTAAGGAGGAAGTGCTGGATGTCTTGAAATGCATAAAAGGTGGATAAATCCCCAGGACCTGATCAGGTGTACCCGAGAACTCTGTGGAAAGCTAGAGAAGTGATTGCTGGGCCTCTTGCTGAGATATTTGTATCATCGATAGTCACAGGTGAGGTGCCGGAAGACTGGAGGTTGGCAAATGTGGTGCCACTGTTTCAGAAGTGCGGTAAGGACAAGCCAGGGAACTATAGACCGGTGAGCCTGACCTCGGTGTGGGCAAGTTATTGGAGAGAATCCGGAGGGACAGGATGTACATGTATTTGGAAAGGCAAGGACTGATTAGGGATAGTCAACATGGCTTTGTGTGTGGGAAATCATGTCTCACAAACTTGATTGGGTTTTTTGAAGAAATAACAAAGAGGATTGATGACAGCAGAGCAGTAAATGTGATCTATATGGACTTCAGTAAGATGTTCAACAAGATTCCCCATGGGAGACTGGTTAGCAAGATGAGATCTCACGGAATATAGAGAGAACTAGCCATTTGGATACAGAACTGGCTCAAATGTAGAAAACCGAGGGTGGTGGTGGTGGGTATTTTTCAGACTGGAGGCCTGTGACCAGTGGAGTGCCACAAGGATCGGTGCTGGGTCCACTACTTTTTATTATTTACATAAATGATTTGGATGTAAGCACAAGAGGTATAGTGAGTAAATTTGCAGATGACACTAAAATTGGAGGTATAGTGGACAGCTAAAAAGGTTAGCTCATATTACAACAGGATCTGGACCAGATGGGCCAATGGGCTGAGAAGTGGCAGTTTAATTCAAACAAATGCGAGGTCTGCATTTTGGGAAAGCATATCTTAGCAGGACTTATACATTTAAGGGTAAGGTCCCAGGGAGTGTTGTTGAACAAAGAGACCTTGGACTGCAGGTTCATAGCTCCTTGAAAGTGGAGTCGCAGGTAGATAGGATAGTGAAGAAGGCATTTGGTATGCTTTCTTTTATTGGTCAGAGTATTGAGTACAGGAGTTGGGAGGTCATGTTATGACTGTACAGGACATTGGTTAGGCCACTCTTGGAATATTGTGTGCAATTCTGGTCTCCTTCCTATTGGAAAAATGCTGTGAAACTTGAAAGGGTTCAGAAAAGATTGACAAGGATGTTGCCAGGGTTGGAGGATTTGAGCTATAGGGAGAGGCTGAATAGGCTGGGGCATTTTCCCCTGGAGTGGAGCTTGAGGGGTGACTTTATAGAGGTTTACAAAATCATAAGGGGCATGAATAGGATAAATAGACAAAGTCTTTTCCCTTGGGTCGGGGAGTCCAGAACTAGAGGGCATAGCTTTAAGGTGAGAGGGGAAAGATAATAAAAAGTCCTAAGGGGCAACATTTTCACACAGAGGGTGGTACATGTATGGAATGAACTGCCAGCGGAAGTGGTAGAGGCTGGTACAATTGCAGCATTTAAAAGGCATTTGGATGAGTATAAGACTAGGAATGGTTTGGAAGGATATGGGCTGTGTGCTGGCAGGTGGGACTAGATTGGGTTGGGATATCTAGTTGGCATGGACGGGTTGGACCGAAGGGTCTGTTTCCATTCTATACAACTCTATGACGCTATGAGGTGCTCATCCTCATTGATAATGTGTTGCAGACTGCAAAGAACATGGTGTAGTCTTTCAGCTCCCAGGAAGTACTGGACAACTGTCGGTTGCAGCTCGTGTCTGTCTCCTGAGGAGGTCATTATGGTTTCTTGCTGTGGCATGTTGGAACTGGCGGTCGATGAGTCGAGCATCATACCCCATTTTTAGGAGGGCATCCTTGAGTACTTCCAGATGCCCATCCTGTTCCTCCTCATCTGAGTAGATCCAGTGTACGCATAGCGCTTGTCCATAGGGGATGGCTGCTTTAATATGTTTTGGGTGGAAGCTGGAGAAGTGTAGCATTGTGAGGTTATCCATGGGCTTGCAGTAGAGTGTGGTGCTGAGGTGACTATCCTTGATGGAGATGCGGGTGTCCAAGAATGAGACAGATAGCAGAGAGTAGTCTATGATGAGTTCGATGGTGGGGTGAAACTCGTTGATATCACTGTGTTGTTGTTTCATTAACTCCTCAGCAGGGGTCCAGAGGAAGAAAATGTTGTCAACGTACCTGGTGTATGGTGTTGGTTGGATGTCCTGTGTAGAGAAGAAATCTTGTTTGAACCTGTGCATGAAGATGTTGGCATATTGAGGTGCAAGTTTGGTGCCCGTGGCTATTCAGTGTGTCTGGATGAAGAACTAGTTGTCAAAGGTGAAAATGTTGTGGTTGAGGATAAAATGGATGAGTTGTGGGATGGTGGTCAGAGATTGGCAGTTGTTGGAGTTCAATACTGAGGCTGTTGCCGCAATGCCATCATTGTGGGGGATGCTGGTGTTGAGTGCTGACACATCCCTTGTGACAAGGGATATTCCTGATTCAACTGGTCCATGGGTGCTGAGTTTCCACAAGAAAGCTGTAGTGTTGCAACTCACCTTAAAATGCATTATCTGAGCCGAATTGTTAAAGTTCACTTGAGAATGTAACTTTTAAAAATGTTCTGCAATTTACATAAGAAAGAACTGAAACCAACACGTTCATTCTAAAAGATGACAGACTTAAACAATCCAGATATTTTTCAATATATAATTTCAGTTACATCACTTTCACTATAAATTCTGTGTCTTATGATCTTATACTCCACAACCACCTGAAGGAGCAGTGCTCTGAAAGCTAGTGCTTCCAAATAAACCAGTTAGACTATAAGAGGAAGAGGCACCTGGTCCATTCATGGAAAACACCCTGCAGCCAACAGTTAGAAGCAAAATACGATGAATGCTGGAAATATGAAATGAGAACAGTAAGTACCGGAAAAGAGCAGGAGATCTGGTAGCGTCTATGATGAGAAAAACAAACTTAGCCTTTCAAGCCAAATATGATTTCTTTGGAACAAAGGTCTCCTTCAGTTCTGAAGAAGAAACTTGAAATGTTAATTTAGTTTCTCTCTCCATGTATAGCCAGATCTGTTGTGCTTTTCCAGCACTTTGTTTTTGTTATGGCCAACAATTAAAGTTGTAATTAAAACATAGCCCTAGAAATCCATGACAGCCATTACTTGTACTTAACTCTGACCAAGAATGGACATGTTCAAAGACATTGCAGCTCATAAGTCACTCATCTGGGGATGGTCTTGTGGGTGGAGAAAGACTGTATCACTACTAATATTGCAGTGACTCTTAGAAATTGAAAACCTTGGGAAGGTTGCAGACTTCCAAGTGGATTGTGAGACTCTATGGGTCATGGTTCCCTGGGGAGCAATGTCTGGGGTGAGGTGTGAGACAGAAGGTGGTGTGGCATGGGTTTAGTGGCCTCAAAGTTAATAGCAGTAAGCAACTGACTTCAATACTTGTGCCTTTGAACTTGAAGCTCTGACCTCTTTATAATCCTTTTCTAATGTTCAAGGCTGTTCATTTACAGAGGTTGGTGCCTTATCTACCAAATGGAATGGAAAAGGTTCTAATGCTGTATAGACTTTTCTTCAAGAGCAAGCAATTAAATACTCAATTTAAATTCTCAATCACTGAACTCATGCAAATAAGCTTTTGATCTGTTATTTAATTATTACATTGGTAAATCTACTAGAATTAAAAGAAACCAAATTCAACATTATTTTGGAATGTTGTACTAAAAATTAACCAAAGATCTTAATCTCACCTCATCATATGCAAACACACTTACTTATTAAAATTACTCACAGTTTGGAAACAGGCCCTTTGGCCCAGCAAGTCCACACCGACCCTCCGAAGAGCAACCCACCCAGACCCATTCCTCTACATTTACCCCTTCACCTAACACTACGGGCAATTTAGCATGGCCAATTCACCTAATCTGCACATTTTTTGGACTGTGGGAGGAAAATGGAGCGCCCAGAGGAAACCCACGCAGACACGGGGAGAAAGAGCAAACTCTACACACTCACTAATGCATGCCCCTCAAACATGGTTTGCACATTATTACCATGAAAAGTCTTCTATGGTTATCCTAGAGGTGATAACTTAAATATAAATATAGAAAACATTAAAACACTGATATGCCATAGCCAAATATTATCAGAAAAATGCAAGAAACAAACAGGACAACAAATCAGATCCAGGAATTTGTAGGGTGATTAGCATGCTTTCAGTAACAAATGATTTGCTAGAAGGAATCAAGAGAAATGAGATTATTTCAATATCCAACAATGAGTGAACTGACAGAGAGCGACGTGAACATTTGAAAATGTTTTAATGATGATGGAGTAGGCGATCTAGGGGTCTAAAATGGTAACAGTGTGTTTGCGTTGGTTGTTAGAAAAGGTAACAGAGCCGAATGCCCATATGTTCCAGTTTCCCTTATCTCAGTAAATCTCAGATAAAAGCTGGTCAGAGGCAGGGGATTTACAACACTCGTGGTGTGGGCCTGGAGTGTTTTCAACACCGACCTATCAAACCTCGAAGCTACCAAGTCAAAGAAACAGACTTCTAATCCATCCAGACCTCCTCCCATGATCTCCCCACACCTTATTATTCCCTCCTTTCTGCCTTTCTCCCACTCTGAACAAGACATTTCTCAACAGAAATACAGGTCTCTTTAAGGATCAAACAGATTGAGAACTTAAGAGCTTTGTACTTAAGAGCTGAGTTCTCCGAAGGGCTCTTGTGTCACAATGGTAGTGTCTGTATGTCTGACCCAGAAGGCCTGGGCTCAAGACTTATCTGCTCCAAAGCAATATCATAACATGGCTGAACAGATTGAACAAAAAAAGTGTCTGAAAAAAAAAATCTGAGTTCTTCTTTTGCCTCTGGTGGGCAGTATTTGTAGTTTATTTGTTGAATTTGTTAAATGGGTGATTTGGTGGTTGGTGCATCCAAGAAACAGAGCTGAGTTGTTCCCCACTGGAAGTGAATCGTAAATATTTTCAGAACTGGATTTAACAGACTTGGATTCCAAAGAAGAACTGAACATAATAATCTAATATATGGACAGAATTTACTAAAGGATGACTGGTTGGGAACCTAAGGTATTTTAATATTTGATACATTTAATAAGATGGATAATCAGTTGAGAGGATTACATTCTGGAGTTTGAGAGGCGATATATAAAGGGTTAAAGAAATTCAAATCAGAATTTCCAGAACGTGTGCTGGTGTTTAAACTATTAGATCACTCACAAACCTTGTATGAAGTATTTTGGTTTTGCCAGGTATTTAATTTCATGGCAATGACTCTTATTTTGAAGAAATGGCTGCTGCCCTAAATGATTTTTTTCAGGACACAATTATTTCTAGGTACCTCTGCAAGACATGTTTGGAGTTCTTAGTAGGGTCAGATACATTAGGGACATTTAAGCAACTCTTGGATAGGCACATGGATGATAGTAAAATGTGGGATATGTAGGTTAATTTGATCTGAGAGTAGGATAAAAGGTCGATACAACATTGAAGGCCAAATGGCCTGTACTGTGCTGTACTGTTCTATGCTCTGTAATGATATGCAGAACTGAAGATTACATGATTACTGATTCTCAAAGTTGAAGGCACTTAGTTGCAGGTGTCCATATAAGGATGGAATTGCTGAAAAAGGGTTTTGAGAAAAGTCATTTCTTTAGCAGATTTCCAAATGAAGGAAACATGCTGGCTTGGAGTGACAGCCAACAATGAACAAACTAGAGTTTTTTTGAGGGAGTCTTAAGAGTGGGTAGAGGGGAACCAGTGTATGTGTTGCATTTGACTTTCAGAAAGCATTCAACAAGGTAACTCGCAAATAGTTGTCGTAAGAACCCAAGGTGTGGAGATAACATGTTGGTATGAACACAGAATTGTCAAATTCACAGTAAGCAGTGAATGGGGATATGGGTTATATTTCAGGTTGGCAAACTGAAACCACTGGGGTCCACATGGATCACTGCCCTGGGACTTCAGCTGCTTACAATATATATTAATGCTTGGAGGAAGGAAGTGAAAATGTACTGTAACCAAATTTGCAGACAACAAAAAAAGGGGGAAAGACATGTTGTGAACGTAGTACAAAGAGTATACAGAGAGGTATTGATAAGTTAAATGCATGGACAAAAAAATTGGCAAATGGGATATATTGTGGAAAATTGGAAGTTGCTCATTTTGGAAGACAGAACAAAAGAATGCATTATTTAAATAAAGAAAAGCTGCTTAAAGCAGGAGTACAAAGGGACTCACGGATACAAGTGCACAAAACACAGAAAGCTAATACTCAGGTGCAAAGTTAATGTGAGACTGATATTATTGCTGGACTATTAATCTAGAGATCCAGGTAATGTTCTGGGAACCTGAGTCCAAATCCCACCATGACAGATGGTGGAATTTGAATTCATTAATTATCTAGAAATAAGAGTCTAATGATGACCACAAAACTTTTGTCGATTGTCAAAGAAAAATCCATCTGGTTCACAAATGTCATAGACCCTTTGGTCCAACAATCCATGCCAAACATAATCCCAAACTAAACTAGTTCCACCTGCCTGCTCCTGGCCCATATCCCTCCAAACTGTTCCTATTCATGTACTTATCCAAATATCTTTTTAGTGTTGTAATTTTACCAACATCCACCATTTCCTCAGTAGGTTCATTCCACACGTGAACTACGTACGTGTGAAAAATTTGCCCCTAATGTCCTTTTTAGATCTCTCTCCCCTCACCTTAAAAATGTGCCCACAGTCCTTGAAATCACCTGTCCTAGGGAAAAGACAATTACCATTAACTCCATCTGTACCCCTTATTATATTATAAACTCCTGTAAGGTCACCTCTCAACTTCCTACGTTCCAGCAAATAAAAAACAAATCCAGCCTTTCTTTATAACTCAATCCTTCTATACCTGGCAACATCCTGGTGAATCTCTTCTGAACCCTCTCCAAGATTAATAATATCCTTCCTATAACTGGGTAACCAGAACAGGACACAGTATTCCAGAAGAGACCTGGAAACTGCCATCCTTGCCTGGTCTAGCCTACAGCAATGTGGTTGACTCAACTTCCTTCTGGGCAATTTGGGATGGGTGATAAACTTTGGCCTAGCCAGTGATGCCCATATCCCATGGATGAATAAAAACAATTGAATGCTGGTCCTTATTTCAAGGGGTTGGAGTATAAAAGTGGGGAGGTCTTACTGCAACTGTACAAGGTGCTGGTGAGATACATCATGAATGCTGAACAGGTTTGATCTGCTTATTGTAAAGGTCATTGGAGGCGGTTCAAAGAAGGTTCCCTAGGATGATACTCTGTATGGAGGGATTGTCTTCTGAGCAAAGGCTGAAGATGCTAGGGCTCTACTCACTAGAGTTTAGAAGAATGAAAGGTGATCTTATTGAAATATATAGGATTCTTAAAAGCTTAACAGGTAAATGCTGAAAAGCTGCTTCACCTCATGTGAGAGTCTACAACCAGAGGGCATATTCTCAGAACAAAAGGGGCACCAATTTAAGACTGAGAGCAGGAAGAATTTCTTCTCTTAAAAGAGTGTCTTCGGAACTCTTTGCCGCAGAGAGCTGTTGGGGGAAAACGTCCTTGCAAATATGGAGATAGATGGCTTCTTGATCAGTATGGTAATCAAAGGTTATAGGGAAAATGCAGGAAAGTGGACATGAGCAATGTCTGATCAGCCATGATCTTATTGAGTGGCAGTGCTTGGATCAAGAAGTCAAGCTGATTACTCCTGTACCTATTTTTTTTTATGGTCAATAGAATAGTTAATATATGTTTCCAGTGAAATTTCAAATATCACTACGTTAGGAATTGTCTGAGGACGAGCAGTCAAGTATTTGAACTAGATCGTGAAACCGATGGCTTTGAGGGTGAATACGATAAGTACGAACAGCAAGAAAATGTTGTGGTATTGGCCAAAGATTTAAGTTGACCAATGGGCATTGTGTTGATTGTAGTTGCGTCTCAACAGTATATAGTGTCCATTGGTGAACTGTTATTTGGGAATCCTGAACAAGGCAGAAAAAAAACATGTCAAAGAACACAAAAGCTCTACCAGCTTTTGAATCAATAATGATAATCTGTTACCGTCCTTAAAAACGCTGACATCATCCAGGGTAGCATATCATTATTATTCAGTAAATCTTTGGTTAAAAATAAATTATAATAGGTTTGCACATGGAGAATTATAAAACATTTGTATTTGGTAAAGCAGGATACTTGCAGTTCACTAATTAATCTATTCTGTGGAGAAAATGTCATGAATGGTGGTGAAATTAAACAACTCACTGGAGGAGAAGCCTCTACAAATATCCTCATCATTAATGATTGAAGAGCCAACACGTCAGTCCAAAAGACAAGGCAGAAGCATTCGCAGCAATCTTCAGACAGAAGAGCAGAGTGGATAATCCATCTCAATCTCCTTCACAAGTCCCCAGCATCAAGATCCTTGTCTTTAATCAATTTGATTTACTCCATGTGATATCAAGTAATGTTGGATGCACAGGATTCTACAAAGGCTACAGGCTCTGACAATATTCTAACAATAGGACTGAAGACTTGTACTCCAGAACCTGCTGCTCCTCCAACCAAGATCTTCCAGTACAGCTAATGCACTGGCATGCACCTGACAAATGTGAAAAATTGCCCAGCTACGTCCCGTACAAAAGAAAGCAGGACAAATACCACGTAGCCAATTATCTCCCCATCAGAATACTCTTGATCATCAGTAAAGTGATGGAAGTTGTCCTCAAAGTTCTATCAAGCAGCACTTGCTCAGCATTAATCTGCTCAGTGATGCCCAGTTTGGGTAGTACCACAGCTCCTTTACAGGCTTGGTTTAAGCATGAACAAAAGAGCTAAATGCAGAGGTGAGGCAAGAGTGACAGAACTTGACATCAAGACTACATTTGACCCAGTGTGGCATCCAGGAGTCCTAGCAAAACAGGAATCAATGGGAATTAGGGGACAAACTGTTGGAGTCATATCTAGCACATCAGAAAATGGTCGTGGATGTTGGAGTTCAGTCATCGCAGCTCCATGACATCTCAGTAGGAGTTCCAGGCCCAACCATTTTTAGATGCTTCATCAATGAACTTCTCTCCAGCATAAGGTCAGAAGTGAAGATATTCATCAATGATTGCAATAATATGGATCACCATTTGCGATTCCTCAGATACTGAAGTAGTCCATTACCAAATACACAAGATTGAGTCAATAACCAGGCTTGAGCTGATAAGTGACAAGTAACATTTGCACCACACAAATGACAAGCAATGGGCAGCACGATGGCTCAGTGGTTAGCATTGCTGCCTCAAAGCATCAGGGTTCTGGGTTCAATTCCAAGCCTTGGGCGACTGTCTGTGTGGAGTTTGCACATTCTCCCAGTGTTTGTGTGGGTTTCCTTTGGATGCTCAGATTTCCTCCCACAGTCCAAAGATGTGCAGGTCAGGTGAACTGGTCATGTTAAATTGCCCGTAGTGTTAGGTGCACTAGTCAGAGGGAAATGGGTCTAGGTGGGTTACTCTTCATAGGGTCAGTGTGGACTTGTTGGGTCGAAGGGCCTGTCGGGAAACTAATCTAATCATGTCCAATAGGAGACAAACTAACCACTGCCCTTTGACATTCTATGGGGCTGCCATCACTGAATCCTTCACTATCAACATCCTGGAGGTTACCATCAACCAAAAACTTAACTGGACTCTCCATTTAAACACAGCAGCAACAAGAGAAGGTCAGAGGCTAGAAGTACTCAGGCAGGTAACTCACCTCCTGACTCCCCAAAGCTTGGCCACCATCAAGAAAGGCACAAATTAGGAGTGTGATGGAATGCTCCCCAATTACCTGGATATGCAGCTCCAACAATATTCAAGGAGCTTGATACTAACCAGGACAAAGCAACCCACCTTGACTGACACCACCTCCATAAGCATCCACTCCCTCCACCACTGACTTTCAGTAGCAGTATGTAATATTTGCAAGATGCACGGCAGAAATTCACTGAAGTTCCTTAGAAAGCACCTTCCAAACTACTTCCATCTTGAAGGACAAGGGCAGCAGATACATTGGCACACCACCATCTGCAAGTTCCCCTCACCGGCCTGATATGGAATATATTGCTGCTATTTGTCCGTGGGTCAAAATCCTGGTATTCCCTCCCGAATAGCACAGAGGGTCCACCTACAGCACATGGATTGCAACAGTTGAAGAATGTAAATCACCACCTCCTCCTTAAGGGTATCGAGGGACAGCAGCTCATGCTCACCCATATCCTACGTGTGTAAATAAAAAAAAACCTGGAGTTCCTTGTCAAGAGATCCAAGAGGTAATACTTACCTTTGTAGATAGAAGTCTGGCTGACACAATTAAAGAATTTGTGTGTACCTCCACACAAAAACACGACCATTAAAGGGATGGTGGAGCTGTGGATAAAGAACATGAATCCTTTGTGGAACAGATTACATCGCAATGCGATATGTATATTTAATATTTTAAGATACTACAACACCCGTTAAAAGTTCCTTTAGTACAGAAATTGAATTGAACCCGTGGTATCCAAGGATCTGAAAATTTGGAATAAAGATTGGAATGTCTACTGATTACATTTTGTAGATTTGTTGACAAGGTTTAGCATATCCACTATAATAAAAATCAAGTGCAGATCGAGTATAATGAACAAAACTATGAAAAAGTGGACACACCCAGGCCTTGGGTCACCAATAAAATCCTGAACAGATAATGAAGGTGAATTTGTGAACAATAAATTTTAGGGCATGTGTAAGAACTTAAATGTTAAAGTAATACATCCTGTGACAGAAAGCCCATTCAGCAATTGTTTGTGCAAAAGGAAGCATGCAGTACTGAGTTTAGTTTAGTTTAGATTACAGTGTGGAAACAGGCCCTTCGGCCCAACAAGCCCACACCGACCCACCGAAGCGCAAACCACCCATACCCCTAACCTAACACTATGGGCAATTTAGTATGGCCCATTCACCTGACCCAGCACATCTTTGGACTGTGGGAGGAAACCGGAGCACCCGGAGGAAACCCACGCAGACACGGGGAGAACGTGCAAACTCCACACAGTCAGTCGCCTGAGGCAGGAATTGAACCCAGGTTTCTGGCGCTGTGAGGCAGCAGTGCTAACCACTGTGCCACCGTGCTGCCTACTTTTGGGATGCTGCATAAAATACCAGCAGATCAGTTAAATTTTGAGTTACAAATGGCATAGACATGTGTAGTACATGCAAAAGGCCAAGTAAACTTATTGGACATGATGGGGAATCTATCACAATACAATGTCAGAATTAGACTATCAAGATCCATTCCTTACTAGTGGTGGAGGTAAGTTAAGAATCGTTAGTCTCAAAAAATGTGACAAAGTGTTAATGAGGCACCATATAGAACCTAGAACAATACAGCGCAGAACAGGCCCTTCAGCCCTCGATGTTGCGCTGACCTGTGAACTAATCGAAGCCCGCCCCCCCACACCATCCCATCATCATCCATATGCTTATCCAAGGACTATTTAAATGCCCCTAATGTGGTTGAGTCAACTACACTGGCAGGCATGGCATTCCTCACCCTCACACTCTGAGTAAAGAACCTGCCTCTGATGTCTGTCTTAAATCTATCACCCCTCAATTTGTAGCAAGCTGACGTCATCATCCTAGGGGAAAAAAAAACTTCCACTGTTGACTCTAGCTAATCCTTTGATTATCTTGTGTACTTTGTATTTCCACAAGTTCAACAATTTGGAACTACTAGGGCAGGACTTAAGAGCTCAGGAAATACATACTGCCTCTGAAGAACATGAAAAAAAAACTTACTTCATTTGTCTAAAGTTCACAGGTAGTTTACCAGCAAGGAGACTTAGATAGCCACGATAATGCGGTGAACTGAAGTCTGCAGGAAAATATTAAAACCAGCTAAAAATCCAAGATAAGGGACAAGAAGTGAGGACAATAGTTTGAAAGCAGAGAGTAAAGAACTAGAAATCTCTGTTTCAGCACTAATTGAGGAAGAAAAGGTGCTGTACAGTAGAGAGGATTTCTTCTAAAAGTCTTGATACAAGTATTAGAGAAAAATCTCAACGTGAGGAAAGAGGCCACATCTGGACAAGGCAACAGGGTTTCATGGCGATTACACAGCATTCTCGGACAACAATGATTGGGAAGTGTTTGTAGAATGGAGGATAGGGTGATAAAATAAACTAAAAGAAAGAGTTACAGAATTGGAAAGAAGATGAAGTTTATTCCAAAAATTGACGCCAGAGTTCAACTTTCTTTGTCACATTGGGAAGTGAACAAGGACAGCAACAATAAGTAATAGAACTAGGTTGGGAGTCAGTAACCAGTTCCAAGGAAAAACAAAATTCTAGTGTGGCATTACTGGAATGCAGGCAAGTGAATGATTGATGAATAGTTGTCTGCTTTTCCTGAAAACTAGGTAATTAGTTTGAACTGGAACTCAAAGTATAAAAACTATCAAGTCGGCTAAATACAACAGTATGACTATAAAGCCGGTCTGGAGGTATGACTTAAAATTGATAATATTTAAAGAAGGTATTTAGTACTACATTCAAAAAAAGGGAACAGGAGTTTTCTTAAAATTATGGGGCACAACTGAAACATATTACTTGCACTTGCTCTAACATGTAGAAACATAAGGGTACTTCACAGGTCTTGAGGATCTAGTGTGTAGGACAGGAAGAAGCTGTGAAACATGCTCACGATAACTTCCTTGACCAGTACATTTTCAGAGTCGAGTGTTTGGTGCTGGAAAAGCGAAGCCGGTCAGGTAGCATCCGAGGAGCAGGAGAATCAACGTTTCGGGCTCTTCATCCGGAACTTTCTGCCAGTACATTTCCAGATCAATTGTGAAAGAAGCTTAGCTGGATCTGAATTTTAAAGCTTGATATGAACCAAAGTTTTTCTTGTGGAAAATGGAGAAAATCAAGGAACAATTTTAAAGTAAAATTTCTAAATTTGGATGAGAACTGACTTCCAG
The DNA here is from genome assembly GCF_047496795.1 of Chiloscyllium punctatum. Classification (NCBI taxonomy): domain Eukaryota; kingdom Metazoa; phylum Chordata; class Chondrichthyes; order Orectolobiformes; family Hemiscylliidae; genus Chiloscyllium; species Chiloscyllium punctatum. The sequence continues at coordinate 44,106,503 of NC_092752.1, read as the reverse complement.
GGCAAGAGTGGAAGTCTAACCAAGGTAAAATGGAAGCAAAACCTGACAAAAAAAAATGATATTGGAATGCTAAGTCTCCTTTAGAAATGAGATATTTGGTTCAGTACCTTCTAACAAGGAAGAGGAAGGAAAGAATATGACAAATGAGGTTTGAAAAGAGGATGCATGTATGGTGGCATGGTGGCTCAGTGGTTAGCACTGCTGCCTCACAGCACCAGGGTCCCAGGTTCGATTCCAGCCTTGGGTGACTGTCTGTGTGGAGTTTGCACATTCTCCCTGTGTCTGCATGGGTTTCCTCCCACAGTCCAAAGATATGCAGGTCAGGTGAATTGGCCATGCAGAGGGTCTGGGTGGGTTACTCTTCGGAGGTTCGGTGTGGACTTGTTGGGCCAAAGGGCCTGTTTCCACGCTGTAGGGAATCTAATCTAATGTCTAGTTAATTCTTCATGCAAGAATTTTTCCAGCCTCCAAACGGTCTGAGACCAAACATTTGACCCCACAGAGGTTCCGACACAGACTCTGTAGGATTTGCCAAGGAAGTGTAGACTTCTAAAGGGGAATGCCCAGCTCCCTGGGACTTCTGAAAATTGGATAGTTTCAAATTACTTAGATTAGATTACTTACAGAGTGGAAACAGGCCCTTCGGCCCAACAAGTCCACACCGCCCCGCCGAAGCGCAACCCACCCATACCCCTACATTTACCCCTTACCTAACACTACGGGCAATTTATCATGGCCAATTCACCTGATCTGCACATCTTTGGACTGTGGGAGGAAAACGGAGCACCCGGAGGAAACCCACGCAGACACGGGGAGAATGTGCAAACTCCACACAGTCAGTCGCCTGAGGCGGGAATTGAACCCAGGTCTCTGGCGCTGTGAGGCAGCAGTGCTAACCACTGTGCCACCGTGCCGCCCTACTTACTTGAGTAGTTACCAAGGAAACATTATACAGAAAGAGTCTAGTCCATCACATGGGTAACAAAACCCTGATTCTACCAATCTATTTCTCTGGCATCCATTCCAGCCGTCTCTTAAACCGACCTCCAAATTCTATCCAACTAGACTCACCCACAAAATGTTCCAACCACTCACTCATCCTTCCCCCAACAGCTGAGAACTGCTACTGACCTGACTACATCTCAACCCACATACCCATTCACCCACCTGACTTCATCCACATGTTGTCCTACAACCTCACCTGTTATCCTGTCCACCTCCTGCTCAACCAGGCTTGCCACCCTCCCCACCTCCAACCTACCAACTTACCTCACCTATCTATTCAATTACATCATCATCCATCTATTCATTCATCCAGTAACACGCTGAGAAGGGTCGGCACCTTTTAAGTAGTCAGAGTGGTACAGAGAGTGTGCCTGCTACATGAATTCTCTTTGCTGCTGTTTCCAAGAATTACCGTTTTAAGGAAGTTCTTCAGGTTCCTTACTTAAATGGGCAGACAGATTGTATGCTGGCAAATATGGGTAATTCAGTCTAGTTAGCCTCATACATAGGGGTCCTATCCCTGATCTGAATATTTGGGTCAGGAAATTGAGAGGAGAAGGAAACAAAAAAATACGTTTGGCAAAGGGAGAATATTAGAACAGAATGGCAGTAAACATGAAAGAAAACCCAAAAAACCCAAGCAACATCTAAATAGTAAGAGGTGGAATGTGTTATTAGAGAAAAAGACAGTGACATATGCTTAGAGTTGCACAAGGGCAGACTACATAGTAAGTTGGATTGGTGTTTACTAAAGGAAGAGGATGCTGACAAAATATTGATAGAAATGGAAATGGTAAAGGAGACAGATGTCTGGAGAAAAATTGATAGGCAGGATTCACTCAGCAGGTTCACTCTGCTCAGAGTATTTAGGTCACCTGGTCTGATGGCTTGGACCCTAGGTTCCTAAGGGAATATGGATGCAGATAAGGGAATGATTTGTGATAATCTTCAGCTCATTTCTATATACAGAAGAGATGTCAATGACTTGTACAGTAGCAAAAGTGATACTTGTTCAGTGAGAGTAACCGTCCTTAACATTAGGGCAATGCTTAATGGGGTTAATTTAATTCAACATTAAACAGCCCTGGAAAACTGAAGTCAACGGGCATCAGTTGGAAAACATCAGTTGGCGTCATATCTATCACATAGAACATACTATGAATAGACCTGGACAGCATTCATGTTTGTTCTAATAAATCACAAGTACCAGTCATACTACAAAGATGTCAGGCAATGACCAGGTAAACAAGAGAGAATTTAACAATCTCCCCTTTTAATGGCATAATCAATGATGAATCCCCCGTCCTACATCCTGGGGGTATCAATGACTAGAATCTAAACTAGGCCAGCTACAGAGACAATGTGCTGACAAGAACAGATTAGAAGCTGGGGATTCTAATTCACTTCCTCACTCAAACCCTGTCCATCATTAACAAGGTACGAGTCAAGTGTGATGAAACTATACTCTCTAATTTCCAAGATACAAGCAGTCCAACAATATGCAAGCTGTTCAACATCACCATCCAACACAAAGCATTCTGTTTTATTGACGTCTTACCTCCAAACTTAAACATTCACTCCCTCCATCACTGATGCCTGGTGGCGGCAATGGATGTCATCTACATGAGGCACTGCAGTAATTTGCCAAGACAAATTTGAGTTACCTGACAAACCCACAACCTCAACAACCTAGAAGGAAAAGAGCTGCAGATTCCTCTAAACCATGCACTATCCGAGCTTGAAATCATAACGCAATCTGCACTGTTGATGAGCCAAAGTCCTGGAACTCCTTCCTAACAGAGCTAGACATGTGACTATGCCAGACACATTACAGCTGCTTAAGAAGTCTTCTCAAATGAAACAAAGGATCAGCAACAAATGAAAAGCAAAAACTTGTAAATTAAGTCACTATCTCACAAAAGAAAGTTTAAAAAGGTTAAAGACATTCTTAGTAACTATGAATCCATTAGTTTAATATTAGTGGTGGGTAAAGTTTTAGAAATGACAATCAGAGAAAAAAAAAAGAGGGGTTTAAATTATTTAATTTAACCAGCATGGATGCACTAAAGGCAAATTGTATTTTATGAGTCTCATTGAATTATTTTGATGCCTAACATAAATTAATGATGACTGTCACAGATTGTTATAATGGAATTGTCACCGATATTTCTTACAAAGCCTTTGACGAAGTATAATTAAATGACTTGGCTGTTGGAATCCAGATTGAAGTGACAAAGATTTTTGATGATGCAAAACTTGGAGATTTGTAAACAGATGACATTAAGTGGTTGCAACAGGAAGGGGGCAGGCTCAGCAGACAAGCAAAAGACAGAACCGAATACAGAAGCAATAGGTTGTACATTTTCATCGAAGAGATGGGTGGAGGTAATATAGACTTAACAGCCAAGTTGTAAAGAATGCATGGACATGCTCAGGAATCTGAATACTCAGGTGCATGGCTCTTTGAAAGTGATGGTATATATTGACAGAGAGAAAAGCAGATTGGATCTTAGGCTTCATAAATAGAGGTCTGAGTGCAAATGCAGGAAGCTTAAAGTGAAACTTTATAAAGCTCTGTTAAATCACACTTAGATCACTGTTTCCAGATCTTCTCATTTTACATTAGGGAAGATGTAGGCCTTGAGTGGGTACAGAGGAGATCTTCCAGAATGATACCAGGGTTCCCATCTATTTTAGGTTACTTTCAGATTGAAGGCAAATAGAGGAAATCTTTGCAAACCACAAACTAGAAGAACAGTTCAAAGTTTTTAACTCAATGTTTAAAAACTAAGTAATTAAAATAGAGTGGCCAGGCCAGGAGATGTGTTGTAACTGCACGATGTGGAAGCTGGTGGTCATATGTGGTTCACAGTGACTTCTGTAGCAAATGTTGAGAAACTCTGACTAAGAGTTGATGAGCTGGATTAGGGAAGGGAGAGCTCCCTGGACACTGTGCTTCAGAAGACATTCACACTCTTTAGATTAACAATCCCAAGCTTGGTTAGCGCTCGGGGGTGACAGGTATCGAGACAGAGGTTAAAACAATGACTGCAGATGCTGGAAACCAGATTCTGGATTAGTGGTGCTGGAAGAGCACAGCAGTTCAGGCAGCATCCAAGTAGCTTCGAAATCGACGTTTCAGGCAAAAGCCCTTCATCAGGAATAAAGGCAGTGAGCCTGAAGCGTGGAGAGATAAGCTAGAGGAGGGTGGGGGTGGGGAGAAAGTAGCATAGAGTACAATGGGTGAGTGGGGGAGGGGATGAAGGTGATAGGTCAGGGAGGAGAGGGTGGAGTGGATAGGTGGAAAAGGAGATAGGCAGGTAGGACAAGTTCGGGCAAGTCAAGGGGACAGTTACTGAGCTGGAAGTTTGGAACTAGGGTGAGGTGGGGGAAGGAGAAATGAGGAAACTGTTGAAGGTATCGAGACAGGTAGATGGAGCTGATTATCTTATGTTTCAATCAAGTCACCTGTCAACTTTCTCTCTGACAAAAACAGCCTCAAGTCGCTCGGCCTTTCCTCACAAGACTAGATACCTGAAAGTTGCCAACCAGGTTGATAGTGCTGTTAAGGCAGCTTACGGTGTGTTAGATTTTATTGATAGAGGGATTGAGTTCCGGAGCCGTAATATCATGCTGCAGCTATACAAAACGCTAGTGCGGCCACACTTGGAATATTGTGTACAGTTCTGGTCCCGCCATTTCAGGAAGGATGTGGAAGCATTGGAAAAGGTGCAGAGGAGATTGACCACGATGCTGACTGATCTGGAGGAAAGGTCTTATGAGGAAATGGTGAGAAACCTGGGTCTGTTCTCATTGGAGAAAAGAAGGCTAAGGGGGGGGATTTGATAGAGGCATACAAGATGATCAGAGGATTCGATAGGGTAGACAGTGAAAGTCTTTTTCCGACGATAATGACATTAGCTTGTGCGAGGGGGCATAACTACAAACTAAGGGGTGATAGATTTAAGACAGATGTCAGAAGCAGGTTCTTTACTCAGAGTGGAAAGGGCATGGAATGCCCTGCCTGTCAATGTAGTCAACTCAGCCACATTAGGGAGATTTAAACAATCCTTGGATAAGCACATGGATGATGATGGGATAGTGTAGAGGGATGGGCTTTGATTAGTTTATAGGTCGATGCAACATCGAGGGATGAAGGGCCTGTTCTGTGCTGTATTGTTCTACGTTCTATATTCTATAAGACCTTCCCTCCGTACCAGAAAACATCATAGTAAACCTCCTCTGAACTCTTTCCAAAGCTTCCACATCCTTCCTACAATGCAGAGACCAGAACTGTACGTAACACTCCCAGTGTGGCAGCACCAGAGTTTTGTACAGCTGTTCCAAAAGTGTAGTTGTACTAATAAAAACTAACACACCATATGCCTTCTTAATAGCCCTATCAACCTGGGTGGCAACTTTCAGAGATCTATGTACATGGACACCGAGATCCCTCTGTTCATCTACACTTCAAGAATCTTACCATTAGCCCTGTACTCTTTATTCCTATTGCTCCTTCCAAAGTGAATCACCTCACACTTTTATGCATTAAACGTCATTTTCCATCTCTCAGCCCAGCTCTGCAGCTTATCTATGTCCCTCTGTAACCTACAACATCCTTCTGCACTGTCCACTACCAACCATAGTGTCATCCACAAACCCATCCTTCTACACCCTCATCCAGGTCATTTATAAAGATGTCAAACAGCAGTGGCCCCAAAACAGATCCTTGAGGTACACCACTGGTAACTGAACTCCAGGATGAACATTTCCCATCAACCACCTTCCTCTGTCTTCTTTCAGAGAATGAATTTCTGATCCAAACTGTTAAATCACCCTCAATCCCATGTCTCTGTATTTTGTGCAATGGCCTACCCTGGAGAACCTTATCAAATGCTTTACTGAAATCCACATACACCACTTTATCCTCATCCACCTGCTTGGTCACCTTCTCAAAGAACTCTAAAGGTTTGTGAGGCACGATCTACCCTTCATAAACTGTGTTGACTACCCTAATCAACTTATTCCTTTCTAGATGATTATAAATCCTATCTCTTATAACCTTTTCCAATACTTTACCACAAACAAAGTAAGGCTCAAGTCTATAATTACCAGGGTTGTCTCGACTCCCCTTAAACAAGGGGAGGACATTGGTTATCCTCCAATCTTCTGACACTATTCCTGTAGCCAATCATGACAAAGGTCAAAGCCAAAGGCTCAGCAATCTCCTCCCTGGCTTCCCAGAGTCCAGGATAAATCCTATCCGGCCCAGAGGACTTATCTATTTTTACTGTCGAAGAGCAGAATTGGAAATGGACTAGCCATATTCTATAAGACTATGGCTAGTCCATTACCCAGTTCTATTCCCCATTTCTCTGTCTCCTCTCATTCAGCCAATTTCATATCCATGCTATTACTGCCCTTTCTTTCCGTGAGCTCTAAATTGGTTATCAAGTCTGTCCTGTGGCACTTTATCAAATGTGTGCATGCCACATCAAAAGCATTAACCTCAGCAACCATTCCTGAAATCTCATCAAAAAGCTCAGGCAAGTTAATTAAGCATGAGTTTTCCTTAATAAATTCATGCTGGCTTTCCTTAATTAATCTACATTGAGCTAATTAACTATGAATTCTATTCAGGATGCTTTTCACTATTGTGCCTAAACTGACTTTACCTTACATACTTTATGAACAAGTGTGTAACATCTGCAATTGTCCCACTTTCTCATATCACATCGGAGCTTACACAAGTTTTAAAAAAAGGCAAATGGTTCTGCTATGTTGGCTCTCAATATTAGATGCATCTTACTGGGTTTTGTCATCTTATAATCATCCTTAACAATTTCAAACTCTTCAAGGTCTGAAATACCTCTTCTTCACAATGATCTACACAGTATCTTCTTCCTGTGTAAAGACAGTTAGAACACATTGATTTGATAATTTAGCCAAGTGCCCACATGCATGTTAGAAACCACCTTTCTGGTCCCCAATCAGCCTACTCCTGCTTTCATGACACATTGACTATTAACACACTGTTTGACCTCATTTCACGTAGCTGTCAGACTCTTCTTTATATTGTCTGTTTGTTTCTCTTAATTTTTCAATTCCTTTCAGAACCTCCTATTTTGAGCACAATTTTCAGTTGTGAAAATTATCCACCTGAGAGCTGTCCAAACCAATGATTCTTCTTCATACTAATCTCCACCTGCTTTGTTGTCCAGAGAGCTCTGGATTGTTTCTCCTACCGTTACATAAAAACATAAGAAATGTGAGCAATAGTCAGCCATTCAGTCCTTTGAGCCCACTCTGCCACTGGTCCTCTACTTCAACACAGTACATGGGGGCACCCATCCCAAAATCCACAAACCACCCTTGAAAATACATCCACGGGATAATTAATTCAAGTTGTTTCTACAAATAGAATGGAAGAAAATTATGATGAGCCACTACTCCAGTTGCAGACTGGTTTTCCTGGAATAGAATCCAGACAGTGTGGAAACAGGCCATTTGGCCCAACAGGTCCATACCATCCCTCCAAAGAGTATCCCACCCAGACCCATTCCCCTATTCTACATTGCCCATGACTAATGCACCTAACCTACATGTCCCTGAACACTGTGGGCAATTTAGAGTGGCCAATTCACATCTTTGGACTGTGGGAGGAAATCAGAGCACCCAACGGAAACCCATGCAGACATGAAGAGAATGTGCAAACTTCACACAGACAGCTGCCTGAGGTTGGAATCAAACCTGGGTCCCAGGAGCTGTGAGGCAACAGTGCTAACCACTGAGTCACTTTGCAGTTTTCTAACATGTATGCCATTAAGAGGTTCATTGTGAGCCTTTCAGCAGCAAATCTAGGACAGAATCAGCTGTGATTAGAGGAGTGAGTGCATGGCAGCATACAGTGAGACACGAGAAAGTAGATCCAGGAATGGGAAGCAATGGAGAGCAAAGCCAGTGAAGCTATGGACTATTACTTTCATCACATTTCAAACGTCTGATATTATCAATGAGTTGAAGTGCAGTGGCTTGTTAGAAACAAACATGCAACAGTTTAGCTGTGAAGGTTTTTTGCATTTAGAAATATATCAGTTATTTTTACAAAACTGTATACGTTACTAATTTATGCCTGTTAAAATGCCAATTTAAATACTGTCGTGTCCAGGAAATTAATTCTTTCCTTGTTTGTTTTGGCTTTCATCTTAAACAATAAGTGATGATTACTGGGAATATTGATTAATTCTTCTAATTCTATGCCTGTGAGAGTCCCCATATATTAACACAAATATAAAATATATTGTTACCAAGTGATGACATCACCTAATGAAGGAGGAGTTAGGGAAGCTGAAAAATAACTTCTGAAAAATAAAACTCGAGAAATAGCAAAAGGAGCTTTAGCCCTGCTCCGTTTTCCTGCACTATACCTGTATCCCTGAAGCTTTTAATATCTATAAATCCATCAGTTTTGAACATATTTAATTATTGAGCCTCCACAGCCCTCTGGCACACAATTCAAAAGACTCACCACCCTCCAAATGAAGAAATGTTCCCCTCATTTCAGTACTAAATGGCTAGCCTGTGCTTCAGAAACTGTGTATCCTGGTCCCAAACACCCCATTAAGGCAAACCTTCACCTCAGGAGTGGAGCTGAATGGGACCAAGCTGGAGGGCAGCCTGGGAAAGTGAGACCTTCGGATTCTGAGTACAACTAAGGGTAGGGATCTGAAAAGTGACATCACAGGAAGACTGTGATTTGATTGGCTAATAGAGAATGTATGTTAAATTGGAATCTGTGTTATATTATTGGTTTTAACTTTGCAGTCAGATTGAGATAACAAGCAGAGATACAAATAAATTTTAAAATTCTTTTAAAAACCAAATTCAAAACTAGTTAAATAAATAAGGACAGAGGGTCAGGTGATGAGTTGTTCTTGCATGATGTGGATGCCATTGTGGTTCCCAGAGACTCTGTCTATAGTAAAAGTTGGTTTATTGAAGAGCTCCTGGCGAATCGCATAAGTAGGGCTATAGACAGGAATTTAAATTAAATGGAGGGTGTGGGGGGAGGGTTCAATTGTCAGGTAAATTAGAAAACCCAAATTAGAGGAGGAAGTAAGAGTGCAGGTTAAAAGCTAAAAATCACACAACACCAGGTTATAGTCCAACAGGTTTATTTGGAAGCACTAGCTTTCAGAGCGCTGCTCCTCCATCAGGTGGTGCAGCGCTCTGAAAGCTAGTGTGCTTCTAAATAAACCTGTTGGACAATAACCTGGTGTCGTGTGATTTTTAACTGAGTCCTAATAGTTTGCTTAGTACCTTTTCCCTATCGATGTTGATTATTCTAATAAACTCCACTTCTGTCCAAGGGTGGAATCGAACTAAGGTCCCTGGCACTGTGAGACAGCAGTGCTAACCGCTGAGGCATTTTACTTTTTTTGCATTTGAATATTTGAAGAATTGGCTAGCGTGAGTTTTCTTAAACTTATGTTCACTCACAGAATGGGTATCTCTGGCTAGACCAGCAGTTATTGACTAGTGGGATAAAAATTAACCACGTTGCTATGGATCTGGAATCACATGTAAGCCAGACCAGGTAAGGATGACAGATTTCCTTCCCTAAAACAAAGGAAGGACATTTGTGAACAAGGTTAGTTTTTTCGAACAATCAACAATGCTTTCATTATCATTCTTCAATCCTCAATTCTGGATTTTTTAAATTGAATTCAAGTTCCACCTTTTGTGATGGCAAGATTTGAAGCCAAATCCCCAGAAGTCTAGTTGAGTTTCTGGATTAATAGTCCATTGATAATACTACTCGACCATTGTCTGGCCATGCAGTTCAGTTTCTATTTCCACTCTTGATTATCAACAAAATTGGTGGGAGCGGCACTTGACAGTGCTTGAGTAGATTTGGCAAATCCAATAAGAATAATCTTATGACTGATAGTCAGTTTGGGTTATTATTATAGCCCTGACCTCATTACAGTCTTGGTCCTAACATTATTCTAACACCTTATTCCTTATCCTGTTTGTAAATTAACCTAAATATGTGATACTTAATATACTAACCAAACAAGTCCATACTGACCCTCTGAAGAGTAACCCATTCCCGTACCCTATTATTCTACATTTACCCCTGACTGATGTACCTGACCTACACATCCTTTAACATTATGGGCAATTTAGCATAACCCATCTGCATATCTTTGGGTTGTGGGAGAAACCTACGCAGACAAAGGGAGAAGGTGTAAGCTCCACACAGACAGTCGCCCGAGGCTAGAATTGAACCTGGATCCCTGGCACTGTGAGGCAGCAGTGCTAACCACTGAGCCACTCTGCTGCCCAGTGGTACATACACATATTTGATATTACTGCCCTCTAAACATTCACCTAATCACACTTCAATCTGATTTTTTGCAATGACAGGGTCCCCCTGAACTATCCACTGTTTTCACTGGGGGATGGGGGTAATTATGGTTTGGGGGTTAGAAGGGGTGTGCCCCAAATCACATATTTCGGTTCATGGAGGCAGCTTCCTATAGACAGCAGCTGCCCCCACATGTGTCAGATAAATGGATTTTTTTTGTTTGGCAAGATGTAAGTGGTGGGGTGCCACAGGGTTCAGTCCTCAGGGCAAACTATTTACAATCTACATTAAATACTTGGAAGCAGGGTTAAATGTAGACACGAATCTTTGAAAAAAAATGCATAAACTGATTGGAACTGTTTGGAAAGCAGAAAAAAGGAACTAGAGAATAAAGCTGCGAAACCCAATTGTCAACAGAGCTATTAAAGCAAACAATCAAGTTATCAAGACTTTTGAAATTAGTGTTTTTGATATATTTGAAAGAACTGTTACAGTAATTCTGAAGTTAGATTTATGGTTAACTTTTTTTATTGCCTTGTGGGACACAGTGACAATAGATAATCGACAATAGGTGCAGAAGTAGGCTATTCGGTGCTTCGAGCCAGCACCACCATTCATTATCATCATGGCTGATCATCCACAATCAGTATCTTGTTCCTGCCTTATCCCCATTACCTTTGATTCCACTATCTTTAAGAGCTCTATCCATCTCTTTCTTGAAAGTATCAAGAGACTTTGCCTCCACTGCCTTCTGGGGCAGAGCATTCCAAATATCCACTACTCTCTGGGTGAAGAAGTTTCTCCTCAACCCTGTTCTAAATGGCCTACCATTTATTTTTAAACTGTGTTCTCTGGTTCTGAACTCACCCATCAGCGGAAACATGCTTCCTGCCTCCGGAGTGTCCAATCCTTTAATAATTTTATACATCTCAATCAGATCCCCTCTCATCCTTCTAAACTCAAGTCTACACAAGCCCAGTCACTCTAATCTTTCAACATATGATAGTCCCGCCATTCCGGGAATTGACCTCATGAACCCATGCTGTACTCCCTCAATTGCCAGAATGTCCTTCCTCAAATTTGGAGACCAAAACTGCACACAATACTCCAGGTGCAGTCTTACCAGAGCACTGTACAGTTGCAGAAAGACCCCTTTACTTCGATACTCCAGCATGCCATTAGCTTTCTTCACTGCCTGCTGTACCTGCATGCTTGCTTTCATTGACTGATGTACAAGCACACCTAGATCTCACTGTACTTCCACTTTACCAAACTTGACTCCATTTAGATAGTAATCTGCCTTTCTGTTCTTGCCACCAAAGTTATCCTCATTAAACTGCATCTGCCATGCATCCGTCCACTCACCCAGCCTGTCCAAGTCACCCTGTATTCTCATAACATCCTCCTCATGTTTCACCCTGCTATCCAGCTTTGTGTCAACAGCAAATTTGCTAATATTACTTTTAATGCCTTCATCTATATCATTGATGTACATTGTAAACAGCTGCGATCCCAGCACCGAACCTTGTGGTACTCAACTAGTCACTGCCTGCCATTCTGAAAGGGACCCAATACCATGTGCCCTAATTTTATCACTAATCTCCTTTGTGGGACCTTATCAAAGCCTTCTGAAAGTCCAGGTACACTACATCCACTGGCTCTCTCTTATCCACCTTTTTTTGATTAGATTGGATTAGAATAGATTCCTACAATGCAGAAACAGGCCCTTCAGCCCAACTACTCCACACTGACCCTCTGAAGAGTAGCCCACCCAGACCCATTTCCCCCTGACTAATGCGCCTAACACTATTGGCAATTTAGAATGGCCAATTCACCTGACCTGCACATCTTTGGACTGTGGGAGGACACCCAGAACACACCCAGGGAGAATGTGCAAACTCCACAAAGACAGTCACCCAAGGCTGGAATCGAACCTGGGTCCCTGGCGCTGTGAGGCAGCAGTGTTAACCAGTGAGCCACTGTGCCACCCTTAGTTTTGAGGATGTAATCGTCAAAACTAAGTACAATTTCCCCTTCATAAATCCATGCTGAATCTTACCTATCCTGTTACTGCTATCCAAATAAGCAGTATTCATCTTTTATAATTGACTCCAGCATCTTTCGCACTGCTGCCTCACAGCGCCAGAGACCCGGGTTCAATTCCCACCTGAGGCGACTGACTGTGTGGAGTTTACACGTTCTCCCCGTGTCTGCGTGGGTTTCCTCCGGGTGCTCCGGTTTCCTCCCACAGTCCAAAGATGTGCAGGTCAGGTGAATTGCCCATGCTAAATTGCCCGTAGGGTTAGGTAAGGGGTAGATGTAGGGGTATGGGTGGGTTGCGCTTCGGCGGGGCAGTGTGGACTTGTTGGGCCGAAGGGCCTGTTTCCACACTGTAAGTAATCTAAATCTAAAAAAAAAAAAAAAAAAAAAAAAAATTAACGTCAGGCTAACCGGTCTATGATTCCTTGTTTTCTCTCTCCCTCCTTTCTTGAAAAGTGGGACAATGTTAGCTACCCTCAAATCTGCAGGAACTGATCCTGATTTGATAGAACATTGGAAAATGATTACCAATGCGCCCACGATTTCTAGAGCCACCTCCTTAAGTACCCAGGGATGCAGAGCATCAGGTCCCGGGGACTTACCAGCCTTCAGACCTAACAGTCTATCCAACACCATTTCCTGCCTCATATTAATTCCCTTCAGTTCATCCATTACCCTAGGTCCTTCAGCCATTATTACATCTGGGAGATTGCTTGTGTCTTCCCCAGTGAAGACAGATCCAAAGTACCTATTCAAATCTTCTGACATTTCCTTGTTCCCCATAATAAATTCACCCATTTCTGTCTTCAAGGGCCCAATTTTAGTCTTAACCTTTTTTTTTTCTTTTCGCATACCTAAAAAAGCTTTTACTATCCTCCTTTATATTTTTGACCAGTTTGCCTTTGTACCTCATCTTTTCTCCGTGTATTGCCTTTTTAGTTATCCTCTGTTGCTCTTTAAAAGTTTCCCAGTTCTCCGGCTTCCCGCTCATCTTTGCTATTTTATACTTCTTTTTTATCTTTATACAGTCCTTAACCTCCCTTGTCAGACACAGCCCCCCAGCCTTCCCTTAGGATCTTTCTTCCTCTTTGGAATGAACTGACCCTGCACCTTCTGCATAATATCCAGAAATACCTGCCATTGTTGTTCCACTGCCATCCCTGCTAGGGTATTGAACCACTGAACTTTGGCCAGCTCCTCCCTCATAGCTCCATAGTTCCCTTTGTTCAACTGCAATATTGACACTCCCAAGTCTCCCTTCTCCTTCTCAAATTGCAGATTAAAACATCATTTTATGGTCACTACTTCCCAATGGCTCCTTTACCTCGAGGTCCCTGATCAAATCTGGTTCGTTGCACAACACCAGATCCAGAATTGCCTTCTCCCTGGTAGGCTCCAGTACAAGCTGTTCTAAGAATCCATCTCGGAGGCACTCCACAAACTCCCTTTCTTGGGGTCCAGTACCATCCTGATTCTCCCAGTCTACCTGCATGTTGAAATCCCCCATAGTAATTGTAGTAATACCTTTACAACAGGCCAATTTCAATTCCTTATTCAACTTACACCCTACATCCAGACTACTGTTTGGGGCCTGTAGATAACTCCCATTAGGATATTTCTTCCCTTAGAATTTCTGAGCTGTATCCATACTGACTATAACTCCTGATTCTATGTACCCCCTCGCAAGGGACTGAATATCATTCCTCACCGACAGGGCCACCCTGCCCCCTCTGCCCGTCAGTCTGTCCTTTCGATAGCATGTATAGCCTTGAATATTCATTTCCCAGGCCCTATCCACTTGAAGCCACGTGTCAGTTATCCCCATAACATCGTACCTGCCAATTTCCAACTGAGCCTTAAGCTCATCCACCTTATTTTTTATGCTTTGTGCAATCACATGTAATATTCTTAATTTGTTACTCCACTCACCTTTCCTATCAATCCCAATTTCACTTGACCATACTGTATGATCCCTTCTTGAATTTTCTGCTCCATTCTGTTGTCTTTCTTAACTTCTCTTATTCTCACTTTCCCTTTAGCTTCCTTCTTGAATTTCCAGTTTGTCCCCTCTCCCCCCACCACCACCCACTAATTAGTTTAAACACGCCTGTGTTGCAGTGGCAAACCTGCCTGCCAGAAGGCTGGTCCCCCACCTATTAAGGTGTAACCCATCCCTCTTGTATAATTTATCCTTACTGAAAAACATACCCCAGTGATCCAGGATTTTAAATCCTTGCTTCCTGCACTAGTTACTGACCCACACATTCAAGTCCATTATTTCCCTATTTCTGCTCTCTCCAGCTCTCCACATCAAGTGCAACAAAAATCAGGACAATATCCAGGCTTGGGCTGCCAAATAGCAAGTAACACTCATGCCACACAATTCCCAGGCAATGACTATCACCAAAAACAGACAATCTAAAAACCACTCCTTGATATTCAATGGTGTTGCCAGCACTGAATCTCCCAATATCAGCATACTGAAGGCTTACCATTGACCAAAAATCAGCTGAAGTCACCACATAAACACAGTGGCTACAAGAGCAGGTCAGAGGCTAGGAATACTGTGGTGGGTAACTCACCTCCTGACTCCCTAGAATCTGTCCATCATCTGCAAGACACAAGTCAGGAGTGTGATGGAATACCCCCCCACCTGCCTGGATGGGTGCAGCTCCAACAACATTCAAGGAGCTTTACACCATCCAGGAAAAGTAATCCACTTGATTGACACTACATCCACAAGCATTTACTCCATCCACCACCAACCTTCTGAAGCAGCAGTGAGTATTACCTACAAGATGCAATGCATAAAGTCTCCAAAGATCCTCAGCTAGTACCTTCCAAACCCACAACCACTTCCATCTAGATGGACAAGGACAAAGATACATGGGAACATTACCACCTGCAAGTTGCCCTCCAAGACATTGACCAACCTGATTTGCAAACATATTGCCGTTCCTTCACTATTGTTGGGTTGAAATCCTGGAATTCCCTCTCTAAAGGCATTTTGGGTCAACCCACAGCAGGTGGACTGCAGTGGTTCAAGAAGGCAGCTCACCACTACCTTGTCATGGGGAAGGGGAACAGGCAATAAATGCTGGCCAGCCAGTGATGCCCACATCCCACAAATTAAAATAAAGATATGACTCCAACCAGCATAGAGTTTGCCCTCTGATTCCCAATAATTCCAATTTTGTTTGGCTAGAAACAAAAACAGAAGTTGCTGGAAAAGCTCAGCAAGTCTGGCAGCATCTGTGAAGAGAAATCAGAGTGAACATTCTGGGTCCGGTGACATTTCCTCTAAACAGTTCTGAGAAAGGGTCACTGGACCCAAAACGTTAACTTTGATTTCTCTTCACAGATACTGCCAGACCTGCTGAGCTTTTCCAGAACTTCAGTTTGTGTTTCTGATTTCAGCATCCGCAGTTCATTCAGTAATTGGCTGGGGTGGATTTGTCCAGTTTTTTTTTTGCGTACAGGCCTTCTCTGAGCAATTTTCCACATTATCAGGTAGCTGTCAGTGTTGTAGCTGTATTGGAACCGTTTGGATTGGTGTACGGCAAGTTCTAGAGCACAAGTCTTCAGTCCTACTGTCAGAATGTTATCTGGGCCCAAAGCTTTTTTTACAGTATCTAGTGCCTCTAATCATTTCGTGATATTACGTGAAGTTAATGGATTGGCTGAAGAACGGCATCTGTGATGCTGGCTACCACTGGAGGAGGCTGAGATGGATCATCTGGATTAGTGGTGCTGGAAGAGCACAGCAGTTCAGGCAGCATCCAAGGAGCAGCGAAATCGACGTCGATTTCGCTGCTCCTTGGATGCTGCCTGAACTGCTGTGCTCTTCCAGCACCACTAATCCAGAATCTGGTTTCCAGCGTCTGCAGTCATTGTTTTTACCTCAGAGATGGATCATCCACTCAGCACTTCTGGCTGAAGATTGTTGCAAATGCTTCAGCCTTATTTTTGGCACTGGGGAGCTGGGCTCTTCCATCATTGAGAATGGTAATATTTGTCGAGACTTTTTGTCCAGTGAGTTGTTTAATTGTCCACTACTATTCACAATGAGGTATGCAAGATGGCATAGCTAGGATTTGATGATTAATGTGGGATCACTTTGCTCTGTCTATCATTTGCTGTTTTTGTGTTTGACATGCAGGTTTTCCTGTTTGGTAGCTTCCCTTGGTTGACACCTCATTTTTAGCTATGCATGGTGCTGCTCCTGGCATGGCCTCCTCTATAGGATCAACCACAGCTTGATGGTAATGGTTTATCCGCTAGGCCATGAGGGTGAAGATTGTATTGGAGTAAGGTTTTGCTGCTGCTGATGGCCTACTGTGCCTCATGGGTGCCCAGTTTTGAGTTGCTAGATTTCGTCAAGGTTTGTCCCACTTAGCTTCACAACATGATGGAGGGTACTTTCGGTAGGACATCATCTCCATAAGGATTGTGCAATGGTCATTTTTACTGATTCTTTCATGAACAGATGCATCTGCACCTGGCAGATTGGTAAGGATAAGGTCAAGTATGTTCCTCACTCTTGTTGGTTCCCTCATCACTGCTGCAGATCCAGTCTAGCAGCTAGGTCCTTTAGGATCTGACCAGCTCGATCAGGAGTGCTGCTGTCAAGCCACTTGTGATGGTGAACATTGAAAGCCCCCATCCAGAAACATTGTGCACTCTTGCCACCCTCAATGCTTCCTCGAGTGTTATTCAAAATGGAGGAGTTACTGATTCATCAGCTGAGGTTGGACAATACATACTAATCAGCAGGATATTTCCTTGCCCGTGTTCAACCTGATGCCATGAGACTTCATGGGATCCAGAGTCAATGTTGAAGTCTCTCAGGGGAAGTCTCCCCAGACTGTATATGATGGTGTTGCCACCTCTGTACTGCAGTGGGACAGGGCATATCCAGGGACAGTGAGGGTGGTGTCTTGGCAATTGTAAAGTATGGTTCCATGAATATGACTATGTCAGACAGTTGCTTAAATAGCCTATGAGACAGGTCTCCTATGTTTGGCACTAGCACGCCCTCAGTGCTCCTAAGGAAGACTGTTTTTACCATTGTACCTTCCAGTGCTTAGCTCAATGCCAGGTGGCCTGTCCAGTTTCATTCCTGTATTGTGACTTATACTGATTTAATACAACGGTGTGGCTTACTCAGCCATTTCAGAGAACTGTTCAGAGTGAACATATTGTTGTGGCTCTGGATCAGATATAGACCAGAACGGACAAAGATGCCAGATTTCCTTCCCTGAAGGACATTAGTGAACAAGATGGGCTTTTCTGTCAGTTGGCCATGGTTTCATTGTCATCATTACATTCTTAATTCCAGATATTATATTGAATTCAAATTCCACCATCTATCATGGTGGGATTTGAATATGATTCCTGCGAGAATTTGTGGAATTTCTGGATTAATCGTCTCATGATAATACCACTAGGTCATTGCCTCCCCATTTTCATGGTTTCGCCAATAACAGCCAATCAATACCCTCTTCTCATGCTTATAAAATGGTATCTTTTTCAAGTCTTTTTCTCGAGTCCTGGTTCTGATGAGTGCAAAATAAAAAGTTTCAACTTATAGTCTCCTTTTAACAATGTTCAAATTAAATATATTGAGTATATTTTCAATCATAGGGAGTGGTTCTTTTTTGGAGTAACGAACTCTTCCAATTTCAGTGAAGAATTTGTCTTTATCTTATCTCAGCATGAGTCCTGACATTTGCAAATGACGGATACAGGAGACTCGGCATGGTAAAGGCAAAAGGTAGTATATGGGAGCATGGGTTGGCATGAGGGGCACAAGAGATATCATGGGCTATGAAGAAGGTACAGCGAACATTGTTGAGTGTGGAAGATGTAAAGGGCCATGGAGTATATGAGAGTAGGTATTCCATGGTGTTGGAGAAGAGTAGCTCTGTGCTGTGAGACTGGTCTGCTGTTTTAACTTATTGTTTTAAAGAAAAGCCTGGACAAAGTCCCTGTGTCACAGCAGGATTTCTAACATGAGCATGATTCCCAGATGCCACAGCACCCCTCAGAATGACAATCCAAAGTTCTGGGGAATCTTCTCACTGGTC
This sequence comes from Chiloscyllium punctatum, assembly GCF_047496795.1. NCBI lineage: Eukaryota > Metazoa > Chordata > Chondrichthyes > Orectolobiformes > Hemiscylliidae > Chiloscyllium > Chiloscyllium punctatum. Next base: position 44,088,002 of record NC_092752.1, on the reverse strand, counting down.
AGGTTTGGAAACCAGGAATTTTTCACAACACTGAACTTCTGTCCTTGACCCCTCTTGATGACCTTCTTTCTCCTGCACTGCAGTGTTCTCCTTAGTCAAGACCACCACTCCTCTCCCACTCCTTGTTTTCCTGAGTATATTGCACCTATGAATATTTAATGCTCAATTCTGTCCTTCCTTGAGCCAGTTCTTCATTCTTGCCACATCATATTTCCACTTGGCTTTCCAACACACTAACCTTAACACTCTTCACTCAGGTAAATAGTTGCACATTAACTTTAATTTAGACTTGATTCTTTCCACCTTACTCTGAATCCATCCGATAACATATTATTTACTGACATAATGCTGCCTGTTTCTCTCAGTGTTCTGTTTATTTTGGTATTCCTCTCTAATATTACCTCCCAATTCCTACACCTCCACTTGGATAATTTAAACCTCCCCTAATAGCATGAGCAAATCAACTGAAGGATGTAAAAGTTGACATGTGGGCTTAAGCAGACTGTTTCTCCAAAGAACACACCATATCTGATGGGTCAAAGGGTACCTTCCTGTGCTGTCGCTTTCCATGATTCTATGCTTAGTCTGCATCTCTGTGGATAAAGCATGTAAGTTATATAAGTGACAGAGATAGACAATGATACAATCACATGAGTGCATAGCTGGGGTAGATAGGAGGGGAGTTTTCTTTTTGTTGCTTAGCATCAACATTTGGAACAAATTTCTGGCTCATAGAGTGTGTGGGGATTCATTACATGTGTTCAACTGTTAAGTTTGATGAGCTCCCGATGAAGATTAATGCAAATGTATACAAGATCAGTGAAGTGTTGGAGAATGTGCTTAAGTCACTGTGGTGATCTGGAATTCGTTTTGTCACCATCAAGGGTCAAAGCAAAATTTCCCACATTTTGTTTCCCTAAATTTGCCTGGGATTCTTAAAATCAGATTTTTTTATTCCCCTGTAGTTTGTTATTTTAGAAGAATTTCTGATCAGGATATTCAGTTGCATCATTACTCTAAATGTCAGACTCAATAAAGCAGCTGGTCTTTTCCTTCCACTTTTGTGTATTCACGAATTGTTACTATTCACTTGTACAGACTGCACTAAGCCAAATTCAATGTGAAAAACAGAAATGAATCATTGTGGTCATGGCTGACAGCTTCAGATTAATACATCAAGGTGAAAAATCATAATTAAGTACTCAAATAAGTGTATAGTTAGGACAGAATCTTACCCTGATAAACAGCCAAAGAGGTGACAGGAGGAGAAGGTAATTGAGCAGATCAACATTTGTGAGACACCAACCACCTTCTTGCCATTACAGAAAATCAGTTCTGGGCAGGAAAGCCCAAGTTTGACTTTCCTGTCCCGTCACATTGAGGATTTTACATGGTCAATTTCTGACTTGTTAAGGCCTTACCTTACCTGTGCTGCAGTAACTTCAGCTCCAGGCAGGATAAGAAAGACCTGACCATTCCAGCTGGTCAACCAGTGCTAGCAGGTTGTCAGTTTGGAAGGGATTGCTTCAATATGACTGCACCTAGGACTATGCCTCTGAACTACACCAGCCCTCAATACCAAATCACCTGTAGCCTCTCCCACAAATCTCAAATATCATCTCTCTCTCCTGAGAATGTTCTTGCAATGAATCCTTATAGAGCAGCAAGAGACCATTGGGTCCATCATGTCTGCATTCACCCCCAAGCAGCATACCACCTAGACCAAGCCCCCCAGTCCTATCTCCATAACCTTGCATTTAACATGGATAACCCACCGAACCTGCACATCCAAGGACATTTTGAGAAACCAGAGTACCCGGAGGAAACCAACGCAGACATGGGGACAAAGATCCACACAGACACTCATGGGTGGAACTGAACACAGGTCCTTGGTGTTGTGTGACAGCAGTGCTGACCAGTATGCCACCCTATCTGGGAGTCCACTTATTTTAACAGAAGCCGTAGGGTCTGCATGAGCACTGCCAGATTCTGGAGCTGACAGCTTTTTGATTGGTGGGACTTCCTAATCTAGGTTGTAATCCGACAGAAAGCCCACCAACAGCTAACGAGTCGTCTAAATTCCAGAAGATCTGGCAACAAGTTTTTTTCTGGACACCCTCCCACCAGTCCTAAATTAGGAAAATCCCAGTCCTCATTCAGGATTGTTTGATTCACAACTGATGCAGCTTTCAGGTATAATTCACTGTGAGGCACAGAAGAGAAAACATCCTGCTCTGGAGTTCTCTTCACTTACACAGCTTTCAGTCCTTATTGAATACAAAGTCAGCAACCACAGAATCAACCTTGAAGATGAAAGCAGAGAGATCCTGCCTCAGGACCACTTTCCTACAACACTGAATGACAGTATGCTTTATCTCCTTGAATGTGAACCTAATTCTGAGAGCAAGTTCTTAAAGAGATGCTGAAGAGATATGCCAGGCACTTCAAAACAGCCAGACAATGAAAAATGTTGAGTTAATTGCTCCACAATTTTCTGATGCAGTGATTGTATGAAATGAGAAGTGACCAGAGGCCTGGGAGCAGGTTGCCTTGCCACATTCCTGGGCAGGGTATGATGGCGAATCAAAGGGCTAAAAGGATAATGCACAAAAGTTAGCAGTCAGCAGTAAGGCTATTTAAGAAAATGCCTGGGGTCGTGGTAGGAATCAGATACTCACTGAGCAAACAGATTATCTCACCACTATTGCCAAGTATTATTTTTATCATTTGTGTAAGTGAAGAACACAATGGCGGTCTTTCTGACATATATAAGAGTGTTGCCACATCTTATTGGCATAGCTGATATACCCCTGCCCAGCTGAAGTACAACATGTTATCAATCCACAAAAGAAGAAATAGCATTTGAACTCAGAACATGACAGCACAGTACAGACCCTTTGGCCCTCAATATTGCACTGACCTGTGAAATCAATCTGAAGCCCATCTAACCTACACTATTCCATTATCATCCATATGTTTATCAAATGACCATTTAAATGCCCTTAAATTTGGCAAGTCTACTACTGATGCAGGCAGGGTGTTCCACACCCATACTGCACTCTGAGTAAAGAAAATATCTCTGACCACTTTCCTATATCTATCACCCCTTAATTTAAAGTTAGGTCCCTTTCTGCTAGCCATCACCATCCAAGGGAAAAAGGCTCTCACTGTCCACCCTATCTAACCCTCTTGATCATCTTATATACCTCTATTAAGTCACCTCTCAATCTTGTCTCTAACAAAAACAGCCTCAAGTCCCTCAACCTTTCCTCATAAGACCTTTCCTTCATACCAGGTAACATTGTAGTAAATCTCCTCTGCTCCCTTTCCAACATTTCCACATCTTTTCTATTATATGGTGACCAGAACAGTACGCAATACTCCAAGTGCGGCCGCACCAGTGTTTTGTACAGCTGCAACATGACTTCATGGCTCCAAAACTCAATCACTCTACCAATAAAAGCGAACACACCGTATGCCTTCTTAATAACCCTACCAACCTGGGTGACAACTTTCTGGGATCTATGTACATGGACACCGAGATATCTCTGCTCATCCACACTGCCAAGAATCTTACTATTAGCCCAGTGCTCTTTATTCCTGTTGCTCCTTCCGAAGTGAATCACTTCACGCTTTTTCACATTAAACTCCATTTGCCACCTCTCAGCCCGGCTCTGAAGCTTATCTGTGTCCCTCTGTAACCTACAACATTCTTCAGCACTATCCACAACTCCAGCGAACTTAGTGTCATCCGCAAATTTACTAACTCATCCTCTATGCTCTCATCCAGGTTATTTATAAAAGTTACAAATGACAGTGGCCTCAAAACAGATCCTTGCGGTACACCACTAGTAACCAAACTCCAGGATGAACATTTCCCAACAACCACCACCCTCTGTCTTTTTTCAGCTCACCAATTTCTGATCCAAACTGCTAAATTACCCTCAATCCCATATCTCCGTATTTTCTGCAATAGCCGACCATGGGGAACCTTATCAAACACTTTCCTGAAATCCATATATAACACATCAACCGCTTTAGCCACGTTCACCTGTTTGTGAGGCACAACCTACCATTCACAAAATCGTGTTGACTATTCCTTATCAACTTATTCCTTTCTAGATGATTATGAATCCTGTCTTTTATAATCTTGTGCACCACTTTACATACAACCGAAGTAAGGCTCACTGGTCTATAATTACCCCCCGGGTTGTCCCTACTCCCCCTCTTGATGAAGGGGCACTTGCTCTTCTTGGGTTTTCTAGCACTATTCCTGTCGAGAATGATGACATAATGATCAAAGCCAAAGGTTCTGCAATCTCCTCTCTAGCTTCCCAGAGAGTCCAAGGATAAATCCCATCCAGCCCAGGAGACTTACCTATTTTCACACTCTCTAGAATTGCTAACACCTCCTCCCTAGGAGCCTGTATCTCAGTATTCTCCTTGGCAACACTTTATTTTTCCAGTGTGAATATTGAGGAAAAATATTCATTTAATGCCTCCCTTTTATCTCCTCAGATTCCAAGCAAAACTTCCCACTATGGTCCTTGACTGGCCCTAATCTTAGGTGATTCTTTTATTCTGGCATACATATAGAAAGCTTTAGGGTTCTCCTTGATCCAACCTGCCAAAGACTTCTCATGTCCCCTCCTAGCTCTTCTCAGCCCTCTCTTCAGGTCTTTCCTGGCTAACTTGTAACTCTCAAGCTCCCTAACTGAGCCTTCAAATCTCATCCTCACATAAGCCTCCTCCTTTCTCTTGACAAGAGATTCAACTTCTTTAGTAAACCACAGTTCCCTCGCTCAACCACTTCCTCCCTGTCTGACAGGTACATACTTATCAAGAACATGCAGTAGCTGTTCCTTGGACAAGCTCCACATTTCAATTGTGCCCACCCCCTGCAGCTTCCTTCCCCATCTTATGCATTCTAAATCTTGTCTAATCGCATCATAATTGCCTTTCCCCCAGCTATAACTCCTGCCCTGCGGTACATACCTATCCCTTTGCATTGCTGAAGTAAACATAACAGAATTGTAATCAGTCTCATGCAAGTGCTCACCTACCTCCAATTCAATTGCACAAGTCAAATTCTGGAAGGAAGATATTTATTGCCTACAACAAAATGTTCCAGTGGTGATATTCTGGTTATATGTGGATAATTAATAACCTGATTTATTGCAGACATTATGCGTTTTATAGAATTCAGTTAGGGTAAAAAGTAGTTGCAGTAATTAAAAGTGAAAACCAAATTGTTTTCATTCATTCAAGCATAACTTTAGTTTTAGGTAAATGTTTGTTTTATTTGCATGTTGTTGCTTTCCTTGTCTGGCTACATTTTCTTCCATTGCACTTTTTGTTAAAAGTCACTGTAAGACTTCATGAAATTTTATACATTAATTACCGGAATCTCAGCGTGGCAAATAGTAAGCAGCAAACTTTAGTATGAAACATACATTCTTCCAGTTCAACCCAATTTAGTAGAATGCATCCAATCTTCAGGACAACTGGAGGGAGAGGTGTCCTAATAAGTGATGGTACATCAAGCATATCACTTAGCATCTAGTAGGAAATGGATATGTTTTCAAACAGAGTGAAAGCTATTCTGCGCAATGTTGTTGGGATCTTACAAAATACTTTCAAATCCTGTAGCAGTTTCTTCAGGGGTCTATCTGTCCAATCCTAATTTCATATCAACGCTCCCTAATTAATAAAGTCTTATTGTATGTCCTAAAAATGCCAATGGTTGTACATTTGCCAAGATACTGCATTGTCTTATTTGCATATCTTATGTTGAGGATATATTCATGTGTGAGTCTTGCACATCTCTAACAAATTACCTTTTAAAATTTGCACCATGAGGCATTTTTTTTCTTGTAGCCCAGCCCTAGTAACAGACGACTAATTTACAATGCGAAAACTTATACATGTTAGAGTGAACACAGTGAAATGTTTCAAGACGGCATTTAAACATACTTTATAGTGATTTAAAATTGATTAAATGATTTCCAAATGAACACATATATTCCTTAAATAAGAGCATTTTCTCTTTGACTTACAGATTCCAGAAGGGAGTAGTAAATGCAGAAGCCTGGCTTTGATGGCAGGTACTCATCGGATCGGAACCGTATCCGCACTTGATTTGCCTTCGATATTTGTATGCCTGGAACCACACTGGAGCCACACCACCGTCCAATAATTGTACCATCACTTGGATCTTCAATTTCTACAAAGTCAAACCTAAAGAAGAAAATTAAATGCAGATGAATTGTTTTCAGATCCAACGAAATAACAAACGAAGAAAACTTCCAGGCATTTTCAATTTACTGCTATTCTGATGATGGCAACACTTATCATACAAGGCAGTAAATGCATTTTTTGGCTGAAAGTCCCTAATCAGTTCTTTGAGGTCTGATCAAAATTAATACAAGACGTACACATTAATATGAAGAAAGAGCCTCACACTGCGTTGCATCCATCGGGAACTTTAGTGACAGTGGCAATCAGAGCTCTTTCTTAAATTCCATGGCATTGGTCTCGTGAACTTTCGCCTGATGCTGAATAGTTTAATGAGTGGGACAATGTCCTTGATATGAATACTATTCTAGTTATGTTCTGTAACATCATTTTACTTAACTATCAGTACTTTTCCAGACATTCTGTTGTACAGAAAACAAGTTGAAAAGATCACTGTGGCTCCATGTTAACTACGTAAAAGAATGGTTTCCACAGACAATCATGCTTCTGCAGTTATCTCCTCACCAAAACATACATTTTTTTGAACCATCATGCATATTTTCATTATTTTTCCACTTTGCTTCATTTGTTCATTGCCACGAACCTTTAACCTTTATTATTAACCTTTAACAATTAATAGATAAGTTTGAAGGTATAATTTATAGTTCAACATGACAGTAACATGCTCAAATCAAATCCTTCTCCACTATTTGTATGAAGTTGAAGAGGTATATTGTACCTTTAAGAGAGAGTGAAAGCTGTTTTGCACTGAGAGCTTGCAGGCACCCGTCATCTGACTGACTGGCAGTCTCAGAGTGTACTGGAAAATTGTAAATATTTAACATTTGGCTGCTATGTGCACAAAGTTTGAATTGAACCAATCAGTTTAAATGTCATCCCAGGATATTAAAACCCAATCAAATCTGAATTTTATTGTTTTGACAACATTTAACCAATGAGATGATCTGATGTTTACGGTAGAAAGAAGCTGGCATTTTCAGAGTTAGCCACAGAGAGTGACCAACTGCCATCATCAGTGTAACTGCCAGCAAAACATTCTCTATCAAAGGTACCTTTTTCATATGAAACATTGCCGCAAAAGACTGAAGATGGCCCAGGGAGATCTTCAACCAGAGGAAGACAAACACTGACGACAATAGCCGCTATGTGGTTTTGAAATTAAGTTATGGAATTTTAATAGGTTTTTTTGGAACAGTATATTGTTATAGAGTTGGAGGTAGATAACAAACCTTTGAGAGAAAGGACAATCGGGGTTGTAAATAGTTGTTGTTTATGTGCACCTTTAGAGTTACAGAATAAGTTGATTTTCTTTCTTTAAATAGTGGCATTTGGGAAGTTCTCTGTCGCTTATACTTTAACAGATAATGAGGTGAGGTGAGCTTTTCTGGGTTTGGCTTAATTAACAGAGGGGTTCACCGCCGTGTCATAACATATTTTAATGGCAGCATTAGCCAACTTAACTGTAACAAATTGCTGAGTATGAAATGAACAAAAGGATGGGGTGCAATAGTTCCCTAGTATATACCACATGGAATGCCCCAAATGATCAGAGTTGACTTGCCAACCAATCAGCTTCTCTCATGGAGTATAAATTGTGATTCCTTGTGAAAATTACCTTTCTTGCCCTGCTGAGTGCAAGACAATAAGCAAGGCACAATGCACTATCAAGCAACTATTAAAATAATGTCAGACAGTTTTCAGTGAGACAAACATGATATAAATACATGAAGGAGGTTTTATGGTGACATCACCAAGAAAAGTTTCCACAATAGAATAATATACCATTTCTTAAAAGTGTCTAAAATGTTGAATTCATAAATTAAATATTACTAATTTTGAGGAAAAAGGAAGTTTCATGGTTTAAATCGTTCATAGGACTATCAAAAAATGCATAAATTTATTGCATGTATCATCAAAATGAGCAGAAGTTGTACTCATAATTTCAAAGCAGAAGATAAATAATCCATATTTGAAATAATTCCAAGTCAACAACTGGTTTATCACAGTTGTAACAGCTGGGTGTGCCTTGAATGAATTGCGTGCTGAATCAAATGCCAGCATTAGGTCAGGGGAAAAAAAAGGAAGTGATGAGTATGGCTGAAGACAAAATGCATGCGGTCATGCATTTAAGTGGAAGTCATCTGACAAACCACTCAATTTTCCAGATCATTGGGAGTTATTGTACTACTTACACTTTGTTATCATTCAGTTCCAAACAGTTATGTGCAAAAAGTGGGCAGACCCCATAATATCATGAATGTGAGGCCGAACAATTTTTTAGAATAAAACAAAGATTAGGCAAGATTTAGGATGCATAGGATGGAGAAGAAAACTGCATGGGATGCGCACAATTGAAATGCAGAGCTTATTCAAGGAACAGCTACTGTGTGTCCTTGATAAATATGTACCTGTCAGACAGGGAGGAAGTTTTCGAGTGAGGGAGCAATGGTTTACTAAAGAAGTTGAATCTCTTGTCAAGAGAAAGAAGGAGGCTTATGTGAGGATGAGATTTGAAGGCTCAGTTAGGGTGCTTGAGAATTACAAGTTAGCCAGGAAAGACCTGAAGAGAGAGCTAAGAAAAACCAGGAGGGGACATGAGAAGTCATTGGCAGATAGGATCAAGAAAAACACTAAAGCTTTATATCAGTATATCAGGAATAAAAGAATGAGGAGAGAAAGATTAGGGCCAATCAGGTTCAGTAGCAGACCGAGATGAGGGCATAGAAGGATAAGTTAGTAAATTTACAGATGACACTAAGTTCGGTGAGTTGTGGATAGTGCTCAAGGACGTTGCAGGTTACAGAGGGACATTGATAAACTGCAGAACTGGGCTGAAAGGTAGCAAATGGAGTTTAATGCAGAAAAATTTGAAGTGATTCACTTTGGAAGAAGCAACAGGAATAAAGAGTACTGGGCTACTGGTAAGATTCTTGATAGTGTAGGTGAACAGAGAGATCTCTGTACATAGATCCCTGAAAGTTGCCACCCAGGTTGATAGGGTTGTTATGAAGGCAGACAGTGTGTTAGCTTTTATTGGTAGAGGGATTGAGTTTCTGTGCCATTAGTTTGTGCTGCAGCTGTACAAAACTCTATTACGGCCACACTTAGAGTATTGCATACAGTTCTGGTCGCTGCATTATGGAAATGATGTGATAACTTTGGAAAGGGTTCAGAGGAGATTTACTACAATGTTGCCTGGTATGGAAGGTAGGTCTTATGAGGAAAGGCTGAGGGACTTAAGGCTGTTTTCATTAGAGAGAAGAAAGTTGAGAGGTGACTTAATTGAGACATATAAGATAATCAGAGGATTAGACAGGGTGGACAGTGAGAGTCTTTTTTCCTCAGATGGTGATGGTTAGCATGAGGGGACATAGCTTCAAATTGAGGGGTGATAGATATAGGACAGATGTCAGAGGTAGTTTCTTTACTCAGAGAAAGGTACAGGTGTGGAATGCCCTGCTCCCAACAGTAGTAGACTCGCCAAGTTTAAGGGCATTTAAATGGTCATTGGATAGGCATATGGATGAGAATGGAATAGTATCGGATAGACAGGCTTCAGATTGGTTCCACAGGTCGGTGCAACATCGAGGGCCAAAGGGCCTGTACTGTGATGTAATGTTCTATGTTATATAAAGATTGCAGATGCTGGAGGTCTGAAAGAAACAAAAACAGAAAATGCTGGAAAAACTCAGCATGTTTGGCATCTGTGGAGAGAAACGGTATTCTCTCCCCAGATGCTGCCAGAGGAGCAATTTTATACTTGGTTCTCAGTTTCCTTCTGACGGCAGGCTGTCTCTCTCTGATGGCAATGGGAACACAGACAGCCCAGCTACGGACATCAAACTTTCCATTTATGCTTCCACGCGCCTATTCAAAGTGGAATGCAAAATTTGAACTGAAGTTGCAGTCCCTGCTTTAATTTATGGTTAAACAAACCAGAAATGATTGTGGAACAGACATGAGTCAGAGGAATCCTTCTCCTTTCCACACCCATGTTTTCTAAGGATCTTGCTGAAAGAAATAAGGACAGGGAAAAAGGTTCTGTTCTCCAGCCCTCTTGCTACATATTCAGAACATAACATTTGCAGGTCAGGCAGAAGAGGCAGATGTCTCAGTTCTGGTTTCAAAATTTCACAAGATTAGTATAGAGAATTACGTTAGGGGAAGTGATAGTTAAAAGGTATTATTGTTGGACTATTAATCGAGATACGTAGATAATGTTAAGGGAACCGGGTTCAAATCCTGCCATGAGTCTAATTTGAATCAGATGAAAATCTAGAACTGATGCTAATTGCCTGAAAAACACATCTATCTGATTCACTGATAGGGAAGGAAACTATCTTTCTCACTTGAGGTTGACCAACATGAGACTCAAGACGACAACAACGTGGTTGAATATTAACTGCCCTCTCGGCAAGAAACTTTGGCCTCACCTGTGATACCAATATCCCAGGAATGAATTAAAACAACAAGCTTTTATAACATTCATTTCACACACATGGTCAACATTCTCAATTAATCTCATCCCCTTTCCATCCTTTAACATAGTTATTGATAATATTAATAACTGAATATATACGCAGAACATTGGCAATGCAGTATAATGTGGGAAAATGTGAAATTGTTAATTTTGGAAGAAAGAACAAAAGAAGAGTATTATTTAAACAGAGAAATTGCAGAAAGCTGCACACAACTTGGGTGTTTATGTATAAAATACGGAAAGCTAGCTCAGATATACAGCAGGTAATTAGGAAGGCTAGTGAAATGTTGGCACTTATTTCAAGTGGGTTGAAGTTTAAAAGTATTATTAGCGATAGACAGGATGGTTTTGTGCTGGCGAGGTTGTGCCCCTCTAACTTGATTGGTTTTTTGAGGTCATGTAAATGATTGATGAGTGAAAAACAGTTGAGGTTCAAAGTTTGGGAGATTTGTAGCTCGAGTGCTCGTTATTGTGGTTCTGTTCGCCGAGCTAGGAATTTGTGTTGCAGATGTTTCGTCCCCTGTCTAGGTGACATCCTCAGTGCTTGGGAGCCTCCTGTGAAGTGCTTCTGTGATCTTTCCTCCAGCATTTATAGTGATTTGTATCTGCCGCTTCCGGTTGTCAGTTCCAGCTGTCCGCTGCAGTGGCTGTTTTGGGTCCAGATCGATGTACTTATTGATTGAATCTGGGGATGTGTGCCATGCCTCTAGGAATTCCCTGGCTGTTCTCTGTTTGGCTTGTCCTATAATAGTAGTGTTGTCCCAGTCAAACTCATGTTGCTTGTCATCTGAGTGTGTGGCTACTAAGGATAGCTGGTCATGTCGTTTCGTGGCTAGTTGGTGTTCATGGATGCGGACTGTTAGCTGTCTTCCTGTTTGTCCTATGTAGTGTTTTGTGCAGTCCTTGCATGGGATTTTGTACACTACATTGGTTTTGCTCATGCTGGGTAACGGGTCCTTCGTCCTGGTGAGTTGTTGGCTGAGAGTGGCTGTTGGTTTGTGTGCTGTTATGAGTCCTAGTGGTCGCAGTAGTCTGGCTGTCAGTTCAGAAATGTTTTTGATGTATGGTAGTGTGGCTAGTCCTTTGGGTTGTGGCATGTCCTCATTCCGTTGTCTTTCCCTTAGGCATCTGTTGATGAAATTGCGGGGGTATCCGTTTTTGGCAAATACATTGTAGAGGTGTTCTTCTTCCTCTCTTTGCAGTTCTGGTGTACTGCAGTGTGTTGTGGCCCTTTTGAACAGTGTCTTGATGCAACTCCATTTGTGTACGTTGGGGTGGTTGCTTTCGTAGTTTAGGACTTGGTCTGTGTGTGTGGCTTTCCTGTAAACCTTTGTGGTGAATTCTCCGTTCGGTGTTCTCTGTACCATCACGTCTAGGAATGGGAGCTGGTTGTCCTTTTCTTCCTCTCTAGTGAATCGGATTCCTGTGAGTGTGGCATTGATGATCTGGTATGTGTTCTCTATTTCTGTGTTTTTAATTATTACAAAGGTTTCATCTACATATCTGACCTAGAGTTTGGGTTGAATTTGTGGTAAGACTGTTTGTTCTAACCTTTGCATTACCGCTTCTGCTATGAGTCCAGAGATGGGTGTGCCATTGATTTGTTCATATATATGGTTGTTGAATGTGAAGTGTGTTGTGAGGCACAGGTCCAGTAGTTTGAGTATTCCGTCTTTGTTGATAGGTTCACCGTCCTGTTGTCTGTTCTGTATGTCCAGCAGGTTGGCTATTGTTTCTTTGGCTAGGGTTTTGTCGATAGAGGTGAACAGTGCCGTTACATCGAATGAGACCATAGTTTCTTTCTTGTCTATGTGTATATTTCTGATGATGTCCAAGAATTCCTGTGTCGATTGTATAGATTGTCTGGATCCGCTGATCAGGTGTTTCAGTTTCTGCTGTAGTTCTTTAGCCAGTTTGTGTGATGGTGTCCCTAGTAGTGATACTATGGGTCTGAGTGGGATGTTTGGTTTGTGCACTTTGGGTAGTCCATAGAATCTGGACTTCATTCTCTGTCAAACCTGGTTATCTGTCTGTTTTTTATTGGAGGTTCCTCAGTGTGTTGTTTATCCTATTGGTGAGCTGTGGGGTGGGGTCAAACTCCCTCTTTTGGTAGGTGTTGGTATCTGCAAGTAGTTGTGCTTTTTGCATGTACTCTGCTTTGTCCAGGATGACCGTCATTCTGCCTTTGTCTGCTGGTAGTATGATTATGTCCTTATCGTTTCTTAGTGATTTTAGTGCTTCCCTCTTCTTGGTGTTGAGGTTATGTGTTTGTCTTTTCCTTTTATCAGGGGTACGATACTTTGTCTCACTGTTTGTTGTGTCTCTTCTGTCAGTCCATTGTTCCTGAGTGTGCATTCTAGTGCTGCTAGGAAGTCTGCTGTCTTGGCGTCCCTGTGGTTGTAGTTGAGTCCCTTGGCCAGTATTGTTCTTTCCGTGTCTGTGAGCTGACTATGGGAGAGGTTTCTAATCCAGGAATGTGTTGTGGTGTCCTCTCTGTTGTGTGTTAGTTTGGCCATTTTATCTTTTAGTACAGTCTTTTTGCGGTGTGTGGTCCTGTTCTGTACTATGGTGGTGGCCTGTTCTATGGTCCGGGTCCATTCCTGATTGGTGGTTTTTGAAATTAACGATTTTTGGCGCGCAATTTCTTGTCTGTATTTGTGTAGTTTGTTGTGTGCATCTGGAATCATCACCTGGATCATCCGGAATCCATTCTGTCTGGCTGTGTCCCTGACTTGTGGATTGTTGGCTGGTGGTCTGTATCTGACACATGGTGGAAGGATTCGATTCTTTCAGCATTCGTGCAGGAACCGGAGTTGTTCGTATGTGGCGCTTAGGCGGTTGGCACAGCATTCCCATTTCCTGGTTTGTCTTAGCGTCTCTCGCCCGTAGGTGTTCAAAGTTTGTGAGAAGATTTGTAACTCGGGTGCTCGTTGTTGTGGTTCTGTTCACTGAGCTGGGAATTTGTGTTGCAGATGTTTCGTCCCCTGTCTAGGTGACATCCTCAGTGCTTGGGAGCCTCCTGTGAAGCGCTTCTGTGATGTTTCCTCCGGCATTTGTAGTGATTTGTATCTGCTGCTTCCGGTTGTCAGTTCCAGCTGTCCGCTGTAGTGGCCAGTATATTGGGTCCAGGTCGATGTGTTTGTTGATAGAATCTGTGGATGAGTGCCATGCCTCTAGGAATTCCCTGGCTGTTCTCTGTTTGGCTTGTCCTATAATAGTAGTGTTGTCCCAGTCAAACTCATGTTGCTTGTCATCTGAGGGTGTGGCTACGAAGGTCATGTCGTTTCATGGCTTGTTGGTGTTCATGGATGCGGACCCTTAGCTGTCTTCCTGTTTGTCCGATGTAGTGTTTTGTGCAGTCCTTGCATGGGATTTTGTACACTACATTGGTTTTGCTCATGCTGGGTATCAGGTCCTTCATCCTGGTGAGTTGTTGTCTGAGAGTGGCTGTTAGTTATAGGACTATTATAGGACAAGCCAAACAAAGAACAGGGAGAACATAAAAGGGAGCATTGAGGGACTAACACGGGATTGCTCAGTAATCCCACCAGTCACCCAGGACAGCGACCTATGCTATTTATGCAAGATCACACTTATTCCTTTTGTTTTCCAATGACCTGACTAACACTGCAGCTCAGGCTGTAAAGTTTTGGAAGAAAAGCTAGATTTCCACAAGTGCAGGATCCCATTGACTGCACACACATGGCACTGATAGAGCTATATCACAATGCAGGAGAGTTAATCAACAGGAAGGGCTTCTATTTCATAAATGTTCAGCTGATCTGCAATCACATGTTCTACTTACTGGAGCTACACTACCCACTGCAATGACACTATCCACTTGCTGAAGCACTTAAGTATACTCCAAGCTTTTGAAGGTCTAGGAACCTTACAAAGTTGGTTATTAGAGTCATAGTGTAATCCAGCACGGATACAGGCCCTTGGGCCCAAACTGACCATGGTACCCACTCAACAAGATCCAGGTGCCCACCTTTGATCTATATCCTTCTAAAGCCTTCCCATCCATGTACCTATCTAAATGTTTTCTAAATGTTGAGATTGTATCTTCGTCAACTACTTTCCCTGGCATCCCATTCCATATATGCACCACTCTCTGTGTGATGACGTTGCCCCTCAGGTGCTTCTTATACCTTTCCCCTCTCACCTTAAACCTATGCCCTCTAGTTTTCAATTCCCCATCCCTGGGAAAAAGACTAAATGCATTCATTCTATCTATGTCCCTCATGATTTTACTTCAATAAGATCACCATGGGCGGCACGATGGCTCAGTGGTTAGCACTGCTGCCTCTCAGTGCCAGGGACCCGGTTTTGATTTCAGCTCTGGCAACTGTCCATGTGGAATTTGCACATTCTCCCCGTATCTGCGTGGGTTTCCTCCAGCTGCTCCGGTTTCTTACCACAATCCAAAGATGTGCAGGTCAGGTGAATTGGCCATGCAAAATGGGTTTGGGTGGGATACTCTTCGGAGGGTCGGTGTGGACTTGTTGGGCCAAAGGCCTGTTTCCACACTGTAGGGATTCTATGATTCACCCCTCCTTCTCCTATGTTTCAAGGAATAAAGTCCTATCCTGGCCAATCTCTCCCTCTACCTCAGGCCAACTAGTCCTAGCAACATCCTCATAAATAGTTTTTGCACTTTCTAGTTTAACTATGTCTTTCCTATAAGAGGGTGATCAAAACTGCATACAATATTCCAAGTGCGGCCTCACCAACTACTTTTACAACTGTAACATAACGTCCCAGCTCCTATACTCAATGCCTCCACTAATGAAGGCCAGCATGCTAAATGCTTTCTTCGCCACCCTATCTACTTGTGACGCCTATGCATTTGTACTCCTAGGTCCCTCTGTTCCACACCACTCCTCAGGACTTTACCATTTACTCTATAAGTCCTACCTTGGTTTGATTTTCCAAAGTGCAACAACCTCACACTTATTTGTATTGAATTGCATTTGCCAATCCTCAGTCCACTTTCCCATCTTACCAAGATCCCTCTGTAATTTTTGATAACCTTCTTCACCATCAACGATACCTCCTAATTTTGTATAATCTGCAAATTTATTAATCATGCCTTGCGCAGTCACATCCAGATTATTTATGTAAATAACAAAGGTCCCAGCACCAACCCCTGTGGCATGCCACTATCAGAGGCCTACAGTCTGAGAAACAATCTTTAACCATCACCCTTTGCTCTCTACCATTAAGCTGAAAATGTGTTGCTGGAAAAGCGCAGGTCAGGCAGCATCCGAGGAGCAGGAGAATCGACGTTTCAGGCATGAGCCCTTCTTCAGGAATAGCACCTTGGATGCTGCCTGACCTGTTGCGCTTTTCCAGCAACACATTTTCAGCTCTGATCTCCAGCATCTGCAGTCCTCACTTTCTCCTTCCTACCATTGAGCCAATTTTGAATCCAATTAGCTAGCTCTCCCTGGGTCCCATGTGACATAATCTTCATGACGAGCCTGCCCGTGAAACCTTGTCAATGGCCTTATTAAAATCCATGTAGACAACATCCAGTGCCCTACCCTCATCTATCCTCTTGGTTCCCTCTTCGAAAAACTCAAAAACATTTGTCAGACATGGGAGACAAGGAGTATCAACTCAACCTTGGTTGATGACACCATTCTGCAAGCCTGTGAATGGTGCAAAGTACAGACGCAATGCTGAACGTGCCTCAACCAGGATTGTGGTGAACCAGATAAAGGATGCTACATGTGTGCGAAGGTGTGTGTGTGTACGCGTGTGTGAGAGGGAGAGGGGTGGGGGAGACCCAGAGAGAGAGAGAGAGAGTGCAAGAGAGGGACAGAGACATATTCCTGACAGAGTATGTTACAACATTTGCACAATTGGGACTGGCAATGTACTGGATGCTGAGGAGCTCGGAGAAGGGGAGCAGTCTTCTGAGGAAAACATTGTGGACATTGATGAGGAGGAAATTCTCTTGGTGCATGTCAAAAAAATTCTCTTTACACATGTTGGGATCTATCACCCTATTCTTACTGATCTTTCTTGGTTCCTGGTCCACACATACACTCCAAATTAACATTCTTACAACTGTGTTCAGATCATTTCATGGTCTCTTCCCTACTTTGATTTGTTTCACCTTTTATTTATTATTGGCAGCCATGTTTTCAGCTGTATCTGCCAAAATCTCTCGAGTCCTCTCCCTTGTCTTTTCTAACTCTTACTGCTGCTTTACTTTAGTCCTTTGAATTTATACCTGTGACCAACATTTGTACACTTGACATAATTTCATTTTTTGTGGTTTGTTAAATTTCGTCTGACAATGCTCCTAGATGTGCTTACTGTTTTATAACACTGAATCAAAGTTGTTTTTGCAATCATGTGAATGCGTTTCTCTGCTACATGCTGCATATGGTTATTGTTGTGTCTATGGCAATACACTCTCTTAGCTCAGAGAGCACCAATAGCGCAGCACATCAGCAATTATTGTCAGAAATATAGATATCTTGATGTCTGTATATACAATTAGTTGGATGTATATGTATTGTTGCCAAGAGCTTCCACTAGTGACACCATTGTGGGCTTTTTGAGAGGAAATAAATTAGCTTTCCAGAATGCTGCACCAAATTTAATTCTGAGATATTCTGGGAACAGTGACTCTAATAACGTAACACAGAATTTTTATTCGGTGGTTTCTGGGTTACCATCTACTCAGGAGCAGCAAGTGTGAATTGGACCCACATGGTAAAATCTTCACTCTAATATGTAAAGAGACAATCCAAACATAAAAATAGTCCTAATTTGGAGTCAGGAACTGAAGATAAGCAAGTGTCTGTCATGATATTGGTCCAACATGCAGTCACTCCTTCGAGAAGGTTCAATTGTGTGACTTTAGATTAGATCAGATTACTTACAGTGTGGAAACAGGCCCTTTGGCCCACCAAGTCCACACCGATCCTCCGAAGAGCAACCCACCCAGACCTATTCCCCTACATTCACCCCCTGACTAATGCTCTAACACTATGGGCAATTTAGCATGGCCGATCCACCTAACCCACACATCTTTGGACTGTGGGAGGAAACCAGAGCATCTGGAGGAAACCCACGCAGACACGGGGAAAATGTGCAAAATTCACACAGACAGTTGCCTGACGCGGGAATTGAACCTGGGTCCCTGGCACTGTGAGGCAGCAGTACTAATCACTGAGCCATCGTGCTACTGTACTTGGTTACATAGTAAAACAAGTTATGACATAAACATTACAACAAAGCAATTGAGTTCAGTGAGTACTGCTAGCATATTCAGCCACATTGACTCTACATAGAGTTTCAACCAATATACACATACCTTAAAGGTAAATGTCTCTTTAAGGTAAAAGTACGAATGACATTTAGACAGGCATAGACTGCTAATTATTTCTATAATGTCCGTAAGGAGATATAAGTGTTTTCCAACCAACAAAAGAAACATGTCCACAGCAGAGACAAAGGAGCAGCATTTCAGAGTTCCAGACACAGGCCAGATCAGGTGTGTGGTATCCTGCTCCTGAATGTAATGGGTGAATGGTGGAATGGAACTGTTGCCTCACAGCACCATGGACCCAGATTCAATTTCACCCTTGGATGACTGTTTGAATGGAATTTGCACATTCTCCTCATGTCTACATGGGTTTTCTCTGGGTGCTCCAAATTTCTCCCATAGACCAAAGATATGCAACAGAAATTTGTGGATTTCCCAACTGATTATGGCAGGGGAGGAGCTGCCTGGAAACTAGGGCAATTTCCTACCACCCTTTCAGTGGCTGGAGATGTTGAGATGGAGAGCTCCCCCGCTCACTGTCTACACTATGAAATAAACTCACCCAGATCTCATGCAGCAAGTCAGCCATGTTGGTTTTATTTTAACAGTAAATAGAATAGGATTATCTTGATGATGGTAACTGGAAACCTATTCTTACCAGGACTAATTTGTGACTTTCATGTCCCACAGGGCTTTTGTATGAGCAGCAGCAGCTGTTGGAAGTCACTGCTATCAATTCCTCAAAGGAGCTGAGTGCTTATGTAGGTGTACCACCACAAGATACATACATATCAAGTATCAGCTCAGGTCCTCACATTTCATTGGGACCTATAAAATAAACAATTGAATTTTCACCTGATGACTGACACTTCACAAGTGGTCAAGAGAAGATGTCCCAGCAAGGTCAAGCAGGAGAGAATCAGCACGAGAATAGACTGGATAGGCTGGGTTTGTTTGCCTTGGAGCAGAGGAGGCTGAGGGAAGACCTAATTGAGATATACCAAATTATGAGAAGCATAGGCAGATGGTAAGAATATTTTTCCCCAAGACAGACATGTCTAAGACCATTTGGTCAGAAGGCAAGAGATGTACATGGCTTAGAGGAAATCTCACATTTTTTTTAAACCCAGAGAGTGGTAGAAACTTGGAATGCATTGCTTGAGAGAGATTTGGAGGCAGGTTCTCTCGCAACATTTAAGAAACATCTGGATGAGCACTTAAAATGCCAGGGAGTAGTAGGCCATGGACCAAGTGGGATTACTGTAGTTTGGTGTTTGATGATCGGCATTGACATAGTAGACCAAAGGCCTGTTTCTATGCTCTATGATTCTATGAATGACTGCAGAGATGTCAAACTCTAATCAACTGACCATGTACACAATACCACAATTAACGAAACAATCATTGTGAAACAGCAGACAATGTACAATGCACTAATAGGTCATCAAAGTCAAATTCACATGGTTGCAGTGAAATTGGAAGAGTCCACCTCTTGCCTGTGTGATTTGATGCTCAGAATACTGAGATGATGCATTCCTCCAGGAGTACTATGTCTATGGATTCGGCAGAATAATTGGGCTTCTCACTTACAGTTAGCTCACAGGTTGCCTTGCCTTGACCTTCCCCCACACAGAAGAAGGTGAAATGTGCCTTTACTGGGCCCGGAGACCTCCTAAACATTAGGAGCATTGGCCAACAGCATCATAGCAGTCAGAGTAAGGGTGTAAGCAGCTGACTCCATCTCTACTGAAACCATACAGTATCTGACATGAAGGCATAGTACAAAAAAGAATAAACCTAATTATACAATGAAGCAAGCAAAGATATCTAAGAAAATGCAATTTTTACAACATTCTTGGTTACATTACTCTGCTTTTAAAACAAAAGTCAGAATCTACTAAGGGAAGGAAAGGATTATATTTACATATTTTCACAAGAGTGCACTGCATCACTTCCCATGATGTATAGTCTTATTAGTATATTACATAGACTTTCACCTTATTGTACAATTTTGAGATATAAGTTTTAGTCAGTTAGATCAGAGTAACTTTTTTTAACCACTTCCCCATCTTGTCCATTCTTGAGCCACCTTTTAACTTGTCTAATAATTAATGATATTAATTGGTGGAGATATTGAGAGGGGGAGGGGCATGTTTAAGGGCTGACTGTCTGAACAACAGCTTCTTATCCCAGGCATCAGGGAAATGGTGGAAGAGTGATTGTTGCATTTCCTGGTGTCACAAATGCAACGGTGCAGGCCAAGTGAATATTGTATTCATAAAATCATATAGTTATAGAATCCCTAGCGTGTGGAAGCAGGCCATTTGGCCCATCAAGTATACACTAACCTTTTGAAGAACATCCCACCCAGACCTATGCACACACCCCCAACCCCCCCCATCCCTGTAATCCTGCATTACCCACAGCCATTCTACCTAGCCTGCACATCCCTGGATACTATGGGCAATTTAGCATGACCAATCCACCTAATCTGCACATCGTTAGACTGTGGGAGAATACTGGAGCATCTGGAGGAAACCTATGCAGATATGGGAGAATGTGCAAACTCCACGCAGACAGTTGCCCCAGGATGGAACTAAATTGGGTCCCTGGCACTACGAGGCAGCAGTGCTAACCACTGAAGCACTGTGCTGCACCAAGTGGGCAGCCTATTCATCGGGGCATTCTTGTCATCTGAGCAAAATGTGAGCAGCTGTGGGTTCATTGTCTTCATCACTTATCCTTTTTCTTTTGCTATTGCCCATCAAGTCAAGAAGGTTTGAGCTCTTCTTTCTAATCAAAACTCACAGCAAAGCAATGTTGTGCACAGAATAGTAAGATACAACCATTTTGGAAGACCTGCTTGTGTATGCAGAAGAACATTTGTCCAGGTATGAAAAATGATCTTCAGCATGTCCAGTGGTACTCACTATGATGTTGTTGGGTTTCTGACAAGTATCAACAGCAATGTTTTCCATTGGAATCCCATGTAGCTAATAGCCCTAGTATTCTCTTGCACTGAAGTAATTTTGTTGCATCAGTGGCATATTGATTCAATGGGAGCCCTTGGATTTACAAAGACCCCCATTTATTTCAGGCATGCATGAATTCTCACTTCCCTGCACCCGATGGTATCCTGCTCCTTTGGGAAATCACTCAAAAGCCAGGAAGCACTCAATCTGATTCATTTTAATTATGCAAAATTCAACATAATTGCTGCACTAGGCAAACACCCATTTACTGCACAACATGCTTCTTGCTCTTATGACCCAACAACTGAGAGATCAGGTTTGAAACAGAACTCGGCAATGATCTGGAGGCAAAATTGATGATGATGCTGGCGTGAGCAGCTGTAGATGATTATTTGCTACCAGGTCCAACAGTCAGCTACAGATGTCTGATGCTACCTGAGATACTGATTTTCGGATCTTAAGACACCTGATCCCATGTCCGCAAACTCTGTATTAATGATAGTGCCTCCTGCGAGCTGCCCCTCTCTATTTTGTACAGCTACAAATCTGTGATCATATTGGTCTTCAACTGAGGTCGAAATATAGAAAGTTTCTTCTAAATTGCACAAAGTGTCCTTTCAGCAAAATCATTCTGAACAAACCCGTTCTGACAAGAAAGAAAGCAATTGTGAATGTTTAATATCTATTGGCATCTTTGCACGAGGTTAATTTTGGGATCCTCAATTCCTGATGTACATTTAATTTTGCTTTTACTGGTGATTTCCAAAATGTGAAGGGAATAATGAGCACAATATTAATTGAAAGCAGTGTTTCAATATTGCTCCAATTTATGAATTTGAATATACTAAGTGACAAGTTCTCTTTTTTAAGGGATAAAATGCAGGCAGCCCAACACACTGGTGTTAAATGTGGAAGTCAGCAGGTTGGAACCATCTTTCCAATTTGCTGGTTCTAAACTCCTTACGACCATTCAACCAGCACGTTCTTCCAGAGTAAACTTCAGCCCTTCACAGCGCAGTATCTCCAAATGCTTCAGAGTCAAGTAATTACTTTTGAATTACTACTAAATTATTAAATTGGTTAGATGCATAATATTGAGTTAAGCTACATTTGATTTCCCACAGGCACCACACCAATTTTGAGCTGTGTGCTTGCTGTAATAATTTGTGCATGCAGCTAATGCTACCCTTGCTGTTCATTGCTTGCAGCAGTCAGGAGGAGGCCCAAAGCGATAGCCTTCTAACATTACGAGTTTGCACTGCTTAAAACTCCAACACATCCCTTAATGGGTAGGTGATCTGTGGCTGAAATAAGTAGTAGAAGTTCATCAGGAAATGTACTGGGAATAAGTGGGAAATAGCACACCTCGGGAGAAGGTAAGCGGAAGGTATGCTGCATTGAAGGTGTTGACTTTGATGGCAGTAATGACTTGTCTCCATAGAGGGACATAAAACTCTCCAACATAGAAAAGGCTGTGACAGCAAATAGTCATGGAGGTTATTGATGGAAATTGAGAAGGTGGAGTCACATGTAGGCCAGACCATGGAAGGATGGCAGATTTCCTTCCTTAAAAGGTTCTTAAGACAATCAACAGTGGTTTTGTGATCATCCTCAGACTCTTAATTCCATATTTGTATTGAATTCCAATTCTACCATCTGTCATGGCAGATATTATC
Organism: Chiloscyllium punctatum; assembly: GCF_047496795.1. NCBI lineage: Eukaryota > Metazoa > Chordata > Chondrichthyes > Orectolobiformes > Hemiscylliidae > Chiloscyllium > Chiloscyllium punctatum. The sequence continues at coordinate 44,065,334 of NC_092752.1, read as the reverse complement.
TGAGTCTCTAGAATTGTAGTGTAGCAACAATTCCAGCAGGCCAACAACCCCCTTTTTTAATTGCCCAGTTAATATTCATCATCTAAATATAATTGAGTCCCAACTGACATACATTTCCTGCAAAGGGTTCTTGTGGTGCAGTGGTAGTGTCCCTACCATGGACGAGGAAACTTGGATCCAAATTCCATCTGTTTCAGAGATGTGTAATAATGACTATGATCAGTTTGATTTAAAAACTTCTGTGTATTTTCTGGGAGAACTGAAATTATTGAAGATAATGAGGTCCTCATAAATAATTCTCCTTCTCACATCATATCTCAGCCCAGAACCTTCAGATAGTAAACATGGGTTGGATTAAATGGGGGTACAGAGTGGAATCCCATCCTGGCTCTGGGTGGCTGCCTCTAACAGCTGACTGGTCATTAATTGCCTTGAGGTGGATCTTCCTCCACTCAGCACGGAAATCCCATCTCAAATTGTTGACAACCAATCAGAAGATGCCAGGTCTTAGACCCAGAAGCCACTAGGAAAAGTGGCACAGCATTAGCAGCTGCTTTAAAATGTTTTACAATGCAGCTGTGACTGCAAGTTGGTTCAGAAGTCTCACATAATCAGATGACAGATCCAATAAGGAGCAGGGGTGGCCAAGGAAATGCCATCTGCAATCAGATTTTCTGGTTCCAGAACTGGTCATCTTGTAAGGCTAACTACAGTCTCCTTGACTAAAGGTCAGTAGCAATCACTGGATTAACACTGCACAGAAACACTAGGGTAGTCAAAGACACATGGAAAACAGGCACAAAGAAAATGCACAAAAATGATCAGTTTTCTCGAATTCCAGCAGCAGCAATTACTGTTTTAAATGCTGTTGCATTGTTTTGGAACTTTGAAAAAAAAGTCAAAATAAGGGCACTTTTAAAAGTGGTGAGAGGGAGAGAGGAGAGAGAGAGAGGAACCCACACTGCTAACTGACACAGCAGCGAACCTGCACAGTTACTGCCTTTGCTGTTTGAATTCATGTATCACTGGACATCAGAGTGCGTCTGGGAAAATTAACAAACAGTGAAATTCACAACTAATCTTGGAGGAACCTGTTTGGGAAAGGTCACAGCACAGAAACAGATATGTGAATAGTGTTTAAGTTTGGCCTTGGGGAATCTGCAGTAGTGAAGAGTGGGTTCTTTCTTTATTATTTGTTTTGTTGAGATAAGTCTCTTGATTAAACTTAAAAATATAAGCCATAAGGATTAAGTTAGCCTGGAACAGTGTTTTGTAGAGGGATAAGATGGGGATATTTTGTGGGACTGTAGATTGGAAGAAACAAAAATGGTCCTGAGAAAAGTGATATGTTGTTCTTGTCGGATGTGGGAGTTTCGGGAGATTTTACGTGTTACTGAGGATTATATCTGCAATAAATGCAGATGGTTGAAAATCCTATAACATCGAATGGAACGGTTGGAGCGACAGTTAAAGCCAATGAGGAATTTTCAAGAGCAAGGGGGTGTGATGGATGGCAGTCATAGGAAGGGAGAACAGTCTCAGATACAGTCACATGGATGGGTTAACTCCAGGAAAGGTAAGAGAGGAAGGCAGTTAGTGCAGGAGTCTTCTGTGGATATCCCCATTTCCAACAAGTATGCTGTTTCGAAAATGCAGGGGGATTTTCAGGGGAATGTATCACAAATAGCCAAGTCTATGGTACTGAGACTTGCTCTAATGCAATGAGGGGTATGTCGGGTTCCAAGAGATCGATTCATTTGGGGGACTCTCTAGTCCGAGGCAGACACAGATGTTTCTGTGGCTAGCAGTGAAAAATCAAAATGGTGTGTTGCCTCCCTGGAGCTAAGATCAAGGATGTATTAGAGAGGGTGCAGAATGTTCTCAAGGGGGAGAGGGCCCAGCAGGAGGTCATTGCATACATTAGAACCAATGACATAGGAAGGGAAAAGGATGAGATTCTGAAAGGAGATTACAGAGTGTTAGGCAGGAATTTAAAAAGGGCAGTCCTTGAGGGCAGTAATATCTGGATTACTGTATGAGCTAGTCAGGGTAGGAATAGGAGGATAGAGCAGATGAATGCATGGCTGAGCAGGTGGTGTATGGGAGAAGGATTCACATTTTTGGATCATTGGAAGCTCATTTGGGGTAGAAGTGACCTGTACAAGAAGGATGGATTGCACCTAAATTGGAAGGGGGCTAATATACTGACAGAGAGATCTGCTACAGCTGCTCTGGAGGATTTAAACTCGTAAGGTGGTGGTGGTGGGAGAGTGGATAGGACCCAGGGAGATTGTGAGGAAACAAATCAATCTGAGACTGGTACAGCTGGGAAAAGGAGCGAGTCAAACAGTCAAGGCAGGCAGGGACAAAGTGGAGAACAAGGCAGGACTGATAAATTAAACTGCATTTATTTCAATGCAAGAGGCCTAACAAGGAAGGCAGATGAACTCAGGGCATGGTTAGGAACATGAGATTGGGTATCATAGCAATTACAGAAACATGGCTCAGGGATGGGCAGGACTGGCAGCTTCATGTTCCAGAATACAAATGCTACAGGAAGGATAGAAAGGGAGGCAGGAGAGGAGGGGGAATGGTGGTTTTGTTAAGGGAGAGCATTACAGCTGTACTGAGGGAGGATATTCCCAGAAATACATCCAGGGAAGTTATTTGGGTGGAACTAAGAAATAAGAAAGGGTGATCACCTTATTGGGATTGTATTATAGACCTCCTAATAGTCAAAGGGAAATTGAGAAAAAAATTTGTAAGAATAATAGGGTGGTTATGGTAGGGGAGTTTAACTTGCTCAACATAGACTGGGACCGCCATAATGTTAAAGGTTTAGATGGATAGGAATTTGATGAGCATGTACAAGAAAATGTTTTGATTTAATATGTGGATGTACCCATGAGAGAAGGTGCAAAACTTGACCTACTGATGGGAAATAAGGCAGGGCAGGTGACTGAGATGTCAGTGGGGGGAGAGCTTTAGGGCCAGCGACCATAATTCTACTAGTTTTAAAATAGTAATGGAAAAAGACAGACAAATTGGAGTAAGGCCAATTTTGACAGTATTAGGTCAAACTTTCAAAAGCTGATTGGAGGCAGATGTTTGCAGGTAAAGGGAAAGCTGGAAAATAGGAAGCCTTCAGGAATGAGATAACAAGAGTGCAGAGACAATATATTAAAGTTAGTGTGAAAGGGAAGGCTGGTAGTAATAGGGAATGCTGGATGACTAAAGAAATTGAGGGTTTGGTTCAGAAAAGAAGGAAGCATATGTCAGATATAGACAGGATAGATCGAGTGAGTCCCTAGAAGAGTATAAAGGCAGTAGGAGTATATTAAAAGGGAAATCAGGAGGGCAAAAAGGGGTCATGAGATAGCTTTAGTACATAGACTTAAGGAGAATCCAAAAGGTTATTACAAATACATTAAGGACAAAAGGGTAACAAGGGAGAGAATAGATAGGGTCCCTCAAAGATCAACAAGGCAGCCTTTGTGTGGAGCCGCACGAAATGGGGGAAATACTAAACAAGTATTTTGCATCAGTGTTTATTGTGAAAAAGAACATGCAAGATACAGAATGTAGGGAAATAGATAGGGACATCTTGAAAAATGTCCATTTTACAGGGGAGGAAGTCTGGATGTCTTGAAACGTATAAAAGTGGATGAATCCTCATGACCTGACCAGGTGTACTGAGAACTCTGTGGGAAGCAAGGGAAGTGATTGCTGCACCTCTTGCTGAGATATTTGTATCATCGATAGTCACAAGTGAGGTGACGGAAGACTGGAGATTGGTTAACGTGGTGCCACTGTTTAAGAAAGTTGGTAAGGAGAAGCCAGAGAACTATAGACCAGTGAGCCTGACATCAGCGGTGGGCAAGTTGTTGGAGGGAATCCTGGGGGACAGGATGTACATGTATTTGGAAAGGTAAGGACTCATTAGGGATAGTCAACATGGCTTTGTGTGTGGGAAATCATGTCTCACAAACTTGATTGAGTTTTTGAAGAAGTAATGAAGAGGATTGATGACGGCAGAGTGGTAGCTGTGATCTATATGGACTTTAGTAAGGCGTTCGACAAGGTTCCCCATGGGAGACTGGTTAGCAAGGTTAGCAAGGTTAGCAAGGAATACAGGGAGAACTAGCCATTTGGATACAGAACTGGCTCTAAGGTAGAAGACAGAGGGTGGTGGAGGAGGGTTGTTTTTCAGACTGGAGGCCTGTGACCAGTGGAGTGTCACAAGGATTGGTGCTGGGCTCACTACTTACTTATTAATGATTTGGATGTGAGCATAAGAGGTATAGTTAGTAAGTTTGCAGATGACCCTAAAATTGGAGGTGTAGTGGACAGCGAAGAAGGTTACCTCAGATTACAACGGGATCATGATCAGATGGGCCAATAGGCTGAGGAGTGGCAGATGGAGTTGAATTTAGATCAATGTGAGCTGCTGCATTTTGGGAAAGCAAATCTTAGCAGGACTTATACACTTAATGGTAAGGTCCTAGGGAGTGTTGCTGAATAAAGAGACCTTGGAGTGCAGGTTCATAGCTCCTTGAAAGTGGAATCATAGGTAGATAGGTGAAGAAGGTGTTTGCTATGCTTTCCTTTATTGGTCAGAGTATTGAGTACAGGGGTTGGGAGGTCATGTTGCAGCTGTACAGGACATTGGTTAGGCTACTGTTGGAATATTGCATGCAATTCTGGTCTTCTTCCTATCGGAAAGATGTTGTGAAACTTGAAAGTGTTCAGAAAAGATTTACAAGTATGCTGCCAGGGTTGGAGGATTTGAGCTATAGGGAGAGGCTGAACAGGCTGGGGCTGTTTTCCCTGGAGCGTCGGAGGCTGAGGGGTGACCTTATAGAGGTTTATAAAATCATGAGGGGCATGGAAAGAGTAAATAAACAAGGCTTTTGCCTGAGGTGGGGGAGTCCAGAACTAGAGGGCATAGGTTTAGGGTGAGAGGGGAAAGATATAAAAGAGACCCAAGGTGCCACGTTTTCAGGCATAGGGTGGTGTGTGTGTGGAACGGCCTGCCAGAGGAAGAGGTGGAGGCTGTACAATTGCAACATTGAAGAGGCATTTGGATGGGTATATGAATAGGAAGGGTTTAGAGGGATATGGGCTGGGTGCTGGCAGGTGGGACTAGATTGGGTTGGGATGTCTGGTCATCATGGACAGGTTGGGCCGAAGGGTCTGTTTCCATGATGTTCATCTCTATAACTCTCTGACTATAAGTTTATGTTGTACACAAATTTGGCTTGATTTTATTGATAAGTTGTTACATTTTAATTCATAAATTTGGAAAGTTTATTTTCTTGTGACTTTTGTTTTTGTATTGAATGTTGTGATAGTCAGTGACAGAAAGATGGTAAGTTATGCGGCCATTGGTGAAGAGGAATTTGATATTAGTTTCTGCTAAAACTGTAGGAAATAAGACCAGAATTAGGCCCTTTGAGTCTACGACACCATTCAATCGTAACCAATATGTTTCTCAATACCATTGTCTTGCCTTCTCCCTGTAACCCTTGATCCCCTTACAACGAAGAATACACTCTAGTGCTTGGCCTCCACAGCCTTCCAAAACAATGAGTTCCACAGATTAACCACCCTCTGATTGAAGGAATTCCTCCTCATCTCAGTTCTAGAGAGTTCTCCCTTCATTCCGAGGTTGTTGCCTTGGTTCTAGTCTCTGCCATGAATGGAAACATCTTCTCCACAACCACTCTCTCCAGGCCTCTTAGTATTCTGTACGTTTCAAACAGATCCCCTATCATCCATCTAAACTCCATCGAGTTCAGACTCAAGAGTCCTCAACCACTCTTCATTATGACAAGTCCTTCAACCCCTGAATAATTCTTGTAAACCTCCTGTGGAAACCCTCCCATTCCAGTACATCCTTCCTTTGAGACAAGGCCCACAAATGCTCACAATATTCCAAACGCGATCTGGACAAAACGTTATAGAGCTTCAGCAGTATATCTCTGCTCTTGTATTCTAGCCCTCATGAAATGAATGCTAACATTGCATTTGCCTTCCTAACTGCCAAATGAACATGCATGTTAATGTTAAGAGAACGCTAAACTAGGACTCCCAAGTATTTGTACTTCAGATTTCCTAAGTCTTTCACCATTTAGAAAACTTTGCCATTGCTGATCCACCATCTTCCCTGCTAGGTTCCCCTTCCAACCATCTCTGGACAGCTCCTCCCTCATCATGTCTTTTAAGTTACCATTATTACTAATAATACCTTAAGTAGAATCTACCTCAAGATGTTTAAAAGAAAACATCTTGTCGACATTACACCAATATCTTTTCTTGAATTCCAATACTAATCTGATTTTCCTAGTCCAAGTGCAAATTGAAGTTCCCCATAATTATTGTAATAATGCCTTTCTTACATGCATATTTTATCTCCTGATTTACTTTCTTCCTGACTATTGCTAGGAGGCATGCACATAACTCACATTAGTATCTTTTCTCCTTTGTAGTTCTTCAACTCTACCCATGCAGATTCTAAGGTTTCTAACTCACTTCTTGTTGTTGATTTAATTTGATTTCTTTCTATCAAGACAACCCCTTTGCCTAGCTGCCCGTCCTTTCAATAAGACATGTATCTGTACATATTATCCATGGCCATAATTATGCAATTCACCAAGACTCAGGTCCCAGCTTCACTCAGGTGGAGCTCATACCATAAGAACAGTCCCCTCCTTTTGCAGTACTATAAAGTTTAATTAATTAATCACAGACAAATTAGACTGAAAAGGGCTGTCTAAATCACCTTGTCCATTCTGCTTCCTCTGCATTACCCTGCTTGATATACAAGAAACTGCCACAAATCTTCACATTTAGTCCAGACAGTGAAAGCATTGTTTCAGCTCTGCTCTGTCACATTCTGTGTGAAGCATAAGGTCATGAGTACATGAAAGGGTTAACTAACATCACATACTAAGTTCCACACGTCAGGATATAAAGGACTATTCCTGAGAGGAGGTAACTAGTGCATGCTTTTCTCCCCATTTCATTTGAGTTATGCTAAAGCTAAGTTCTGTAGCTAGAGAGTAACTATTCACTACTGTATTGTCTAACCTGAGATCTCAAAAGGAACTGTCGTATAACTCAGATATAATGTAACTCTCTATTATGTACAGTACTATGTAAAAAATCTGCAGTACTCACGAAGGCCAAGCCTCCTTCCCACATGGTATCAGTATCTTAGCCAAATACTAATAAGAATTGGTAGTAGTGAATCTACGCAAGGAATATCAGACAGTTCTGGTGGACACAACCACACAGTCTAGATTTCTATAATATAGCAATTACATAAAATTTACTCTCATTTTTATAAAGTTACATTTTATTCCAGCCAATAAAATACAAATATACACTGCCTTGTGTTGTTCTGGTGCACAGATATTTTAGCCGCAAGTTGGTGAATAAAGGAGGGTAGGTTGTAGGAGTTGGAAGGGAGCAGGAGAGAAGGTGTACCTTTCTTTTTCTGTCTATTCCAGTATCCGGTAACTGTGTTTTATTTTGGCAAAGAGGGACAAGCTGATTTATGAGTTATTTTAATTGTATTAAATATTTTGCACAGTTATATTATGGCAGGTCAGCTCAGGCAAGTGGAATGCACATCTTTCACTCCATAAGGTCAGTGGATGTTCGCTGATGATTGCACAATGTCCAGCACCATTTGTGACTCCTCAAATACTAAATCAGTCCACTTCTAAATTAAGCAAGAACTGGATAGAACATAGAAAAGTACAGCATAGGACTCACGATGTTGTGCCGAGATTTAATCCTAATGTAAAATATAGTAACAACCTACCCACCCCTCAACTCACTGCTCTCCATGTGCATGTCCAGCAGTCGCTTAAATGTCCCCAATGACTCTGCTTCCACCACCACAGCTGGTAACGCATTCCATGCATTCACAACTCTCTGCGTAAATAAACTACCTCTGACATCTCCTTTGTACCTTCCTCCTAATATCTTCAAATTACGACTTCTCGTACCAGTCAATCCTGCCCTGGGGAAAAGTCCCTGGATATTGACTCTATCTATTCCTCTCATTATTTTGTACACCTCGAACAGGTCTCCTCTCTTCCTCCTTCTCTCCAGAGAGAAAAGTCCAAGCTTAGTCAACCTTTCTCATAAGGCAAGCCCTCCAGTCCAGGCAGCATCCTGGTAAACTTTCTTTGCACCCTCTCCAAAGCCTCTGTATCTTTCCTATAATAGGGCGACCAGAACTGGACACAATATTCCAAGTGTGGTCTCACCAGGGTCTTGTAGAGCTGTAGCAAAACCTCGCTGTTCTTAAACTCTATCCTCCTGTTAATGAAAGCCAAAAGACCACATGCTTTCTTAACAACCCAATTCACTTGGGTGGCAACTTTGAGGGATCTATGTACTTGCACACCAAGATCCCTGTTCCTCCACACTGCCAAGACCCCTGTCTTTAATCCTGTATTCAGCATTCGAGTTTGACCTTCCAAAATACATCACTTCACATTTATCCAGGTTGAACTCCATCCGCCATTTCTCAGCCCAGCTCTGCATCCTGTCTACCTACTGCAGCCTGCAGTAGCCCTCTATACTATCAACGACACCTCCAACTTTTGTGTCATCTGCAAATTTACTAACCCACCCCTCAACCTCCTCATCCCAGTCATTTATAAATCTAGGTTTTTGCTGACCAGTGGCAAGTAACATTTATGCCACACAAACACCTAGCAATTACCATCTCCAATAGAAGAGAATCTAATCATCATCCCTTGACAGTCAATGGTATCACCATCATTACATCTCCATCTATCAACATACTGGGGACTTACCACTGACCAGAAATTGAACTGGACTAGCCATATATACGCTGTGGTACAACAGCAGGTCAAAGGAATCCTGCAGTGAGTGACACACCTCCTGGCACCCCTACTAACCATCCAAAGGTACAATTAAAGAGTATGATAGAATAGTCTCCACTTGCCTGAATGAGTGCAGCTCCAATAACATTTGAGAAAATTAAAATCATTATGGCCTGCTTGATTGGCACCAAACCCACAAGCATCCACTCTCTCTACCACTGCCATCTATGTGATGCACTGCAAACATTCACCAAGGCTCCTCAGACACTATCTTCCAAAACCATGACCACTACTGTCAAGAAGGACAAGGGCAGAAAACAGCACTTGCAAGTAGCCACCAAACTAGTCACCATTCTGACTTGGATATATGTCATCATTCATTCATCATCAAAATCCTGTAACTCTCTCCGAACAGCGTTGTGAGTCTGGTTATGGGCTGTGGCAGTTCAAGAAGATGCCGCCTTGTTAAGGGATAGCAATAAAAACTGACTTAGCTAGCATTGCCCACATTCCATGCATGAATAAAGAAGAATCTTCAGAACTCTAGGCTGCAGTTGGCCAACAGTTACAAAGTTCTCATAAGAGATGTGCAGATAAGAGTGGAGAATGCAAGGATGCAAAACTAACTGACTACGATACAGGAAGTTACTCAAGTTGGGGAAGGAAATAAGAACATATCAGAGTTAAGGACACTTCCTTGGGCTGGAAAGGAACTTGGAGTGATAAGGGAGAAAGCCAACTGCCATTGATAGAGCTAGAAAAAGGTTGCCACTGCAAGAATTTGAACAGTTAGAAGCTAAAATATAAAGCGGAATCTCCAAGGTAATAGTGTTAGGGCTATTATCTGCGTAGGCCAAAGTGGCATAGGCAAATAAATGAATAGTGCAAAGACTAGTTTGGGAAAAATGGGTTTCAGTTTATGAGTACTGGAGTAGAATAGAGCTATTTCAAAAGGATGGGCTTCACTTCAGCTGTGTAGGGACCAGTATAAGAGTGAGTTAAATGACCAACTAGGCCTGCAAAGAAGATGATAAAATAGACAGAGGTGGAGGTTTTCAGGCAAGGGGATACTTATGTTTACAAAAGATATGGCAGCATTTCAGGACAGTTATTTAGGGACTGAATGGAACTAGAAGGGACACGAATAAATACAATGACTATCACTAGAGAGAAGAAATACTTGGGAAATTAATGGAACTAAATTATATCCAATAATAAGATCCGGAAGGTTTGCAACCTAGGATATTAAAGGAAGTAACTGGAGACACAGTGGATTATTATGCAGGAAGTTTCAATTTTAATAGAGGAAATGCAGGCAGAGTCGGTGAAGAAAACAGGAAACTAACCAAACCTCAGGAGGCAAGTCGTTTATATAAACATTTATAATATGTGCGTGAGTGTTTATTTACGCTCGACCTTTAACAGTGGTCAGCACTGTTTCCTAGGCCTCAGAAAAATAAACAACTGAAAGCAGATGAGGACTACACAAAGGAATGGATAACTTCCCTGAGTGTCCTTGTTGTCCTCCGTAATGACTGAATCCACTGCTCCTCACTTACCCCAACCTTCTCCTCCCCCCTCCACTACCATATGACCCAATGCTCTGTTAATGTTCTCCCTAAACTGCTATTGCACTATGACTCTCACAATCTTCGTCAACCCAATCTTGTGTATTCACGAATCACCGACTGTTGCTCCCCGTGCCCAAATTATCTCTTACCCCTTTAAAACTTTCCATTGACATTGATGCTCACAAACAAACACTCCCCAACAAGCAATCTCAATCTCTCTGATTCAGATCACCACTTTCTTCATCTTCAGGTCCATGCATACTGCCTCTTAGATGTTAAATTATTCTGGCGACTCCTCCCAATGACCGTCCACCAGCCCTAATCCTTCCGAGCACTCCCATTGATGTATATCCCAAACACTCATGAGTCCAGATTGACCAGTTTAAAGACTCCGAATCCTTGATCTCTCCAATCAGCCCACTGGCATGACTAGTCTGACCTGTACTCAGAGTACAGGCTTATATTGCTCAATCTCTCTCATAAGACAAATCTCTTATTTCTGGAATCATTCCAGTAAACCTCCTCTGAACTGCCCCTGAAACAACTACATCTCTCCTCAAGTAAGGAGCTAAAGTGTACTCAATACTCCAGGTGCGGACTCACTAATGCCTTGTACAGTTACAACAAAACTATCCCACTTTTGTACTCTATTTCTTTACCAATAAATGTCAAAATTCCATTTAGCTTCCATTTTCCCTGTAATACATACATATTAGTTTTCTGTGACTCATGTCAGAGGACACCCTCTGCACTGAAGCACTCTGAAGTTCCTTCCCATTTAAATAATAAGTTGCCTTTTGGTTACCTCCAACTAAAATGCATAACTTTACACTTACCTCTGTTAAATTTTGAGTGCCAAATTTTGGGCCATTCACATAACCTATCCATATCCATTTATAAATTTCTTATCTCTGCATTACAGCTTACTTTCCCACCTATTTTACCATCATTTGCAAATCTTACTTATAATATTTTCTATCCCATAGATTGGTTTTGATTTGATGCACTTTGGAAGAAGGAACAAGAAAGGAGTATTACATGGTATAAGAAGGTCAGAGAATTAAAGGGATCATGGACTGCTTGCCCACATATCCATGAAGATGCCAGGACAGGTCATTGAGACAACAGATGGGACAATTGCCTTTTTCAGTCATGGCATAGATTATAAGAGCAGTGTAGTCATGTGCAGCTGTTGAGATGTTTGGTTAAGCCACACTGGAGTACTGTGCGCAGTTCTGGTCAGTACACTATTGGAATGATGGGATTGCACTGGAGGGGGTACAAAAGGAGATTTACCAAGTTGTTGCCTGTGATGCAGTATTTTAGCTATGGAGAGAAGCTGGATAAGCTCGGGCTGTTTTCTCTGCAGCAGAGGAGAGCACTTTGATGGAGGTGTATAAAATCATGAAGGGCATTGCCAGGGGAAACAGAAAGCATCTGCTCCTCTAGATTGAAGCGCCAAACACAACTTTGAAGTAAAATGCAGGATGTTTAAATGGATTTTGAGGGAAAGAACGTTTTCACCCAGACGGTAGGGGGAGTCTGGAATGTAGAATAGGAAACTTCACAACGTTTAAAAAGTACTTAGATGCTTACTTAAAGTGTCAAAACATTCAAAACTATGGGCATAGTGTTATAGAATGGGGCTAGTATAGGTAGTGGTGTACTTTTGGAGGTACAGACCTGGAGGTCAAAGGGTCCTCTTCTGTACTGTATGATTCTATGACTGTAAATAGTTAAGGCCCGAGGAGCAAACCACATGGTACCTCACTAATTACATCTTGCCAATGAAGAAAGACCCAATTATCCCAATACTTTGCTTTCTGTTGATTAACCAATCTTCTATCCATGCTAATAGCCCCATGTGGTTTAACTTTGTGTACTAACCTTTTGTGCAGCATCTTATCAAATGCCTCCTGAAAGTCCAGATATACAACATCTACAGGATCCTCATTATCCATACTGCTTGCTACATCTTCAAAGAACTCCAGCAAATTAATCACATAATTTACCCTTCATAAAACTATGCTGATTCTGAGGGGTTGTATTTTGTATTTTCAAATGTCCTGTTATTAATTTCTTAACGCTTCCAACAATTTTCTAATATTAAACCACATTGTGATACATGTTAAACTAATTGGTCTACAGTTTCCTACTATCTGTCTCCCTTCCTATTTGAATATTAGCATTTTTCCAATCCATTGGAACATCTCTCTCATCTATGGAAGTTTGGAATATTATAAACAATGGATCCACCACCTCTGCTACAACTTCCTTTAAAAGTCAAGAATGTAGGCCAACAGGGCCCATGGGGACACATCTGCTTTCAATTCAAATCATGTGCTCAGTATGTTTTCCCTAGTTCTAAATTCCACCCTTTGTAGGACTTCTACATTACCTGTTACTATTGAGATGGTGCAAGTGTTCTCCACCATAAAAAAACTGAAGCAAAATATTAGCTCCTGTAGCACTATTACCTGGATCTGTCTACCTACCTCGCTCATAATCCCACCTCGGAGGGGATTGCATCTGCCTTCAAGGTAGAGGATACTAATAGCATTCCAATAAAAAAATCAAGAGGATAAAGTCAGAAGGAAATAAATGCAATTGCAGTCACTGGAGAAAAAGTACTAGGAATGCACTGGGGCTATAGGTCAATGGGTCCAGTGGACCTGATGAGTTGTGCCCTAGGATCTTAACATGATTAAATCAGATTCAGGATCAGGGCAAGTGGGAATAGTTTCTGAGTGAGACCTGTATAAAGCAGGATGCTAAGTTTCAATTTTGTTGCTTGCAAAATTCATGACAGTAGTTCAGCCAAGTATCCACCTCAGTGGAAAATCAAAGTTAGGCGTACAATGATAGCACATTCATTACTGTACGTTTCCATTTCCCCGAAGTACTGGGATACTATGGAAAAAGGAGCAGATTGTGATGGATTTCACCCATGCCTTGTGACTTGAATTTCACAGATGGCAGCCAGAATTCACTCCAGAATCACCTATGATGTATCCAAATAACTGCACACCTGCAGGAATCAGCTCTGAGTATCGCCATTCATAAAATGGTTAATTGCCAGTTTCCATAAGGCAGCTGCAGTAGGATTTTATAAATACATTAAGGACAAAAAAGAGTAACTAGATAGAGAATAGGACCCCTCAAAGATCAGCAAGGCAGCCTAAGTGTCGAACTCAGGAGATGGGGGGAAGATATTGCATGAGTATTTTGCATCAGTGTTTACTATGGAGAAGGACATGGAAGATACAGAATGTGGGGAAATAGATGGTGACATTTTGAAAAATATCCATATTGCAGGGAAGAAGGTGGTGGATGTCTTAAAATGTATAAAGGCGGATAAATCCCCAGGATCTGATCAGGTGTACACTAGAACTCTATAGGAAGCGAGGGGAGTGATTGTTGGGCCCCTTGTTGAGATATTTGGATCATCACAGGTGAAATGCTCGAGGACCAGATGTTGGCTAATGTGATGCCACTATTTAAGAAAGGTGGTAAGGAAAAGCCAGGTTACTATAGACCAGTAACCCTGACATCGATGATGGGCAAGTTGTTGGAGGCAATCCTGAGGATACATGTATTCGGATAAGTAAGGACTGGTTAGGGATAGTCAACATGACTCTGTGCAAGAAAATCATGTCTCACTGACTTCACTGAGCTTTTTGAAGAAGTAACAAAGAGGATTGACAAGCGCAGAGTGGTGGAAGAGATCTATATGGATTTCAGTAAGGTATTCGACAAGGTTCTGCATGGTAAACTGGTGAGCAAGGTTAGATGTCATGGAATACAGGGAGAACTAGCCACTTAGATACAGAACTGGCTCAAAAAGAACTTGGCATGCAGGTTCATCTTTCCTTGAAAGTGGAGTCTCAGGTAGATAGGATAGTAAAGACGGCATTTAGTGTGCTTACCTTTATTGGTCAGAGCATTGAGTATAGGAGTTGGGAGGTCATATTGTGTCCATACAGGGCATTTGTTAGGCCACATTTGGAATAGTGTGAGATTCCAGAATCCCTCCGATAGGATGCTGTGAAACTTTAAAGGGTTCAGAAAAGATTTACAAAGGTGTTGCCAGGGTTTAAGCGTTTGAGCTAGAGGGAGAGGCTGAATAGGCTGGGGCTGTTTTCCCTGGAGTGTCAGAGGCTGAGGAGTGACCTTATAGAGTTTCATAAAATTATAGGGGGCATGGATAGGGTAAATAGATAAGGTCTTTTCTCTGGGTTTGAAGAGTCCAGAGCTAGAAGGCATAGATTTAACGTGAGAGTGGAAAGATTTAAAAGGGACCTAAGGGGCAACTTTTTTATGCAGAGGGTGATGCATGTATGGAATGAGCTGCCAAAGGAAGTGGTAGAGGCTGGTAATATTACAACATAGTGGGCGGCACGGTGGCACAGTGGTTAGCACTGCTGCCTCACAGCGCCAGAGACCCGGGTTCAATTCCCGCCTCAGGCGACTCTCTGTGTGGAATTTGCACATTCTCCCCGTGTCTGCGTGGGTTTCCTCCGGGTGCTCCGGTTTCCTCCCACACTCCAAAGATGTGCAGGTCAGGTGAATTGGCCATGCTAAATTGCCCGTAGTGTTAGGTAAGGGGTAAATGTAGGGGTATGGGTGGGTTGCGCTTCGGCGGGGCAGTGTGGACTTGTTGGGCCGAAGGGCCTGTTTCCACACTGTAAGTAATCTAATCTAATCTAATTTAAAAGGCACCTGAATGGGTATATGAATTAGAAGGGTTTGGAAGGATATGGGCCAAGTTGGACCAAAGGGTCTCTTTCCGTGCTGTACATCTCTATGTCTTTATGATTGACTGCCTGCAGATTTCGTGCTTTTTGAACAAAATTGAACATATCTGCAAATACATATCTGCAAATGCAAATTCACCTCAGAGACTTGTGTTTGTGTGAGAGAGATTAAGTGGGGGGATGAGAGAGACAGAGAGAGGGAATGGGAGTGTGTGTGTGTGTGAGAGAGGGAGAGATAGTGTGCGTCTGCCTGTGAGAGTGTGTATGTGCATGCTTGATAGAGTGTGTTCGCGAGTGTGACGGAGTAAATGCCTGTCGGAGGATGCGTGCATGATTGAGGGTGCAAATGTCTGAGAGTGTAGAGTGCAGTGAGGCCACCTTAGTGTGACATGAACCCAAGATCCCAGTTTAGTCCATCCCTACCGTTATCGAACTTGCCATCAGCCTCTGCTTGGCCACTCTGCATTGTTGCATATACCAAAGTCCACTTGGAGGATGTTCAACTGAAGATCCAAGGCCAAATGTCCCTGACCACTGAACTGGGGAGGGATCATTCCTGTCTGGCAATGGTTGCACACTGTCCATTAATCCATTGTCATAGCGTCTGCTTGGTTTCACCAATATATCATGATGTTGGGGGAGGGTAGTACCAAGTGGTGAATATATTGCTGGCAAGTGAGAGTGATAGAGAATGAACTTCGGTGGGTTGTGGGTACTATAATAGAGAGAGATTGAGTGTGAGGTATCAAAGTGGGCGGCACAGTGGCACAGTGGTTAGCACTGCTGTCTCACAGCGCCTGAGACCCGGGTTCAATTCCCGCCTCAGGCGACTGACTGTGTGGAGTTTGCACGTTCTCCCCGTGTCTGCGTGGGTTTCCTCCGGGTGCTCCGGTTTCCTCCCACAGTCCAAAGATGTGCAGGTCAGGTGAATTGGCCATGCTAAATTGCCCGTAGTGTTAGGTAAGGGGTAGATGTAGATGTAGGGGTAGGGGTATGGGTGGGTTACCCTTCGGCGGGGTGGTGTGGACTTGTTGGGCCGAAGGGCCTGTTTCCACACTGTAAGTAATCTAATCTAATCTAATCTAATCTAAAAGAGACGATAGTGGCACTTACTCCGGTGAAGTGGAGAAAGTCATTGAATTTCTTTCTTCGTTGATGAGGATTCCTCCGGGTGTCTCATACTGCACAAACCCATCTGGCTGGGTAGTGATTTCCTCCACTGTTCCTGGGAGAAGAGGACATTCCACATCTGTGACACCCTTTCTAGCAGGTCCTCCAGGATCCTGCCTGCAAAGTGGGACACTAATGACCCCAAATCTGCCATATCCACCGCAAATGTGAGGAACTGTGTAAGGCAGCTGCAGTACTTATCCAGGTGCACATCAGCCTTTTAAAGATTTCACCCAATGGGCACAAGTGATGCTAGTTTCTTAGCAAATGTCCATTGATTGGTGAGCTGTTCTGGGAACTGTACATGGTGACATGGAGATCGAAGGGGTTGCCAAAGGGATAAGGTAGGTAGTTAATGAGGCACATTGGGTAAGATACAGTTGAGTCTCGCTATGCCTCATTTCAAAAAACCCTTCAAAAAAAGTCAGCACAATATGCAGAGCCAAAAAACAGTGCAATTCTGTCCATACACCCAATATGCACTCCAAATAAGGTTGCAATCTCACCAACATACTAAGGGATGTACTAAGCAGAAATCAGTAACCTCCTTCCAAGGAGAAAACTTGTTTTTTCAGGTTCTCTCACTCATTTAAAGTAGGATTCATGTGGATTCAAAGAAAGATTCAAATCAAGCTTTTCTCTTGGTTACTCGTTGTAGCAAAGCTACTTGTAGGAAGGTGGAATGACAAGGAAGAGTAGATGAAGCAGAGGGAGATATCTTTCAAATAACATTTACCAAACGTTAGCTGACGGCTATGATTTTTTTTTTACAAATTGGATTTTACTACACAAATCCTTGAGTCATTGGTAAAGAAAGTATTATTTCTTGAGTCCAAGTATTATTTCTGATCTTGTGTGCATTTTTAAGCGTTTATGTATAAACATACAAAAACATGATGTGTGAAAACTTCCAAAATGTTAAAATAAGGACACTACCAATTAATTACTCACATTTTTGCAAACAGATTTGACACTTTCCAATTGCAGACCTGTCTATAATTGGAAGGTATGAAAAACCGCTCTACCTACAAAACAGAGCCTGGAAAAGGCTCTTAATCACTTCAAGAAAGCCAAATCATTACCACAATTGTTCAAGTCTTTGACAGTAAAACAAATATAGTAGGATGGTCTTGTTTGTAACCATGGGGATTAGTCTTAATCTGTGTATCAGGGTTAGTATTTTAATAGTTGCTGGTAAGATCATGGATGTGCTGCCAATTTTATCTTCTGTCTGTTGAATCTATTTAAAGAAAATGAACAGATATGTATCACAGGCACAAGGCGATATTTCTCAGATATTATAGTTATGGGACATTAGCATTTCCTAAATATTTTACATTATATTTGGAAGGTGCCAACCACCAACAATTTTTGGATGATTTGCAGAGTGAGTACAGGTTGTAACAAATGCTGCCAGTACTGAAGTATCCAATGCATGAGCTCAACTAAATAAAATTCATAGCTGATTGGGAAAACTGACAGTTCCAGTTTCAGTGAATTTAAGCATTATTAATCTGAGGTTAAACATCTGACACTATTTTTTAATTTGTCAAAGGGTTTCCCTCCTTTCAAAATTGCATGTAGCTTTTAAATGGATTTTCATTCTTATACCATGTTTAACACACCGCACACTGTTTTCTGTGAAATCTATACAATTCAGTTGAAGTTAAAACAAATGTGGACAACATTTTTTTTTAAAAAATTGAAATTCTGAAGGGTTTTAAATTTTTCAGGGTAATTTTGATTGTAGGTGATTACAACTTACATGTATTTATCATTTGTAATGCAATAAAACATTCAAGAGAAGTCATAAGAGCAAAATAAAATAAAATCTTATGCTGAACCATGGAAAGTGAAATAAGAACTGTTCTACAAAAAGGTCAAATAGGTGACTTTTAAAAGTGTCTTAAAGAAGGGAGGTGAGATGGAGAGGTATAGGAAGGGAATACTACAGCTTAGACAAGGCCCACTGACAGCGATGGAGCAATTAAAATCAAAGTTGCTGAACAGCTCAGATTTACAGAAGCAAAGACTGGAGGAGATTACAGGGATAGAAAGGGACATGGCAACACAGGGATTCAAAAACAAGGATTAGGATTTCAAAATCAATGTGCTGCTCAACTGTGAGTCAATATAAGTCAGTAAGCATTTGAATAATGGTTGAACAGGACATGCTGCAAGTTGTGGCAGCCGCCGACAACGTTGAATAAAATTGAGAGAGATGTCAAGGTGACTGCCAATTGGTTACCATCAATTTTACACTGTTGCACAAAGTCAAAATGATCCCCCACCTGCTTTCCCACAGGAAGAGTCAGCTTAAATCAGATGTCTAGTCTTCACAGATCACTCTCACAATGTTCTTAGTAACTGGTCACAGAGCAGCATTTGTCATGAATTTTTGACTAGAGAAGGAACATTGTGAAAATGAAATCAGGAGAGGAGTAGCTAAATCAATATCAGCCATTTAACCTATTGTCAAAAATAAAAATATCCCTAGCGACCTCAAATTATTCAGGAAGAGGAAGGTAGAATTTTCTGTTGAAAGGTAGCAATCAGATAACCAATGCAGAGAATCAAAGGAAGTAGTAAAAGGAGAGCTAAAGCTATAAATTACACAGGGCAATAAACAAAACATTGCAAGTCCCCAGGCAGCAATTGCTGAAGTCTTCCAATGCTTATAAACTACTTTTCAGTATTATATTACAGAGCAGACAATGGCACAAAATCAAGTCTGCAGAGAATTTGCTGAGCCTATTCACTGTGCACTATAGCCAGTGCAGCCCCACTTTCATGTCAACACAATATATTGGTCTCCTTTCTGTGATTAACGCATAGGGATTTTATGAAGCTTTATTAATTCAACCCTTTTTTAATATCTGTTGTGTGCATAGTGGTATAAATTAAAGCACAACACTAAGAGTAGAAGTAATTAAAAATGTTTGCACTGTGCAACCATGATTTGAAAGAAATCTCTCCACAGCAGGTAACCAACTTATCAAAAATTAATAAGGTTTTGTAATACACACATTCTAAATGATTAAAATCATAAAATTTCACCAGAGTGCCCATTCTACATCTATTAGCTAAAGTCTTAAACTTTGTTCTCTTTAAACAAACTTGCATATGATTTATTCATCAATGTTGTAGGAAATACCTCCACTCAAAGAGACATTTGAGCCATGACCATTTGGTCTCACATTTGCAATAAAAAAGATAGGGAATTTTAACTTCCCTCAGCCTTGTTGAAAACTCATTCCAACTTAAAACCTTTCCAGTTTAACTTCATGTTTGTCAACATTAGTGTGATCCTTATACAAGTGTCTCAAGTAAAAATGCAATAAGTTAATACTTGAGGGGTAAATGATATAGACAGTGATTTATACTTGTGCTACTGTAAAGGAACAGAAGAAAAAAGCATTTTGCAATTCACTGTACAAGATGTGACCTGCTTTCCATTTCCAATCACAATCCCACCTGATTAGCATATAGTTTTCATTTAAAACATTGAAGTTAACATTCAAACAAATAGTCAAAAGCAATTTGAAAGCAGAAGGCTTGACAAGTTTCTCACCAGAGTTACAGTAGGGAATTGGTGAAACCCTAATGGAATCTCAACTAATTTTCCTTTCTTTACTTGTCACTCAAACTGTGCATGTCCCTCGAGACTGGCAGCCTGAAATACTCTTACCCATAGAGCATTGCTAGAGATCTGAAAACACGGACTGTACCACAGCAATAAGGCTGGAAAAAGTCTGCATTCTGAATTGTCTCCAGCTGATTCTCCAATAAGTTGAATAGGGACAAAACAGACTGCTACAGATCGTGGTCCAAGAGCCTTTGTTTCATATTTAGCTACCCGTCAATACAGGACTTCCATAAACAAGACCTTCAAAATCTAACTGCAGAATGGCACTATTTTGTACTCATTCATTTTCCAACAAAAAGGAAAATTACTTCAGAAGGGGTGGTGCAGCTCTTTTTACAGCTGTTGAAACTGAAAAATCTTTCAATTCCTTAACAAATTTCCAATATTCTATACATTAGACTCTGGGAGTATCATCTAACTACATAAATATTCTACATAAATATTTTGGGGTGAATCAGCATGTAACCCCAACTCACGCACTTGGCTGCAGCACACCTGATAAACTCACATTAGAGATTTCAAATTTATTGACAATGGATTCTTTTTTTTACTCATTCTGGCTTACAAACTTATACTCCTATTTTACTGGCTTGTGCCTTATGCTGGGTATGGGGCACCAAACAAAACCACATTATGGACAATAGAGCCGACTAAAGTCACTGACATTCAATACACTTTTTGAATAAATACTCAGATGGATAATCGGTAAAGTGCAGATGAGTATAATGAGGGTTTCTGTTGTATACCAGGCTGTAATTATACCCTTTGCACTGGCAGAACAAGTGACCAAACAGAAAACAAGTTGATGTCAGTGAGTTAAGACAGCTGTCTGTATTATGAGGACAGATTGATAGGTTGGATTTGTTTTCCCTGGAGCAGATGCAGCTGAGGAGGGGATCTGATTGAGATGTACAAAACTGTGAGGGGCATAGATAGGATAGATTGTGAGATTTGTTTTTCTCCATGGCAGACATATCTAAGGCCAGAGGGCACAAATTTAAGATAGGAATAAGTGGTTTAGAGGAGATCTGAGGATTTTGTTTTCACCTGAGGGTGGTAGAAGTATGGAACATGCTGCCAGAGTGCGTTTTGGAGGCAGGTACTCTCATAACATTGAAGAAGCATCCAGATGAGTGCTGAAAATGCCAGCGCACTGTAGGCTTTGGACCAAGTACAGGCAATTTGGATGAGAAGACTTTGGTGCTTGTTAGTCAGCATGGACATGGTGGGCTGAAGGGTTTGTTTCTACGCTGTATGACAACTGGCTGATCACTTTTGCAATTTCCTCTGTTTTGAGTAAGGTTTCTCCTGTCAAATGGTTAAATGCTTAAAGCAAAAAGAAAAACATAACAGCAAGAAAAAGTTGTATTTACAATGCCTTTAATATAGTAAAACATTCTAAAGCATTGCACAGGAGTGCTGGAAAGCAAAAGCAGGACACTGAGTCAAGTCAGGAGACATTAAGCCAGATGACCAAACGTCTGGTTAAAGAGTAGATTTTTTCTTAAAGGAAGAAATACAGATATAGAGGTGAGAGATTTAAGGAGTAAATTCCAGAGCTTAGGTCATGGTTATGAATAGTGGAGCAATTATTATGCAGACCCCCATTAAGCCATATTAGAGGAGTTTAGATATCTTGGAGGTTTGTAAGGCTGGAAGAGATAGAAAGGCATGAAGCCATGGAAGGATTTCAAAATTAAGTTAAGAATTTTAAAATGAGAGACTGGCGGACTGGCACAAGAGGTAATGGTTTCAGGATGTGTAGTAGACCATTTTGGACTGAGATGAGGAGATATGACTTCACACAGGGTGTGGTGAACCAGTGGAATTCGGTACTGTAGTGGAAATCTCTACCAACGTGAGAGTCACGTCATTCAGAATATTTAAGAAAGAGCTAGTTAGATTTCTAAATGTTCTAGATGACACAGTGGCTCAGTAGTTCGCACTGCTGTCTCACAGCACCAGGTTCGATTCCAGCTTTGCATTATTATCAGATGGAATTTGTATGTTCTCCATGTGTCTTTGTGGGATTCTGCCAAGTGCTCTGGTTTCCTCCCACAGTCCAGAAATGTGCAGATAGTTGGATTAGTCATGCTAAATTGTCAATAATGTCCAGTCACGTGCAGAATAGGCAGATTAGCCATGGCAAAGGTTATAGGTAGAGGGTTGAGTCTGAGCGTGATGCTCCTCAAGGGCAGTGCAGAGTTGCTGGGCTGAATTGCCTCTTTCCGCACTGTAGGGATTGTATGATTCTATGTTAAAGGTGTCAAAGGATGTAGGACGAGAGCACAAGTATAGAATTGAGACAAAGTATCAGCAATGATCATGTTGAATGGCAGAACAGGCTTAAGGGACCAAATGGCCTATTCCTGATTTTATTTTCTATGATCCAAGTTCCTGTGATCTCCTCTACAACCCTATCATCACTAATACTTTGAAGAGCTACAAGGTCTTGGAATTATGCAGTTTTATTTTATAGCTAAATTCTATGATCTGCTGTCATTTCAGAGTTAAGGCTATTCAGAGATATCACACACATGAAGAGGCCACCAGGTTTTAAGTTTTAATTACAAAGAAATAAATTCATGGCACATCTAGGAAACCACTTTATTCCTCTAAAATAGTATATTTTTAGGTAAACTCAAATAAATGGTCAGATTTTCACAGTCACAGAAACATGCCATCATCCAAAGAGATTGAATTCTACTTTTAACTACCATCAACTGACACTGTAAAAGAAACCACAAAAACATTATTCGATATATGCGCATTCACAGTGGAGACCAATCCAACCGCATTAGAGTATAATATGTTTATGATTTATGGGAAGTTTTCAATGAAAATGATTTTAAGAAACTTATAAGGAATGGGTGAATAAAATATGGATACAATTTAGCAAAAACATTAAAAATGGACTGTAAAAACTTCAATGGGTAAGTAAAAAGGAAAGTTTGAGCTAAAACAAATCTGAGTCCGATCTGAGTAATTAAAACTTGACAACCGACTTGACATTGACATTTTTTTACAAACCCACTGACTCCCACAGCTACCTGGATTACACCTCTTCCCACCCTACCTCCTGCAAAAATGCCATTCCGTATTCCCAATTCCTCTGTCTCTGCCGTATCTGCTCCCAGGAGGACCAGTTCCACCACAGAACACACCAGATGGCCTCCTTCTTTAGAGACTGCAATTTCCCTTCCCATGTGGTTAAAGGTGCCCTCCAACGCATCTCGTCCACATCCCGCACCTCCGCCCTCAGACCCCACCCCTCCAACCGTAACAAGGACAGAACGCCCCTGGTGCTCACCTTCCACCCTACTACCCTTTGCATAAACCAAATCATCCGCCGACATTTCCGCCACCTCCAAACGGACCCTATCACCAGGGATATATTTCCCTCCCCACCTCTTTCCGCCTTCCGCAAAGACCGTTCCCTCCGTGACTACCTGGTCAGTTCCACGCTCCCCTACAACCCACCCTCCCATCCAGGCACCTTCCCCTGCCACTGCAGGAATTGCAAAACCAGCGCCCACACCTCCATCCAAGGCCCTAAAAGAGCCTTCCACATCCATCAATATCATTTATTATATCCATTGCTCCCGATGCGGTCTCCTCTACATTGGGGAGACTGGACGTCTCCTAGCAGAGTGCTTTAGGGAAAATCTCCGGGACACCCGCACCAATCAACCACATCGCCCTGTGGCCCAACATTTCAACTCCCCCTCCCACTCTGCCGAGGACATGGAGGTCCTGGGCCTCCTTCACCGCCGCTCCCTCACCACCAGACGCCTGGGGGAAGAACGCCTCATCTTCCGCCTCGGAACACTTCAACCCCAGGGCATCAATGTGGACTTCAACAGTTTCCTCATATCCCCTTCCCCCACCTCACCCCAGTCACAAACTACCAGCTCAGCACTGCCCCCATGACTTGTCCTACCTGCCTATCTTCTTTTCCACCTATCCACTCCACCGTCCTCCCTGACCTATGACCTTCATCCCTTCCCCCACTCACCTATTGTACTCTATGCTACTTTCTCCCCACCCCCACCCTCCTCTCATTTATCTCTCCACCCTTCAGGCACTCTGCCTGTACTCCAGATGAAGTGCTTTTGCTCAAAACGTCGACTTTACTGCTCCTCAGATGCTGCCTGAACTGCTGTACTCTTCCAGCACCACTAATCCAGAATCTGGTTTCCAACATCTGCAGTCATTGTTTTTACTTGAGTCCATTACAAGCAGAGTCAAGGGAATTTAAAATGGGGAATAGAGAAATGGCAGTGAAACAAAATTATTACAATCTCTCTGTTTTTCCTGAAGAAGATGGAAGAAATCTCCCAGAAGTAGAGATTCAAGTGGTTCGGCAGAATGAAGACTTGAAAGAAATTAGCAGTAGGAATATCGTACTGGAAAAATTAATGGAGCTAAAAGTTAAGAAAATCGTCAGGGTCTGATATTCTTCATCCCAAACTGTTGGAAGCCATGGCTTTGGATGCATTGATGATTATCTTCAAAACTTCCATTGATTCTGGAATAATTCCCATGGAGTGGAAGATAGCATACACTTATTATTTAAGAAGGGAGCAAGAGGAAAAACAGGGATAAGACTTGTTAATAGGAGGGAAAACATGAGAATTCATTAGAAAGGATGCGACAAATAGATACTTAAGTAATAACAATCTCAATGGAAAGATTCAGCATGGATTGCAAATGGGAAGCCGTCCTTAGAAGATAGAACATAGAACATAGAACAATACAGCACAGAACAGAACCTTCGGCCCACGATGTTGTGCCGAACTTCTATCCTAGATTAAGCACCCAAAAGCACACTTTCTATTTCTGTGTTTAGGTTTCCTTGGGTTAAAGTAATTTCCTGTGGTGATGTCATTTCCTGTTCTTTTTCTCAGAGGGTGGTAAATGGGATCCAAATCAATCTGTTTGTTGATAAGAGCTCCGGTTGGAATGCCATGCTTCTAGGAATTCTTGTGCGTGTCTCTGTTTGGCTTGTCCTAGGATGGATGAGCTCCTCTGTATGTAAGGATACGAGGGAAAGTGGGTCATGTCTTTTTGTGGCTAGTTGATGTGCATGTATCCTGGTGTCTAGTTTTCTGCCTGTCTTTTAAGTTCCTTAGCTGTTGTTTTAGTGCGTTGGTATGTTTGTGGGCTACCATGATGCCAAAAGGTCTGGGTAGTCAGGCAATCATTTCTGAGATGTCTTTGATGTAGGGGAGAGTGGCTAGGGTTTCTGGACGTATTGTGTCTGCTTGTTTGGGTTTGTTGCTGAGAAATTGATTGGACTGTGTTCTTTGGGTACCTGTTCTTTTTGAATACGCTGTCTGCTGATTTCTCATCAGCAAACCAAGGAATCTTGAACACATAACTAGAAAGTGGGACATAACACCAGCGCTTCACTGGAGGCTCACTGATGATGTTACCTAGTATGGTGACAAAACATCTGAAAACAAACCTTCCAACTCAGCGAGCAAACTTACATTCAGAACCTCAACCTGAGCTACAAATCTCCTCAAAACTTGGTACTACAAGTTATCCAAACTGCTCTTTGTGAAAACAGAGTCCTCTCAGCAAGTAATGGCAAGGGAACACACAGTCAGAAGGGTGAAATCCCACAATTTCTTAGACCCTTGGGAAAATCTCAACTCTAAAATGTTGCTACCGTTGTCCATGTACAGCAGCTGAATCTGCTAATGCAGGTGATTAATGTGCCTGCCACTTATTCAGTGCACTGTAAATAGCTGTGTTGGATCGCTTACTGATTTTTCATTCTTTGTGTTTTATTCTTTGGGTAATTTTGGTTTGGAGCTATGAACTGGAAACTGAGAGCTAAAGATAACTTTTGCACTCTGGATAACAGCTTGTAATAACGGGAAAGCAGGCCAACACTAGGGGCGGCATGGTGGCACAGTGGTTAGCACTGCTGCCTCACAGCACCAGAGTCCTGGGTTCAATTCCTGACTCAGGCGACTGACTGTGTGGAGTTTGCACATTCTCCCCGTGTCTGCGTGGGTTTCCTCCGGGTGCTCCGGTTTCCTCCCACAGCCCAAAGATGTGCAGGTCAGGTGAATTGGCCATGCTAAATTGCCCGTAGTGTTAGCTAAGGGGTAGATGTAGGGGTATGGGTGGGTTACGCTTCAGCGGGTCGGTGTGGACTTGTTGGGCCGAAGGGCCTGTTTCCACACTGTAAGTAAACTAACTAACAAGCTTTTGTTTATTCCTGAGGCCAAGCTTGGAAGTTATTTGCAGGTTATTTCTTTATTAAAAAGGTCCTTCAGATGCTTTGTCACCGGGGAAGACTATTATATATAAAGGGATAGCCAAAGTTGCCTCATGAGGTCATTAGCTGGGAATTGTTACCAGCGATTCTGGGTAAGACAAGTATCAATAGAGCACAAAAATAGGCTGACTAAGCAGGTGCCCATATAGTATGCCTTTCTAAACTAAAAACCTTTTGCCTCTACACAGTCTGTAACCCTCTCTTCCTCCTTATTCATATATCTATCAAGATGCCTCATAAATGTTACTCCTGTATCCACCTCTACCACCTCTTCTCTCAGGCATTCTAGACACTCACCACCTCCTTTAAACTTCTGTTGCCTAGTAATTGACATTTTTACCCTGGGAAAAAGATTCCAATTATCCATTCCTCTCATAATTTTAATCCTACCCCTAAATTTCTATCAGGTTGCCCCTCAGCCTTTACGACAACAAATTAATTTTATCCGATTTCTCTTCACAGCTAATATTCTCCAAATCAGGCAATATCCTTGTTAACCATTATTGTACCCTCTCCAAAACCACCACATATCCTTCTGGTACTGTGGTGACTAAAAGTGTACACAATATCCAAACTGTGGCCTCACAAAAATTCTACGCCGCTGCAACAAGAAATGCTAATATTTGTTCTTCATGTCCCAACTAATGAAGGCAACATATCATAAGCCATCTTGACCACTTTCAGGGAACTGTGGACCTGTATGCCTAAATCCCTCTATAGGTTGACGCTACCAAGGTGCTGCCACTTACTGTAAACCTCCCTTCTTCATCACGCCTTCTAAAATGCATCGCCTCCCATTTGTCCAGATCAAACTCCATTTGCCATTTCTCTGCTCAAATCTTAGCTTATCTATATCCTGCTGTATCCTCTGGCAATTCTTCTCACTATCAGAGCTTCCACAATCCTTTATGTCATCTGCAAGCTTAATAATTAGGCCACCAACATTTTCCTCAAATCCCTGAGAACACCATTGGTCATAGACCCGCAGTGTGCAAAACATCCTTCTACCACAACTCTCTATCTTCTTTAAGGAACTTTAAGGGGAGGCTTGAAAAACCCGGGTAGTTTTCTCTGGAGTGGTGCAGGCCGAGGGGACACTTAATATGAGATGCATAGACAGAGTTGACAGAGTTGAAATGTGTATACATTTCAGGTGAAAGGAAAATAGTTCAAAGGAGATGTGACAAGCAGGTTTTTTTTTACACAGAGTGTGGTTGGAGTCTGGAACGTGCTACCAGGGATGGTGGTGGTAGCAGATATGATAGGGATGATTAAGGGACTTTTAGGTAAGTACATGAATATGCAAGGTATGGAGGGATATGGACCAAGGGTAGGCAGAAGGGATTAGTTTAATTTGACATCATGTTTGGCACAACACTGTGGGGCGACGGGCTTGTTCCTGTTCCACACAGTACTATGTTCCATGGCAAGCCAGTTTTGTATCCATCTTATCAGCTCTCCGTGGATCCCATGTGACTTCACCTTTTGTATCAGCCTGCCATGAGGAACCTTCTCAAAGGCCTTTCTTTAAAGTCCAAACAGACAACATCTACTACCCTGCCCTCAATCATCATTATCACTTCTTCAAAAACCTCAATCACATTTGTGAGACATGACCTTCCCCATACAAAGCCATGCTGCCTAACATTGATAAGTCCATATTATTCCAAATATGAATAAATCCTATCTCTATGAACCTTTTCCAATAATTTCCCTATCATTGAGGTAAGGCTCATTGGCCTACAGATTATCCCTGTTGCCCTTCTTAAACAAAGAAACAACATTGGCTCTTCTCCAGTCCTCTCTTGTGACTAAAAATGATACATTGGGGCTGTTAATATGATCCAGTCAGGGATCCCTGGCTGGCAAATGTAATCATAACCGTCAGAGGTTCTGCTCACTCTAGGAGCTGGCTCTGAGGAAGCTACATCGCTGTCAAGGACTTTCCACATATAAATAAATAGTGTTAATGACAGGATACTGGCCTCTGTGGATTTATTTCATATTGTTATCATATAAGATCGCAGCAATTTCCTCACCTGCCTCCCTCAGTATTCTGTAGGGGTCCCAACAGGTCCTAGGCATCTGTTCATATTAATGTTTTTCAAAACACCCAACATGCCCTCCTTTATGACATTGACATTACCTAAAATATCAACATACCACTCTTGAGACTCACCAGTCACAATGTCCTTCTGCTTTTTGAATAACAACACAAAGCATTGTTAAGAACCTCACACACTTCCTCTACTCCATGCACACATTCTCTATTTTGTTCTTGAGTGGGCCTATCCTTTCCCTAGCTACCCTTCTGCTCCTTATACATACATAAAACACCTTGGAATTTTCCTTAATCCTGTTTGCCAAAGACATTTCATAGCCCCCTTAGCCCTCCTATTTCCTTGTTTGAGTTTTTTCCTGCCATTTTTGTATTCTTTGAAGGCTCAGTTGGTCTTCAGTTTCCTAAACCTTATTTTAATATAGACAGACTCTCATTTAAAATAAATAGCTGAAGAAAGTTTCAGGCAAATTGGTTACAGCCTTCTACACCAAAGTGCGATAAGATAACTGAGAAAAGGAGAACCACAGTTAATAAAAACATGAAAAGGGAGCGCACATTTATTCATAATTGATCAAGTTTTCACCAGAACTGAAAACAAAACACATCAGCTCTACCATCTCCTGGCCAACTGATCCCTTCATGAATTTATTAATGGGATAAGGGCATTATTGGCCAGGCTAAAAATGCTTGTCCATCCCTAATTGTCCTGGAGTAAATGGTGGTGTGCTGCCTTCTGAAACTATTGAGCCCTTCGGGGTGTAGGACCACAAGACTATAAAATAAATTGAGTAGAATCAGGCCATTCAGCTCACTGAGTTTGCTCCATCATTAGCTCAGGTCTGATATGTTTCTCCTACTCCCCATAACTACGGAAGAACCCTACTCATTGATTACAATTCATCCTTCAACACTATTATCCCCTCAAGACTGATTACTAAACTTAGTGGTCTCAGACTAATCCCCACTCTCTGCAACTGGATCCTCAGTTTCTTGACCCATAGGCCACAATCAGTGAAAACTGCGGGCAATATTTCATCCTCACTAGCACTCAACACTGCAGCCCCCCAGAGGTGTGTACTCAGCCCCCCCCCCCACTCTACTCTCTGTATACCCATGACTGCGTCACCAAATATCAGACTGTCATTTACAAGTTCCATGATGACACCACCAGTCGAACCTCGATGTGATGAAATAGACTACAGATGGGAGGTAGAAGACCTGGAAAAATGGTGCACTGAGAACAACTTGGCTCTCAATACCAGCAAAACCAAGGAACTAATTATTGACTTTCAGTGAGATGTTACTCTTGCCCCACTACACATTAACAGCACAGTGGTAGAATGAATGGAGAGTGTTAAGCTCCTGGGAGTGGTCATCTACAACAAGATTTCTTGGACTCTTCATGTGGATGCACTGGTTACAAAGGTCCAACAAGGTCTCTTCTTCCTCAGACAGCTGAGGAAATTTGGCATGACGGCTAATACCCTTGTCAACCTTTATAGGTGCGCCATCGAGAGCATTCTGCCCGGATGTATCACTACCTGGTATGGCAACTGTACCATTCAAGATCAGAGATGGTTACAGAGAGTGGTGAACTCGGCCTGGACAATCACAAAGGCTATCCATAGAATCCATCTACCAGGCTCACTGTCAAGGAAAGGCCACCAGCATTCTCAAAGATCCATCCCCCGGCAATGTTTTTTCTACAACCTCTACCATCAGGGAGAAGGTACAGAAGCCTGAACACAGGCACCAGCCAGTTTCGAAACAGTTTCTACCATACTGTTGTTAGAATACTGAATGGACTCACAAACTCTTAACATTCACCTGTACCTGCGTTTTGATTTTTGCCGCTGTTTACCTATAAATTACTTATCAAGCTATTTAACTGTGTGATCTGCCTGTATAGCTTGCCAGACAAAGCTTTTCACTGTGCCTCGGTACATGTGACAATAAATTCAATTCAATTTAATACTATCTTCCAAGCCCCCAACTAACCGATCAGGCCTCTGACACCACACTGACAACTGGACAGCCCTCCAATCACCCAACTATACCCATGACCTCACCATCTACTGTGTAGTATTGACTGCTACCCAACAATCTTTGCCTGTGCCCATCTTCTCCCCTTCCCCAGACTGCCTGAGCATACACCCATATACCAGACAACATCCTGACCCAGCTACCCCAATTCGATTACCCACTCATCTACCTTTCAATTTCACATCAACAACTCAGCTCCCAGAACATTCTTCCTGTCTACCATCTATGCTATCACTCAACTATTGAGCAACCTAATCAACTCACATCTACCCAGTAACCCACTGACCAACCCCTGCCATCCACCCACGATGTATTCACCCATTCACAAACATTCAAAGACTGGATCTTTAAATTTATCACATGCAGCTTGTCTTTCAAAAAGACACATAGTCATTTTTTCATCAACTCTGCTCCAAAAGAGTTTCCTGAAGGATGCAGTACTCCACATTTCTTTGAAAGCTGGGATCAAGAAGAAACGTATCCCAATATCGAGCAGGGGAGTATTAGAGCATAGCGGTAATCTATTTATCATTGCTATACTTTAGAAGATTCGAGCCAATGGTGATTATTTTAACCTTCATTTCCTGTGTGATCAAAGACATCTCCTCTTCACATGGTCCATTTTCAACTCTGCCTTTCCCTTTCTTGGCCTCTCTTTCTCCATTTCTAGAAATAGGCTGTCTACCACTATTCATTATGATCCCACTAACTCCCACAAATGCCTCCACTATGTTTCCTCACAACCTACATCCTGCAAGGATTGCATTACATTTCTGCCAGTTTCTATATTTCTAATGCATCTATTCCAATGATACCACTTTCATAATGGTTTTTCGAAAATGTCTTCTTTTCCCCCACCCCCAACTGACGACTTCTCCCACCAGCACTGCAGTGGATAGGGCATTTTACATTAGGTTAGATTACCTACCGTGTGGAAACAGGCCATTTGGCCCAACAAGTCCACACTGACCCTCTGAACAGCAACCCACCCAGACCCATTCCCCAACCCTACACTTACCCCTGACTATTATACCTAACACTATGGGCAATTTAGAATGGCCAATTCACCTATCCTACACATCTTTGGATTGTGGGAGGAAACCAGAGCACCTTGAGGAAACCCACGCAAAATGTGCAAGCTCCACACAGTTAGTCGCCTGAGGCTGGAATTGAACCCAGGTCCCTGGTGCTGTGAGGCAACAGTGCTAACCACTGAGCCACTGTGCTACCCCCAACCATTCAACTCTTTTTCATAGGGGAAGTGATCACACAAGTGCAATGTCACAGGACTCGTAACCTAGAATCCGAGTCTAATGTTCTGGGAGAACAATTTTGAATCCCACCATGGCAGATTGTGAATTCTGAATTCAGTTAAAAAGAAGAATAAAAAGCTACACTATTGGTGAACAATGTAACCATTGTTGACTGTTGCAAAAGCCCATCTGATTCACTAATGTCCTGTAGAGAAATAAATCTGACATTCTTACCTGGTCTTGTCTACATGTGACTTCAAGCCCATAATGATGTGACTGACTCTGAGATACCTTCTGGAGAATGTGGGATGGGCAATAAATGCTGGCCTAGCCAGCAATGCCGTGATTCCATGAATGGATTTAAGAAAAATGAAAAAGAAATTACTCTCTGTCAGAGCTCCAATACAGTTCGCCTTTACCTCATTTTCAACCCACCAATCTTCACATTTAAGGATAATCCTCTGTCATTTCTGCTGTCTCTAGCACAATGCCACACTGACACATCTTCCCCATTTCCCTTGTCAGTATCTCAAAAGGACTGCTCCCTCTGTGATACCCTGTTCCACTCCTCTATCACCTGAAACACTTCCCTTGATATTCCTCTGTCATCCCCAACACCACTCCCTTCCCTTGGCATCTTCCAATGTAATTGTAACAGGTGAAACACAATGTTTTGCCTTCTTCATCCTCTTTGCGTAGGGCCCCAAAATGGTGACTTACTCGTACTTACTTTCAAACAACAGTATAGTATTCACTGTCCACAGTTTATTCTCCTCTATATTGGGAAGATAAAAGCAAATTGGGTAACTTTCTCTCTCGGAGAAAGTGAGGACTGCAGATGCTGGAGATCAGAGCTGAAAAATGTGTTGCTGGAAAAGCACAGCAGGTCAGGCAGCATCCAAGGAGCAGGAGAATCGACGTTTTGGGCATGAGCCTTTCTTCAGGAATGAGGAAGGTGTGCCAAGCAGGCTAAGATAAAAGGTAGGGAGGAGGGACTTGGGGAAGGGGCATTGGGAATGCAATAGGTGGAAGGAGGTTAAGGTGAGGGTGATAGGCCTGAGAGGGGGTGGGGCGGAGAGGTCGGGAAGAAGATCGCAGGTCAAGAAGGCGGTGCTGAGTCTGGGGGTTGGGACTGAGATAAGGTGGGGGGAGGGGAAATGAGGAAGTTGGAGAAATCTGCATTCATCCCTTGTGGCTGGAGGGTTCCTAGGCAGAAGATGAGGCGCTCTTCCTCCAGGCGTCGTGTTGCCATGGTCTGGCAATGGAGGAGGCCAAGTACCTGCATGTCCTTGGCGGAGTGGGAGGGGGAGTTAAAGTGTTCAGCCACGGGGTGGTTGGGTTGGTTGGTCCGGGTGTCCCCGAGGTGTTCTCTGAAACGTTCCGCAAGTAGGCTGCCTGTCTCCCCAATGTAGAGGAGGCCACATCGGGTGCAGCGGATACTGTAAATGATGTGTGTAGAGGGGCAGGTGAACTTGTGACGGATATGGAAGGATCCCTTGGGGCCTTGGAGGGGTGTGAGGGGGGAGGTGTGGGTGCAAGTTTTGCATTTCTTGCGGTTGCAGGGGAATGTGCCGGGAGTGGAGGTTGGGTTGGAGGGGGGTGTGGACCTGACGAGGGAGTTGCGGAGGGAGTGGTCCTTCCAGAACCTTATCTCAGTCCCAATCCTCGGACTCAGCACTGCCTTCTTTACCTGCAATCTTCTTCCCGACCTCTCCGTCCCCACCCCCTCTCCGGCCTATCACCCTCACCTTAACCTCCTTCCACCTATCGCATTCCCAACGCCCCTCCCCCAAGTCCCTCCTCCCTACCTTTTATCTTAGCCTGCTTGGCACACCTTCCTCATTCCTGAATTATGCCCGAAACATCGATTCTCCTGCTCCTTGGATGCTGCCTGACCTGCTGCGCTTTTCCAGCAACACATTTTTTAAACTTTCTTTCTCTGCCATCTACCCTCTCCCACTAAGTGTCACCAGCATAAATAGCATATTTTCCAAGTATCTATCAGTTCTGAAGAAAGGTCACTGGACACAATGTTAACTCTGCCTTCTTTCTACAGATGCTGCCATATCTGCTGTTTTTGTTGCAACAGCCCGTCTGATTGGCGACACATCCATAAGTGTCTACTTCCAATCACCACTTACACTCAGTTGGAGCAGTATGTACCAGCAACAAGATGCCTTGCAGAAACTCACCAAGTCTCTTTAGATAGTAACTTACCCAACCACAACCACTGTTATCTAGAGAGACAAGGGCAAAAAAACAAATGGGACACCACCAGCAGCAAGCTCCATTCCAAGCCACATACCATCGTGATGTGAAAATACATCAGTATTCCTTCAGTGTCACTGAGTTAAAGTTTTGGAACTCTTTGCCTCACAGCTTTGTGGATCTACCTGTATAAAGTGGACCATAGCGGTTCATGAAGGCAGCTCACCACTGCGTTCTCACGGCATTAGGGACTAGCAACAACTGCCTGCCCAGCCAGTGATACCACATCTCAAAAATAAATTTTTTAAAAGTTTCAGGGGAGTTGCTAGCCTTTAGTTCCATTAGTTTTCTCCTCGTACTTCTTCTCCAGCAATAATCATTTTAAGGTCCCCATCTCTTTTGACCCATGATTTGCTGCTACTACTGTTTTAATTACATATATATTTTACAAACCTCCTGCACTCAAGATGGATAGAAACTCTCTGGCATTTCCTTGTTTCCCATAATTAATTTCTCTTCTTTACAGGATGAAAGGAGTTTTCAACCAAGGAAGTAATAAAAGCTCTTCTGTCTCTTTTAATCAATCTCAATAGTTTTGATCTCTACCACCAGTTAAAGATCTTCTACTGATGGTTTTCTGGTCCTCAAGTTAAAATACTAGTTCAGTTTATTGCATGTTGTCTGATTGCAAATAGCAGCTTGAAAATTGTTAAAAGATGGCTATTCTGACAGTACGATGACTGAAGCATTGGTGATTTAAGCACATTATTAAAATGCATTTTACAACAAACAGCAGTAATCAGTTCCAAAAACTAAACCACCTAGCTTCTTTGCCCAACTAGTGGAGTCTTTGCATACTTGACGACTAATTGCATCTGGCTTTACTTATATCACAAAATTATGTAATAAGGATAAAAAACTATATGTAATGGATGAAATAAAATTTACTGGATGGTTTCTATTCCCAGATACAATAATGCTTCTGCCACAAATTAACATATAATTTAAAAGTGGGACAATTCAGATTAGTTCATATAATTTTCAGCTGACCCAAATTGGACAATTGAGCACAAAACTGTTTTGCATGATCAGCTTTTTAAAATTTCTCCTGGCACAATTGTCTCCTTTCATGAGCAATCCAACTTTCTATCATACCAGTTGTCTCTTACACCAATGATCAATGGCTATGCCAGCAAGTAACTACAAAAGAAACATTTCTTTTTACCAGCTTTCTGGTTTTGATGTTGGTGTAATTGTTTCCAGGTAATTTTCAGCGTGTCGAGTGATTTCATTGGTTTCAGGTTAATGTTTTGAAAAGGTTTATCATGGGATGTGGATATTGCTCACACAGGTGGCACGGTGGCACAGTGGTTAGCACTGCTACCTCACAGTGCCAGAGACACGGATTCATTTCCCATCTCAGGCAACTGTCTGTGTGGAGTTTGCACATTCTCCCAGTGTCTGCATGGGTTTCCTCCGGGTGTTCCGGTTTCCTCTCACAGTCCAAAAATGTGCAGGTTAGGTAAACTGGCCATGCTAAAGTGTCCATAGTGTTAGGTGTAGGGATAAATATATGAGAATGGGTCTGAGTGGGTCGCTCTTCGGAGGGTCGGTGTGGACTTGTTGGGCCGAAGGGCCTGTTTCCACACTATAAGTAATCTAATCTAAGGCCTGCATTTATTGCCCATTCATAGGAACAGGAGTAGGCTATTCACCCCCTCGACTCTGTTCCACCATTCAATGAGATTGTGCTGATCTATCGCCTAACCCCACGTACCTGCCCTTGTACCTGTTCTATAGTGCCTCTGCTTAACAAAGAATTAGCACCCTTAGATTTAAAATTAATAACTGATTCAGCATGCACTGCCGTTTGTGAAACAGATTTCCAAACTCCTACCATCCTCTGTGTGTAGAAGTGCTTCTTAACATCTCTTCTTAATGGTCTGACCCTAATTCTCTAACTACGTCCCTGAGATCTAGAATCCCCAATCAGTGGAAATAGTTTATCTTTACCTACCTGTCTTTTCCTGTTACTATTTTGAAGACTTTGATCAGATCATCCCTGATTGGTTAAGGAAGGTGGCTCTTCCCAAGAACATCGCTATCCATCTGGTGAAGGTACACCCACAGCGCTGTGACAGAGGGAGTTCCAGGACTTTGAGACAGCAACAATTAAGGGTGGCAAACTATTTCCAAGTCCCCAGGTTAATGTGTGTCCTGGAGGAGAGCTTGCATGTCATGGTGTTCCCAGACATCAGCTGCTTTTGGCCTTCTTAACTGTATAGGTCTTAAGTTTGGACCTATAGGCTAGGGCCGTTTTGCTGGAGAAGCAAATGTTTTAGTTGGTGAAAAGTTTGCCTACTCAGTGTATCTCTTTGTCCAGAATGATGTTGAGCTTCTTGTCTGTTGTTGGAGCTGCCTTCATCCATGCAAATGGAGAGTATTCCATCACATTCCTAAATTGTGCCTCATCATTGATGAAGAGACCTTAGGAAATCAGGAAGTGAGTCACTTACCTCAGAACTCCCAGTGTCTGATCTACACAGACAGCCACAAGTCCGTTGCTCAATTTCAGTTTCTGGTTAATAGTGACCAGCAAGATGCTGATGGTGGTGAAGTCAGTGTTGGGGCATATTTGCTGCACATGGACACAAACTATTTCATTATCTAAGGAGTCACAAATGGTTGTGAACATTATGCAATCATGAACGAATATCCCCAGCTCAACTTCATTTTGGAAGGCAAGTCATTGATTAAGCAGCTCATTGATGTTTAAGCTGTGTTTGAGCTCAGTCAACCACAGCCATACTCCTCTCTGCTATGTGTGACTCCAATCAGCAAAGAGTTTTTCCCCAGTTTCAATTTTGCTAGGGCCCCTTGATGTAACACACAATTAAATGTTGCCTTGATGCCAAGGGCAGTCCCTTGCACCTCTGCTCAGTTCTTCAGCCCATACTTGGACAAAGGCCAGGAACTGAGTTGCCCTGACAGAAACCAAACTGAACATCACTGAGCAGGTTATTAATTTGTAATTCCCAGTTGACAATACTGTTCATAACCTCCTCATCACACTGCTAATGATCAAGAGGAGTTAGATGGAGTAGTGATTGGCCAAATTAAATTTATCCTGCTTTTTCGTGGAAAGGCATATCTGGGCAAATTTCCATATTGCTGGTACGTGCTAGTGTTGTGGCTGTACTGGAACAGCTTGGCTATGGCATAGTCAAATCTAGAGCACAAGCCTTCAATAAAATAACAATAAAGTCACTGTAGTCTTACTAGACCATGAGGCAGAAAGTGGGGACTGCAGATGCTTGAGACCAGAGTTGAAAAATGTGATGCTGGAAAAACACAGCAGGCCTGGCAGCATCTGAGGAGCAAGAGAATCGACGTTTTGGGCATAAGCCCTTCTTCAGGATTCAGGACTCCGCCGCATCTGCTCCCAGGAGGACCAGTTCCAATACCGAACAACCCAGATGGCCTCCTTCTTCAAAGATCGCAATTCCCTCTCAGGCGTGATCGACGATGCTCTCCACTGCACCTCCTCTACTTCCCGCTCCTCCGCCCTTGAGCCCTGCCCCTCCAATTGCCACCAGGACAGAACCCCACTGGTCCTCAACTACCACCCCACCAACCTCCATATACATCATATCATCTGTCGTCATTTCCGTCACCTCCAAACAGACGCCACCACCAGGGATATATTTCCCTCCCCTCCCCTATCAGCGTTCTGAAAAGACCACTTCCTCTGTGACTCCCTCGTCAGGTCCACACCCCCCACCAACCCAAACTCCACTCCCAGCACAATCCCCTGCAACTGCAAGAAATGCAAAACTTGCGCCCACACCTCCCCCCTTTACTTCCCTCCAAGGCCCCAAGGGATCCTTCCATATCCGTCACAAATTCACCTGCACCTCCACACACATCATTTACTGCATCCACTGCACCCGATGTGTCCTCTATATTGGGGAGTCAGGCCGCCTACTTGCGGAACGTTTCAGAGAACACCTCTGGGACACCCGGACCAACCAACCCAACCACCCCATGGCTCAACACTTCCACTCCCCCTCCCACTCCACCAAGGACATGCAGGTACTTGGACTCCTCCATTGCCAGATCATAGCAACACGACGGCTGGAGGAAGAGCGCCTCATCTTCCGCCTAGGAACCCTCCAACCACAAGGGATGAACTCCGATTTCTCCAGTTTCCTCATTTCCCCTCCCCCCACCTTTTCTCAGTCCCAACCCTCGAACTCAGCACCACCTTCCTAACCTGCAATCTTCTTCCTGACCTCTCCGCCCGCACCCCCACTCCGGCCTATCACCCTCACCTTAACCTCCTTCCACCTATCGCATTTCCAACGCCCCTCCCCCAAGTCCCTCCTCCCTACCTTTTATCTTAGCCTGCTTGGCACACTCTCTTCATTCCTGAAGAAGGGCTCATGCCCGAAACGTCGATTCTCTTGCTCCTTGGATGCTGCCTGACTTGCTGCGCTTTTCCAGCAACACATTTTTCAGCTCTGATCTCCAGCATCTGCAGTCCTCACTTTCTCCTTCAAAAAGAATCATGTCAATATTCAGTGTTCAGAAATTGTTGAGCTCCATAAATGGCAACAGGACACTGGGACAAAACATTAGGTACTCCTGTATCATCAGTAAAAATCCAGTCTGATTGCTCCATACCTAATAAAAAAAAACAGGACAGTAAAGGATTCTCTCCATCCCGAATTGTGGAAGTTGATCAAGGTCAAACAGTAACAGGGCTACACTGCAATAGCTACAATGATCAACTATCCTCCCTTCATAAACAATTCAGAGACTGATACTTATATCTTTCTTTAAAAAGTTTTATCCTTTGGGAATCACTCAGTTCTAATCTGTGTTTGTGTTGCATTACTAATTTTGCTTTAATTCAAGAAAGCTGATTAAATTGTTTCTTTTTAAAACATGAGTTTATTTGGATTTGGGAGAAAACCATCCACAAGGGAAGGCAACTTTTAAAAATTACCTTGTTCCAATCAAATAAGGGGATGGGAAACAATTTGTCACTCCTTACACAGGAGCTTAGAGTTTTGGGGTATTCCATCTGGAAGCATAATGTAATGAAAAAACATTGCCTGAGTCTGGTCATGAAATGAGGCACTACTGCGTAACATCAACAAGACTTACTGCAGTAAATCATCAAAGCAGCTTAAACAGTACCCACCACTCCTATGACCTCTTAACATCAACAAGGATGAGATCAGCAGATGTATGGGACCTTTACCATGAAAAAGTTCCCTTTCAAACCACACTCTATTCTGATGTGGAACT
Organism: Chiloscyllium punctatum; assembly: GCF_047496795.1. NCBI lineage: Eukaryota > Metazoa > Chordata > Chondrichthyes > Orectolobiformes > Hemiscylliidae > Chiloscyllium > Chiloscyllium punctatum. Next base: position 44,026,158 of record NC_092752.1, on the reverse strand, counting down.
ATTTTGTCAGGCCTTCACTGTTGAGGGATCAAAATCATAGAACTCCTTTCCTAACAGTGCTGTGCTTGTGGTACACACACGTATGCGCATGCACACACACATAGTACTCCTACCCCACTAGCCAATGCACTGCAACAGTTCACCATCTTCTTCTGAAGACTAATTAGGGATAAGCAATAAACACCAAGTGATCACAGTTCTTTTTTTATTTTTCATTATAAGTTAAACAATGAGTAGCAAGGAAACAGTAATGTAGCTGTCAACTGCAAATTTTTAATGATGCAGTTTCAGTACATGTGCAGCTCAGTTGATGTCGATTCCATTTACGCAGAGATGGAAAAACAACAGGAGAAAGAAGACATTGTTGTAAGGAGTGTAATCTCTTTACACATCCATCCCCTATCAGAATGGTCTCAGGGCTCTTCATGTCATCCTGGAAAAAAAGGCCTGATCTGTCCTCATCCACCACCACCTCCTCTACCTGGCCAAGCTCACCCTCACTTTGCATAACTTTTACTTTAATTCCTCCCACTTTATTGAGGTCAAAGGGGTGGCCATTCGTATCTACATGGGCCCCAATTGTGCCTATCTCTTTGTGGGGTACATGGAACGTTCATTCCAATCCTATTTGGGCCTCCATCCACAACTCTTGCTCTGGTATATCAATGACATTATCAGGTGCTGGGTCGCTCTCTTGTCCAGAATTGGAAACGTTTATCTATTTTGCTTCCAATTTCTACCTTGCTCTCACCTTCATTTGGTCCATCTCTGGCTCTTCCCTTCCCTTCCATGACATTTGTTGTCATTTCTGGGGATAGGCTGGCTGCCAAATTCCCAATGACTCCCACAGTTACCTTGACTACATATCCTCTTTTCCTGTTTCTTGCAGAGTCTCTATTCCATTCTCCCAGTTCCTCTATCTCCACAACATCTGTTCCGATGATGTCAACTTCAACAACAGTGCCTCCAAAATGTCCACCTTCTTTCTTAACCGAGGATTCCCTATTACCCTTGGTTGACCAGTCTGTCAGCCATGTGCACTCCATGTCCCGCACTTTGGCCTTCATCCCCTCTACTCCCTCTCAAACCGGAAAAATGTTATCCTCACTGACCATCCCACTAGCATCCACATCCAAAGGATCATTATCTACCATTACCATCACTTCCAACGGAATGCTACCACCACACACATATTCCCCTTCCCTCCCTTGCCAGTCCTCCACAGGGACCATTCCTTCCAGAATACCTTGATCCACTCCCAACATTTCCCCATAGCACCTTCCCATGTATTTGCAGAAGGTGTAACACATACTTGTTTATATCCTCCATCTTCACTATCCAAGCTCCTAGACACACCTTCCAGGTGAAGCAGTGATTCAAATGCACTTCACTCAATCTAGTTTACTGTATTCACTGCTCACTGTCTGGTCTCCTGTATAGTGGGGAGATGATGTGCAGACTGGGTGACCTCTTTGCAAAACACTTACGTTCTGTCTGCAAAAATAACCCTGAGCTTCCACTTGTCTATCATTTCAACACACCACCATATTCCCAAGCTAACATCTCTTCCTTGAGCTTGCTACAGTGCTCCAGCGAAGCTCAACACAAACTGGAAGAACACCACCTCATATTCCACTTAGCATATACAGGGGAACTTCAATTATCCAGCATTCAATTATCCAGAATTCTATTAACCAAAGGAAATACACACGCCCGTGTCCTTCGGATAACTGAGGTTCCTCTGTATACCAATCTTTTTCTAGCTATAATCAGTTTTGAAGATGGGCCACTCAAGCAAGAACACTAACCCTGCTTTCTCTGCACAGATACTGCCAGACCAGCTGATTTTTTCAGCAATTCCTGATTTTGTTGGATTCTTAAGGAGCTTGACAGGGTAAATGTTGAGAGGATGTTCCCCTTGCAGAAGAGGCTAGGGCAAGAGTAAATTGTCTCAGAGAAAAGGCGGCCAATTTAAGGAAGAGGAATTTCTTCTGAGGGTTGAGAGTCTCTGACATTCCTTGTCACAGACAGCTTTGGGGCCACAGCCCTTTATGTATATTTAACGCTAAGGTGGATAGATTCTTGATAAAATAAAACAAAGGACATTCTCTCAGGTTTGACACACAGCCTTCCTTCATTATCCTTTAGTGGACCAATCCTTTCTCTGGTTACCCGCTTGCTTCTTATATAAGAATAAAATGCTTTGGGATTCTCCTTAATTCTGCTCACTAAAGCTATTTCATGACCCCTTTTAGCCCGCTTGATTCCTCATTTAAGACTTGTCCTACTCTTCCGATGTTCCTCCAGGGCCCATTCTGTTCTTAGCTGCCTAGACCTTATGTACGCTTCCTTTTTCCTCTTGGCTAGTACAACTTCTCCTGTCATCCACGGTTCACGAATCTTGCCCTTCCTATCCTTTGCCTTCAATGGTACATGCATATCCTGCACTATCTTTAACCTGTCTTTGAAAGACTTCCACATCTCAAATATGGATTTCTCTTCAAATCCCTGACCACAGGGAAATCAAGGGTTAAGGAAAAAGGGTAGGAAAGTGAATGGAACGGGTGTAGGATTAGCCACGATCCTCTTTAATGGTGGAATTGGTGCAAATAAACGAAAGGCCGACTGCTGTTTCTAGGGGAAAGGAAGGGAAAATTCAGTCTTCCCTTCAAGGAATATAAGGAAATAGGAACTCAGTCTGCAGGAAATGCTTAGGTCCCTTGACCCACTGGGACTGTTCCAACCAATTTGTTAGCTCTGAAAACATTATCTTTTAATCCCAGTCCCCTATTCAAGTCATCAAATCATACCATGATTTTACTCACAAGTGTTTAATGTATTAACCTTGGAATGCCACGAACAAGTACTGTTCTGGATATTGCAGCACAATAATAGCCAGAATTTTGGTTTGCTGAGGTGATGTAAAACAAAGAAAATAATAAAGTGATCTGTATGAGAAATGTAACTTTCCTTTCCATGAGCGGATATTGTAAAGTTGAGTGACACTTTTATTAATCTTCATTAATTATTCTGTTTATAAAGCTCGTGCTTCTGGTTAGAAATTAATTACTTCATTTGAAATACAGCAAGGAGACACGTCCAAATTCAGGTCCAAGTACAAATTAATTTTAATTTGGCTAGTGATCAATTTTCAACACTCAAATTATACTGGCAATGCTGCAATAACCAATTACAGTGTATGGGTACATTTCAGAATTCCTGATTTGAAGTTTTGTTCTATTTATAACTAGAAATTAAGGAGTTCTTCAAATCTGGTGCATTCTCTGTACCTGGAATAATGTTTCTGAGTGCTTAGCGTAACATTTCTCTATATATCCTCAGTTGACATTTAGCCATGTTTAATTGTTTTTTAAATGTAAAGACATATTATGAATTTTACATGTTTCCTGAGCTTACTGCCTGGGCACAGGGCACAAAGAGATATCGAGCAAAGAAGTTGAGACATCCTGAAGAAAACCTGCCCAGACAGGATTTATTTAAATGTGTGGAAATATTGGCAAACTCCAATGTACATGTACAATTCTCATCAGGTTTTCCTTTGTGCAATAAATTCAAAAAACTTTAAATTTAATTTTAATTTTAATAGGAGAAAATGTGCCCCTACAGATTGTGATGCCCTCCGATTGCCTCCCTCTCTCTACACATATTTTTGGACTTTGATGTAACTACACCAAAGCTAGTGGAGTGTTGTGGGCCCCTCACCCAGAGGTCAATGGATCCAAACCATTCTCTTACATGTTACAGGGGTAAGGAGATTGGGATGGAGATTGGGATGGACAATGGGACTTACTGGGTCGCTCTTTCATGAGCCAATACAGACAAGATGGGTTATATGGGCTCTTTCTATACAGTAAAATTCTATGCTTCTGTCAATAATGATATGATACTATCAATAGTTATAAAGACCCATCTGATTCATTCATGGTTTTAAGAAAGGAGACCAGCTCTCCTTTATCAGTTCGGCATACATGTGAATCTAGATTAATGGAATGATTTTTACTCGAAATTGTCCTCTAAAATGGCCTAATCAGCCACTCAGTCAAGGGCACCTATGAATGTTTGCCTTGCCAGCAACATCTGTACTATTTGAAAGAACTTCAAATAAAATTAAGTTAGCAACCTCACCTGTATCAGTAACATTACAGGCACTGGTCCCTCAAAGTATTAGCACCATTCAGGTTCCCTCGACTTTAAGTAGTACCACAAGCTGTGGTGGCACCTCCTAATTTGACCATGTAACAGACACAGAGGATTTAGCACAATGCAGAGGCAAAATGCAGGTTGCTGATGTCACAGGGAACAAGTGTCTGAGGTAATGAAGCTGTTTCAACCTGGAAAGACATAAGAGAGCTACTTCCTGGACACTTTGCTACTTCTTCTGTTCCTCAAACTTTGTTTTCTGCCTTAAATTTATTTTGGATACACTGGATTCCGACGGCCACTTATTCGCTTTGGAAATGTTAAAACATATCTTTTAAATATTTAAAGCATTTGTAAAAGGCTAAAGAAATCTTTGCTCCATGTGTTGGCATTTTTCTTTGTGGTTACATCCCTTTAACCGTTTCCAGAAGCTCTTTATAGCCTGCTCACTTACATCATTTCATGCTCCCTCCCTTTGGCAAATTCCCAGCACCAGTTCTAAATGGGCACAAAGACAATCATGGACTTTATTCAGTGCCAACCCTAGTATACCCTCATAGATTCACCTGCCTTGAATCATTTAAGAAACGCCCTATTACATTCAGTAGAAAGTATGAAGTGAACAATGGTTTCTCCGTGCAGGCACCTTACCTGAAGACACAGGCAACAGCCAGAACTCTGATATATTTTGTTTTAAACTAAATGCTACAATCTGAGCAAACACCTTTAACATGCAAGCAGTGTAACAGCACAGAATACAAAACACTATATCACCAGAGGCGGCTATTTAGATCATCTTGGCCTATGTACAAATCATTTCCACTATTGTGTTTTTCCTGAAGCCCCTCTCAATGCTTTCTCTTTGAATAATCTTTTGAAGGCATCATTTGGATCTGCCTCCACTATGCTCTCAGGCAGTGCATTCCAGTTCTTAATTACACACTGTGTTCTCCTGATACATTGTTGTTTTGGCAAGCATCTTAAACCTTCACCCATTGGTTCACAACACTTCCACCAGTGATAAAAAGTGTTCCGTATCTACACTATCTTGTCTCCTTCTGACCTTGAATGAACTTGAACCCTTTCTTTTCTATAGGGCATAGGACATGCTTCTCCAATCTATCCATGTCACTGAAAATTCTGATCTCTTGCACCAAGTAAATTGTTTCTGTAACCTCTCTGTCTTATCATACTTCTAAAACTGTAATGCCCAGAAATGGACAAAGTACACCAGTAACAGCTAAACTGTTGTATAAGGTGGTTGGATTCTGAAAGTGTTAATTCTGAGAAATATATTAAGCTCTACCCAATGGGATGATATCATAAGTACTTGGGAAGGTAAATAGCTCTGGATCTTGAGGGAGATAGACTTGAGGTTGCCTCACTATATTAGCAACACAATCTTTCACATCAATCTAAATGTGTTTTATCATCATGTTCAGACAAGTCATGACATGCCTTGGTATAGTTGGGACTTGAATTCAAACCTTCTGTTTCAGATGTGGAACATTACCACTACTTCACAAGAGCAGAGTTTTGTTCCCATGCAGATTTGGCTATGTTTGTCAGTACTCCTGCCCCTAAACCTGCTCCTGTAGAGTTAATTACCAACAGCAGGGAACAAAACTCGGATCTTGTGAAGTAGCGGTAATGTTCCACATCTGAAACAGAAGGTTTGAATTCAAGTCCCAACTATACCAAGGCATGTCATGACTTGTCTGAACATGATGATAAAACACATTTAGATTGATATGAAAGATTGTGTTGCTAATATAGTGAGGAAACCTCAATGGTAAGTCTATCTCCCTCAAGATCCCTCACCTTAACCTCCTTCTACTTATCGCATTTCCAACGCCCCTCCCCCAAGTCCCTCCTCCCTACCTTTTATCTTAGCCTGCTTGGCACACTTTCCTCATTCCTGAAGAAGGGCTCATGCCCGAAACATCGATTCTACTGCTCCTTGGATGCTGCCTGACCTGCTGTGCTTTTCCAGCAACACATTTTCAGCTCTGATCTCCAGCATCTGCAGTCCTCACTTTCTCCAATGAAAGAGCCTCATCTTGTTAAATCTACTTGGTCCTTTTTCTCAACCACACTAGATAAAGTAGGTTCTGTAGATTCTAACCTAAAAGGAAGATGGGAGCAACAAATCTTCCTTCAGGTGTCCAAGCATCCAGCTAGCCCATACACAACAGTGTGTGGATTCATCATGGAAAATAGGAATAGGTCATTTGGTACTTTGAGCCTGCTCTACCATTCACTATGATCATGGCTAATCAACCTATTCAGTACCCTGTTCTCACTTCCTTCTCATATCCTTTGATCACTTTAGCCCTAAGAACAATAAATCACAAAAATGATCCAACATTTAGAATTCACCATAGTTTCCTTGCTTTTGTACTTTAGGTCACAAATTATAAAATCAGGACCTCATATGCCTTATAACATTCTTTCTCAATGTGCCCATGGCCTGCTGATTTATGCACATATATCACAGATCTCTCTGCTCCTGTAGTCCATACATAATTAAACTCCTTATTTTGAACTACGTCTCTTCAATCTTCACACCAAACATAAAAACATAGCATGGAGCTGGAATAGGCCGTCTGGCCCTTCGAGCCTGCTCTGCCATTCAATAAGATCATGGCTGATCTTTTCGTGGACTCAGATCCACTTACCCGCGCTCTCATCGTAATCCATAATTCCTTTATTGTTCCAAAAAAAATCTGTCTTAGCTTTAAAAATGTTTACTGAAGTAGCATCAACTATTTCACTGGGCAAAGAATTCCACAGATTATAACCCTCTGGGTGAAGAAGTTCTTTTTCAATTCAGTCCTAAATCTGCTCCCTCTAATCTTGAGGCTCCACTGTCTTGTCCTAGTTTCACCTGCCAGTGGAAACATCCTCTCTACTTTTATCTTATCTATTCCCTTCATAGTTATTTATGTTTCTATAAGATATCCCCTCATTCTTCTAAATTCCAATGAATATAATTCCAGTCTACTCAACCTCTCCTCATAAGCCAACCCCCTTAACTCTGAAATCAACCTGGTGAACCTCCTCTGCATCCCCTCTAGTGCCAGTGCATCCTTTTTCAAGTAAGGAGACCAAAACTGCGCACAGTATTCCAGATATGGCCTCAGCAGCACCCTGTACAGCTGTGACATAACTTCTCTGCTTTTAAGTCAATCCCTTTTGCAATGAAGAACAAAATTCCATTTGCCTTCGTAATTACTTGTTGTACCTGCAGACCAACCCTCTGTGATTCATGCACAAGGACACCCAGGTCCCTCTGCATAGCAGCATGCTGCAACTTTTTACCCTTCAAGTAATTACTGTTACTCCTACCAAATGCTTCAAATTTATTAACATTGTATTACATCTGCCAGACCTTTGCTCACTCAATTAAGTATCTATATTCCTCTGCAAAGTTTCACAGTCCTCTGCATAGTTTGCTTTTGCTTTGATCTTCATGTCACCTGCAAACTTTGACACACTACACATGGTTCCCAACTCCAAATCATCTTTATAAATTGTGAATACTTGCGGTCACAACACTGATCCCCGAGGCACACCACTAGTTACTGATTGACAACCAGAATAGCACTCATTTATCCCACTTTGCTTCCTGTTAGTCAACCAATCCTCTATCCATGCCAATACTTTACCCGTAACGCCATGCATCTTTATCTTATGTAGCAGTCTCATGTGCAGCAACTTGTCGAAGGCCATTTAGATTTCTAGACCACATCCATTGGGTCCTCATTGTCCACTTTGCTCATAATGTCTTCATACATTATAACAATTTCATAACAAACAAAACATTTGTTAAGCATGACCTGCCCTTAATGAACCCATACTGGATTAGTGGTGCTGGAAGAGCACAGCAGATGCTGCCTGAACTGCTGTGCTCTTCCAGCACCACTAATCCAGTATTTGCTTTCCAGCATCTGCAGTCATTGTTTTTACCTTAATGAACCCATGCTGCATTTGCCCAACTGAACAATTTCTATCTAGATGTTTTGCTATTTCTTCCTTGATAATAGATTCTCCATCTTCTCCACCGCAGAGATTAAGCTAACCGGTCTATAATTCTCCATCTTTTGTCTACCTCCCTTTTTAAACAGTGGCATCACATTTGCTGTTTTCCAATCTGCTGGAACTGCCCCAGAATCCAGAGAAGTTTGGAAAATTATCACAAATGCACTTGTTATTTCTCCCGCCATCTCTTCTAGTACCCTGGGATACATTCCAGCAGGGCCAGGAGACTTGTCTATCCTTAGATCCATTAGCTTGCCCAGTACTACCTCTTCCTTAATAATGATTGTTTCCAGGTCCATTTTCAACTCATTGTCAATTTTTGGCATGCTCTACTGTCCTCTACTGTGAGGATCGATACAAAATACCTGTTCAATGCCTCGGCCATTTTATTATATCCCAAAACTAAATGCCTCTTCTCATCCTCTAAAGGACTAACATTTACTTTAGTCACTCTTTTTCGTTTTATATACTTACAGAAACTTCTGCTATCTGTTTTTATATTGTGCTAGTTTTTTTTTTCTCATGTTTGATCTTACTTTTCTTTATAGCCTGTATATGACCTTTAAAGTTTTCCCAATCTTCTAGTTTCCTGCTGATCTTGGCCACTTTGTATACCTTCTCTTTCACTTTGATAGCCTACTTTATTTCCTGGAACAGCCATTCTCTTACAGTCCTTCCATTTCACTGGGATATACTTTTGCTGAGCACTTTGAAAGGTTGCTTTGAAAGTCCTCTACTGCTCGTCAATTGTCCCACCATAAAAGCGGTTTTAAACCCCAAAGCATCAGATTGTTTCATTGGTGTCAATATTGTCAAAATACTAAATTCAAACTTGATTGGAGTTTGGTATTTTGGGGCATAATTTCAACTGATTCGCTGAATTTGAATTTGTTTTTGTCTCTGGGAAACAGCTACTCTAGCTGTTCGACCAAATGTTACATTGTTCGAACACTTGATGCTGTGTCAGGTCGTTCTGCTAGCTTTTAACTCTCTTAAAGGTACAGTACCCCTTACACCTTCATAACAGTAACATTCAATTGTTTAATGTTAAAAATGCTGATCTGTTCACTGTTCAATGTGTATTTAGTCAAACTTGAGTGTGATGAAATGGAATGAGAAACTAACCTAACGCAAAAAGCTTTAAGCTTGTGACAGCAGATATTTTAAAGCATTGATAAAGTTCTAATTCACGTATAAGAATTGGTCTCATCTCTGGAGATCTGAGACACAAACCACAACAATGAATGACAAGATGGAGAACAGTTTGAATTTACTACCTCCAATGCCTTTTCTTTCTGGGCTGGGAGGTCCACCCATGTCGTGTGATTGATGGATTTCAGGGTTCAAGATAGTTCAGAATGATGACTGAGGATGGACAGGTGTCAAAATAACCCGCAAGAAGATGTTACTCAAACTAGTACTCTGGCTGCGAGATCAGGTCAGAGGTTAGGAATTCTGCAGGGATTAAATTACTTCTTGCCCCTGCAAAGACTGTCCACAATCTACAAGGCACAAGACAGCAGTGTGGCGAGATAGTCTCACTTGCCTGCATGAGTGCAGCTCCAACAACATTCATGGAGTTTGACACCTTGTCCAGGTCAAAGCAGTCTACTTGATTGGCAACACATCCCTCCACCAACAACATATAGTAGCAGCAGAGAAACATAGAACATAGGAGAAGGAGTCAGTCAGTCAATCTTCAAGACTGCACCATCATTTATTATGATTATGGCTGATCATTGAGGTCATTACCCTAAACCAATCCTCCATTCCATCCCTTGATCTCTTTAGCCGTAACAGATATATCCACCCCCTTCTTGAAAAATTAATGTTTTAGCCTCAACCACTTTCTACGGCCGTGAATTCTACAGGCTCACTGCTCTCTGGGTGAAGAAATCTCTCCGCATCTCAGTCCTACAAGGTCTACCCTCACCCTTAAACTGTGGTCCTTGGTTCTTGGTTCCCTCACCATCAGGAACATCCTTCCTGCATCTATCATATTTAGGCCTGTTAGATATTTATAGATTCCAATGAGATTCCCTGTAGTCTTCTAAACTCCAGCGAACTGACTCAATCTCTATTCATAAGACAGTCATGGCATCCCAGGAATCAAATTGGTAAATCTCCGCTGCACTTTCTCTATAGCAAGAGCATCCTTCCTCCAATATTCTCTACAGCAAGAACATCCTTGCACACAATATTCCAGGCGTGGTCTCACCAGTGCCCAATATAGTTGCAGCACGGCATCCTTATTCCTGTAAGAATTCTCCTGCTATGTTGGGCAACATACAGTTTGCCTTGTTTACTGCCTTCCGCACCTACTCACTTACATTCAATCACTGAAACACAATGATCCCCAGGTCTCATTGGACCTTCCCCTCTCAATTTACAGAAATTTAAACAATAATCTGCCTTCTTATTATTGCTACCAAGGTGAATAAACTCACACTTATCCACATTTACTGCACCCTCCATGCATTTGCCCACTCATTCACCCTGTCCAAATCAGATTACAATACCTCTGCATCCTCCTCACAGCTAACTCTTTGTGTAATCTGCAAATTTTGAGATGTTACATTTAGTTCTTTCATCTAAATCATTAACATATATTGTGAATAGCTGGGGTCCTAGTCTGTGGTAGTCAAAACGTATGGCGCTAGAAAAGCACAGCAGGTCAGGCGGCATTCGAGAAGGACAGTCGCCACATCAGGAACGAAGAGCTTATGCTTGAAACGCTGAGTCTCCTGCTCCTTGGATTCTGCCTGACCTGCTGTGTTTTTGACTCTGATCTACAGCACCTGCAGTCCTCATTTTCTCCTGGTCTATGGTAACTTACTGGTCATTGCCTGCCATTCAGAAAAAAAAACGTTTATTTCTACTCATTTTTTCCCATCTGCGAATCAATTGTCTATCCATCTCTATACACTACATCCAGTCCCAGGAGCTTTAATTTTACACATTAATCTTTTCTATGAAACTTTGACAAAAGCCTGGTGAAAGTACAAGCAAGCCATATTTATTAGCTTCCTCAGTTACTCGACTAGTATATCCTCGAAGAATTCAATAGATTTGACAAACATGATTTCCCTTTTGTAAATCTATCCTCACTGTATCAGATTACACTATTCTTTTGGAAGTGCACTGCCGTAGAATCTTTGATATTGAATTAGTGTCATCCCTGGATTCAGCCTCCCTTTTCAATATTGGGGTTACCTATTGACTAATCTGTAGGAAGTATTCCTGAGTCTAAAGAATCGTGGAAGATGATCACCAACAGATTTACTATTTCAAGGGCCACTTTCTTAAGTATTCCACAATGTAGTTATCAGGTCCTTGGGAATTATCAGCCTTCAAACCCATAAATTTCTCCAAAACCATGTCTCTGTTAATACAGAATTGCTTCAGTTCTCCCTCTCACTAACCCTGTGTTCCCCATTATTTCTGCTACTTTTTTGTTCCCTTCTTTGTGAAGGCTGTAATGAATATGAACTTATTCTGTCAGCCACTTCTTTGTTCCCATTATTAGTTACATCTGTTTCGGGCTGTAAGAGTCCTCCTTTGGCTTTCATCAATCTTTTTCTCTTTACATACCTTTTGAAACTTTCACAGTCAGTTCTTATGTTCCTCACAAACTCACTCTCATACTCTGTTTCCCTTTCTTTGCCGACTTAGATTAGATTACTTACAGTGTGGAAACAGGCCCTTCGACGCAACAAGTCCACACCGACCCGCCGAAGCACAACCCATTCCCCTACATTTATCTCTTCACCTAACACTACGGGTAATTTAGCATGGCCAATTCACCTGGCCTGCACATTTTTGGACTGTGGGAGGAAACCGGAGCACCCGGAGGAAACCCACGCAAACACGGGGAGAATGTGCAAACTTCACACAGTCAGTCGCCTGAGGCGAGAATTGAACCCGGGTCTCTGGCACTGTGAGGCAGCAGTGCTAACCACTGTGCCACCGTGCCACCTATAACAACACAGATTTCTAAACAGTTCTCAATCCTCAGGCTTATTGTGTTTTTTCTTGCCAATTTGTATGTTTTTTTTTGCATTTGATACTGTGTCTAACTTCCATTGTTGGCCATTGTTTGGCCATTGTTCTCACTGCACTCTTGTGCCAGACCAATTTTTGCAGTTCACCAATTTGATCTTTGAATGTTTGCCATTGCCTATTCACTGTCATTCCTTTTATTAATAGCTTCCAATCTAGCATAGCCAACTCACACCTCATACCGCCATAGTTTCCCTTACTCAGATTCAGAACCCTAGTTTCAGAATGAACTACCTCACTCTCCATCAGGATGACGAATTCTATCATGTTATCGTCACTCATCCCCAAGGGTCTCTCACAACTACATTACCAATTATTCCTTTCCATTGCATATTACCCAGTCTAAGATAGCCTGTAGTCTAGTCAGTACGTACTTTATATAATATGCAAGGCAGAAATTCACCAAGGCTTCTTCTAATTCCATTACCATCTAGGAAAAAAAAGGCGAGTAGATATGTGGGAACACCATCACCTTCACATTCCACTTCAAGTGACTCATGATCTGAGGTTGGGAAAATATCACCACTCCTTCAGTGTCACAAGGTCAAAATCGTAGAACACTCTCCTGAGTGGCATTGCCTATTACTAATGGACTGTTTCAATTTAAGAAGGAAGGTAACCACTACCTCCTCAAGGCCAACTAGGCACAAGCAATAAATACTGGCCCAGCAACACCTACATCCCAAAAATGAATAAGAAAATACTGATCTCAAAGCTAAAGACAAGTGAATACTCAAGCAGTTTACAGAAGACTCATCTGCTTTTCATTTTTTTTATTCTTTCATGGGATGAGCATTTATTGTCCATCCATAATTGCCCAGAGGGCACTTCAGAGTCATCTAAATTGCTGAGGGTCTGGAGTCACATGTAAGCCAGACTGGGTAAGGATGGCACTTGCTTTCTCTCAAGGAGGAAGGCTATTGGTATTGTCACTGTTAAACCAGAGATCCATTGAGAATAAAATGGATGAACTGAAAGCTAGAGTCACCTTTTGAAGGGAAGTGAGTGACTGCTGTGTGCTCTGTTTTAGAAACACTGCTCACCACTACTGCACCTGACTGTGCCTTACATAGAAACACAGAAAATTGGTGTCGGAGTAGGCTATTTGGCCCTTCAAGCCTGCACCACCACTCAATATAATCATGGCTGAACATGCAATTTCAGTATCCCATTCCCACTTTCTCTCCATACCCCTTAATTCTTTCAGCCATAAGCATCATGTCCGGGTCCCTCTTGAACATATTTAATGAACTAGCCTCAACAGCATCCTGTGGGAGTGAATTCTGCAGGTTCACAACTCTCAGAGTTAAGAAATTCTTCCACACCTCAGTCCTGAACCAGGGCTTGCCTCTTATTCTTAGAGTGTGACCTCTTGTTCTGGACTTCCCCAACATTGGGAACACTCTTGCCGCATCTAACCTGTACAGTCCCATCAGGGTTTTATAAGTTTCTACGAGACTCCTCCTCTTCCTTCAAAATTCCAGTGAGTACATGCCCAGTTGATCAGTCTTCCCTCTTATGTCAGTCCTGCCATCCCAGGAATCAATCTGGTGAACCCTTGCTGGGCTCCCTCAAGAGTAAAAATATCCTTCCTCAGACTAGGAAACCAAAACTGCACACAATATTCAAGGTTTGCCCTCACCAAGACCCTGCACAACTGCAGCAAGTCATCCTTACTCTGATACGCAAATTCTCTCGTTATGAAGACCAGCATGCCATTAGTTGTCCTCATTGCCTACTGCATCTACATGCCAAACTTCAGCGACTGTTCGACCATGACATCTAGGTCTCGTTGCACCTCACCTTTTCCTAAACTCCCACCATTCTGAAAATAATCTGCCTTCCTGCTTTTGCAACCTGAGTGTTCCTCAGTTCAGACCGCTCAGCGTCCTTGGGCAGGCCAAGGGCAGAGCGGTCTGCATCCTAATCAATACCAATTGGTATTCAGATGTGGTAACCATGGCAATGTTATTGATCCCCTAGCCTAGAATATCTCACAGTAAAGTGCACATCCTTATGGCATGACATGCAAGGCAAATCAGGACAGGTCTTTTATGCATAGTGGTAAGGTTTTAGGGAGTGTTGCTGAACAAAGGAACCTTGGAGTGCTTGAAAGTCAAGTTCCATGTAGATAATATAGTGAAGAAGGCATTAAGTATATTTGCCTTTATTGGTCAGCGCATTGAGTAAAGAAGTTGGGAAGTCATGTTGCGGCTGTACAGGACATTGCTTCAGCCAGTTTTGGAATAATGCATACAATTCTGGTCTCCCTACCACAGGAAGGATGTTGTGAAACATGAAAGGGTTTAGAAAAGATTTACAAAGATGTTGGCAGGGGTTGAAGAATTTGAGCTGGTGGGAGAGGCTGAATAGACTTCGGGTTATTTTCTGTGGAAGGGCAGAGACTGAGGGGTGACCATATAAAATCATGAGGGGTATTGGAAGGGTAAGGTCATTTCCCCAGGTTATGGGAGTCCAAAGCTAGAGAGCATAGATTTAAGGTGAAAGGGGAAAAATGTAAAAGGGACCTAAGGGGTAACTTTTTTCACACTTTGAGAGGCTGGTGTGTTTGGAGCACATTCTTGAGGTTGACTTGGTTGAAGTCACCGTCTACAGAATGAGCTACCACAGGAAGTGGTGGAGACTAGTACAATTATAACATTCAAAAGGCATTTGGGTGGATATATGAATAGAAAGTGTTTAGAGGGTTATGAGCCAAATGGGACTAGATTTATTTAGGATAGCTGGTTGGCATTGACGAGTTGGACTGAGGGGTCTGTTTCCGTGTTGTACATCTGTGTAATTCTATACCTCTAAGTTCAGTTCCATTATCCTGACAGTGGTCTACATACCACCCCTTGTGCACTTGAAGAAGTACACAATACTACAAACAGTCACGAGACAGAATACCCTGAGGCTTTGTTCATCGTAGACGGTGACTTCAACCAGGTCAACCTCAAGAATGCGCTACTAAAATACTATCATCAGGTTTATTGTCTCACTAGAGGTCCAAACTCCTCGATCATTGGTGTACAACCATCAAAGATGCCAACCACTCAATCCCCTGTCTGTATTTTGCAAAATCAGGTCACAATGCTGTGCTCCTCCTCCTGGCTTACAAGCATCAACTGAAGCATGAGGACTCCATACAGAAAGTAGTGCAGCATTGGTCCGAAGTAATGGAAGGGTTTCTACAGGACTTAGAGTCAGTGGACTGGTCCATATTCAAAAACTAGCAGCCAAATTAATTGAGTCTGCCATCACAGACTTTATTCGTAAGCATGCTGATGAAGTTAATCTGAATATTCCCCAACCAGAAACCATAGAAGAACTGGTAGATACACTCCCTACTGAAATCCAGACCTGAGGCATAAAAGTCAGGTAACCCTGAACAGGACATCCAGGTACGACCTTCGTAAAGCCAGAGATGCCAAAAGGCAATACCAAACTTAGCTTAAGACCCAGACCAAACACACGGACACCCATCATTTGTGGCAAGGCTTACGTATAATGGGCTACAAAGCAAAGTCGAACAGAATCATGACAGGCCAGGATGGAGTCCCTGGTTGTGCACTCAGATCCTGTGTGAATCAGCTGGTAGGAGTACTCACGGACATCTTTAACCTCTCATTATTATGACCTGCAGTCCCTACATGCCTCATGATGACCACCATCATCCCAGTGCCAAAGTAACAACATGCAGCATACCTCAATGACTTTGCCCAATGGCTTTGACCTTCATAATTATGAAGTGTTTTGAGAGATTAGTCATAGCTCATATCAACTCCAGCCTACCAAATTGCCTTGATCCTTTGCAATTCGCCAACGGACGCAACAGGTCCACAGCAGACTCCATCTCTGTGGCCTTACTCACATCCCTGGAAAATCTGGGTAACAAGGTTTCCTATGTCACGTTCCTACTTATTGGTGACAGTTCAGCCTTCCACACCATAATTCCAAATAAACTCATCTCTAAACTCCAAAACCTAGCTTTCAACTCTCCTGTCTGTAACTGGATCCTCGATTTCTGATCCACAGACTGTAATCAGTAAGATTAGGTAACAACACTTCTTCCATCATAACACCTGTGCCCTGCAAGACTATGTTCTCAGCCCCCTATATATTCCTAATACACTCATGATTGTGTGGCCAAATTCTACTTCAATTCCATTTTCAAGTTTTGCTGACAATACCACCATGATAGATCGGATCTCAAACAATGACGAGACAAAATACAGGAAAGAGATTGAGTGCTTGGCAGAAGTGGTATAAAGACATCAATCTCTCCATCAATGTCAGCCAAACGAAACAGCTGATCATTGATTTCAGGAAGCGGAACGGAGGGCATGCCACTATCTGTAACATGGTTGTTGAGGTAGAGATGGTTCAAAATGTCAAGATCCTGGGTGTGATGATCACCAACAATCTGTCCTGGAACAATCAAGAAAGCACAACATTGTTTCTTCTACCGCAGGAGGCTAAGGATATTCGGCATGTCCACAAGAACTCTTACCAATTTCGCCATAGAAAGCATCCTATCTGGGTGCACCACAGCAAGGCATGGTAACTGCTCTTCCCTAGACTGCAAGAAGCTACAGAGAGTCGTGAACACAACCCAGATCATCACGCAAACTGGTCTTCTATCCAGTGACTCCATCTATACTTCCTACTACCTCGAGAAAGCATCCAACATAATCAAAACACCTCCCACCCCATACTCCAACATAATCCCTTCCACCCTCTTCCGTCAGGCAGAAAACAAAGAAGTTTGAATACAAATAGATTCAAAGACAGCTTCTTTCCCACTGTTAGCAGACATCTGACTGGATCTCTGAAATGTTAATTCAGCTCTCTTTCTCTGCACCTTCTCTGCGACTGTGATACCATATTCTGCAGTGTGGTCTGTTACTCTGATGCACTTTGTACAATATGATTTGCCTGTATAGCATGGAAAATAACACTTCTCACTGTACCTCAGTACATGTGACCAATGATAAATCAATCAGTTACTAACTGTGCAAAAGGTTTACTTCTCACACCACATTTGCCTCTTTTTCTGATTGTTAAAAGCAAGAATACAGGCTCTCCACATTCCTGGCTGATTTTTAACAAAGGGGATTCTCCAATCAGCATCTATATCCCAATGATAAAAACAATGATTAAAAAAAACCACAAAATTCAACTTGATCACACAGGCTGCCTCCTTAAGTCCGAAGCATCAAAGATACCATTCTTCAGGCAATATAATTTCATTCAAGTGGTAGAAAAAATTTTGAATCAAGAAACAGCTGAAGGTATTGAGTACCGCAAGACTATGACCTCAGGCAACATCCTGGCTCTTGTACAGAAGACTTATAGAACATAGAACAGGCCCTTTGGCCCTCGATGTTGCGCTGACCTGTGAAAATAATTTGATGCCCATCTAACCTACACAGTTTCATTATTATCCCTATGTATGTCCAATGCCCATTTAAATACCCTTAACATCAGCGAGTCTGCTACTCTTGCAGACAGGCTGTTCCACGCCCTTACTACTCTCTAAATAAAGAAACTACCCTGATATCTATCCAAAATCTATCACCACTCAATTTAGAGCTATCTCTCTTCGCATTAGCTTTCACCATCCAAGGAAAAAGGCTCTCACTGTCCACCCTAACACTCTGATTATCTTATACGTCTCAATTAAGTCACCTCTCAATCTTCTTCTCTCCAATGAAACAGCCTCAGTTCCCTCAGCCTTTCCTTGTAAGTCCTTCCTTCTATACGAGGCAACATCCTAGTAAATCTCCTCTGAATCCTTTCCAAAGTTTCCACATCCTCCCGATAATGCGGTGACCAGAACTGCACGTAATACTCAGGTGCGGCCTTACCAGTGTCTTGTACAGCTGAAGCATGACCTCGTGGCTCCGAAACTCAATCCCCCTCCCAACAAACCCTAACACACTATATGTCTTCTGAACAACCCTATCAACCTGGGGTGGCAACTTTCAGGGATTTACACACCTAGATACCGAAATTTCTCTGTTCATCTACACTGCCAAGAATTTTACCATTAGCCCAGTACTCTGCATTCCTGTTTCTTCTGCCTCACACTTTTCCACATTAAACTCTATTTGCCACTTCTCAGTCCAGCTCTGCATCTTATCTATGTCCCTCTGTAACCCACAACATCTTTCCGCACCATCCACAACTCTGCCTGCCTTAGTGTCATTTGACTGAATTCAAGAGCTGAGCTTTCGATACTAGAGTCGCATTTGACCCAGCACGGCATCAAGCAGCACTTGCCAGATTGAATTCAGTGGCACTGAAAATGCTCTGCACTAACTCACAAAGCCTCCTTCAATAGCCACATCCAATCCCGTGGCCTATTCATCAAAAAGAAGAACAGCAGATTATGTCCGAACATAGAACAGTGCAGTTATTTCTTCAGTCTTTTTTGAGTCAAAAGTCTGGAATTCCAATCATTAACAATATTGTGGGTGTACCACCATCGATAGCAGCAGTTCAAGAAGCTGGATCATCAATATCTGTTTCAGGGCAATAGGATGGATAAAATATGTTGCCCTTGCCAGTCACTTATCTCCATGAATGAATAAAAATATTTCAACATATCCCACCAAAATTTGAGTTGTAGTGGACTGTGAAGAAGATTACTTCACAGAACATGGAAGTAGATGGGGTGGGCTGGGTGGGGGCTTTGGGGGGGGCTAGTAGCTCAGTGGTTAGCACTGCTTCCTCAGGGACCCAAAATCGTTTCCCGCTTCGGCCGACTGTCTTTGTGGAGTTTGCACATTCTCCCCGTGTCTGCGTGGGTTTCCTCTGGGTTCTCCGGTTTCTTCCCACAATCCAAAGATGTGCAAATCAAGTGAATTGGCCATGCTACATTGCCCATAGTGTTAGTGCATTAGTCAGGGGTAAATATAGGGTAGGGAAATGGGTCTGGGTGGATTACGCTTTGGAGGGTCAGTGTGGACTTGTTGGGCTGAAGGGCCTGTTCCCATACTGTAGAGAATCTAATTTAACAATGGGATCTTGATCAGATGAGCCAATAGGCTGAGGAGCGGCAGATGGAGGTTAAGTTGGATAAGCGTGATGTGCTGCATTTTCAAAAGGCAAATCTTAGCAGGACTTATACTTTTAATGGAAAGGTCCGAGGGAGTGTTGCTGAACAAACAGACCTTGGGTGCAAGTTCATAGCTCCTTGAAAGTAGAGTGGCAGGTAGATAGGATCGTGAAGAAGGTGTTTGGTATGCTTTCCTTTATTGGTCAAAGTATTGAGTATAGAATTTGGGAGGGCGTGTTGCGGCTGTACAGGACATTTTGGAATATTGCGTGCAATTCAGGTCTCCTTCCTATCAGAAAGATGTTGTGAAACTTGAAAGGGTTCAGAAAAGATTTACAAAGATGTTGCCAGGGTTGGAGGATTTGAGCTATAGGGAGAGGCTGAACAGGCTGGGGCTGTTTTCCCTGGAGTGTCGGACGCTGAGGGGTGACCTTATAGAGGGTTACAAAATTATGAGGGGCATGGATAGGGTAAATAGACACAGTCTTTTCTCTGGGGTGGGGAAGTCCAGAACTAGATGGCAGAGGTTTTGGGTGAGAGGGAACAATTTAAAAGGGACCTAAGGGGCAACTTTTTTATGCAGAGGGTGGTGCGTGTATGAAATGAGCTGCCAGAGGAAGTGGTCAATACAGGACAATTACAACATTTAAAAGGCATCTGGAAGTGTATATGAATCGGAAGGGTTTCGAGGGATATGGGCCAAGTGCTGGTAAGGTTAAGATACCTTATCAGTATGGACAAGTTGGACTAAAGGGTCTGTTTCTGTGCTTTATATCTCTATGACTCTATATCCTTTTCTTGTAACATCCACTTCATGAAACAATTCTAAGATTTTTACCTGTATGGTTAAACCAGTCATTTATTCTGCATTTAACTCACTTTTAGTGTCAAGAATTTCCGAAAGAATCAATCATAAAATTACCTTTCTAATTATTTGGAAGGCTTAGAGACTCTGAGGACTGGACCCAATAATCCGCAATGACTTTCCACAGGCAGTGAACACCAGTGAATGTATGTTCAAATGTCATTTCTTATCAATCAGACCTCTGTCCTCAGTCACTTCATCACTGCCAACAGCCATTGTCAATTAGGACTTAAAACAAACATGCAGATGTATCATCACACCCTCCCACAATTAGTATTAGAGCCAGCCTCGAACACATTTTTCACAGCTTTTATATAGTGACAGCTGCTCAACTGTGACAGCTGCATCACCTAGACCTATTGAACCACACTCGCTGAGATGACAGTGATTCCATGAGACTGGCTCCACTTACCAACTAGAAAGCTGATGGCAACCATGTTGGGCATTATCCTCATGTCATCACAGCTCCTGGTGTCTCTAGGATGAGGATTTCACCTCCAAGAAGCAGCCAAACAATCAAAGTGCTGAAAGCTCTACATAACCAGCCATTCAACTGGGAGTGACGGCCATTTCTGGGATTGCAGCAGGCTGCCGAAAGGAGCAGCCATGGATTGCTGGAGGAAAGAGAGATTTTTTTACCAGACCCAGTTAGGTACACCCAACAACCCCAGTTAGCTGGAGAAGGTGGAAGGGGTTTCAGTGTAGAAGGTAGGGAGAGGGGAGATTTTCTGTAAGACAGTCCTTGCTACTATGGATCTCACCATTGGACAATTCCCTAACCTGCAGTTACGCTCCCATTAATTAGCTTAAGAGTTTCAGTTGGGGCAGGAAGGACAACCACAACATTGTCTGCCCCCAACCTAATCAAGGCCAGTCAGAAAAGTGATAGGACCTCCATTATATGTTTTTCCTAGCCAATCATCCCCACCCTCCTAGCATCTTCCTGAGGGACAGTAAAAGGCCATGACACATTTGCATCTCTAGTATCAAGCAAGATGGAACGTAACCAAGATCAGCAAAAGCTAATCAGAAGGGGAAAAGCATCAATGCATGTCCTAATCATGATGAAGAGGGTGGTGCTGATTATTAATGGAATTGTCATTGTTGAAGATGTAGCCAGCAGCAAGA
Source organism: Chiloscyllium punctatum (assembly GCF_047496795.1). NCBI lineage: Eukaryota > Metazoa > Chordata > Chondrichthyes > Orectolobiformes > Hemiscylliidae > Chiloscyllium > Chiloscyllium punctatum. Next base: position 44,004,841 of record NC_092752.1, on the reverse strand, counting down.
CTGTGTCCGAGATAAGATGACTGTAACCCCATAATTCTCAGAACCTACATCCTTATCTTACAATTTCCACTGATTTATAACATGATGATTACATTTTCACTTTACTTTTCCTCAATGAAATTTTCACTAGAAACCTACCTCCATGGCTTTTCCTTTTAGATATCCAAAATGTGCAAACTGAAAAGGAATGAGAGAAATACAAAAAAGAGAGTTTGGTGATGGCATAATCTCACTTGATTTCACACTGTCCGTGACCTGTTCAGTAACTGGCACTGCATGTATCTTGGTGGTTAGATTAAAGGTGTATCTACACATAATGAGACACTGAGGACAAGTGCACAGCAGTTATACCAGAATGAAAGGACAGTATAGGTGCCTGCCATTGGAGAGGAAGGCCATATGTAGGATCTGCCACAGACGATTCAGATGAGCACTTTGATGATCGTTCACAGCAAAATGCCTGACAAATTGAAAAGCCAATCAGAAAACTTGCACTTAATGTAATGCAGCATGAAGGAGCTCCATAGCAACTTGACACCAGTCATTGTGCAGCGCTTGGAGGCCTAGACCTCTCAGCGTGGAAGCCCTGACCAACTCTAATGACTATTACTGTGAGCACTTACCTGAATCCTGTGCAGCATCTATAGAGCTGAGTGAAAACCGCCAATGTTTCAGGTTACTGACCTTTCAGCAGAACTCATGTCATCAACCAACAATGCCAACTGTTTTTCTCTCCACAGAGGTCACCAGGCATGCTGAATCTTTCCAGGATTTTCTGTCCTATATTTTAAGTTGCAAGCATCTGCAGGATTTTGCTGATACACACTGCAGATGACAGATATCTCAGCTTCCACTGTGGAACAACTCAATTCCATCAAAGATCTGAGTGCTACACTGGAATCACATAAGGGTCACCTTAATGTGTGTTGAACTCAGTCTGCTGTTATCATAGGTTCAAATAACTCTTCAAAAATACTTGGAGGGTGTCTGATGGTGATTACTAGGATTACTGAGGCACCCCCTCAGGGCCAGGAGTGGAAGTGGCTCTGAGAAAGGTGGGTCTGCAGTTGTCTCACTGGAATGCATCATTTGTCTTCCATACCTATCATTCCATTAGTGCCCTTGTCAATCAGCCAAGCTGACTGCTGTCCCCCATGCCCAAAGACTACAGGGCACCACAGCTACTGCATAATCTGGATCCAGATGTGTGCTCTTAGTCAATGCTAATAGTAATAGTTTATTGGTGAATGGGCAAAGAGAGAATTGTGCTTACTGATATTACAGCACATGCCTAAGTCCTTTATATATACATCATGCTCCCTTCTTTGTCCTCCCCTTCTGATTCCACCTCTGCCTGCTTCTCAGCTTATCATTTGTTCGCCTGATCGAGGGAGGTTTGCAGTTTTGTTCTGCAGAGGCTGATGTTGGGAGCACATTTTGATACAAATAACTTGGGTTTGGGCACACAGCGCATAGTCTCAAAATTTGCAGACAACATGAAACTTGAAAATATAAAAAACAATGAGAAGGATTGAAACACACATCAGTTCTGCACGGACTGGAAAATGAGAAGCCGGAGGGAACATACAATTTAAGGGAACTGTGATAGAAGGTATGACAGAGGCATTAAAAACTAATAATACAGGAACAAAAGGCTCAGGAGATGTGTGTGTGTGTGTGTCTGTGTGTGTGTACAGGTACATAGCAAGTTGAGAAAGCATTAAGAAAAAAAGACGGCATTGATATCATAAGCAGAGAGATAGAGTGAAAAAGCTGGCAGGATATCTAACCACAGAAATGGGCATAAACAAGTGCTCTCTTTGCCTCACATGCCACTTGATGTAGAAAGGAACCAACGAAGAAGAGCACACAATAAGAAAAATGTGATATAGGAGAAAGTAGATGCTGGAATCTGTATGGAAAATAAAAAATGCTGGACAAAATTTGATAACTTTTGTACATGACTATTGAGCCCCAGTTGGAGCACTGTATACAATTTTGGCACCATTCTTTAGGAAGAATGCCATGACTTCAGGGAGTGTGGAGAGAAGATTGGCCAAAGTAAGGCCAGGAATGAGGGACTACAATTCGGAAGACAGACTAGAAAAAGTAGAGTTGATGTCCTTACAGCTGATGAGATATGGTGCTTAAATTTGGTGCTTAAAATCAAGAAGGGTTCTGATAGAATAAATAAGGAGAAAATATTTTTGAGAGGCAGAAGGGTCAAAAATCAGAAGATACGGATGGATGATAAAGAACAAAAAATTTGAGAAGTAATTTTTTATGCAGCAAGACATTAGGATCTGGAAAGCATTACCTGGAAAGGTTGAGGAAGCAGATTCCAATAGTAATTTTTAAAAGAGAAATTCACAAAAATATGAAGGGAAAATACTTTCAGGACTACAAAGACAGGGCCGGTGAATGGGACTAAATGGATAATCTTTCAAAAATCTTGTACAGGTAAAATGTACAATGATTCTGTGTTGTAACGGCCATCAGTTTCCAACATGGTAAAAACATCATGGTACATCAAACTTATTCTCAAAGCCTGTAAACAACAAGCAGAAAACAGTGTAAACAACAAAGCACCGCAGAAAGCATGGAACTTCTTTTAGGCTTGAAAGTTGAAGCTTTTTATGCCTGTTAGGCATTATATTTCAAAAAGCACAATCAAGAAAATTTTTCAATTCTTGAAATACCTCATTGTGATGTTGTAAAATATAACCAGTATTACTTATGTTACCTAGAAGAAAGTGTACTAACATAGATTGGGCTTCTGGTTTTAATTTTGTTAATCAGCAATTCTCTTAAAGTGATCATTGCCATTATGAATTTTTTTTATAAACAATCCAGAATCACTGCAGGAACACACAGCTGACTATCCATTCAATGTATATTAAATTACGTTACTGTTCTTCATTCATCTCCTATCTCAAAAGCAATAATTTTCTTTACTAATAGTTTGGTCTACCTATATCTGAGAAGGAGACACTCACTTGCACAATCCGTTCTCTGGTTCCTCAAGTCCGAATCTTTCATCGAAGGTTAGTTGTATTTGCATATTTTCATCAGCTGCTATTAATCGCCACAGCAGCACCACATCTCGCGGATAACTCTGAGGAAATCGTGGACTCTGCACAAATCCATCCTCTGATATTGTGATAATTTTTTCATGCTGATGATCATGTACTCCTAATTCAATTAAAAAAAAGCCAATGTAATTGTAATGCAAAACAGAGGGGTCTTAAATCTCAGCCATGACCAATGGATATTACTTACTTCATTTTGTCAGTTATAAATTAGTCTGGTATAACAAACATGCATCTCACAACCGCTATTCAATAAATGATAATAACACAAGAGAACCAGATCTACATTGAAATATTTGTAATCTGGAGTGTATTTAACCATCCTCTATGCTATAATATTTTTACCAGGTATAAAGTTTCTTCTTAGTGATTGGCATGGGGCCTAAACTTTTATCACATACTTGGCAAAAGCAAAAACGTTGAAAAAATAAATAACACGTGCTGTTAGGATTTTCAGAGTTTGCCATCACTGAGAACTAGACACGTTAGAGGTTTCAAATGGAAAAAAAAATAATTCTTCTTCCTGCTGTTTTGAAGATTGACTGTAAACATTAGAAGTAAATATTTTTAATAATAGATTTAATTTTTTGACATACATTACTCAACAAGAACCATTTAAAACTAATTTGTGCATTGTTTAATCTCAAATGCATTCCTGAGGGTTTTTAATCCACCTTTTAAATAACAAGATTTTTTTTTAAATTTAGATTGTTCTTCCTTAAAATCTACATGGAATGTTCTAAAGCCTTTTTGGCACAGTGATTTTTTTGCACTAAAATCACAACTTACATCAGAAAACTGAAGTGTATCACATCGACATCAGGTTCTCAATATTTTATGATTTGCATGATGAATATTTGTTCCACTTAGGGAAAAATGCATTTGCAAATCAGTTTTCTTCCTAATGAGGTAGACAACAGACTACTTAACAGACCATTGCTATACTTTGTCTTCTATGACCAAACATAATCATCTAGCAAGCAACAATTTGATTTCAGATAGTTATCATGGTTTTGTCAAGGGCAGGTTGTGTCTTACAAACCTAATTGAGTTTTTTGACAAGGTGACCAAGCATGTAGATGAGGATAGGGCAGTCAACGTGGTGTACATGGACTTCAGTAAAGCCTTTGATAAGATTCCACATGGTAGGCTGTTGCAGAAAATGCAGATGCATGGGATTGAGGGTGATTTAGCAGTTTGGATTAGAAACTGGATTTCTGAAAGAAGGCAGCGAGTGGTGGCTGATGGAAAATATTTAACCTGGATTCCGGTTACTAGTTGTGTGCCACAAAGATGTTTTGCAACCACTGCGGTTTGTCATTTTTATAAACGACTTAGATGCAGGTGGATGGGTTAGTAAGCTCGCAGATGACAGTAAACTTGGTGGAGTAGTGGACAGTGTGGAAGAATGTTACAGGTTGCAGGGGGACTTGGATAAACTGCAGAATTGGGCTGAGAGGTGGTAAAAGGAGTTCAATGTGAGGTGATTCACTTTGGGAAGAATGACAGGAAGACAGAGTACTGGGTCAATGGAAAGATTCATGGTTGTGCGGATGTGCAGAGGGATCTTGGAGTCCATGTACATAGATCCCTGAAAGTTGCCACCTAGGTGGATAGTGCTGTTAAGAAGGCATACGGTGTGTTAGGTTTCATTGGTAGAGGGATTGAGTTCCGGAGCCACAATGTCATGCTGTGACTATACAAAATGCTAGTGCAGCTGCACTTGGAATATTGCGTACAGTTCTGGTTACCCCATTACAGGAAGGGTGTGGAAGCATCGGAAAATGTGCAGAGGAGATTTACCAGGATGTTGCCTGGTCTGGAGGGAAGCTCTTATGAGGAAAGGTTGAGAGACTTGGGTCTGTTCTCATTGGAAAGATGAAGGCTCAGAGGGGATTTGATAGAGACATACAAGATGATCAGAGGATTAGATAGGGTAGGCAGTGAAAGTCTTTTTCCTAGGATGATGATGTCAGCATGTATGAGGAGGCATAACTACATATTGAGGGGTGATAGATATAAGACAGATGTCAGAGGCAGGTTCTTTACTCAGAGAGTGGTATGGGCATGGAATGCCCTGCCTGCCAATGTAGTTAACCCAGCCACAATAGGGAGATTTAAACAATCCTTGGATTAGCAGATGGATAATAATGGGATAGTGTATGAGGACAGTTAGAACAGTTCACAGGTCAGCGCAACATCGAGGGTCGAAGGGCCTGTTCTGCGCTGTATTGTTCTATATTCTATGAGCGAAGGCTACAATGAGATCAACAGATACACTGCTCTGGCAGAACCCAACCTAACTGTCAGTGAGGTTATTGCTAAGCAAGTGCTATTGATAGCGTATCTTGATGACACTTTCTACCACTTCATTGATGATTAAGAGTAACCTGATCAGATGGTAATTGACTGGGTTGGATTTGCCCTCCTCCAGCAATTTGTTTAATTGTCCATCATTATTAGATGAGACAGGACTGCAGAGCTGAGGTCTGACTTATTGATTTTGAGATTGTCAGTCTCTTGCTGCTTATGTTCTTTTCCAAGAAATTAGTCCCTTTTTTAGCTTCATCAAGTTGATACTCATTTTTAGGGCTCGGTGGTGCTGCTCCTGGCTGCATTCTTAATTGAACTCGGGTTGATCATCTAGATTTATGATAATGATAGATTAAAGGATATACCAGGCCATCAGGTGGCAGACTGTGTTGGAGTATAATTCCATGGATGCTGATGGCCCAGAATGATTCATGCATGCCCAGCGTTGAGTTGCTAAATTTGTTCAAGATCATGAGAGTGCCACCGAACACAATAGTGTTTGTGGCAATGACTGTTAGGTATAATTCTATGAGAATGACTACGACAGGTATGAGTAGTCTGTGAAACAGCTCTCTTGTTTTTTGGCCTACCCACAGAAGTTCTTCAGAAGGTATTTGTAGGGCCAACGGGGCTGAATTTGCCCATTGTTGTTTCCAATGTTTATGTTGTTCGCTTTAAGACTTATTTTGAATGGTCTGAACTAAATGAGTAGCTTGTTCGGCCATTTCAGAGGGCAGTTAGGAGCCAACTATGGTGTTGTCAGTCTCAAGTCAAATGTAGGCCAGGCAGTTAAGGAAAGCAGATTTCCTTTCAGAAACAGCAAATCAAAGATGAGTTAATTGAATCTTTAATGCTGGATGTTTTTATTGAATTAAAATTCCACAGCTACCATGATGGGATTCAAACTCTAGCCCCCAGTACACTATATAGATCTCTGGATGATTAATCCAATGAAAATATCACCACATCATTGCCTCTCCCATGGTTGACAAGATTCTCTGTATTACAAGTTGTCATCACACATTACAAGTACTTTATTGGTTGCTAAATCATATTGGATGTCTTGAAACCAGGAACAGCACCACATAATCCAAACTTTATCCTTTTCATATACCAAATTCTGCAGAAGAGCCCAAAATTCAATCCCTCAATACCACAATCAGCAAGTGCTGCAGCTTGCCACTCTTCTATCCATGAATTTTGATACAGCCATCAAACAGCAGAATAGCTGATTGCACCAAAATTGAAAGGAGTCCCTATTAAAGATTTAACTTGTATACATAATAGCCTCCTATGCTTCACAAATAATGCACTTTAATTTGTCCAATAAAAACATTATTCAAAGATCATCACTCCGGCAGGTGCAATTCTTTCTTGCGATTTTTGGTTTTAAAATTCTCCACAAACAAGAACGACAATAAGATCTTGCCTTGGAATGTTAAGATACATGTATACACAGAGATCAAAAATGAACCATACAACTTTAATATTGAAACGCATTCTCAACTGTAATTAAATATGATTTTAAAAAGGAACACCCATACATACATAATTTGTGGCATTTTCATTCTTAAATTACAAGCAGCTTTCTTACAGAGATGATGTAATCAATCTAAACTCAAAATTACTGTGGTTTAGACAATAACCACATGCAATATGTGCACTTCAACTGTCAGCTGACTAATACCACAGGCAGAATGTTACAAATGGTGCCACTGCTAAAGCTGGCAATGGAATAAAGTGTACTGCAAAGTGAATCCAGCACTTACTTTCACAGTGAGTGCCAGCATTAACAATACTGTAAAGGCAAACATTACAGTGAATCAGTAGCAAAGCTTCTGTTTAGCCCTTGTGGCCATAATGCTGACTGGACCAATGGAAAACTGAAATCTAATTACAGAGAACATCTTATAGGTTCCAAAATCCATGTTTTCTTTCAAGTGACAAATGGAGAGAAAAGACCCCAAAGGTTATCATGGAATCCTTTAGGATTGAGATCAGAGTTCCATGGAATTTTTTTAATATGTGTCATACAAAGTTTTACAGCCACTTCGCTGGACTCATTCCAAATCTTCTACTTGCCCTGTATGGGCAATACCCCACGTCTTGAACAAATCAAAAGCTCCTTCTATTTACTGTTACCATGGAGTTGGAAATTCTACTTTGGCAAAGATTGCTGAATATTCTCCAAGAGTAAAAATACATGACAGAAATGGTTGCTTTGTTGCTATAAGCTACAAGTTGCATCCACATGTTAAATTTTTATTACACATCTATCAATGACATAACAACAAGATGGTTATTTAGTGACATCAGCTCTTAATAAGAATAAAAGTAGTTTTGAATAATAATTTTTTTTTAATTTGGCCAAGTGATATCATTAACCATGTACAGAATATACCATGGGCAGCTCAGAATCTTGCCACCTTAGTTTTTATTAGCATTCAGGACCTTTTCTACCTCATCACCATGATGGTTTTTGAAGTTTGCCCATCTGAGCATTCTTAAGGAAGGTAGCTCATTAGGAAGCCATTTCTGTGAATCCTGACTAATTAAGGAAGGAGTGGAGGTGATGGTGGAAAGGCTGAACAGGCAAAAAGGCCAATGGAAAAGTGTCTAATTGCTGCTGCGCAACAATGTCACCCCATCCTAGGCAAGATAGCTCATACATAAACATATTATGGAGCCATCTTAACATACAATTTTGAAATGTTCTTGACACCTGTCTTCAAAGTTGTTGCAATATGCCCATAAATGTATGCGTTATCTAAAGGTATGTCCTTGGCTCATTGTTTTCTCCATGTCTCATTGTCCTGTGTCTGTCATTTCATTTCCCAATAATCTCCTTAATTTTTAAGGCACTCAGCATTGATATTCTCTTTCCTTGCCTTCCGCTTTTTAATTGAAACCCTCCCTCCATAATGTCTGTTATTGCTAATGTATACCCAAATCAGACACTGGCTGATTCTTCTTAATTCAGCAAATTTGTTGTTTGCTCATTCTCCTCAGCATTTCATCATGTATGTCATTTTCTTCCCAACTGATATTTTCCATTTTCCTCCCAAATCCAAATTTCAAAATGGATTACCGATTTAATCTCCTCTCTCCATAAAATTCAATTCTACCATCCATTGAAAACAATATTCATATCAAATCATTACATGAGCTATTTATGCCTTCTGAGCAAATTCTGATGACTAACTTTTGTTAGTAAATACAACTTTCCTATTGCTATAAATATGAGGTGGTGCACTTAGACTCCACCCATTCTAATGATCTACACACATACTCTCAATGAAGACAAAGATTTCTATTCTTTCCCTCAGAATAACCAGATGTATCTGTACCAATCCTCAATTCTTGGCAATTATACAAAACCAGATGTGGTTATACATACAGCTATCATGCACTAAACTTCTTGTTACCTACAACAATGCTTTGTTGGTAAATACTCTGTGGTGGTGTATCTTTCTACTGCTAATTACTAGATAGGCCCAAGATTAACCAATGAACTGCTTCAAATATACCTACTCAGTACTTCATAGTGATAGAGGAAGCAATACCACAAGATACCAGGACTGGTCATCAGAGAAAATACCACATTGTTCCAACAGTTTGGATGTGATGCCTACAGGAAGGAAAAGAAATCCAGAAGTCCGAGAAGAAATAATTTTCAGCCAATGAGTCTCTTATTTTAGAGTATACTGTTTTAAAGGATTACCATTAGAGAAGAGTAACACCTGTCATGGAAGTAGCAAATAGGACACCAAAATCAAACCTCTTCCGAAGCTGGTAAGAAGTGCTGGGGCAGGATTGTGGGCTAGGAAAGAAAAAAAGCTAACTGAGAAAATATGGAGGCCACAGTGAAGGAAGCTCTGTATGAAGCAAAATTAAGATCCTGGGAGGTAAGCATAGGAATAAGTCTGGGTAGTGGAAATAGCTCTATGATCAAATAGTAATAAGATGAGAATGGATAGGCAAATAATTATAAAAGAGAGTTCTTACCTTTTGCAATAAACATCACTGCAATTATCATTATACTTTATGAGGCACAACTACAATGTACCGTGAAAGGACCAATAAATAAATTTGGACCGGGGCACTGAATCAGGAAGGCCGCAAAATTTACTTCAGCCGTGAAAAAGCAGATTTACGGAAATCTTTTTGAAAAGTCTAGCAGAAGAAGAAAAATTAAAGATTTAAAATGACTAAGTCTCAGTTAAGAAGCCACAATTTTGGCTAGGCAGAGAGCTTTGTTTAAAAATTTGTGGGGCTTTTTTGGTGTATTAGACTTGGAAAGGTAGGAAACATTCAGTTTACAAGTGAAGAAGCTGAAAAAGTGTGTCTTCAATAGGGAGAGAAAACACGAGAGGAAGTGGGTAGTCACTATTCTGATTTAGTATAAAAGGTAGGAAAACCCAGTATACAGTCCAGAGATACAGTATCATACAGAAACAGATTTTAAAAAGCTTGAAAGGTCTAAAGTATTACAGAAGAGACAGAACAATAATTTAAAGTTTTATTTCAGAACTCAATAAAGTATTAATGAAACACAGAGTTAAAAACATTGGCAATATTAGAAACACTACAATACTTCAGTGATAGCGTCTAGCAATCTCTGCAGTAATTCAATTTTAAACTGCATTAATGAATACAATATAAACTTAAAAGCAGATTTAAAGCAATAATGAATTGAGACAAATTTAAAATGCTATGACACTGCGAAGAGTAACCATCCATTACAAAGAATGGTAAATGATATAATACATCAAGCAGACTCAAGATCAGAGAAGAATCATACAGATGTAAGATTGGACATCATGGAGACAACAATTCTTAAGATGCAACACTACTCCAAAGTTAAATACTAAGACTGAAGCTGAGCAAATTAGTACACTATGATATTGAATGGGTCTGAAAATGGATGACGCTATTAACAGACAATATAATGAGTGTACAGATATCTTTAAAGATTTCCTAGAAGTTGATAATTACTTCAATTTAAGAACAACTAAAACTTTTGAATAAGCAAGATGCAAAATAAGAGCTCAGCTTCCACGAGAATCCATAAATAATTACATTGGTGGAAATCTGAGAATATCGAGCTTTCAAATCAGAATTCATTAGTGGGGACATAATTGTTTTTGGACTTCTTGGTAAAGTATTATCAGATTTTGCACAGTTCAAGGAAGATTTATCTTTGGAGAAGGATGCTCAAATTATACTGAACGCAGAAGCCAGAAAGACTGATAGACAGATACCTGGAGAAGACCAATATTATCTCAACAGAGCAATTAATTTTTTTGCAGATAAACTCTGTGGAACATGTGAGAAGCCTACATAGAGAACAAGCCAAATACCTGACAAATTGCCCTGCTCCTTCCCAGTGCAATCATATCCCTCCTATAATGTGGATTGCACACAATACCCTACATTCATCATAAACAGCATTTTATAAAGTTGCCACATAGCCTCCTTACATTTAAACTTTAGACCTTGGCTAATGAAGACGAGTATCCCACATGTCTTCTTAGTCACTTCATCTCCCTGATCATCATTCAGATATACTTGCCGACAAGCAAACATACAGACAAGGAAGTTGATGAACTATGTAATACTGAAAAACATTAAGGATGGTGACGGTGAAGGTTGCCAATTAGGAAATCATCTAGTACAATAGCTCTGGTGGTTCGGCACTGGCAACTGTGGAATTCAGACAATCATTTGATCCTGGCTTGGTATCTTAAAACTAATAGGTTAATCCTGATTGGACAGGAGAGTGGGAAGAGCAATTGGATTAGAAAAACAAAAAAGGCCAAACACTGGTAGACTTTTGCATGATAACTCATGATAACTTAATTGAAATATATGACTGAAACAAATAAAAGAATTTATTTGCAAGAAGTTGCAAATGTTTGCCAAGAATTTGCATTTCTATATACTAGTTAACAATAAATTTAAGCAGGAGAAAGTGAGGACTGCAGATACTGGAGATCAGAGCTTAAAAATGCGTTGCTGGAAAAGCGCAGGAGGTCAGGCAGCATCAAAGGAATAAGAGAATCAACATTTCAGGCATAAGCCCTTCTTCAGGAATGAGGAGGGTGTGCCAAGCAGGCTAAGATAAAAGGTAGGGAGGAGGGAGAGGCGCTGGGAATATGATAGGTGGAAGGAGGTTAAGGTGAGGGTGATAGGCTGGAGAGGGGGTGGGGGCGGAGAGGTCGGGAAGGCGATTCCAGGTCAAGAAGGCGGTGCTGAGTCTGAGGGTTGGGATGAGAAAAGGTGGGAGGAGGGGAAATGAGAAAGCTGAAGAAATCTGCATTCATCCCTTGTGGTTGGAGGGTTCCTAGGTGGAAGATGAGGCACTCTTCCTCCAGGCGTCGTGTTGTCATGGTCTGGCGATGGAGGAGGCCAAGGACCTGCATGTCCTTGGTGGGGTGGGAGGGGGAGTTAAAGTGTTCAGCCACGGGGCGGTTAGGCTGGTTGGTGTGGGTGTCTCAGAGGTGTTCTCTGAAACGTTCCGCAAGTAGGCGGCCTGTCTCCCCAATGTATAGGAGGCCACATCGGGTGCAGCGGATGCAGTAAATGATGTGTGTGGAGGTGCAGATGAATTTGTGACGGATATGGAAGGATCCCTTGGGGCCTTGGAGGGAAGTGAGGGGAGAGGTGTGGGCGCAAGTTTTGCCTTTCTTGCAGTTGCAGGGGAAGGTGCTGGAAGTGGAGGTTGGGTTGGTGGGGGGTGTGGATCTGACGAGGGAGTCGCGGAGGGAGTAGTCTTTCCGGAACGCTAATAGGGGTGGGGAGGGAAATATATCCTCGGTGGTGGGGTCTGTTTGGAGGTGGCGGAAATGACGAAGGATGATACGATGTATCTGGAGGTTGGTGGGGTGGTAGGTGAGGACCAGTGGGGTTCTGCCCCGGGTGGCGATTGGAGGGGCGGGGTTCAAGGGCGGAGGAGCAGGAAGTGGAGGAGATGCGGTGGAGAGCATCGTCAACCACGTCTGAGGGGAAATTGCGGTCTTTGAAGAAGGAGGCCATCTGGGTTGTTTGGTATTGGAATTGGTCCTCCTGGGAGCAGATGCGGCGATGGCGAAGGAGTTGGGAATATGGGATGGCGTTTTTACAGGGGGCAGGGTGGGAGGAGTATTGGAATTGGTCCTCCTGGGAGCAGATGCGGCAAAGCCGAAGGAATTGGGAATATGAGATGGCGTTTTTACAGGGGGCAGGGTGTGAGGAAGGCAAGGTGAATTTGACCCATTTGGCTTAATTTTACCAGTGTAGTAACATCTTGTGTATATTGGTTGGTACTGTGAAATGAGAAATTCTGACCATTTCTAATCAATTATCAAAAGGTTATTATGATGGTGATTGGGACAATGTAGATACTGCTGATAGGGCAAGGGATATTGAGAGACATCTCGTCAAAGCAGTAAGTGATAAACTTTATATTGAACTACCAATTGGTGGGAGTACTGAAGACCAGTGCAGGACAAATTGTGATATATGGACTCATCTGAGACCAAAGGGAAGTTTTAGTTTTGCTATTCTGACTCGCGATTGTGAACCAGCTACCTGTTCAAACTTTTAGACCAGTATATAACAGATTTTTAAAAAGTATTGCTTAAATTGTGATGTCAAAATTTGGATAGCTCGGTTAAAATGGACTTCCAGATGCAATAGTATACTTGCTGCTCAAGGTAAACACTCTTCTTAATATTGTCCATGGAGGCACTATTCTATACACAGCATCATTAACTGCAAACAGAATACAAAAATAACTGACACATATTAACCGCTACTTGCAAAGTTGTGAACTTGAGTAGTTCAACTACTGAATGCATTGGTCTTCTAACGGCATATTAAGAAACGGGATAGTCGCACCAGAAATTTCTATTTCAATTGACGTTGATAGCTCACTTAAAGTATACATTTGCTGCAAACTAAGTGCACTATATTTTCTAATTATCTCCAACTTATCATTTCCTAACATTATCCTGGATTGGCTAGGCTAACAACCCTCAGAAGAAAACAAACAAAAACATGCTTTGACATTTCAACTTCAACCGGAAAGGTCCACAATACTATAGAATATAATCTGAAAATGAATGCCCAAAGGAGGAGATTTTGTGACGGCTAACAACACTTGTTCAAAGATGTTAGGTTTATGTTGGATCTTGATAGAGAAAAATGAGGAGATCTCAGGACCTGGAACCAGGGTCACTCTAGGCCCTTTGACCCATCCCCTCAGTATGACACGGCTGACCTCCTAGCTCAGCTGCATCTTCCTGCATTTTTTCTATGTCCCTAATTGTTTTCATTTACAAAATCCTATTGATCAATCTAGTACACCCGGGAATGTGTAACAAGCATCAAAGCTGTTTTGAAATGAGAACTTGGGAAACATGGTATTCCATTGTGTGTAGCAAGATCACACTCTGGTGTGACAAAGATACCCCAGATCATCTTAACACGGCATTTGGAGTATTGCATGGCATTGACTTCTTTATTTAAGGAAGAATGCTGAAAGCAGTTCAGAGAAGAGACGCAAGACTAGTGTGTAGAAAGGATAGTTTGTGCACATTAGCTGTTCAGCCACAGTTGTCATTTGCCTTTGGCTTCACTTGCCTGGTCAGAAATATGCCCCCTTCAAGTTTAGAGGGGAACAAACTTTGAGAAAGTGTCAAGTGTCTGAGTGAAGTCACACCTTGTATAGAAGCACCCTTCCTCTCTATGATTCTCATCTTCAGTTCACAAGGAAAGACTGGAAGAAGCCAGAAACGTTCTCCTGGGAGTGGAGAAGATTGGGGGTGGATTGAATCGAGGTGTTCAGAATCGTTGGGGGGGGGGGGGGGGGTGATCATTCAATTGACTCAGTGAGGGAGGGAATCTTCCCAATGGCAGTAGGGTGTGCCCAGTAGGGCACATGGGATTGAGGAGAATAAGATAAGGAACCAGAGGTGGGGGAGCAGGGGAGAGAGAGAGAGACGGATTGAGGGGAATGGGGTAAAGAACGTGACAATATTTGAAAGACATCTGGATGGGTATATAAATAGGAAGGGTTTAGATGGAGATGGCCCAATTGCTGGCAATTTAAATTGGATCAGTTTAGGATATCTGGTTGGCATGGATGAATTGGACCGAAGGGTCTGTTTCCGTACTATATAACTCTACGACACTACGACTATAATGTCCAAGGTAAAAAAAACCAGAAATGAGCAGAATTTAGAGTGTGACAAAATATTTAAATGTACTAAACAAAGCACAAACTATAACTGGGGAGATGACTGCAGGGGACACCTGCACTGCCTTCCTGCTCTTTCTCTGCCTTTTGGTCACCCATTCCCTTTCTCCCTCAGTAATCCTAATCTGCGGTGTGACCAATTCACTAAACATGCTATCCTGGACTCCTCAGCGTTGCATATGCTCCAGAGTGAGTCCATCCACAACTCCAGAGCCATCATAAGGTCTAACAGGAGCTGCAGCTGGACACACGTCCTGTATGTGAAGGAGTCAGGGACATCAGTTGTGTCCCTGAGCTCCCACACTGAGCAACAGGAGCATAACATGGGTCTGGGATCTCCTGCCATTTTTAATCATAAACTAAACTTAGATGAATGAAAAAGGAAATAAAAACGTTTTTACCAATCACATGATAAAAAATATAGAAAATCCTTACCTTAACAACACATCACAGAGTCCCTTTTCCTTTGGCTAGAGGAGGATGGGTGGGAGACACGTGTAGTGTCTCGGGTTCTGTTGCTGCCCAAATATATCAGTTCACTCACCTTCCCAGAGCACAATTCCACCACTCCCACTCAGCTCCTCACTCACACCACTCCCGCTGCTACTGAAAATGAAGCCACTAATACTCGAGGTAAGTCCTTTTAAGAAGGAAATTGGTGACGGACACAGAGGGCAGGGATTGCTCCGCCATCAACAAAATGGCAGCAGTGTCACAAAAGTATCCCTGTTTGGGGCTTTAACTATTTAAATTTCCTACTTGAAGTAATCTGTGTGGGGCAGAGACTGTGTATATTTAAGGCCGAAATAGATTCTTGATCAGAAGGGGAATCAAGGATTACGGCGAAAATGCAGGCAGGTTGATGAAGGAAATGTTGTGTCAGCCATGATGCTATTGAATGGTGGGGCAGGCTCAAAAGGACTGAATGGCCTACTCCTATGGTCTTATCTGCTTCCCATGGAAAAATTTCCCAATTCCGGGAATGAGGTGGGGACTATACCTTATGAAGCTCCATAATATTTTCCCCAGCCCCAAACCTGCCACTGCATATCTGGAAAAATCAACCCATGATTACACATAGAAATAAACATGTGCAGGGTGTAATGGAGGTGATGGAGTTCTCAGCAATTGGCTGTCAACTAAATAGGAGCTTGGTGTCATGTCCTCTCAGAAAAGCCTGATAAATTAACTGCTGAACATACCACTGTACAATTAAAGACGGTGGGAGTAGAAATCCCACCACCACCTAGAGGCATAGACCAATAGGAGGGTGGTGATTGTCTACTGCTGGCAGCACCAGTAGAAGCAGTTATAGGCACCGTTCATGCATCCAGCAGAGGCCCAGGTGACTGAGGATGAAACCGTCCATCATGGGGTAGGGATCAAAGGAAAGTTGGGCTGGCTCTCAGCAGCCCTCCCCCCTACCTCCCGTTCAGTGGCAGGGCCCGCAACTGGACATTTTCAACAAGATGTACTCCTGTGAAAGAATTTGCATGTTGGGCATCTGTGGTGACTGTCTCACACACACTGATTATTGAATATTAATTTGTGCCAATGCAGGAACGCTATCCACAAGCCTCAGCACCAAGGTGGAAACGAGACAGAGGTGGAAAGGGGGCAGGTTCCCCTCCCAGCATCATGTCACTTGATTAAATATCAGTCACCTCAGGGAGAGGGCACTAAATTCAGCCGATGATGTGCACTACTGAATTATTTAAATTGTACCATAAACTGAATTTATATAGCAGCGTTATTAAAACAAAGCACTTTCAAAAAACAGACATGAGCCCTATAGGAGAAACTAGGCTGGTTGGCAAAAGTTTGGTCAAAGAGGTAGGCCTTAATTGCCATCTTAAGGAAGGAAAGTGAAGTAAAGAGGTAGTGAGGTTTGGGAGGGACTTCTAGAGGAGCAACAACACTAAGAGCAGCCACTGTTACTATAGCCACATACGTCAAGGGGATTAATTCAAAGCTCCAGTTCAAAGGAAGGGACACATACAGCATAAGATAAAAAGACAGAAGATCAGATTCCTTGACATGACAGGACAACAATGCCTCATAAAGCCCCAGTTTTCAAGGTAGGTAATAATAGATATCTACAATTGCCTGCAACAAGACTTTGTTCTAAAACAGCCAGTTGGGCATGAATAACCAATGGCCATCAAATCCACCACAGCCTGAATTCCTTTGCCCCAAGCTCCTTACTTCTAGTGACAGCTTAATGATTTCACAATCTGCTCCTCATAAATGCATGTCCCAGGTCACAGTGCCTTGTTGTTAAGTAGTTTGCTGATAGCCACTTTGTCAAAGATGAGGTCAGTGAAACACAGAGGGTTGTTGTTTGCATTTCAATGGTTGAGTTCCTACAAGTACAGCAAGTCACTGAATGTATGCCGATGGCAATTAATATGCTAACGTGAAGTCTTCATCAATCACAATGGATTTCACTCCTCTGTGTTCAAACAGTTTGCAACCATCAGAAGGTGATCATGTACGTCTGTGCTTGATAGCTTTGAAACAGAGATGAAACATTCACCTTGTGACAGAAAAATGGCCCACAGGTTTAATTTCCTCCATAGAATGCCAGTGAGTGGCTCCTTGACTACCCTCTGATGGTCTGCTTGAAGATCCTTGTGGGGAACCTTCCCAGAAACAGAAAGGAGGTTGTTTAACAAGAGCAGCATGAGGACAGTGCAGTGAATGAGTAAGCCATGGGGTTGGCAAGGAGTATTTCAGACTCTTAGCAGATGTAGAAAGGGAAGGTAGAACAGTGCAAATCAGCATCAATGTGGCTATGATATTCTGGTCTGAATACCAGAAAAGCCTGCAATGACCTCATCTTTACCTTACTGGTTTGTGTTAAACTATCTAACAGCAACACTGGAGACCTGCTTGTGTCCTCGCCACAAACAAAACTCATTCCTACAGTCAACAAGCCAACATTCACAACTTTTCTTCCTCATTAGAATTATAGGGATATACAAACCCTTCTGTCTAACTCATCCATGCCAAATAGATATCTTAAATAAATCTATTCCCATTTGCCAGTATTTAGCCCATATCTCACTAAACCCTTCTTATTCAAGTACCTGTCTAGATGCCTTTTAAATGTTGTAATTGTACCAGCCTTCATTACGTCCTCGGTCAGCTCATTCCATATACGCATCTCCCTTTGAATGAAAATGTTGCCCCTAAGGTCCCTTTTAAATCCTTCCCCTCTCATCTTAAGTCCTGTAGTTCTGGACTCCTCCATGCAGGGAAAAAACTTTGTTTATTTATCCTATTCATGCCCCTCATGATTTTATAAATCTCTATAACATTACCCCTCAGTTTCCGACCTTCGAGGGAAGATAGCCCTGGTCTATTCAGCATCTCCCTATAGTTTGAACACTCCAACTCTGGCCATATCCTTGTAAATCCTTTCTGAAGCCTTTCAAATTTCACAACATCCTTCCTATAGCAGAGAAACCAGAATTGCATGCAGTATTCCAATAGTGGCCTAACCACTAGCCGCAACATGACCTTCCAACTCCTATGCTCAATGCACTGACCAATAAAGGCAAGCGTACTAAGTGCCTTCTCCACTATCTTGTCCACCTGTGACTCCACTTTCAATCATATCAATCACGTGCAGGCCACTGGCCAGAGAGAATGGAGAATTCAACCATGTAGAGGCCCAAGTGAATGAGAAATCCAAATAAATTCTTTCATTAGTTGAAATGAACAACATCCTACCATCGACATAGACATCAGTTTAATGCGAATAGCATTGCAGAACAATTATGTCACTCATTCACTTCCTAATGCTTCCACATAGTTCAGCCCTTGGAGCTGCCAAGGAGCCAGAAGGCAGCTGTTTTTTCCCCTGTTCTAACATGCTCATACTTGTGATGGACAGTTTACAACACAAAAGGCAGCCAATTTAAATCACCTCCTTATACAGTAAAACTCAAACATCTTCCAATGTGACCTCAATGATTTATAACCAGACCCCTTCAATAACCAGTACCAGGCTTCGTGAATAACCGATACTAAGCACCAAATTTATAGCTTAAACAAAGTAATTAACAATTTATCAATACTGCTGTAGCTTTAGCAAAGCAAATGTAAACAACAAGATAATGTAATTAGTATCTATGATTTAAAAGCAGTCTTCTTTGATTTGAATCTCCACTCACACAAAGACAGACAGATAAACAAACACAGTCAATGGATAAATCAACAGAAAAGAAAGATATTATTGGTCGGTTTACTTATGCAGACTCATGATCCGTGATCTCACACACAAATGGGATTGCAACTTGCTTGGTTTCTGAAGATACCAATGCATGCAATTAGCTTCCAGACTAGGAGGAGTATTCACTTCATGCTTATAACCAATCCCATTCTCCAAACTTTCAATGAGTTGATAATGAGGGAATAACCAGGGAGCAATCAAACTTCCACACTTTGGCTTTCACAGCCACAACCTTTCTGACTTAAACACATCTCAAACCAGTTCAATCTTAGTTTGTCTCTCGAGGCTCCAGTTAACATTTAACATCTGCCATGTATGTGGGCATAATGCATCATCGGAACTGAAACATCAACAGAACTGCAACCAATTCCAGGCCTGGCCTCACAAGCAAATACAGAGGAACCTCGATTATTTGGCATTTGATTATCCGAATATCAGATTATCCGTCAAGATCACAAGGTCCCAATGCTTTGTTAAACTATGTTATCCGGAATTTGATTAACCGAATGAAATACTCCCTACCCGCATCCTTCAGATAATCCAGGTTCGTCTGTATTAGTTTTTCTGAATTTTTTAAAGAAAAGAAGCTTTTGCTCACAGTGCAAAGGTCACTTTCAACTCTCAGCTCACAGTTCATAACTCCAAACTAAAACTGATAAAAATATAAAAATAAAATAATGAAGGCCTCAACAATATCCCCTCGATAATGTAGCATAAGACAGTTGCACAAAACTTCCCCACCTACATCATGCTGAAACACATTTGATCATCAGGGCAGGAGATATTGGGTCTGTCATAAGTCTTTGGAGGTGAGCAAAGGAATAAGCAGTGTTTTGTTGTATTTCATTAAATCAATGACTGCAAAAGGCAAGGCCAACATGAATCTAGTTGCTTACCACATCTGATTTTTCATAGAGGTGACCACTCTTTCTATGACGTAGGTAAAAACAATGACTGCAGATGCTGAAAACCAAATACTGGATTAGTGGTGCTGGAAGAGCACAGCAGTTCAGGCAGCATCCAACGAGCAGCGAAATCGACGTTTCGGGCAAAAGCCCTTCATCAGGAATCTTTCTATGATGGTCGTCATCAGAGTAAACATCGGGACATAGATGACTGAAACAGGATGAGGCTGTTCAATTCCTTGAGCCTGCTTCGCCTTCAATATCATCATGGCTGATCATTCAGCCCAATATCCTAAACCTGCCCTCCCCATATCCCTTTAGCCACATGAGTCATATCTACCTCCTCCTTGAAAACACAATGTTTTGGCCTGAACCACCTTCTGTATTCGTGAATTTTACAGACTGCACACTCCCTGGATGAAGAAATTTCTCTTCAAGTCAGTCATAAAAGCTTTATCTTTTATTCTTAAACAATAACCCCTGGTATTGGACTCTCCCACCATCAGGAACATCATCCCAACATCTAATTTGTAAAATTCTGTTAAAATTTTATAGGCTTCCATGAGATCCCTCTTATTCTTCTAAACACCCGTGATACAATCCTAATGGATTCAATCTCTCGTCATATGTCAAATGCCTGAGACATCGTGGCGTATATGGTAAAGATGAACTCCTTCACTCGCTCCAAGGGTACACATTGTTTCTGGAAATGTTGACTGATGACAGAAGCACACATAGGTTACATATGTTCACTTTCAAGAACAACATCTGGGGCTTTGCATCCAGCTGAGTGATCTGCATCCCTCAACAGAGTTTTTTCAATGTCATCCTTCTCCAATTTATTCAGGGCAACTATTGCTGCAGATCCCTCTGTTCTTCTCTGACTCACTGGACTTGTGCATTGCAATGACAGAAAGTGGAGCTGTTGAGTGTGACAGGTACAATGAGGAGGTGGAAGACTGATAACTTGTGGTAGGTGATAGTGAGAGGTGGGTTCAAGATAGCACTGAGGGTGAATGAGAATTTTGGCTGTTCTAATGGATACTTAAGCACAAGCCTGGAAAGAAACAAATGTTCAGAATTGCTAGGTGCATTGTTCTGAGGTGTCTGTGCAGGAGAATGTTACGAATGGCACCAGACAACTAGAAGTGACACATCATCCACCTTTCCTGACTTAGCAAGGCCAATAAACAGCTCCTGCCATTATATCCAGGTTCTGAGCACCACATTCCTGCTGCTTGTTTCCGTTGCTTCCCACTATGTGTTTGATTGCTGGCTTCTTCCTCTCAAACCAAGAAAACAGCAAATCCCTTCTCGCCCTCACTGGTTCAAGCATAACCTCTGGATGGGATAGGAGGAGCAGCCTGCCTGAATCTTCTTTGGATTTTCTTGCCTGCACTAGCTTTCATGACCACGGTTTGCAGCAGCTGTTCTGAGCTCTGCCAGTTTTCAGAGATCTTTCATTCCCAGAGCTGTTGGACTATGAACATATTCACACTCTGTGATTGGTAAAGAAACCTGGAATGTTGCTGCTGAGTTCAAGTGCCAGGACAAAGCTGCTGATCAACCAAATGGAAATGTGACCCACGAACAACCACCAGAATCGTGTTGCTCCATAACTTCAATCTTTAGTCCGACATTTCAGTCAACGTGCAGGAGTGGAGAGGGGGGGTAATGAGATGGAGCTAAGTATTAATCAGTATACAAATGAAACACTGCTTACAGATGATGTCACTGAGAAACAGTAGTCAGATGAAAAATTAAGAATGTTTAGGCATCATTGCTGAAGGCATACTTCCCAAATAGCTTATTCTGAAGCTCTATATTTATCTTTTTTTTTGTTGAATAATTGAGACACTACCCAGCCCAGCAAACTTGGCAACCGCCCTTTCTCTTCCTGCTAAATTGAGAACAGTGACACTTTGCCTTCCTTTTCTGTGAGAATGAGTATTAAACTTAAATTGGCCATTCCTAATGAAGGGCTTTTGTCTGAAATATCGATTTTCCTGCTCCTCGGATGCTGCCGGACCTGCTGTGCTTTTCCAGCACCACTCTAATCTTGACTGTGATCTCCTGCATCTGCAGTCCTCACTTTCGCCCATTATATTTAAATGCCAGTCAGTTGAAATTGACTAGGTCAGAAGTCACGCGACAGCAGGTTACAGTCCAACAGTAGTCATGATTTGGAGATGCCGGTGTTGGACTGGGGTGTACAAAGTTAAAAATCACACAACACCGGGTTATAGTTCAACAGGTTTAATTGGAAGCACTAGCTTTCGGAGCACCGCTCCTGCATCACAACCACCTGATGAGGGAGCAGCGCTCCGAAAGCTAGTGTTTGTAATTAAACCTTTTGGACTATAACCTGGTGTTGTGTGATTTTTAACACAGTCCAACAGATTCATTTAAAATCACAAGGTTTCAGAGCACTGCTTCTTCATCAGATGGCGTTCACCTGGCAAAGAAGCAGTGCACTGAAAGCTTGTGATTTTAAATAGACCTGTTGGACTATAACCTGATGTTGTGTGACTTCTGATTTTTTCCACCCCAGTCCAACACCAGCACTTCCACATCATGGAAATTGAGTAGATTTAACAAATCATGACACAGCAGGAAGTTATTCTGTAGTCTGCTTAAAAATAGTAGTCTGTCTCTTTGTATCAGTTTACTTCCCTCATCTTCCGTATCAACGCTGGCTAACATAATTTTTTAAGTTTGGTTTCGCAAAACAGTGCTGACAAGGTTCCTAGTCAGCGATGAACCCACCCCCAAATAGAGGTGAAATCAGACAGCGAGCAACAGAACTCTGCAGCTAAATTTGCTGTTAAAAAGAAAAGGAAACTAAAGTGCAAAGAGTCTTCAGTATATTGTAATAAATTCTAACTTCTGCTACATCACAATGAAATATTAATTAAATGTCCATGAAAACTCTGTGGGGACTAAGTTTAACATTGCTGTATCTAAAAGGGACACAGCAATAATCATTTAACACTGACAAAATCCTTGTGTTGAGGGCTTCAGGTCAACGCTATATTGGTATCGCAATGAAACTCCTGCACTAAATTCAGACACAGACTTCTAAATTTGTTTGCTCTCATCTTAGCATGTGATCTAACTGGCATCTTGAGATGCCTAATCAGCAGTCCTTAACAAGACTGTTAGTGACAACTCAAAAAGTGGCCTGAATACTTCCCAAAACTTTCCAAATTACAGTCAGAAAGTCATGGATTCCCTCTGTCATTCCCATCCAAAAAGACATCCCTCCCTCCAGAATCGACATCTGAACATTGGAAAGGGCAAAATCCTAGCAGCCTAGAGACATGGGTTGAGCTGGGCATTTAAATGGATCCTGCAGTTCACATGATTTGGTCTGATAAGGCCCCTTAGTACTCTTCAATTCAGGGCACCATTGCTGTTTATTGCTGGAACTGGGCTTAGCTGGCAGTCATGATTTCTAGTGCCCAGGAACAGGGTCAACAAACCTGCTTCTAGTTTTCTTGAAGCAGGGTGTAGATGCTGGGTCAACCAAGATAGCTTGAACTAAGAGCAATAGATTCTTCTTCAATAAGAGTGTCAATGGATATGAAACAAAGGAGAGTAAATGAAGTAGAGGTATAAATCAGCCCGAGTCTGTTAAATACTGACAGAGAGGACTGAAAACTGTTTTTATGTTTCTTAAGTTGAACTCAACCAAAGTATGGGGTTAAGTATTACCTTTTAAATTCTCTCCTTGTCGAAACACCACATGAGGAAACACAACATTCTCTACTTGCCACCACTGCAATGTACCCCAGATTGGAAAATGAAACATATAACAATTATAACAAGTCAACTCCCATGATACTACATTTTAATAATCTGACAGTAAGGTTTGCATAATAAAAATTTACTAGCACAGATGATTGTCCACACAGCAGCCATTTTCAGATGCTGCATGATCTCCAATATGCAGAATGGATGCACAAGTTCATTATGCCTCACCCTCCATACTGGTTTTTGCAGAAACATCAGCTTCCAGTGACTGAGACTAACAGAGGCAGAAGGTCTATGGCGTAGTTTAAGAGGCAGAATGCTTGTTTGAAGTCCCTTCTGCAAAACTGGACACTAATACATTCTGTAAACAAAACTGGCCACAACTGAAGTCAGGACAAAACATGCCTATTAATAGGCAGCTTTTAAAGGAATCACTTCAAGCTGCAGTCAAAGTCAATGGTTTCTAAAAATATACATATTCCTCCAACTCAGACGTGAACCATGAGGAGTAGAAATGTTCCTCAAGGTCTCATATTTTAAACAGACGAATAGTTGCTGGTCTGTATTCCATCCTCCCACCTAATCATGAACTTAACCCATCCTGAACCATCACTGGCATTAATCAATGTTTCCAAACAACACTACATAGCCCATCTCAGTTACTGTTATTCTCCCAACATGACAGACAGTACTTCCTCCCACCCCATCTCCTGTCTTTCTGAGCCAATTACCCTCTCTCTTGACACAGACAGAGAACACCTTCAGGCTCTAGTGCCACATAATCCCACAACACTGTGAAATAGTTCCTTGTGACAAAGCATTGTATAATTAACCCTTTACCCTACACACCCTCCCCCACAAAGTTCTTTCATGGTACCTTTTTGCAGTTAATATTGAATCATGGACATTTAACATCTTTACTACCATCTTTGCTGGATATGTGAATAAAGATTTTTTTATTTCCCTTAACACAACATAGTTGTTTTCACACTTAAGATCATCACTCTTTAATTGAAACAAAGTTTTCATCAACCAACTGCTCACTCCTCCATCAATGTGTCTTTTCATTGTGGAAAAATTAATATAATAATGAATTACCAAACCATTGTTTTAGTAACAATTTGAAAAGTCATGCAAAGAATTGCAGATGGAATAGAGTATGATCATAGACTGTTAAGGAGTCTGATGGCTTGTGGAATGAAACTTGCACAGTCTGGTCATGAGAGATCCAATGTTCTGGTATTTTCTGCCAGATGGCAGACGGGAGAAGAGTTTGAGTCGGGGTGTGCGGGGTCTTCCACAATGCTCTTAGCCTTGCGGATGCAGCATGTGGAATAAATGTCTGTAATGGAGGGGAGAGAGACCCCGATGATCCTCTCAACTGTCCTCACTATCCGTTGTAGGGTCTTACAATCTGAAACGGTGCAATTCCCAATCCAAGCAGTGATGAGCTGCTCAGGGTACTCTCAATGAACCCTCTGTAGAATGTGGGGAGGATGGATGGTAGGACATGAGCTTTCCTCAACCTGCAGAGAAAATAAAGATGCTGTTGGGCTTTCTTGGCTAAGGAGCTGCTGTTGAATTGTTTTGAATATCAGATATTGGCATGAAACAAATTGGACTTATACATATACATTTTCCTGGATAGCTTTTAATCGATTATTACATTTTATTACCTACTACTTCCCCTAAGTAGAAAATCTCTTGGTCCTCAGTATCATGTACCTCTTTGACAGTTGCTGACTGAGGTGATTTGTTCAGAAACTTTCTCACTCTAGATTGAAACCTTCAATTCCTGCTTTTACAACCCACCTGAAACTAGTCTACCTTATGGCACATTCAGCGCCAATGCGTGGCATTCAGCATTGCTGGCTGGACAATGTTGGTGTCAGTGTGGAGCTTTTTGCCAGGATGCAGGCAAGAAGCAGTGGCGAGAGTGATGTTCTTTTCCCTTTGTGGCTACAGTTTTCCTGGCCCTTTAGTAGCCCTTAGATTAACTGAATTTGAGTCAGTGGGCTGGAATAAAAGATCTTATCCAATTATTTGGGACAAGAAGTCTGTTCTGCCTATGATGTTCAGCCTGACTGATAAGCTGCCCTTTTAGTGATTGAATAAGCTTCTTGTTTAGGCTGTAAAGATTCTGATAAGGCTTCTTTTGGCATTCCCACTACAAAATGATACTCTTTGATGCCCTATTTCAAGATTCAATTATCTGCAAAATAGCATAACTTCTTCATAGGAGAATCATCTTGCTCTTGGTTGCGATAATTAGAATTTGTACTTAATGAAATTTGCATATATTTAGAATTTGCATCAAATGGAATTTCATTTTCAGCTGAAATAGAGGTTGAAGGCCTTAATTACATCCTGGTATTAGATTAGATTAGATTACTTACAGTGTGGAAACAGGCCCTTCGGCCCAACAAGTCCACACCGACCCGCCGAAGCGCAACCCACCCAGACCCATTGCCCTACATTTACCCTTGCACCTAACACTACGGGCAATTTAGTGTGGCCAATTCACCTGACATGCAGTATGTTGCAGTTTCTTCAACTGTGCCACAGATGTCCCAACTGAAGGAAAGCAGTAGTAGGGAAATGGTGTTGGGGAAATTTGTGGGCGGCACGGTGGCACAGTGGTTAGCACTGCTGCCTCACAGCGCCTGAGACCCGGGTTCAATTCCCACCTCAGGCGACTGACTGTGTGGAGATTGCACGTCCTCCCCGTGTCTGCGTGGGTTTCCTCCCACAGTCCAAAGATGTGCAGGCCAGGTGAATTGGCCATGCTAAATTGCCCATAGTGTTAGGTAAGGGGTAGATGTAGGGGTATGGGTGGGTTACGCTTCGGCGGGGCGGTGTGGACTTGTTGGGCCGAAGGGCCTGTTTCCACACTGTAAGTAATCTAATCTAATTAAATGTTAACAAATTCCCAGGTCCCAAAAATTTACCCCCCAGAGTATTTAAGGAAGTGTCTCTGGAAGTAGGGGTGTATTGGTCCTCTTTCAAGATTCTACAAACGGTTCCTATGGGTGGCACAGTAATTAATGTTTAAAAGTTGAATACAAATAGTTAAAAATCACACAACACCAGGTGGTAGTCCAACAGGTTTATCTGGAAGCACTAGCTTTCGGAGCGCTGCTCCTTGATCAGGTGGTTCATCACAATCACCTGATGAAGGAGCGTCGCTCCGAAAGCTGGTGCTTCCAATTAAATCTGTTGGACTATAACCTGGTGTTGTGGGATTTTTAACTTTGTACACCCCAGTCCAACACCGGCATCTCCAAATCAAGAGTAAAAATAGGGATTTACAGACCAAGTAGCTTAACAGTGTTAGTGGCTAAAATACTATAACCCATTATAAAAGATGTAATAGCTGAGCACTTGGAAAACAGTGACAGGATCGGACAGAGTTAGCACGGATTTATGGAAGAGAAGTCATGCTTGATAAATACACTGGGATTTTGTAAGGATAAAGGGGAACTGGTGGTTGCTTACTTGAACTTTCAGAAGGCAATCAGTAAGGTCTCACAAGAGATTAGCAGGTAAACGTAAATGCATGGAGAAAGACTAACTAACAGTGGCTAGCACTGCTGCCTCACAGCGCCAGAGACCCGGGTTCAATTCCCGCCTCAGGCGACTGACTGTGTGGAGTTTGCACGTTCTCCCCGTGTCTGCGTGGGTTTCCTCCGGGTGCTCCGGTTTCCTCCCACAGTCCAAAGATGTGCAGGTCAGGTGAATTGGCCATGCTAAATTACCCGTAGTGCTAGGTAAGGGGTAGATGTAGGGGTATGGGTGGGTTGCGCTTCGGCGGGGTGCTGTGGACTTGTTGGGACGAAGGGCCTGTTTCCACACTGTAAGTAATCTAATCTAATCAAACAGGAAACAAGAAGTAGAAATAAATGGATCATTTTCTGAATAGCAATGGAGTCCAGGAGGGATTGGTGCTTGGACCCCAGTTATTTATTAATGATTTAGATGAGGGAACTAAATGTAGTATCTTTAAGTTTGCAGATGACACATGGCTGGATGGGAGGGTGAATTGAGGATAATGCAGAGACGCTTCAGTGTAATTTGAACAAGTTCAGTGATTGGGTAAAAGTATGGCAGATGAAGTATAATGTGGATAAATGAGAGATTATCCACTTTGGCAGTAAAACAGGGAAGTGGATCATTACCTGAAAAGCAAACGATTGGCAAAAGGAGATGTAATGAGACCTGGATGTTCTTGTACATGGTTGCTGAAAGCATTCATGCACAACAGATGGTGGTGAGGGCAAATTGTATATTGGCCTTTAGAGCAAGAGGATTCAAGTAGAGGAACAGAAATGTCTTGTCTTACTGCAATTGCACATGGAGCAATATGTGCACTTTTGCCTCTTTATCTGAAGAAGGATGTTTTGGCTATGAATAGAGTACAAAAAAGGCAGAGTGATTCCTGGCATACCTGACCAACTTATGAAGAGAAAAGAATGTGCTTCTGGAAAAGCACAGCTGGTCAGGCAGCATCCGAGGAGCTCGCAAATCGACGTTTTGAACATAAGCCCTTCACCAGGAATAAAGCTTGTGGCCCAAGGGGGTGGAGAGATAAATGGGAGGGAGAGTGGGGCTGGGGGCAAGGTAGCTGGGAATGTGGTAGGGAGCTGAAGGTGGAGGGGGGGGGAAGAAGGTGATAGGTTGGAGAGGAGGGTGGAGCAGATAGGTAGGAAGGAAGATGGACAAGTAGGACTGTTCAAGAGGGTGGTGTCAAGTTAGAAGGTTGGATCTAGGATAAGGTGGGGGCAAGGGATATGAGGAAACTGGGGAAATCCATATTGATCCCATGTGGTTGGAGGGTCCCAAAGTGGCATTCTTCCTCCAGGCGTTGGGTGTTTAGGATTTGATGGCAGAGGAAGCCTAGGACTTGCATGTCCTTGGCAGGGTGGGAGGGGGTGTTAAAGTACTTGGCCACAGGACAGTGGGGTTGTTTAGTACATGTGTCCCAGAGCTGAAACATTCTGCAAGTTGGCGTCCTGTCTCCCCAATGCAGAGGAGACCACATTGGAAGCAACAGACACAGTAGATTATGTGTCAATCCCTGTCAGATGTGGAAGGACCCTTTGGGGCCTTGGACAGATCGAAGGGAGGAGGCGTGGGTGCAGGTTTTGCACAGCTTACTGTGGCAGGGGAAGGTGCCAAGGGTGGCAGGTGGGTTGATGCGAGGGCATGGACCTAACAGGGGAGTCACCAAGGGAATGGTCTCTCTGGAACACAGGTAGGAGTGGGGAGGGAAATAGATCCCTCGAGGTGGGGTTTGCTAGTAACTGGTGGAAATATGATGCGATAATGCTTGTAGGGTGGAATGTGAGAACCAGAGGGGTTCTGTCCTTGTTGCAATCAGAGAGGTGGGATTCAAGGGGTAGGTGGTGGACCTATCACCTTCATCAACTATTGCATTCCCAGCTACCTTCTCCCCAACCCATTCCCCCTCCTATTTATCTCTCAGCCCCCTTGGAACACAAGATTCATTCCTGATGAAGGGCTTATGCCTGAAACATCGATTCTCCTGCTCCTCCTGCGCTTTGCCAGGAATGCACTCTCGACACTGATCTGAAGCAGCTGCAGTGTTCACTTTCTTCGGCTTATGAAGAGAGACTAGATCAGTTCAGACTATATTCACTGGAGTGAAGAAGAATTATGGGCATCTTATTTCAATTCTGTAAAACTCTAATGGGACTCGACCTCAGAAACCTGGAAAACCCTCACAGGAAGTAGAAGGGATAAACACAGGAAGGATGTTCCTGATGAATGGACAATCCAGAACCAGGGGTCTCAGTGTAAAAATATGGAGCAGGCCATTTAGGAACAATAGAAGAAGAAATTTCTTCACCCAGAGACAGTAATCCTGTGAAAGTCTCTGCCATACAGTGGGTTGAGTCAAACCACTGAATGTTTTGAATCTCTGATAGATAGCACTGAAGGGAACAAGGATTTGGGTGAAAGCAGGACCATGGCACTGATTAGGATTATCAGCCATGATTAGACTAAATATGTGAGTGGATTCAAAGAGCCAAATAGCCTACTCCTAAGCCTATTTTCTATGCTTCGATGTTGGGACTGCCATTCATCATGTGCAACACACTGAATTAGTGGGATCGCATGGTGGATCAGCGATCCGGGTTCCAATCCTGCCTCGGGCGGCTGTCTGTGCAGAGTTTGCATATTCTCCCAGTGTCTGAATGGGTTTCCTCCCACAACCCAAAGATGTACAGGTTAGGTGAATTAGCCATGCTCAGTTGCCCATAGTGTTAAGTGCATTAGTCAGGGGTAAATGTAGGGGAATAGGTCTGGATGGGTTACTCTTCGGAGGGTCGGTGTAGACCTCTTGGACCAAATAGCCTGTTTCCACACTGTAGGGAATCTAGTCTTTGTCTGGGTTTGACATGTGCAGCAAAATGGCTTCTGAAATTACCGGTGTATTAGGACCCAACAGACTGCCTGGTCCGAACTGTCTGTGTTCTCCAGACAGTCCATTAAAAGCAAGACCTTCTCCATCATTATTGTATTTATAATGAGGTACTTCATTTGTAACCTTTTGTATTGGGTCTTTCTCTCTGCTATGCTTCTTTGTGTGGTTATCCCCTTCTCTTTCTGATCAAGAAGAATTTCATCAGCATCATGATCGATTTGATTTATGGCTTTCTCATGTGACTTCAGGTTTTGCACAGGATGTTCCTCTCTACACATCACTAGCTTTATTTTTTACCTGTAGTACTATGATGTAACTATGTTTCATTTAGGATATTTCGTGTCACTTACCTCCAGTTACATTGGTCACCATTGCCATTGTGTACTAAAACGAGGTCAATACTCTATTCACAAGCTTTGAAAAGAGTAACAATATTTTAAGAGATTGTAACAGAGGACATCTTCTGTACCCTACAGACTCGGGCTGCACTGTCATGTGATCTGATGTCATTCTGACATAGCTCCGCATGCCCTTGTTCAATAACAGTTGCACAGTAAAATCACGATACACACTATCATCTGCAGAAGTCAGCAAAAGGGAGAGGGGAGAACAGGGAAGAAGGAGGACGAGGATTGAAGGGAGGAGGGTTGAGGAAAGAATGGGTTTAGTTAAGAAAGGAGGGTTTAGTTAAGAACGGCCCAGGTTGAGTTTTCAGTTTTTCAGAATGCAATGCCCACCTGCCCAATTTGGGAATTAAAATTTCTAACACTTCTCCTTACCTTGGGAATTTGTTTGGTGGAAATTCTTGAGGAGAAAGTGAGGACTGCAGATGCTGGAGATCAGAGCTGTAAATGTGTGGCTGGAAAAGCGCAGCAGGTCAGGCAGCATCCAAGGAGCAGGAGAATCGACGTTTCGGGCATCAGCCTTTCTTCAGGAATGAGGAAAGTGTGTCCAGCAGGCTAAGGTAAAAGGTAGGGAGGAGGGACTTGGGGGAGGGGCGTTGGAAATGTGATAGGTGGAGGGAGGTCAAGGTGAGGGTGATAGGCTGGAGAGAGAGTGGGACGGAGAGGTCAGGAAGAAGATTGCAGGTTAGGAAGGCGGTGCTGAGTTCGAGGGATTTGACTGAGACAAGGTGGGGGGAGGGGAAATGAGGAAACTGGAGAAATTGGAGTTCATCCCTTGTGGTTGGAGGGTTCCCAGGTGGAAGATGAGGCGCTCTTCCTCCAACTGTCGTGTTGCCATGGTCTGGCGATGGAGGAGTCCAAGGACTTGCATGTCCTTGGTGGAGTGGGAGGGGGAGTTGAAGTGTTGGGCTACGGGGTGGTTGGGTTGGTTGGTCCAGGTATCCCAGAGGTGTTCTCTGAAACATTCCGCAAGTAGGCGGCCTGTCTCCCCAATATAGAGGAGGTCACATTGGGTGCAGCGGATGCAATAGATGTGTGTGGAGGTGCAGGGGAATTTGTGGAGGATATGGAAGTGTCCCTTGGGGCCTTGGAGGGAGGTAAGGGGGGAGGTGTACACGCAGGTTTTGCATTTCTTGCGGTTGCAGGGGAAGGTGCCGGGAGTGGAGGTTGGGTTGGTGGGGGGTGTGGACCTGACAAGAGAGTCACAGAGGGAGTGGTCTTTTCGGAACACTGATAGGGGAGGGGAGGGAAATATCTCCCTGGTGGTGGGGTCCGTTCGGAGGTGGCGGAAATGACGGCCGATGATACGCTGTACATGGAGGTTGGTGGGGTGGTAGGTGAGGACCAGTGGGGTTCTGTCCTGGTGGTGGTTGGAGGGGCGGGGCTCAAGGTCGGAGGAGCGGCAAGTGGAAGAGATGCGGTGGAGAGCATCGTCAACTACGTCTGGGGGGAAATTGCGGTCCTTGAAGAAGGAGGCCATCTGGGTGGTACGGTTTTGGAACTGGTCCTCCTGGGAGCAGATGCTGCGGAGACAAAGGAATTGGGAATATGGGATGGCAGGGTGGGAGGAGGTGTAGTCTAGGTAGCTGTGGGAGTCGGTCGGTTTATAGCAAATGTCCGTGTCGATGGGCCCCAGCTATGCCTGCCTCTTCATAGGATATGTGGAACAGTCCATCTTCCACAGCTACACTGGCATCACCCCCCACCTTTTCCTCCGCTACATTGATGACTGTATCGGCGCTGCCTCATGCTCCCACGAGGAGGTTGAACAGTTCATCCACTTTACCAACACTTTCCACCCCGACCTCAAATTTACCTGGACCGTCTCAGACTCCTCCCTCCCCTTCCTAGATCTTTCCATTTCCATCTCGGGTGACCGAATCGACACGGACATTTGCTATAAACCGACCGACTCCCACAGCTACCTAGACTACACCTCCTCCCACCCTGCCCCCTGTAAAAACGCCATCCCATATTCCTAATTCCTTCGTCTCCGCCGCATCTGCTCCCAGGAGGACCAGTTCCAAAACCGTACCACCCAGATGGCCTCCTTCTTCAAGGACCGCAATTTCCCCCCAGACGTAGTCAACGATGCCCTCCACCGCATCTCTTCCACTTCCTGCTCCTCCGCCCTTGAGCCCCGCCCCTCCAACCGCCACCAGGACAGAACCCCACTGGTCCTCACCTACCACCCCACCAACCTCCATGTACAGCGTATCATCCGCTGTTATTTCCACCACCTCCAAACGGACCGCACCACCAGGAATATATTTCCCTCCCCTCCCCTATCAGCGTTCCGAAAAGACCACTCCCTCCATGACTCCCTTGTCAGGTCCACACCCCCCACCATCCCAACCTCCACTCCCGACACCTTCCCCTGCAACCGCAAGAAATGCAAAACTTGCGCCCACACCTCCCCCCTTACTTCCCTCCAAGGCCCCAAGGGATACTTCCATATCCGCCACAAATTCACCTGCACCTCCACACACATCATTTATTGCATCCGCTGCACCCGATGTGGCCTCCTCTATATTGGGGAGACAGGCCGCCTACTTGCGGAACGTTTCAGAGAACACCTCTGGGACACCCGGACCAACCAACCCAACCACCCCGTAGCCCAACACTTCAACTCCCACTCCCACTCCACCAAGGACATGCAGGTCCTTGGACTCCTCCATCGCCAGACCATGGCAACACGACAGTTGTGGGAAGAGCGCCTCATCTTCCACCTGGGAACCCTCCAACCACAAGGGATGAACTCAGATTTCTCCAGTTTCCTCATTTCCCCTCCCCCCACCTTGTCTCAGTCAAATCCCTCGAACTCAGCACCGCCTTCCTAACCTGCAATCTTCTTCCTGACCTCTCCGCCCCCACCCCACTCCGGCCTATCACCCTCACCTTGACCTCCCTCCACCTATCGCATTCCCAACGCCCCTCCCCCAAGTCCCTCCTCCCTACCTTTTATCTTAGCCTGCTGGATACACTTTCCTCATCCCTAAGAAGGGCTCATGCCTGAAACGTCGATTCTCCTGTTCCTTGGATGCTGCCTGACCTGCTGCGCTTTTCCAGCAACACATTTTCAGCTCGGAAACTCCTGAGGGGCCTATCAAATAAAGATATTTAGCAGCACTGTCCTGTCTGTGTTCAATCAGGCCAGCCTTATCTACATGGCTTGGAGATAACAGATGTATGCATTGGAACTGGAAAAACCAGTAAAACATCAGAGTTTCCTCGGGACTTAACAGGTTAGAATAAATTGTTAAAAGAGTAGTTCCAGAGAATGAAAGGATTGTCTAAAAAATTATGGGAACCTTGTTTAAGTGCATGATATACAAAAGATAGGCTCGCTCAGAAGGGCCTGTCATAAAAACATAGAAACTCGGAGCAGGAGTAATCCATTCAGCCTGTCAATCTTGCTTCACCATTCCATAAGACCATAAGACATAGGAGTGGAAGTAAGGCCATTCGGCCCATCGAGTCCACTCCGCCATTCAATCATGGCTGATGCGCATTTCAGCTCCACTTGCCAGCATTCTCCCCGTAGCCCTTAATTCCTCTAGACAACAAGAACCTATCAATCTCGGCCTTGAAGACATTTAGCGTCCCGGCTTCCACTGCACTCCGTGGCAATGAATTCCACAGGCCCACCACTCTCTGGCTGAAGAAATGTCTCCGCATTTCCGTTCTGAAATGACCCCCTCTAATTCTAAGGCTGTGTCCACGGGTCCTAGTCTCCTCGCCTAACAGAAACAATTTTCTAGCATCCACCTTTTCAAAGCCATGTATTATTTTGTACGTCTCTATTAGATCTCCCCTTAATCTTCTAAACTCCAACGAATACAATCCCAGTATCCTCAGCCGTTCCTCATATGCTAGACCTATCATTCCAGGGATCATCCGTGTGAATCTCCGCTGGACACGTTCCAGTGCCAGTATGTCCTTCCTGAGGTGTGGGGACCAAAACTGGACACAGTACTCCAAATGGGGCCTAACCAGAGCTTTATAAAGTCTTAGTAGTACATCTCTGCTTTTATATTCCAACCCTCTTGAGATAAGAGACAACATTGCATTCGCTTTCTTAATCACAGACTCAACCTGCATGTTTACCTTTAGAGAATCCTCGACTAGCACTCCCAGATCCCTTTGTGCTTTGGCTTTATTAAGTTTCTCACCATTTAGAAAGTAGTCCATTCCTATATTCTTTTTGCCAAAGTGCAAGACCTCGCACTTGCTCACGTTAAATTCCATCAGCCATTTCCTGGACCACTCTCCCAACCTGTCTAGATCCTTCTGTAGCCTCCCCACTTCCTCAGTACTACCTGCCTGTCTACCTAACTTTGTATCATCGGCAAACTTCGCTAGAATGCCCCCGGTTCCCTCATCCAAATCATTAATATATAATGCGAACAGCTGTGGCCCCAGCACCGAACCCTGCGGGACACCGCTCGTCACCGGCTGCCATTCTGAAAAAGAACCTTTTATCCCAACTCTCTGCCTTCTGTTAGATAGCCAATCCTCAATCCATCCCAGCCGCTCACCTCGAACACCATGGGCCCTCACCTTGCTCAGCAGTCTCCCGTGTGGCACCTTATCAAAGGCCTTTTGAAAGTCCAGATAGACCACATCCACTGGGTTCCCCTGGTCTAACCTACTTGTTACCTCCTCAAAAAATTCCAACAGGTTTGTCAGGCATGACCTCCCTTTACTAAATCCATGTTGACTTGTTCTAATCAGACTCTGCTCTTCCAAGAATTTAGAAACCTCATCCTTAATGATGGATTCTAGAATTTTACCAACAACCGAGGTTAAGCTGATTGGCCTATAATTTTCCATCTTTTGCCTTGATCCTTTCTTGAACAAGGGGGTTACTACAGCCATCTTCCAATCGTCCGGGACCTTTCCTGACTCCAGTGACTCTTGAAAGATCTCAACCAATGCCTCTGCTATTTCCTCAGCAACCTCTCTCAGAACTCTAGGGTGTATCCCATCGAGGCCAGGAGATTTATCAATTTTAAGACTTTTTAACTTTTCTAGCACTATCTCTTTCGTAATGGCAACCATACTCAACTCAGCCCCGTGACACCCTTTAATTTTTGGGATATTACTCCTGTCTTCCACTGTGAAAACTGACGCAAAGTACTTGTTAAGTTCTCCTGCTATTTCCTTATCTCCCATCACTAGGCTCCCTGCATCAGTTTGAAGTGGCCCAATGTCTACTTTTGCCTGTCGTTTGTTTCTTATGTACTGAAAGAAAATTCGATACAATTCATGCTTGATTCTCTGTTTCAATGTAATTTCCCACTTTCTCCCCCACCATATGGTTTGGTGCCTTTAAAATCTATCTGCCTTGAATATATTCAGTGACTTGACTTTCATAGCCTTTTGCAGTCGGGAATTCCACAGGTTAATTATACGCTGACTCAAGAAACATTCCCTCATCTCAGTTCCAAATGACCTATCCCCTTTCCTGAAACTGCCCAATAGGGTAACATGCTCCTCTGTCCATCCCTGTTCGAGTTTTAGACATTTCAATCAGATCCCTGATCATCTCTAAATTCTAGTGAATAGCGGCCCAGCTGAAACAATCTCTCCTTTGAAAGATAATCCTGACATTCCCCAGTATTGAAACCAAAAGAGAAAATGCTGGAAAATCTCAGCAGGTCTGGCAGCATCTGCAAGGAGAGAAAAGAGCTGATGTTTTCGAGTCTAACCGACCCTTTGTCAAAGCTGCTTTTATCCCCCAGTATTCCACTCTCTATAGGAAGCATATCATTTCTGAGATAGGGAGACCAAAACTGCACACAGTGATCCAGCCATTGTTTCTCAAATGCAGTAAGATATCTCTACTTCTGAGCTCAAATCCTCTTGCAATGAATGCCCATGTACTATCTGCTTTCGTAATTGTTTGTTGCACTGTCTGTCTTTCATTGACTGGTGCACGAGTCACTAGATTTCTTTGTAAATCCATGCTTTCCAATAAACCACCATTTAAATAATACTCCTTCTTTCTGTTTTTCACAAAGTGTGTAATTTCACGTTTAGTCACATCATACAGTATCTGTTATGTGTTTGCCCACTCACTCAACTTGTCAAAATCATCTTGAAGTGTTATCTTCTCCTGGCAACTCAATCCTGCTCAGCTTTGTCAAGAATTCTTGGGCTCTTGAGACCAAGCAGAAGAGATTTATTATAATAGTTCCAGGGCTGCAAGTTTATAATTGGGAGTTTAAGATTGGAGAAGCGGGGAATATTCTCTTGGAAGCAAAAGAGACAGCAGAGAGATTTGATTGAGATGTACAGGGCGATTGCCGTATCTACAGAATCAGCTTCCACAGTTTCAGTTATCCACGGTTTGCTGTGGCTGGAAAATATTACATGGAAAATTTCAGGAGCAGGAACCACGGGGCTGCCAGTGAGGTAAGTTTCCCATTTAAATGAATAAGTTCGCTACTATCCGCTGTTTCAGGCAAAACGGTAGGTCTTGGAAGGCATATCCGCAGATACGGGAAGATACCTGAACAAAATTGTGACAGCTTTGGATTAAGTAGAAAGGAAAATCTGTCTCTCTTAGCTTATGCTACAAGGAATAGGGGGCACAGATTTAAGACTTTGGGCAAGAGATTCAGGGGAACTGTAAAAAAGTTTTTATAACGTAGCAAGTGCCTTGGAAAACCCTGTCCGTGATAAGGGTTGTGGAAATGCAAATCAATTGCATGGCCTACAGGGATCAAGCAGTAGAATGAGACTGACTCAGTTTCTGTAAATAGAGATGGTTGGGATGAATGGTCTCTCCATTTTGTAAGTAACCCATGACTGAATTTTCAGTGTTAGGAAGCCTCTACATATCTGTAAAAATGGCAAGCAGAGTCTCCTTGCTTAAGTCCCATTCCTATTTCTGATAGATCCAATTTTTCACAACAGGGGAAGGGTGGAACATGACTAACATCGATAGGGAACCTGAACTCAGCCAGCAGTTTTGGGCTTAGTGCTTAGTCAAACAGGCTCCATTTTCGGTGTTGTTAGGCCTCAAAGTGGGAATCAGAAATTGAGCAGATATATAAAATTGCCCTTGAAAGTTGGATAAGATTTGTATAATTGTCATGATTTAAAAGTTTTTTTTTAAGGTCCACTCCTTCAGCTTTAAAATAGTTAAAAATCACACAACACCAGCTTATAGTCCAACAGGCTTATTTGGAAGCACTGGCTGTCAGAGTGCTGCTCATTTGTCCCTAGTGGGGCAGGCTCATAAGACACTGAATTTAGAGCACAACATCATAATGTCATGCAACTGTTATAATATATTGAACCCAGATTGCTGTTAAGTCTTTCATCTTTTAGAATGGGTTGCAGGACACCAACCACCTTGTACGCAGCAGGTACCCATGTGATTCAGCCAACATTGTCTATCTCATACACTGCAGGCAAGGATGCCCCGAGTCATGGTACATTGGCAAAACCAAGCAGACGCTACGACAACGGATGAATGAACACTGCACAACAATCGTCAGACAGGGATGTTCTCTCCCATTTAGGGAGCACTTCAGTGCTTTGGGACATTCGACATCGGATCTTTGGGTGACTATCCTCCAAGATGGACTTCGGGATACGCAACAACGCAGAGTGACCAAGCAGAGGCTGATAGCCAAGTTCGCTACCCATGAGGATGGCCTCAAATGGGACCTGGGGTTCATGTCACACGACAGGTGACCCCACTACATTATACATTCTCACACACACATGCACACACACCCTTACATACTCACACACTCATGCAGTTCCTCTCTCATATACATACTCTCTCTCAGACACAAGCACATACACCCCCCAAACTCTCACCCATGTGCACACTCTTCTCTCACACACACATACACATACAGGGGTCTATGGGGTGAATTTACATTTGCAGAATTGTATTTGCAGATACATTCTATTTTGCTCAAAATGCAGGCAGTCAATCCATGTACCATTTTATAATTTCCTACTTTGG
Organism: Chiloscyllium punctatum; assembly: GCF_047496795.1. NCBI lineage: Eukaryota > Metazoa > Chordata > Chondrichthyes > Orectolobiformes > Hemiscylliidae > Chiloscyllium > Chiloscyllium punctatum. Next base: position 43,966,470 of record NC_092752.1, on the reverse strand, counting down.
AAATAGAACCAGTCAGACTCAATGTTGGCATACATCCAGATTCTAAACTCACACCCTTTATGCATTGTCTGAGTTGAGATGTCACTTTTTAAAAATTAAACCATAAGTTATCTCGGGAATGTGACTTGAAAGAAGTTTTGGGATTTACGTATTAATTTATCAAAACCTGCAGCTCATTCTAAAAGATGAAAGACTTAACAGCATTCTAGGTTTGTTCAATATATTGTAACAGTTGCATGAGACTACGATGTTGTGCTATAACTTCTGTGTCTTATGATCCTGCTCCACTAGCTACCCTGACAAACGAGCAGCACTCCGACAGCTAGTGCTTCCAAATAAACCTGTTGGATTATAACCTGGTGCTGTGTGATGTTTTACTTTGTCCACCTAGTCCAATACCAGCACTTCCTCATCATAGCTTTAAAATAAAGCAGTTTGTAAGATGTCAGTAAGAGTTCAAGCAAGAAAACAATTATTGGACGGCTTTCATGGACAGGTGTGTGTTAAGAAGAAAAGTTGTATCTGGTCATACCATTTCACTCAAGATTTTGTTACCATTTCTCCATGGTGTCATGATGGATGTTTGACTGGATTTCAAAAGTTATAATTCTCCTCTTCAGGGATGTTCTGAGATCACAGTCTGATTAATCTAACAGAAGTTTGTTGTCAATGAAGCATGAACCTGTGAGACTTATGAGGACATAAGCATTACATAAAAGAAACACAAGAGTCCATTCGGATCAGAACAAATAAAAAAACAACAATGGAAAAAGGTATCATCTATCTACAGCAGCACGGTGGTTCATGGGTTAGTATTGCTTCCTCACAGCACCAGGGACCTGGGTTTGATTCCACCCTTGAACATAGAACATAGAACATAGAACATAGAACAATACAGCACAGAACAGGCCCTTCGGCCCACGATGTTGTGCCGAACTTCTATCCTAGATTAAGCACCCATCCATGTACCTATCCAAATGCCGCTTAAAGGTCGCCAATGAATCTGACTCTACCACTCCCACGGGCAGCGCATTCCATGCCCCCACCACTCTCTGGGTGAAGAACCCACCCCTGACATCTCCCCTATACCTTCCACCCTTCACCTTAAATTTATGTCCCCTTGTAACACTCTGTTGTACCCGTGGAAAAAGTTTCTGACTGTCTACTCTATCTATTCCTCTGATCATCTTATAAACCTCTATCAAGTCACCCCTCATCCTTCGCCGTTCCAACGAGAAAAGGCCGAGAACTCTCAACCTATCCTCGTATGACCTACTCTCCATTCCAGGCAACATCCTGGTAAATCTTCTCTGCACCCTCTCCAAAGCTTCCACATCTTTCCTAAAGTGAGGCGACCAGAACTGCACACAGTACTCCAAATGTGGCCTAACCAAAGTCCTGTACAGCTGCAACATCACCTCACGACTCTTGAATTCAATCCCTCTGCTAATGAACGATAATACTCCATAGGCCTTCTTACAAACTCTATCCACCTGAGTGGCAACCTTCAAAGATCTATGTACATAGACCCCAAGATCCCTCTGTTCCTCCACCTGACCAAGAACCCTACCATTAACCCTGTATTCCGCATTCTTATTTGTTCTTCCAAAATGGACAACTTCACACTTGGCAGGGTTGAACTCCATCTGCCACTCCTCAGCCCAGCTCTGCATCATATCTAAGTCCCTCTGCAGCCGACAACAGCCCTCCTCACTGTCCACAACTCCACCTATCTTTGTATCATCTGCAAATTTACTGACCCACCCTTCGACTCCCTCATCTAAGTCATTAATAAAAATTACAAACAGCAGAGGGCCCAGAACTGATCCCTGCGGAACTCCACTTGTAACTGGACTCCATGCTGAATATTTACCATCTACCACCACTCTCTGACTTCGACCGGTTAGCCAGTTTTCTATCCAATTGGCCAAATTTCCCTCTATCCCATGCCTCCTGACTTTCCGCATAAGCCTACCATGGGGAACCTTATCAAATGCCTTACTAAAATCCATGTACACTACATCCACTGCTCTACCCTCATCCACATGCTTGGTCACCTCCTCGAAGAATTCAATAAGACTTGTAAGGCAAGACCTACCCTTCACAAATCCGTGCTGGCTGTCCCTAATCAAGCAGTGCCGTTCCAGATACTCGTAAATCCTATCCCTCAGTACCCTTTCCATTACTTTGCCTACCACAGAAGTAAGACTAACTGGCCTGTAATTCCCGGGGTTATCCCTATTCCCTTTTTTGAACAGGGATTCCCTTTTTTGAACAGGGATTCCCTTTTTTGAGTGACTGTTTGTGTGGAGTTTGCACATTCCCATGAGGATGGGTTTCCTCTGATATCCTCCCACAGTCAAAAGATGTGCAGTTACATGGTCTGGCTGTGCTAAGTTGTTCATCTAGCCTGGACACTATGGGCAAAGTTAAAAATCACACAACACTAGGTTATAGTCCAACAGGTTTATTCAGAAGTACAAAGGAGCACTGTTCTTTTGTCAGGCAGCTCATAGGGCAGGATCATAGGACACAGAATTTATAGTAAAAGGTAGGTGGGTTAGTCATGGGGAACTCAGGGTTTCAAGGATAGGGTAGAGGTGCGCATCTGGGTGGGATGCTCTTTAGAGGGTCAGTGTGGACTCGATGGGCCAAATCGCCTGTTTCCACTTTTATGAAGAAAGGGGAGCGATTTATGCAGCTAAATTTACAGGATCAGAGTTGCATAAATTTACGCAGCTAAATTCTAGAGGACTTCCTGCTTCTCTGTTTCACTCCCTTCAAAGGATTTGTGTTGAATTGAGAACTGACCAATCTGAGAGTTGTTACTATGCTAAATTCTTCTGAACCCACAACAAATGATGCCCATTTCTCTGTTTAATGTCCACAAAAAACAAAACTATCCCTCATGCATTTGTTAGCTTCACTTATTTTTTTTCTTAAGCCAGTATGGATACAATGTGCCAAATGGCTGCTTCTTAACTCATCAAGTCTGCACTGACTGTCCAAGGAGCATCCTACCCAAGGCTAGGATCGATCCTGGGTTATTGTTGATGTGTGGTAGTAGTGCTAATCATTGCTGCCCCAGTTATGTGAACTCCTTGTACATTCTCCCCCTTTTTACGTTAGGTGGATTGACCATGTTAAATTGCCCCAAAGTATCCAAGAGATTTGCAGGTTAGGTGTATCAGCCATGGAAGTCTCCATGCAGAGAGTAACCTTTGAAGGGTCAGTGTAGACCAGATGGACCTGTCTTTCTGGAGGGATTCTACATCTATGATGAAGATTCAAAATATTTTATCATTGTTATTTGGAATTTTGGATTCTCAAGTGGACACAGCCATGTATAGCCTTATTAAATTCAGTGGATGCCAGAAGTCTGAAATAAAAACAAAGTGCTAATGAAACTCAGGAAGTCTGACAGGTTCTGTAGAAATAGAAACAGAGTTAACCATTCAATTTCAATGTCGTAGTATACCTATTTGTAAGCAATTTAGTGATGCATTAAAGATCTAAACTTTAATTTAGGGCAGCACGGTGGCTCAGTGATTAGGACTGCTGCCTCACAGCACCAGGAACCCGGGTTCGATTCCAGCTTTGAGCGACTGTATGGAGTTTGCACATTCTCCCCGTGTCTGCGTGGGTTTCCTCTGGGTGCTCCGGTTTCCTCCCACAATCTAAAGATGTGCGGTTAGGTGAATTGGCCATGCTAAATTGCCCATAGTGTACAGGGATGTGTAAGTTAGGTGCATTAGTCAGGGGTAAATACAGGATGAGAGGGTAGGGGAATGGAGGTGGGTGGGTTACTCTTCAGAGGATCGATGTGGACATAGACCATAAGACCATAAGACCATAAGACATAGGAGTGGAAGTAAGGCCATTCAGCCCATTGAGTCTACTCTGCCATTCAATCATGGCTGATGGGCATTTCAACTCCACTTACCCGCATTCTCCCCGTAGCCCTTAATTCCTTGAGACATCAAGAATTTATCAATCACTACCTTGAAGACATTTAGCTCCAGGCCTCCACTGCACTCCGCAGCAATGAATTCCACAGGCCCACCACTCTCTGCCTGAAGAAATGTCTCCTCATTTCTGTTCTGAATTTACCCCCTCTAATTCTAAGGCTGTGTCCACGGGTCCTAGTCTCCTCACCTAACGGAAACAATTTCCTAGCGTCCACCTTTCCAAGCCATGTATTATCTTGTAAGTTTCTATTAGATCTCCCCTTAATCTTCTAAACTCCAATGAATATAATCCCAGGATCCTCAGCCATTCCTCATATGTTAAACCTACCATTCCAGGGATCATCCGTGTGAATCTCCACTGGACATGCTCCAGTGCCAGTATGTCCTTCCTGAGGTGTGGGGACCAAAACTGGACACAGTACTCCAAATGGGGCCTAACCAGAGCTTTATAAAGTCTCAGTAGCACAACGGTGCTTTTATATTCCAACCCTCTTGAGATAATTGAAGACATTGCATTCGCTTTCTTAATCACGGACTCAACCTGCACGTTTACCTTTAGAGAATCCTCGACTAGCACTCCCAGATCCCTTTGTACTTTGGATTTATGAATTTTCTCACCGTTCAGAAAGTAGTCCATGCTTGTATTCTTTTTTCCAAAGTGCAAGACCTCGCATTTGCTTGTTGGGTCAAAGGGCCTGTTTCCACAGTGTAGGAATTCTAAGTTCTAAGTTAAACACACTTCTTAGAGTCTAACGCCATGCTTGATAATGTTCTCTCAAGATTCCCTCCAACTGGCCACATCTATTTCCACTTTCAAAATCCTCTTTCATTACTCACCTTCCTGCTTAGCATCTGCTAATGTTACTCTTCCATGAGAAACACAATTAAAATGCGGCATGTCCTTGAATCTTTAAGTAATTCTAACCCCAGCCTCCACCAATTCCACAGCTTAACTAGCACATCAAATTATTTGAGATGTGATTAACAGGCAGGCATCTTTAATTTCCTACATTTATATGATTAACTTCCATTTTTTTCACAGAAAGAAAACATCTTTTTCTCTGCTGTCTGTTTCCATATCTGAATGTATCACTTTGACAACTTCGTTAAGCTGAGAAAGTCATGTCATGAATCCTAGCCACTCCATCACCACATATTAAATAAATCAAATCGTGGCCCAGTGCACGATCGTCCTTATAAAAGCAGAACCAAAAGGTCACCATCTAAAATCATAACATATATTTTCAGATGAAAATATTAAATTGATGCCATACCTTTCATTGCATTTTGAACAAATATTCTGTTGTAAATTAGTTTGTTATTTTAAAACTGCGCAGATAAACATTAGGTAATAAATGGGAGGGAAGGAAAGTCAAATGGATCACTGAAACCTGACTTCTTAAACTCTCCACTATCTTCACCATTTTTTTACCCCACTGTGATTCAAATACGCGCACCATAAAAGACAAACATGCTGAATTTCAGCAACAGAGTTTTGTGGTATATTTGAGAGATATGTCACTGCTGTGTATATGTATGTGTCTGTGATGTTTTTGATACTACAAACAGGCAAAGGATTTCCCCTCCATGCTGAAATGGATCAGCTTTCCTGAGCACGAACCTTTCAACTAAAGATGGCGGCAGCATAGTCGGGCAGTGCCGGGGTCATCTGCTCCCATTTGCGGCTTTCTTTTTCCTTTTGTTTCTGCTTTTTTTTTCCTTTCTTTTGTTTATTTATTTCTCCTTTTTTGTTTTTAATTTTTTCTATGGCAGGTTGGTCGGCAGCATCTGCATGGTAGCAAGAGCAGGCTGCGTGCAGAGTGCTGGATGCGGCTTCTTTCAGCGACTGGAGACAGTGGCAGCAAGGACATCCACCTGCCATTTTGGACCGGCGACAGTGGTAACAGAGCTCCTCCAATTATTGGGGGCAGCAGTGGTGGCGGCAGCGGCCTCTGAAAGATGGCGGTGCCAACAAGGCGACATCTGCAGCTGAAGTAGGACTCTTAGTGCAGCAGCCTGGCCTAGCAGTGGAGCCAGGGACTCCTGGTTGCAGTGGGCCCAGAGCAGGGCCCAGCACAGGTGTGGCAGCGGCGGCAGTATGTCCTGCCCAGAGCGGGGACGTCTGACATCATCAAGGCCTGTGACTTGTGGAGCCAGGGACTTCCGGTTACAGTCAATGTAGGCCCAGAACAGGGACTTTGGTTATCAGCAAAGTAGCAGCAGCAGTGGAGCTGGGGACTCCTGGGTGCATGGCGAGTGTGGGTTCAATAGAGTCAGCAAGGTGGGCCCAGTAGCAAAAAGAGTGTGGTGACTCCAACATTGGTGAGTCCAGCACAGGTAGTGCCAAGGCAGAAGTGATTGTTCTTTCAGTCAGTGAAGGCTAGGTGCCATTATGCACTCGGTTGGAAAGACTGTCATTCTGAAACTTTTATCTCTTTATTTTTCTAATTTATTCCTAAGCTATGTAACATTAGAATTTTTATTTCTTTATTTTCCATGTCTTTCCCCTTAAGAATTTGTTCTTAAGAAAGCAGCGTAATGTGGCGAGTTGTAAACTTTGCACTGTACTCATTTAAGTATACGTGACAATAAAGCTAATTTAGTTCAATTCATTAGTATAAAAACATATTTGACAAATGTAACATATAACTGCAAATATGATTGTGGTTAAAGTTGTTTGAGACAATGATCATTGTAAACAATGGTAGCCATTGCAAAGACTGGTTAATGAGCAATAGTGATGATTCTAAACAATTGATCGCTGTAATCAAATAATGATCACTATAAACAATTGTGACCACTGTAAACAAAGTGTTCACTCCAAACAGCAGTTTGGAACTTCAAAACAAAGCTTTACCTCAGAAAGCAGTCACATTCACACGATTCCATGGCACCACCTCAAAGAAGAATATAGTGGCCTCATATCTGGTTTGTGGAATACTGTGGCAAATCAGTCATCACATATCCTACATTACAAAATTTTACAATTCAAAAATACTTCAGCTGTAACAAACATTAAAAATGACTAATGATTCTGACAGGCCGTACTTAAATGCAAGTCAGTCTTTTTTCCTGATTGTGCTACTTCTGTATTTTTTAAAATTAATGTCCAAATAAGCTTATTGAGAAATTCAATTGCAGAGGACAAGGAATATTCTCAGAATCTTTATCTCCACGTAGCCCAGGTTTTATACCATCAAGTTATGGGATAAAACTAATGATCATGTCAAACAGAAATGTTACAATGAAAATTGTCTCAGGTGTCCAATACAAGAAAATACATTTACCAAATAAACAGCAATCCACAATAAAATATAAGGCCCCTTATGTGACTTGTGCAGTGTGTGCGCTATGCAGCTGAATCTAAGATTCCAAAATATTGAGAACTATTCCATTTAAGGCTTGTCACATTATATGAGTATTGCTAAACAATTTGAAGATTTAAGTCGGGCTAGACCACACAAAGAATGAATATTTGGACTGAAACAAAACACGTTTGAATGATTAGCCTTCTAAAAGTGCATTTTAAAGTATTACATTTTCTAACTTTTTACACAAACTGCAACAAGTCAATTAATCAAATCATTAAAGAACCTGTTTTAACATGAACTTTATTGAGGGAGATATTTCATAATTTTGTTCAGAATTATGCAGCACCAAGTTAATTTGAGTTTAATCTACTGTGTAATAGTTTGTTGAACAAGCAAAAGCAATTCTCTTTGGTCCTTGCCACATACTCTGTTTCATCACCATTGACATCATGGTGCTCTATCAACATATACATATAACAAATTAGATCATAAGTAGACCATTTGGTCCCTCAAGCCTGACCATCATTCAATAGAATCATGGTTGATCATTCAACTCAAGTGCACCTTCCTGAACTATCCTTGTATCCTTTGATTCCTTTAGTTTCCAAAAATAAATCCACTTCTGAATTACGAAGCAACAACAGGTCTCTGGGGTAGAGAATTCAAAAGGTTTGCAATTCTTTGAGTGATTTATCATCTTAGTCCTCAGTTTCAGTCCTGCCCATTGTCTGACATTGAACTGTGGTGTTTGTAACCATAGCACATGACTCAAACCAGAACTACATTCCCAACTCCATATCCATAATCTCCAAATCCATCACATCAATCTTTATTACATAACCTGCATCTAACCATTCCATAGCTCATTTCCTGTTGACATTATTTAGATCTACACTTAACGTTTACACCGGGTTCTATTCACCTCTCATCCCTGCCCTCACTGAAATACACTGCCACCTATCTGTATAAGCTCATTCGTAGAATTCCCATCCAACTTCCCAAATTCCTTACGTCCACTACTCTCACTATTGCTGTAACTGAGTCCTCTAACCTTTTGAGATCTCCTGCATTTTGCAATTCTCTTAGGTATCCACATTTTTAGTCACTCAGTGCTTTCCGCTTTCAGCTACCTAACCTTAAGTTCTACCATAAAAACAGCTCTACAACTGTCTCTTTAAATTATTAGGCCCACATTTCATCTTTTAAAACTGACCTCTCTGCCACATTTCATCTTTTAAAACTGACCTCTCTGCCCAAAATTTTAGTTTCTTGTCTTTGTTCCTCTGATGTATGCTGTCAAATTTTGTTTGACAGGAGTCTTGTGAAGCTCTACAATGCTTTATGACCCAAAGATTACAAATAAATACATGCTGTCATTGCTACTCCACCTGGCTATTGTGATCTCATCTCATTTTAGCATTGAAGTTGACATTTATACTTTCATGTTCACTACCTAAAGACATTAAAACATGTGTATGATTGGCTGGTTCTAATAAGCCATATTGCTACATGGGTAGACAGAGTTTTCAAATAAATAGAAAAGCAAGAGATTACATTTCAGAAGTTATAGGAAGTCAAATAGTAAAGTCAAAGCCATAGGGAAACATATTAATATGGAAAATGATAGACAGATCATGAAAAAATGGCATAGAGAGTGTAAATCTAAGATAAGGCATGATAATACTAAAAGGATAAGGCTCTATACCAACACTTCTCACTGTATTTTTTGTTTGTAAAAATACAAGTGACAACAAATTACTATACTAAATGCAAAAAAAAACATTTGTGGGGGTGGTGTACAGGCCCTCAAACAGTAACCACAAGGTAGGACAGAATTTAAAGTAAATATTGTTTGGGATGGTTTCTAAGAACAGCCTATTCTGGAACCAACCAGCAATCAGGCTATACTAGACCTGATCTTGTGCACTCAGATGAGCTACGTTTAATTAATAACTTCAAAGTGAGGGTGCCTCTTGGTGGCAGCAATCATAATATAGTACAATCTTATATTAATTTTGAGGGATGGAGCAGTAGGTCTAAGGCTACTGTTTTAAACTTAAATAAAAACAATTATGAAGGTATAAAAGCATAGCTAGCAAGAATGAATTAGCAAATTAGAATAAGGCATAGGTGAATAAAGTTTTAATTGCAGACATTAAAGGGAATAGTTTAGAATTCACAGAAAAGATCCAGTTCAACAAAAAGCATAATTTCTAACTGCATCATTCTTGATCAATTTAAAAGTTTAAAGATAATATCAAACCTAAAGAAAAAATGTTGACTTGTGCAAAGAAGAGTAGCAGGTCAGAAGATTCAACAGTGCAGAGAGAACAGCAAAGAGTGAGTAAAATATTTAATGAGGGGAAAATTAGAGTGCACAAAAGTGCAAGCTGGAAATATAAAGATAAAGATGTGAAAAAAGAAATAACGTAATAAAGTAAGCATCAGTTCTATATAAAATAAGTCTGCTGAATTAAAAAAGGAAAATAAGGACATATCAGATAAGTTGATCAGGTATTTTGCATCGATCTTCACAATAAAGAATACAAGTAATATCCCAGAAATAGTTGTGCAACAGGGGCTAGAAGGGAGGGAGGAGCTAAAAGAAATTAATACCATTTAGACTTGAAGAAGGTGCCATTAGATTGGAAAATAGTGAATACAACTCCTTTATTGAAACAGAAAGCAGAAAATCAGAGGCTAGTTATATTAACATAAGTCATGGAGAAGAAGTTTGAAACTACTACTGACTACTAACTGTTTGGTTTTAAAAGATTTATAAGTTAATTTGCTTTATTTGTAAATCTATAAATCTATAATAGTGAGTAGGGTGAGTTTGTTTTTAACATGTTTTACTTAAATCTGTCTCGGTTAAATGTTTAACATAAAATATAGAGTTAAAAATCACACAACACTAGGTTATAGTCCAACAGGTTTATTTGGAAGCACTAGCTTTCAGAGCACTGCCTCTTCTTCAGATGGTTGTGGAGCAAGATGAGAAGAGACAGAATTTATAGCAAAAGGGTTACAGTGTGACAGAGTTGTAATGATAAATTAAACAAACTTAGATTAAGTCTTGCATCTTTTAGGGTGGGATACGCTGGTTTAGGGTCTTTAATATGTAAATTCGAAAACTCCTTTTAAGTTATATCGTCAAGTGGCTTCAGTTTATCTAACAGTAGGTGTTATTTAGCTCAGACAATGTACTAAAGAGGTGTGAACTTAAAGTCTGTCCAAATGTTGAGTCAGTTTTATTTCTAAAGTTGGACTTTCAGAATCCTACATCGATATATGCAGTTTTTGAGCAAAATAAAATGTGATTCTGCAACTACAGATCCACCCCATAAACTTTTATCTGTGCGTGTGCAGGAGAGACAGAGTGGGCTTGTGTATGTGAGTGTGCGCACGTAGGTGTGAGTGAAAGAAAGTGTGTGTGTAAGCTTGGTAAAGTATATGTGTGAGTGTGACGGGGTATAAGCCTGTGAGAGGGTGTGGGCATGTGTGTGCACATGAAAGAGTTGTATATGAGTGAGGGTTTGCACGAGTGTGTGTGAATATGTAGGAGCATGTGTGAGTGTGTGTGCGCTTGCACACATATGCTTGCATGTGTGCGATAGAGACTGTATAGTGCAGTGGTAGTGTGACATGAAACCAAGCTCCCGGTTGAAGCTAACCCCATGGGTATCAAACTTGGCTATCAGCCTCTGCTGGCCACTTTGCATTGTTGCTTGACCCGAAGTCCACCTTGGAGGACAGTCAACTAAAGGTCTGAGGCCGAACGTCCCAGACCACTGAAGTGTTCCCCGACTGAGAGAAACACTCCTGTCTAGTGATAATTGTGCGGTGTCCATTCATCCACTGTTATAGCGTCTGCTCGGTATCGCCAATGTACCATGCCTCAGAGCATCCCTGCCTGCTATAAATTTTGTGTCTTCTGGTCCTGCTCCACAACCACTCCAAATAAACCTGTTGGAGTAGAGCCTGGTGTTGTGTGATTTTTAACTTTGTCCACACCAGTCCAACACTGACACTTCTGAATCATAAAATATAGAGGTATTAAGCTATCCAGTGTTTTTGAGTAGCAAGACTCTGCTAATGCTGAGTTTATGTGAAAGTGGGTTTTTGGGATATATTCTGGGTCTGTACCTTGTTAAAAGTGCAGAGATGGCTTTTAGTACTGAGGTACTCCTCCTGTCGGTTGTAGGCGATTAGGGAGAATTTCAAAGTTCATGGAGATTAAGTGTGCAGCAAATGTGCCTGGATGCAAACAACATGGATTGGTTGGAGTAACAGTTAGAGCCCATGAAGGATTTACAGGAGCCAGGGGCTGTGATGGTTGGCAGTTTCAGGAAGGTAGAAAACCCCAGATACAGTTAGCTAGATAAGTTAGCGCTAAGCAGGGTAGGAGAGGTAGGCAGGTAGTGCAGGGGTTTCCTGTGGCTAACCCCAACTCAAAGAAGTAGGCTGTTTTAAAAAATGTAGGGTCGATAGGGGATATTGGGAAATTCAGGGGGATTTGGAATTGACAGCCAGGGGGCCAGGTCTGGCTATACTATAATGGGGTTCTGTAAGATTGCAAGCAATCAATTGTGGTTGGGAACTCTCTCGTCGGGGCACAAACAGACATTTCTGTGACCAGCAACAAAACAATAGAATGGTGTATTGCCTCCCTGGTGCTGTAGTCAAGGATGTCGCGGAGAGGGTGCAGAATATTCTCAAAGGGGAGAATAACCAGCAGGAAGTCATTGTACAACACTGCACAACAACACAGCAAGAGAAAGGGATGAGGTTCTGCAGACAGAATGCAGGAAATTAGATAAGAATTTAAAAAGTAGGCCCTTGAGGGTAGTGTAATATCTGGATTATTCCTGCTGTCAGGATAGGGGAATAGGGCAGATGAATGCGTGGCTGGTGCAGGGAGCAGTGATTGACATTTTTGGATCTTTGGGATCCCTTCTGGGGCAGAAGTGACCTGTTGCACCTGAATTGGAAGGGGACCAATATCCTGGTGGAAAGATTTGGTAGTGCTACCAGGCTTTAATCTTGAAAGGAGGAAGTGGGGGCTGGATGGTGGTGGAGAGTAGGGGTGGGGTTTGGGCCCAAAGTAGTAATGAGAAAAGAGATAAGTTTGAGGCTTGAACAGTAAAGAAGGGGAGCAAATTAAAAGCTTAAAGTAGACAACAGCAAGACAGAGAGTGAAGTAAGATTGATACATTTAAACTCCATTTATTTCAATGCAAGAGGCCTGACAGATAAGGCAGGTGAATTCAGGGTATGGTTGGGAGCATGGACTGGGATATCATAGCTATTACAGAAACATGGCTCAGGGAGCGGGACTAGCAGCTTAATGCTGCAGGGATTGATGCTATAGGAAGGTTAGAAAAGGGGGCAAGAGAGGAAGGGAAGTAGTGTTTTTGGGTAAAAATAATATACAACTGTATTTAGGGAACACATCCAAGGAGTACACCAGTGACGCTGTGTGAGTGGAACTGAGAAATAAGAAAGGGATGCTTACCTTATTGAGATTGTACAATAGGTCCCCAATCATAGAATCCTTACTGTGTAGAATCAGGCCATTTGCTCCATCGAGTTTACAATGACCCTCTGAACAGCATCTCACCCAAACCAACCCCCTACCCTAACCCTGTAATCTTCCATTTCTCATTGCTAATCCACCTCACCTGCACATCCCTGGACACTATGGATAATTTAACATGGCTAATCTACCCAACCTGAATAGCTTTGGACTGTCGGTGGACACCAGAATTCCCAGAGAAATCCCACAGGAAGAATATTCAGACTCCATACACATGCCCTAGGCTGGAATCGAGACCAGGTCCCTGGCGCCGTGAGGATGCAGAGCTAATCATTGAGCCACCATGTCACACCTGAGGTTTAACAGTGCTGAATGACGAGAGAATTTGATGATTTGGAGATGCTGACGTTGGACTAGGATATACAAACACATTTTTCAGCTCTGATCTCCAGCATCTGTAGTCCTCACTTTCTCAAAGTTAAAAAAATCACACAACACCAGGTTATAGTCCAACGGGTTATATTGGAAGCACACAAGCACGTGATGAAGGAGCGTCGCTCCGAAAGCTAGTGCTTCCAATTAAACCTGTTGGACTATAACCTGGTGTTGTGTGATTTATAACTTAGAGAATTTGAGGCTCTGGTAAAGAAAACAAAGGCATATGACATGTATAGACAGTTGGAATCAAGTGAATTCCTCAAGGAGTATAATGAGCAGGAGGAGTAGACAAAGGAAAAAAATCAGGAGGCCAAAAAGGGAACACAAGATAGCTTCGGCAAACAGGTTCAAGGAGAATCCAAAGAAATTCTACAAATACATGAAGTGCAAAAGAGTAACTAGTGAGAAAATGGGATCCCTTAAAGAATCAAAAGGGCATCTACACACAGAACCACAAAGACACTGAGATACTAAGTTAATATTTTGCATCAGTATGTACTGTGGAGAAGGACATGGAAACTAGAGAACTTGGGAAAATTAACAGTGATATCTTGAAAAATGTTCATATAACAGAAGAGGAGGTGCTGGATGTATTTACACATATACAAGTGGATAAATCCCTGAAAGCTGACCAGGTGTATCCCAGAATTTTGTGAGAAGCTAGGGAAGAGATTGCTGAGCCCCTCTTGCATCAAAATAGCCATGGGTGAGGTACCAGAAGACTGGAGGCCGGCTAATGTGATGCCATGATTTAAGAAAGATGGCAAGGAAAAGCCAGGGGATTCTGAAGGGTTGACACGCATTTGGAGAAGCAAGGACTGATTAGGGACAGTCAACATTGCTTTGTGCATGGGAAATCATATCTCACTAACTTGATTGAGTTTTTTTGAAGAAGCAACAAAAAAGATTAATGAAGGTACAGCAGTAGACATTGTCTGCATGGACTTCATAAATATGTTCGGAATTGTTCACTTGGTAATCGGGTTCGCAATGTTAGACAATATGAAATGTGGGGGAGCAGCCAATTGGATACAAAATTGGCTTGAAGATAGGAGACAGAGGGTAGTGGCAGAAGGTTGTTTTTTCGGACTGGAGGCATGTGACTAGTAGTGTGCCTCAAGTATCTGTGCTGGGTCCACTGCCTTTCATCATTTATGAAAATGATTTGGATGTGAGTATTGGAGGTAATGTTTGTAAGTTTGCAGATGACACGAAAATTGGTGGTGTAGTGGACAGCGAAGAAGGTTACCTCAGAGTACAATGGGACCTTGATCAGATGGACCAATGGGCTAAGGAGCAGCAGGTGGAGCTTAACAAAGATAAGTGTAAGGTGTTGCATTTTGAAAAGGTAAATTAGGGCATGACATACACAGTTCATGGTAGGGCCCTAGGGAGTGTTACCAAATAAAGAGATCTAGAGGAGTAGGTGCATAGTCCCTTGAAAGTGACGTCGCAGATAGTTAGGATAGTGAAGAAGGAATTTGGAATCCTTGCCTTCATTAGTCAATGCACTGAGAACAGGAATTGGGATGTCGTGTGATGGCTGCGCAGGACATTGGTTAGGACAATTTTAGAATCCTGCACTAAATTTTGGTCTTCCTGCTATGGGAAAGATGTTGTGAAACTTGAAAGGGTTCAGAAAAGATTTACAAGGATGCTGCCAGAGTTGGAGGGTTTGAGGCATAGGGAGAGGTTGAACACACTGAGGCTTTTGAGCATTGGAGGTTGAGGGGTGACCTCACAGAGGTTTTTAAAGTCATGAGGGAAATGAATAGGGTGAATAGACAAGATCTTTTTCTCAGGGTAGGGGGAGTCCCAAGCTAGAGGACATAAATTTAAGGTGAGAGGGGAAGATTTAAAAAGAACCAGAAGGGCAATTTTTTCATGTACAAGTTGGTACACACACAGACCAGGCTGCCAGGAGAAGTGGTGGAAGCAGGCACAATTCCAATATTTCTGGATGGATACATGAACAGGAAAGGTTTAGAGGGATTTGGGCCAAGTGCTGGCAAATGGGACTAGGTTGGTTGAGGAAATCTAATCAACATGGAAGTTGGACTAAAGTCGAAGAGTGTGGCCCTGGAAAAGCACAGCTGGTCAGGCAGCATCCAAGGGGCAGAACAGTCAATGTTTCGAGCATAAACTCTTCATCAAGAATGAAGCTTATGCTCAAAACATCAACTCTCCTGGTCCTTGCATGCTGGCTGACCAGCTGTGCTTTTCCAGCACCACACACTTCGACTCTGATCTCCAGCATCTGCAATCCTCACTTCCTCCACATTGGACGAAACATGCTGAGACAATGGGTCGGCCAGGGTGGTCAGGCTTGTGGAGCTTGGGAAGGAGGTAGAACCAGGTTCCCGGACTATGAGGTTGGAAGCTGTGGGTGGGAAATCTCCTGAGGTGATGAGGTTCTGTATAGTCTGGGAGATGATGGTTTGGTGGTGGGGGTGGGGGGTGGGTGAGAGGGGAAAGGGACCCAAGGGACAACCTTTTCACACAAAAGGTGATATGTGTATGGAATAAGCTACCAGAGGAAGTGGTAGAGTCTAGTACAATTACAGCATTTAAAAGGATGGGTATATGAAAAGGAAGGGTTTAGGGATATGGGCCTAATGCTGGCAAATGGGACTAGATGAAGTTAGGTTATCTGGTTGGCGTGGACGAATTGTACTGAAGGGTCTGTTTCCATGCTGTGCATGTCTATGACTCTATGACTCTGCCTAATTGTCTTGTGATGTATTAGAGTTGTAGAGTCACCTCCATGCTGTATAACTTAATGACTCTACAACTCTAATACATCACAAGACAATTAGGCAGAGTCATAGAGTCATAGACATGCACAGCATGGAAACAGACCCTTCAGTACAATTCGTCCACGCCAACCAGATAACCTAACTTCATCTAGTCCCATTTGCCAGCATTAGGCCCATATCCCTAAACCCTTCCTTTTCATATACCCATCCTTTTAAATGCTGTAATTGTACTAGACTCTACCACTTCCTCTGGTAGCTTATTCCATACACATATCACCTTTTGTGTGAAAAGGTTGTCCCTTGGGTCCCTTTCCCCTCTCACCCACCCCCCACCCCCACCACCAAACCATCATCTCCCAGACTATACAGAACCTCATCACCTCAGAAGATTTCCCACCCACAGCTTCCAACCTCATAGTCCGGGAACCTGGTTCTACCTCCTTCCCAAGCTCCACAAGCCTGACCACCCTGGCCGACCCATTGTCTCAGCATGTTCCTGCCCCACTGAACTCATTTCTACCTACCTCAACACTGTCCTATCTCTGCTAGTCCAAGAACTCCCCACATACGTTTGAGACACCACCCACGCCCTCCACCTCCTCCAAGACTTCCGTTTCCCCGGCCCCCAACACCTCATTTTCACCATGCATATCCAGTCCCTCTACACCTTCATCCACCATGACCAGGGCCTCCAAGCCCTCTGTTTCTTCCTCTCCCGACATCCCCAACCCTTCCATTGACACTTTCACTCGTTTGGACGAACTGGTCCTCACCCTTAACAATTTCTCCTTCGAATCCTCCCACTTCCTCCAAACCAAAGAAGTAGCCATGGGTACACATATGGGCCCCAGCTATGCCTGTCTCTTTGGTGGCTACATAGAACAGTCGATCTTCCGTAATTACACCTGCACCATTCCCCACCTCTTCCTCCGCTACATTGATGACTGTATTGGTGCCACCTCGTGCTCCCGCGAGGAGGTTGAGCAATTCATCAACTTCACCAACACATACCACCCTGACCTTAAATTTACCTGGACCATCTCTGACACCTCCCTCCCCTTCCTGGACCTCTCCATCTCCATTAATGACGCCCAACTTGACACTGACATTTTTTACAAACCCACTGACTCCCACAGCTACCTGGATTACACCTCTTCCCACCCTACCTCCTGCAAAAATGCCATCCTGTATTCCCAATTCCTCCACCTCCGCCGTATCTGCTCCCAGGAGGACCAGTTCCACCACTGAACACACTAGATGGCCTCCTTCTTTAGAGACCGCAATTTCCCTTCCCACGTGGTTAAAGATGCCCTCCAACGCATCTCGTCCACATCCCGCACCTCCGCCCTCAGACCCTACCCCTCCAACCGTAACAAGAACAGAACGCCCCTGGTGCTCACCTTCCACCCTACCAACCTTCGCATAAACCAAATCATTGGCCAACATTTCTGCCACCTCCAAGCAGACCCCACCACCAGAGATATATTTCCCTCCCCATCCCTTTCTGCCTTCTGCAAAGGCCATTCCCTCCGTGACTACCTGGTCAGGTCCACACCCCCTGCAACCTACCCTCCCATCCTGACACCTTCCCCTGCCACCACAGGAATTGCAAAACCTGCGCCCACACCTCCTCCCTCACCTCCATCCAAGGCCCTAAAGGAGCTTTCCACATCCATCAAAGTTTTACCTGCACATCCATCAATATCATTTATTGTATCCGTTGCTCCCGATGCGGTCTCCTCTACACTGGGGAGACTGGACGCCTCCTAGCAGAGCGCTTTAGGGAACATCTCTGGGACACTCACACCAATCAACCACACCGCCCCGTGGCCCAACATTTCAACTCCCCCTCCCACTCTGCCGAGGACATGGAGGTCCTGGGCCTCCTTCACCGCCGCTCCCTCACCACCTGACGCCTGGAGGAAGAACGCCTCATCTTCCGCCTCGGAACACTTCAACCCCAGGGCACCAATATGGACTTCAACAGTTTTCTCATTTCCCCTTCCCTCACCTCACCCGAGTTCCAAACTTTCAGCTCGGCACTGTCCCCATGACCTGTCCTACCGGCCTATCTTCTTTTCCACCTATCCGCTTCGCTGCTGCCCTCCCTGGTCTATCACCTTCATCCCCTCCCCCACTCACCTATTGTACTCTATGCTACTTTCTCCCCACCCCCACCCTCCTCTCATTTATCTCTCCACCCTTCAGGCTCTCTGCCTCTACTCCTGATGAAGGGCTTTTGCCTGAAACGTCGATTTTCCTGCTCCTCGGGTGCTGCCCGAACTGCTGTGCTTTTCCAGCACCACTAATCCAGAGTCTGGTTTCCAGCATCTGCAGTCATTGTTTTTACCCTCTCACTATATACCTATGCCCTCTAGTTTTGGACTCCCACACCCCACCCCAGGGAAAAGACTTTGCCTATTTATCCTATCCATGCCCCTCATGATTTTATAAACTTCTATAAGGTCACCCCTCAGCCTCCGACGCTCCAGTGAAAACAGCCCCAGCCTATTCAGCCTCTCCCTATAGCTCAAACCCTCCTACCCTTGTAAATCTTTTCTGAACCCTTTCAAGTTTCACAACATCCTTCCGATAGGAGGGAGGCCAGAATTGCATGCAATACTCCAAAAGTGGCCGAATCAATGTCCTGTGCAGCCACAATATGATCTCCCAACTCCTATACTCAATGCTCTGACTAATAAAGAAAAGCATACTAAATGCTTTCTTCACTAGCTATCTACCTGTGGCTCTACATTCAAGGAACTATGAACCTGCACTCCAAGGTCTCTTTGTTCAACAATACTTCTCAGGATGTTACCATTAAGTGTATAAGTCCTGTTCTGATTTGCTTTTCCAAAATGCAGTACCTTATCTAAATTAATCTCCATCTGCCACTCCTCAGACTATTGGCCCATCTGATCAAGATCCCATTGCAATCTGAGGTAACCTTCTTCTTCGCTGTCCACTACACCTCCATTTTTGTTGTCATCTGCAAACTTACTGAATTATAAAGATTATTCTGGAAAATTAAAGCTCATGATATAAAGATTAATTTTGTGGCATGGAGAAAAGACTAGCTGGCTAATAGGAAACAGAGTCACTATAAACGGGTCATTATCTAGTTTCCAAGATGTCTGCCACATCGATCAGGACTTTGGACCTCAACTTTTACAATTTACGTTGTTGCGAAGTTGGTGTGTGTAAAATTGTGAAAAATAGTAAAATGGGGGAATGCATTGCGTGGCCCTTTTAAAAGATGTCTGAACAGCAGCTTAAAGTGAATGGCACAGAGAATACCCGTATTGAAACATTTTGTACCGAATAGTCGAGCAGAATTTTTACCAAGACAAGTCTTTTCAAATTTAGCCAATCAATTTAAACCAAACACTGAGCTACCAAAAACCTAGTAAATTCAAATCTGATGGTTTTGACAGCATAGAATACGATTGTAAAACTATTGATATGTCATAAAGGATAGAAAAGATGAGGGCATTTGGAAAATCAGCGAGAACCAACTGCCATCTGCCAAGAGATAACAACTTTCAGCTTTCAGACAAAATACCATCTAATTAATAAAGGTACCATGGCATTCCTAGCTAATATTCTAGACAGCAGAAATCATAGTAAAAAAAAATTCCTGACAGATGAACTGAAATGGGAAAGGTGTTCCTGATACAAGAATATGAAGGAGGATGCATTCCTGAAAGAAGATCAGTGGAGAAGGCGCAGAACATTCCAGAAGGCATATCCTAGCCGTAATTTTGAGAGATTAAATTCTATTGTTTTGTTATATAAGACCGATGTGTATTTTGTTGGAACAGCATACCATTAGGATTTTGTTTTATTTGGGAATCGTTAGTAGTTCGAGGAGAATTGTTCAGTTTGTTAGTGGTTCTGTAAATCTGTTCACTATTGAGTTAGATAAATAAATTGTTACTCGTTGATTACAAACTGAGTGAAACAATTTCATTTCATTTAATCACTCCTTTATAACAGGCGGGGGGGGGTGGGGGGGGGCAGTGTTGGAGGTGAGAATTAGGTTATTCCACTTCTCACACTTCTTATAACAGATTATAAGGCAAGGCAAGCCTCTCTGGGTGTTTCAGTTTTACTTAAAAGAGGGAGATTGATCTCTGCTTCATAATAACAAATTACTTGGATAAAGGGACAGAAGATAAGCTGGCCAAATTTGCTGATGATGCAAATGTAGGTCGGAAGGTAAATTGTGAAGAGGACAAGACAATACTACCAACATATACAGATACACAAGTGAGAAAAATGGATTATAAGGTGAAATTGCAATCTCAGCAGGAAGATTGAAAAAGAGGCATGGCAGAGCTCTGAGCTGCAGAGGAATAGCAGTGTATCAGTTAATGAATCAAAGCAATTACCAAAGTGAATAGAATGTTTTCATTCATTGTCTGTGGAAACAACAGGAACATTTATGCTTCAGTCATTACAGGACATTGGAGAGACCATATCTGGCATATAGTGTACCAGTACTTAAGGAGGGATGTAAATGTTTTGGAAGTATTTCAGATATGCTTCATTAGATTAATACCAGGAATATGTGGGTTGTCGTTTGAGGATAGGTTAGACGGGCTAGGTTCATATTCATTGGAGTTTAGGAAACTAAAAGGTGACTTGATTAAAACATGTTGGGGATTGACAGGATTGATGTGGAAAGGCTTTTCTGCTTGTGATAGAATCTAAAAATCTAAGGGTCACTGTTTAAAAATAAGGGGTCTATTTATTCATTTAAGACAGAGGAAGCAGGAACATAGAAACACAGAAATAGGCCGTTCAGCTCTTCAAACATGCTCCAGCATTCATTATGATCATGGCTGAACATTGAACTCAATAGCCTAGTCCTGTTCCTTTGATCCCATGAGCTCCAAAGGTTATATTCAACACTTTCTTGAAACCATACTGTTTTGGCTTTGACTGTAATTTGTAATTTGTAGTAAATTCTATGCATACCACTTTGAATGAAGACATTTCTCCTCATCACAGTCCGAAATAGCTTACCCATATTCCTTGGTGAAGACCACTAGTTCTGCTATCCCCTCCCATTGGGAACATATTTCCATGTATAGCCTGTCTAGTCCTGTCAGGAATCTTCAGATTTCTATGCGATTTTCCCCTCATTCTTCTGACATAATCCTAACCAATTCAACCTCACCTTATACATCAGTTCTGCCATTTAAGGAAATCAGCTTGGTAAATCTTTGCTGCACTCCCTCCATCACAACAACATCCTTCTTCAGATAAGACGACCAAAACTACACACAGTATTCTAGCTGTGTCAAACTAGGCTCCGTATAATTCCCACTCCTATATTCAAATCCTCTTACTATGAATGCCAGCATACAATTTGCTTTCTTTACCACTTGCTGCACTTGCATACTTACCTTCAGTGAGAGGACACTCAGGTCTTGTTGCATATTCCCCTCTCTCAATTCACATAATCATCTAGCTTCTTGTTTTTGCTATCAACATGGATAACCGCACATTCATCAGATTTATCCTGTATCTATCATGCATTTGCCCTCTCAGCTTGTTCAAATTACACTGAAGCATCTTTGTATCCTCCTCACTGCTCACCCTTCCACAGGTTGGTGTCATCTGCAAATTTGGAGATATTGTATTTAGTCATCTAAATCCTTAATATATATTGTGGGTAGCTGGGGTCCTGGTTCTGATCCCTGCTGTGCCTGCCATTTTGAAAAAAGACAAATTTATTCCAACCGGACCTCTATCAACAAACACATTGACTTGGATCCCATTTGCCACCCCCTAAGAAAAAGAACAGGAAATGGCATCAGAACAGAAAATGCTGTCCCAACATAAAATGACATCACCAACCCAAGTAAACCTAAACACAAATAGAAAGTGGGCAATGCTTCATCCGGAGGCTCCCTGATGATGTGACCTATTATGGTGATGAAACTTCTGAAAATGAAGCTTCGAGCTCAGCGAGCAAACTACAGGTAGAACCTCGACCTGAGCTACAAATCTTCTCAAAACTCAGTAAGACCAATTTATTTCTACTTTGCCAACCATATTCGAATCATCTCAATACACTACTCCCTTTTAGTTTTACACATTGTTTACATTTGTGTGACTTTGTCAAAACCTTTTGAAAGTCCAAACAAACAACATCCATTGGCTCCCCTTCTCCCAATCTACAAGTTGTATCCTCAAAGAATTCCTTTGTCAAGTATAATTTCCCATTGTATAATTCTGTCACTGTTTTCAAATGATTTGAATTCTTTTCTCATAGAGGGTCATGAGCCTTTGGAACTCATTTCTTTAAAAGATGATAGAAGCAATGTCTTTGCAGCTTTATAAAATAGAGATAGATCGATTTTTGGTGAGCATCTAGATGAAAATTCAAGGATAGTTGCAAATGTGAAGTTGATGTTATAATGCAATCTTACTGAATGGTGATGTAGGCTCAAGAGATTGAATGGCTGACTCATGCTCCTGACTCATATGTTTACCTGTTTGGGTTTTCTATGTGAGCTTATGGATGAAATCTTTGAAAATAATGAGTACCTAATAGGTCTTGGCAAAAAGATGGGCCTTTGTAATGACAGACAAATGAGAATGCATTGAAGACTAAAATTCAATTTGGGTATTCTTGGACCAGTGCTAGTGCTTACATTACTAGAACATTCTGTGGTATGAACAAGCTTCTGGTGTTTAGTTCTTCGAGGAAAATACCCTGTTGGATCAGATATCTGCTAACTCAAAATATTCCTGGAAAGAGTCATTTTCTTGAAATGGAATTTCCCTTATCATGGAATTAATGCGACATGCTGCAGTGACACAAACATTAAAAGATTCCAGATTTTAAAAAAGCCCAAGTAATGATGCAGGCACGCATGGAAATTTAGACAGGCAGAATGAGGATGAAAACTATCGGGTAGGTGTGGCTATTACAGCCAAAGTTTAAAACAATTTTCAAGAGCAATACTTGCCAAATGAACCCCAGAAATATTCAAAGAACAGTAATAACTGTTTCCGGTATGACTAGAATTAGTATCATTCAACCATTCAATGAATAACTAAAACAAAGGACAGGGTCTTTAAACTCATACATGATTGGTATCCTGAGGAAGTGGAAGAAGATGATCAACCAGAAGAACTACATTGGTCACAAAAACTTTTAGTGGTGTGACCAATGTGTTAGTTGCAGAATACTTTTAACTTTGGGAAGTGTTTCTACTCCTAAAGTATGTGGAACAGGTTGATTAAAATCTTATATTGCTTCACTTAGCAGAGCATGTTGCAGAAGTTTAAGAAATAAAGTAATACAACTTGCTTTAGGTTTGCAGATAACAACACTGAGGTCATTATAGAGAGCAATAATCCATTTCATAAGCAGTGAGGTCATCTTTAAATACTTTATAGAAAAGGCATGCATGAACCTTGATGTAAACCATAATATGACAGTTAATTTTGGCAGGTCAGTTTATCTGTAAGTTATCCAGTCAGAATATCATTGCAGGAGAAAGTGAGGACTGCAGATGCTGGAGATCAGAGCTGAGAATGTGTTGCTGGAAAAGCGCAGCTGGAAGGGCTCGTGCCCGAAACGTTGATTCTCCTGCTCCTTGGATGCTGCCTAACCTGCTGCGCTTTTCCAGAATATCATTGCACCCCTTAATAAAGCCTGACATTAGACACATACACATGGCATCAGACCCAAACAAAAAGAAATCTCAAAATTACAAAGGACCATTTGTTCAGTCTATTTGTTGTCAAAGCTGAAAGTAAATCCTACTAAAGAATGTTAATGTAGTTAATGAAAAATATTCAAAGCTTAGAAAAGAGAATTAAATGTGTTAAATCTCTTAAAGCATTGCATTTGTCTAAAGCAAATCCTACGCTGTAAGATTCTTATGCATGTTCTCGATTTATTAAGGGGTGCAATGCAGAAATTGAGAAATCTGTTATTAAGATTCGAGTAGAATTTAAAACTGGGAATCAACCTTGTAAATACATTGGCTTTTACAATAAGTGGAGCATGTCTGCAACAGTGTTAAATCGACAATTCATTGTAGGGAGTGTCACACCAGTCTTTTTTAATTGCATTACATCATCACAATAAGATGATGTTACAGATAGCCCCTGATTGCAAACATGCAACTTGTGAACACTCATTCTTATAAACGAGATCCCATATTAATAGTAAAAGATTTGACATATGAATGCTTTCTTGTACTTATGCACTGTTATTTTATTTTGTATAGTATAATGTTCCAACTTGCATTAAAAAAATCAACTTTCAAATGTACTCAAGAAATTTACTCATTCATAACCCAGGGACTACCTATAAAGTTTACAAAGAGACAGTCATTTGGAAACCTGATTAAGCAGTTGAACTGGCTGGATACTCAAACTAGAGCAGATGCTAATCTGCATGGAAGTTTTGATAAAATAGACGATTTTTAAAAGTACAAAATAGAAGATTATGATTGTTAAGTCTAGATGAACCTATTCTCAAATTCTTGTTTTTCAATGACCCAAAGAACATAAACTAATCATTTTTAAGGAAGTTTCAAATACTAACCTTGCTGACTGCTATTCCACTGCAGCTGGTTTCATGATATTTCTGCATAAAGTAAATATTGTGAAGACTTTAAATCAAAAGTAAAAACACTAACAAGCCATAAACGTTTACAAACCTACTTATTTTCTCAGACATTGCTTGACCTGAATATTTTAAGCTGTTGTACTTTTACTTCTGAAATCTAACAACTGCAGCTTTTTCTTATCATATTAATATTTAAAGAGGACCTATCTCCTCCATGTCCATATCAAAAATACAAGCTGTTGCTCTGTCCCATAAACAATGTGGTGATTTTTTTTGCCAGTGGCCTGGAATGGAATGCCCCTTTTGACTCCCTGATGTTGCTGGCAGAAGGTCTGTTCAGCTTTGGTAGCCCAGTTTTGTTTAAATAGCAAAGGCAAGTTGCCAGTTGGAGTCACATTGCTTCTAGGCATCTCGCCATTTGGCAGGGCAGGAAATTCTGCTGGCTGCTTCCACGCAAAGGAAACCTGAAAATGTTCAAGGGGTGGGTCACTTGACAAAGGTGATCAGTGGAGAGCATTTATCGCATCAGTGGGGAGCACTATGTTGATCAGGGCATCCCAAGGAATTAAAGAAATCCTTCACGTGTTTGACAGATGCCTCATCAAATAAGTCAGAAGCAAAGCAGAGAAATGCCTGGCCAGGTCAATACCAGGAATTGCATTTCAAAAATCTGGCAGAAAAGAAATGTGTTAACCTTAGCTGGAATGCCAAAGTAAGAGGCCACTTCACATCTCTATTACTCTCTCCACAGCTCCAGAATGATCTATCCTACTCTCTCCTGTTGACAAGCTTCATCTCAAATCACATGGGACATTTAACCACCGCTCTCACACATATACTCATCACATGTTACTACTCTCTGCATCTGAAGTTGCTGAATACTAAATAGGAGTGCCAACTATGAATTAAAGATTAAATTTCTGTTCACTGCGTGAAGCAATTCTGGAGAAAAATGTCCATTGGCACTTCACAGGAGCATTAACAAACAAAGTTTACTATCAAGATGCTTTACCAAAGATATTAGACAAGTTTTCTTTTTCAGTTCACTGTCTGAGGGAGATCCAACACAGCTCAAGTCTAAATCCAAGCCAGGTAAACAGAATTCAAACCTCACACTACTGACTCCAATTTGATACACAGCGACTATCCAGCCAAAGTCAGACATCTGTGTATCCAAGAATTCCGAAATGCTGTGGCACTTTTCCATGCATTTAAAATAGCCAGGAGCTATAGATAGTGATGGTAGAGGCTTCAATTTTAGTTCCAGGAATATTTTTCATTCTTACCACTGCCATACGTTGAAAAAGTTTCTAAATTGATAATCAAATTGTTTGGCTGGGTTATCTTCCTTGGTCATCAAGTCCTGGACCTTAAGCTTCGGATTCAGAGGCAAGAATTCTCACCACTCCATGACAAGCTCTCCACAGACGATCAAACGCACGAACAAAGAGATAGGTTTTAAGAACACAAGAACGAGGAATGGGTGTAAGCAATTCAGCCTCTCAAGCCTGCTTTGCCATTTGAAACAATCACACATGATCTCATCTCTGTCGTAACTCCACTTTCCTGCCCACTCTGCAGAACCTTTCAAACCCCATTGCTAGTTAAAAACCTGTCTATCTCACCTTTAACTTATTAGACTCCATCTCCCTCATTCAACCACACTTTGGGCTATTGAATTCCACAGATTCACAGCCCTTTGAGAGAAGCAGTTTCCCTGTTTTAACATCTGTTTCGCCTTACATGAAAACTATGACCACTCATTCTTGATTGCTTAACATGAGGAAATACCCTTTCTATGTCTATTTTGTCAATTCCCTTTAGCATTTTATATACTTCAATTAGATCAACTCGCATTCTTCTAAACTGAGAGTACAGGTTTAAGCTGTTCAATCTCTCTTTATAAGACAAATCTTTCACCTCATGGAATCTACCAAGTGAACCTCTTTGGAACTTCCTCCAACATACCTACATCCCTCCTCAAGTGAAGGGTCCAAAATTGTATACATTACTCCACATACAATCTGCTAATGTCTTATGCATTGAGTTTCAGCAACACTTCCCTACTTCTATACTCAATTCCTTTAGCAATAAATGCCAAAGTTCCATTTGCCATCCTTATTACCTGCTGTAACCAAATACTAGTTTTTTATGATTTCATGGAAAAAGGCCAACCCAGATCCCTCTATATTACAGCACTCTGAAGTTTCTCTCCAATCAGATAAGTTTGCTTTCTATTCCTCTGAGCAAAATGGATAACCTTACATTTAACCACATTAAACTTCATCTGCCAGATTTTGTTCCATCCACTTAACCTATCCCTATTCATTTGTAATTCTTTTATTTCTTCAGTGCAACTTACTTACCCGCCTAATGTTAGTGCCACCTGCACATTTGGTGCATCCAAGTCATTAATTGTAAATTGTCATGGTTCAAAGTGATCTTCTCATGCAAATCTTCCACCTTCACTTCAATTATGCAACCAGGTTCTTGGGCACCTTTCCCTGGAATCATGTGGGTGGAGAGGTGGAAGTGCTTGACACTGCCAGTAGATTCTGGTATTTACACCACTGGAAGCAAAGTTAAAGCCCAGCTCCATATCACTTCAAAAACTGACAGCCAGGAGTGACCCTTAGACTGTGGTTGTTGACAGCTATCACTAAGAACAGGGCTAAGAAGGAAGGAATATTCACTGCCCTCTTCATGTGCAGGGAGCTGGAGGTATCAGTGGACAAGGTAATGGAGAGAAGAGTATTTTGTTTTCAGCTGACCATCAAAAGAGATCACACTACCAGACACAGCCAGCCTGCGCCCAAACTATAGCCAGTGCTTGGTCCTAGATCAGGTGGAACACCAGCAGTGCAGAAAGATTTTCAATGACTTTCTTCCCTCCAAAGGTAAAATGTCATCTAGTTCACATTTACAGGATCACCACTCATTCTCAATCTGACAATGCACATGCCTCTTAATGAGGCTCAATAGAACATAGAACACAGAACAATACAGCACAGAACAGGCCCTTCGGCCCACGATGTTGTGCCGAACTTCTATCCTAGATTAAGCACCCATCCATGTACCTATCCAAATGCCGCCAATGATTCTGACTCTACCACTCCCACGGGCAGGGCATTCCATGCCCCCACCACTCGCTGGGTAAAGAACCCACCCCTGACATCTCCCCTATACCTTCCACCCTTCACCTTAAATTTATGTCCCCTTGTAACACTCTGTTGTACCCGGGGAAAAAGGCTCAAAGACCGCAACTCTCAATATTTTGTACATCATGCCCACTCAATAGCTTTCACCCACCTTATTCACCCAAACTGCTAATTCTGGCTCAATTTGCACTTCCTACTCACTTGGGATGCCTCATCATCTCTCCTGCTCCTTTATTATCATCTACTGCTTTTCCAGCTGCTTCCATCACACTGAATCCTTCGCTTTGACTCATTGCAGAAAAGAATTGGCATACCCCCTGGAATGATGTCACCATAACACCTCAGTTATCCCTTGACTTACTATGGACCAATCCCTGGACTACAAGTACATGATAGGTCATATCATGGACAGTGAGGAAGGTTATCAGAAATTGCAGCAGCAGGACCTTGATCAGCTGGGAAAGTGGGCCAAGAAATGGCAAATGGAGTTTAGTATAGAAAAATGTGAGGTCTTACATTTTGGAAAGGGAGTAGTTTCATGGTGAATGATAGGGCCTTAAAGGGTATAGTGGAACAGAGGGACCTTGGAGTTCAGGTGCATGGTTCTTTGAACGTGGAGTCACAGGGAGACAGGGCAGTGAAGAAGGCTTTTGGCACACTGGCCTTCATCAGTCAGGGCATTGAGTACAGAAGTTAAGAACTTTTGTTGCAGTTGTAAAGGATGTTGGTGAAGAGTTGGAGTATTGTGTTCAGTTTGAGTCACCTTGCTATAGGAAGGATGTTATTAAACTGGAAAAGGTGCAGAAGAAATTTGCAAGGATGTTGCCAGGACTCAACAGTCTGAGTTATAGGGAGAGGTTGGACAAGCTAGGACTTTTTTCCTTCCAGCATAGGAGACTGAAGGGTGATCTTAATACGAGTGTACAAGGTCATAAGAGGCATGGATAGGGTGAATGCCCACGGTCTTTTCCTGGAGGGCATCAGTTTAAGGTGAGATGGGAAAGAATAAAAAAGAACCTGAAGGGCAATGTTTTTACACTGAGGGTGGTATGCACTTGGAATGAGCTGCCAGCGTGTATGTTAAAAGGCATTTCGAGAAATACATGGATAGGAAAGGTTTAGAAGGGTATAGGACATATGTAGGGATATTCTTCTTTCATAGTGTGTAAAGCGGCCCTTCGGCCCAACAAGTCCTAACCGACCCTCCGAAGAGTAACCCACCCTGACCCATTTCCCTCTGACTAGAGCACTATGGGCAATTTAACATGGCCGATTCATCTGACCTGCACATCTTTAGACTGTGGGAGGAAACCGGAGCAAACCCACGCAGACACAGAGAGAATGTGCAAACTCCACACAGACAGTCACCCGAGGCTGGAATTGAACCTGGGTCCCTGGCACTGTGAGGCAGCAGTGCTAACCACTGAGCCATCATGTTGGTCAGCATGGACCAGTTTGGGCTGAAGGGCCTGTCTCTATTCTGTAGGACTCCATGACTCTGTGACTCTGGACACTGGTGGGACCATATGTCTGACTGACTGTGACTAAGGTGGTACCAAATGGCAACATCTCTAGCTCCTCAACTATTCAGTTGTCCTCACTCTGTGTCTTGCATTGATGTTTAGCTCATAGAGACTGGCAGACTGTAACAGAGCACTGAAGACCCTTGCAGCCAAAAGCCACAAAGGATGCAACCTTTGCAAATGCATCAGATGTGCATGTCTCCCTGCAGACAAAGAAACCTGGCAGAAGTATGCAGATCATAAGGTGTCCCTAAGGTCCAAGCCTCATGTGTGACACGTGAGCTGCACTGGGAGCAGACATGATAATATGGTCAGATTGGCAGTTTGTCAATGCCAACTTACGTGGATGAAAGTTCGAGAGGACAGTAATCAGGGAGCATGCAGAGATATTGTGAGGAAACAGCAAGCTGCAGTCACCAAGTACATGCCCGGATTCACGTGTCATAAATGTGCATGATCTCGGAAAGGAAAGCATAATTGGAAGTAGTATATAAATAAGGCAAGTTGGAGCTTTAATAAGATACAAATCTATGGAAATAAGGGAAGTTGGAGCTCAACAGCAAACTTCTAAAGACACCATTCAAGGCTTGAAGGGAAAATTGCAAAAACATTGTTTTTTTTTGTTTCCATTCTCTATACTTCCCCAGCTTTCTCGTTATTATGTGCACCACATGAGGAAGATGAAAATTCCATCCTGGGATGCTATTTCCGTTTCTTTGTTGCTGACACTATTCACACAGTTATAGAGTAATACAGCATGGAAACAAGCCCTTGGGTCCAAACAGGTCCATGTGTAGGGACTTATGTATGCAGTCCATGGTGCCCACTCAGCTAATTTCAATAGCCCGCATTTGGTCCATGTCCCTTCTCAACCATGTACCTATCCAAATGTTTCTTTCAATGTTGTTATTGTCCATGCCTCAACCACTTTATCTGACATATTCCACCACTCTCTTTGTGAAGAAATTGCCCCTCAGGTCCTTCTTAAATATTTCCCCTCTCACCTTAAACCCATGCCCTCTAGTTTTCAATTCCACCATTCCCTGGGAAAAAGACAATATGCATTTACCCAATCTATGCCCCGAATGATTTTATACACCTTAATAAAGGTCACCCTTCATTCTCCTACATTCTAAGAAGAGTGCTTCTACGTCCTTTCTATATACCTCAGGACTAGTAGCCCTGGCAACATCCTCATAAATCTTCTTTGCACACAGTTTAACTATGTCTTTCCTATAACACTGTGACGAAAACTGTACACAATGCTCCACGTGTGGCCTCACCAATTAATTACACAATTTTAACATAATGTACCAGATCCTATACTCAATGTCTCGACCAATAAAGGCAAGCATGCAAAATGCCTTCTCCACCACCCTGTCTACCTGTGACACCTATGTACTTGTAGTCCTAGGTCTCTCTGTTCAACAACACTCCTTACCATTTACTGTGAAAAGCCTACCTTTGCTTGACTTTCCCAAGTGCAATACCTCGCACTTATCTGTATTGAACTGCACTTGTCAATCCTCAGCCCACTTCCCCATCTGTAATGTTTGATAACCTTCCTCACTTTCAACGATATCTCCTGATTGTGTATCATCTGCAAACTTACTAATCATGCCTTGTACATTCAAGCCCAGATCATTTTTGTGAATAACAAATAACAAAGACCCCAGCACCCACCCTGTGGCACACCACAAGTCACAGGTCTACAGTCTGACAAACAATCTTCAACCATCACCCTACCATCGAGCCAATTTTGAATACAATTAGCTAGCTCTCCCTGGATCTCATGCAACGTAACCTTCATGACTAGCCTGCCTGTCAGATCTTGTCAAAGATATTACTAAAGTCCATATAGACAACATCCACAGCCTATCCTCATCTGTCCTCTTGGAAAATCTTCACAAGATTTGCCATACATGACTTCCCGTACACAAATCCATGCTGACTATCCCTAATCAAATGTTAGTTGATCCTGTCCTTCAGTACCCTCTCTAACAAATTGCTGACAACTGATGTTCAGACTCATTGGCCTGAAGTTCCCTGGCTTGTCTTTGCTACCTTTCTTATTCAAAGACACAACATTTGCCACCATCCAGACTTCTGGAACTTCATCAGTGGCTAAAGGTGAAGGATGAATTTCTGCAAGGGCCTCTACAATTTCTCCCGCGGATGGACTTGATCATGCCCAGGGGATTTATCCAACTTAATGCACATTAAGGCTGCAAACACCTCCTCTCTGATAATATGAATGCAGTCCAAAGCATATCCCTTGCTTCTCTTATTTCCTTAGCATGTTTTAATAGTGAAATCATTGCTTCATGATGCGTTACTGCCTCAAATTTTGTAATTTCTAAACAAATGTGAAACAAACTCATATTCCTGGATAATCTTTTCATTGAACAGCAGTTTGTTCTCATTGAAAGCCAAAAACAAAACCACAGCAGCTCAGAGAGTACTTAACTAACCATCAATCTTACAACATGTTTTTCATTCGGAATTGCTCAAATTCAGCGTTTGAATCATAGAGTCACAGTCACACAAAAATGCAGCATGGAAACAGACCCTTCACTCCAACTCGCCCATGCATCCATAACAATCACAGGTCCTAAATAAATTTAGTCCCATTTGCCAGCATTTGGCCAATATCCCGCTTCTTATTCATATACCCATCCGGATGCCTTTTAAACATTGTCACTGTACCAGCCTCCTCCACTTCCTCTAGCAGTTCATTCCATACACACATTACTCTCTGCATGGAAACGGTGCCCCTTAGATCCTTTTCAAATCTTTCCCCTCTCACCCTAAATCTATGCCCTCTAGTTTTGAATGCCCCCACCCCAGGCCCACCCTCTCCACACCCCTTATGATTTTATAAACCTCTACAAAGTCATCCCTCAGCCTTTGACACGCCAGGGAAAATAGCCCCAGTCTAGTCAGCCTCTCGCTATAGCTCAAACCTTCTAACCTTGGCAATATCCTTGTAAATCTTTTTCTGAACCCTGTCAAGTTTCACAACATCCTTCCTATAGCGGGGAGATCAGAATTGCATGCAATATTCCAATAGTGGCCTAACCAATGTCCTGTACAGGTGCAACATGACCTCCCAATTACTGCACTCAATGCACTGACCAATGAAAGAAAGCATACCAAACGCCTTCTTCACTATCCCACCTACCTGCGACTCCACTTTCAAGGAACTTTGAACCTGCACTCCAAGGTCTCGTTGTTCAGCAATACTCCCTAGACCTTTCCATTAAGTGTACAAGTCCTGTCCTGATTTGCCTTTCCAAAATTTTTTTTTTAGATTAGATTACTTAGTGTGGAAACAGGCCCTTCGGCCCAACAAGTCCGCACCGACCCGCCAAAGCGCAACCCACCCAGACCCATTCCCCTACATTTACCCCTTCACCCAACACTACGGACAATTTAGCATGGCCAATTCACCTAACCTACACATTTTTCGACTGTGGAAGGAAACTGGAGCACTCGGAGGAAACCCACGTAGAGAATGTGCAAACTCCACACAGAGAGTCGCCTGAGGCGGGAATTAAACCGGGGTCTCTGGCGCTGTGAGGCAACAGTACTAACCACTGTGCCACCGTGCCACCCACGATGCAGCACCTCAGTCACTCCTCAGCCCATTGGCCCATCTGATCAAGATCCCATTGTAATCTGAGGTAACCTTCTCCAACTCCAATTTTGGTTTATTCTGCAAACTTAACAACCAAACAATTCTATGTTCACGCCCATATAAATGGCAAAAGGTTGTGGACCCAGCACCGATCCTTGTGGCACTCCACTGGTCACAGGCCTCCAGTCTGAAAAACAATCCTCCACCACCACCCTCTGTCTTCTACCATTGAGCCAGTTCTGTATCTGAATACCTAGTCCTTCCAAACCATGAGATCGAACCTTGCTAACCAATCTACCAGAAGGAATCTTGTTGAACTCTTTACTCTAGTCCATACAGATCAGCACAACTGCTCAACCCTCATGAATCCTCTGTGGTCCCTCTTCAAAAACCTTAATCACGTTCATGAGACATGATTTAGAACAGAGAACATAGAACAGAGAAAAATACAGTGCAGTACAGGCACTTTGGCCCTCAATGTTGTGCCGATCCAAGCCCACCTAACCTACACTAGCCCACTATCCTCCATATGCCTATCCAATGCCTGTTTAAATGCCCATAAAGAGGGAGAGTCCACCACTGCTACTGGCAGGGCATTTCATGAACTCACAACTCGCTGAGTAAAGAATCTACCCCTAACATCTGTCCTATACCTACCACCCCTTAACTTAAAGCTGTGCCCCCTCGTAATAGCTGACTCCATGCGTGGAAAAAGGTTCTCACTGTCAACCCTATCTAAACCCCTAATCATCTTGTACACCTCTATCAAGTCACCCCTAAACCTTCTTTTCTCCAATGAAAACAGCCCCAAGTGCCTCAGCCTTTCCTCATAGGATCTTCCTACCATACCAGGCAACATCCTGGTAAACTTCCTCTGCACCCGTTCCAGTGCCTCCACATCCTTCCTACAGTATGGCGACCAAAACTGCACACAATACTCCAGATGCAGCCACACCAGAGTCTTATACAACTGTAACATGACCTCAGGACTCCGGAACTCAATTCCTCTACCAATAAGAGCCAGTACACCATATGCCTTCTTCACCGCACTATTTACCTGGGTGGCAACTTTCAAAGATCTGTGTACATGGACACCAAGATCCCTCTGCTCTTCCACACTACCAAGTATCCGACCATTAGCCCAGTACCCCATCTTTTTGTTACTCATACCAAAGTGAATCACCTCACACTTACCCACGTTGAACTCCATTTGCCACCTTTCTGCCCAGTTTTGCAGCTTATCTATATCCTGCTGTAACCTGACACATCCTTCCTCACTGTCGACAACTCCACCGACTTTCGTATCATCCGCAAACTTGCTCACCCAACCTTCTAGCCCCTCCTCCAGGTCATTTATAAAACTGACAAACAGCATTGGTCCCAAATCAGATCCTTGCGGAACACCGCTAGTAACTGCACTCCAAGATGAACCTTTACCATCAACTGCTACCCTCTGTCTTCTTCCAGCCAGCCAATTCCTAATCCAAACCTCCAACTCACCCACAATGCCATACCTCCGTATTTTTTGCAGTAGCCTACCATGGGGAACCTTATCAAACGCCTTACTAAAATCCAAATACACCACATCTACCGCTTTACCCTCATCCACCTCCTTAGTCACCTTCTCAAAGAATTCAATAAGGTTTGTGAGGCACGATCTGCCCTTCACAAAACCATGCTGACTATCCTTGATCACATTATTCCTATCCAGATGTTCATAAATCCTATCCCTTACAATTCTCTCTAAGACTTTGCCCACAACAGAAGTGAGACTCACCGGCCTATAGTTACTAGGGTTATCTCTACTCCCCTTCTTGAACATGGGAACCACATTTGCTATCCTCCAGTCTTCTGGCACTATTCCTGTAGAAAATGAGGACATAAAAATCAAGGCCAATGGCTCTGCAATCTCCTCCCTTGCTTCCCAGAGAATCCTAGGATAAATGCCATCAGGCCCAGGGGACTTATCTATTTTCACCCTTTCCAGAATTTCCAACACCTCTTCCCTACATACCTCAAAGCCATCCATTCTACTTAATTGTGACTCAGTATTCACATCGGCAACAATGTCCTGTTCCTGAGTGAATACTGACGAAAAGTATTCATTCAGTGTCTCCCCAATCTCTTCAGCCTCCACACGCAACTTCCCACTACTATCCTTGACTGGACCTATTCCTACACTAGTCATTCTTTTATTCCTGACATACCTATAGAAAGCCTTTGGGTTTTCCCTAATCCTACCAACTAAGGACTTTTCATGTCCCCTCCTTGCTGCTCTTAGCTCTCTCTTTAGATCCTTCCTGGCTACCTTATAACTCTCAATCGCCCCAATTGAACCTTCACGCCTCATCTTTACATAGGCCGCCCTCTTCCCTTTAACAAGGGATTCCAATTCTTCACACGACCCTTTCCTCCCTGCCTGACAGGTACATACTTACCAAGGACACTCAATAGTTGCTCCCTGAACAAGCTCCACATATCAATTGTGCCCTTGCCTTGAAGCCTACTTTTCTAAGCCACGCATCCCAAGTCGTGCCTCACCGCATCATAATTCCCCTGACCCCAGCTATAACTCTTGCCCTGCAGTGCACACTTATCCCTCTCCATCACTAGAGTAAAAGTCACTGAATTGTGGTCACTGTCCCCAAAGTGCTCACCTACCTCCAATTTTCACACCTGGCCTGATTCGTTACCCAGAACCAAATCCAGTATGACCTCACCTCTTGTTGGCCTGTCTACATATTGTGTCAGGAAACCCTCCTGCACACATTGGACAAACACCGACCCATCTAATGAACATGATCTATAGCTTTCCCAGTCAATATCAGGAAAGTTAAAGTCCCCCATAACAACCACCCTATTACTTTCACTCTTCTCCTGAATCATCCTCGCAATCCTTTCTTCTACGTCTCTCGGACTATTAGGAGGCCTGTAGAAAACTCCTAACAGGGTGACCTCACCTTTCCTATTCCTAACCCCAGCCCAAACTACCTCAGATGGCGAGTCTTCATCCATCGTCCTTTCCACCGCTGTAATACTACCTTTGACAAGCAATGCCACACCTCCCCCTCTTTTACCCCCCACCTCTGACCCTACTAAAACATTTAAACCCTGGAACCTGCAACAGCCAATCCTGTCCCTGTTCTACCCATGTCTCCGTAATAGCCACAACATCGAAATCCCAGGTACCAACCCACGCTGCAAGTTCACCTACCTTATTTCATATACTTCTTGCATTGAAGTATACACACGTCAAGCCACTTTCCTGTTTACAGGCACCCTCCTTTGAGATTGATGCCATGTCCCTAACCTCCTGAGACTCCAGGTCCTGCACCCTAATGCTACAGTCTAGGTTCCCATGCCCCTGCAGAGTTAGATTTCCCACGCACAAAACCATGGTGGCTAGTCCTAATCAGCCCTTGCCTTTCCAAATACATGTAAATCCTGTCCCTCAGGATTCTCTCCAATAACTTGTCCACACCGATGTCAGGCTCACTGGTCTATAGTTTTGGTAGGCCGAAGGGCCTATTCCTATGTCGTACTGTTCCTTGTTCATCCAAAAAGTATGAGGAGCTTCTTTACCATTAGATTTAGGCAGTCTGTTCAGCCATCTCTGATTTTTCTATCCACCCTAATCCATCAGGTCAAACTTTCTCCACTGTTTCCACAATTCTGAATTTACATTTTTTAAAATTTAAGTCCCAACTCCCCTCAAGACCAATCCAAGCACATCTTGTCTATGAAATTCACTATTTGTACTTTGGACACTACCCCTACTAATCTGCTAAAGATTGGTGTTTAAATCATGCAGGATGAGCTTTAACCACATAATAACATAATTACTAACATGGCATTCCTGTAATAGCACTCAACTCCTCACCTGCTGCAGCTCATCTGCTTATGAAACCCTCATGATTTTCAAAATAAAGACACTAAAAACCTGAATATTCAGATGCTTATCTGCATGATATTTTATTATCCATGCTCCATAACTTGAGGTCATCAAAAACTGTGCTGCACAATCCCAAAATGGCACCAAGTTCCATTCATTGATCACTTCAGTGTTTGTTTTCCTACATGGACTCCTGGCCCATGTGTAACACTCACCACTTTACCATCCATCTCCCCACTGTCCAATTCACAAACACTTCTTTCAGATGAGAAAGTGTTTTATATTTATTTCTCTCAATCTAGTCCACTGTATTCATTGCTCACAATGCAGTCTACACTCCATCAGTGAGACCAAATGAAGTGAGACCAAATGAACTTTTCAAAACACAATCCACTGGAATGACCATAACCTCTGGTTGCTTGCCATGTCAATATATCATTCTGTTCTCATGCTCATATTTCTGCCCTAGCCTTTTGTCTTCCGAAGAAGCCAAACGCAAGCTGGGGGAGCAGCAATTTATTTTTCACTCAGGAACTTTACAGCCTTCAGGACTCACCACTGAGTTCAAAAACTTGAGATTGTGAACACTATCCTCAATTTTAAACACATTCCCTTACCCACCCACCACTATCCCCTTAACCTGCAGTGTCTTTTTTACATGGGTTTGTTCTTAGTCGAGCTAACCTAGTATCTACTATTCATACCCACCTACTCTTTCTTCATCGACATCTCTTCTCTATTACCAGGGAGTGGGGAGACTATAATGCTAGCAGAGAATAATAAAAACAAACATTCAGCTCATGGAGTCTGCTTCACTACTCAATTCGATCATGGATGAACATCCATTTCACTGCCTTTCCCCCACACATCATTGGTTTTTAGAAATTTATCAATATATATTTTAAACATATTGAAATAAATGAACTTCCACAGCCTTCTGGCATAGAAAATTCCAAAGATTCACAACCACCTGAATGAAGAAATTCTTCCTTATGCCAGTCTTTTATAGCTTCTCCCTTTTCAACTCCCAAACAAGAGAAACATATTATCTGCAGCAACCCAATCTATCCCTTTAAATGTTGTGTAGGCTTCAATGACATCACCTCTCATTCTTTGAAACCCGACAGAATATAGGTCCAGCTTCCCAAACTTCTCTTTGTAGGGTAGTCCTACATGCCCTCCCTCAATGGGAATAATATTCTTATTAAGGCAAGAAGATCAAATCTGGACAGTCTACTCCAGGTGTAGTTGAACCAAGCTCCTACACAATTGAGGCAGGAAGGCTGTGGGAAAACAGGGGAGTATCAAGGAAATCCAACAAGGTCAGAGGTCCTTCCAAATTTAATGTCAGGACCTTATTATAAATTTTCTCTACTATTTCCCACCAAACAGCTGGCCAAATTGAAATATTGGTCACAGCGAGGCAGGAAAAAAATGAATGAAAGGAGCATCTAAGGGATCCCCCTGGTCTCTTCCCAAAAAAAGGGAGAGGATGGACAGCACAAGAGATTAGTCCCTAACATATGTGACAGAGGAAGGATTGGGTAGAGGTTTCTTTTAATCATAGCTGGAAGGGAAAGGTGCTGAATAAAGAGATTGGCAAGTGGGAGGAGCAATGATTGTTAGAGGAGAGGCTAACGTTTCCTCTAGAACAGAAAGAATCACTGCTGCTCCTTGGGCGCGCTGAGTGGCATATACTGTCTTCAACTGAC
Organism: Chiloscyllium punctatum; assembly: GCF_047496795.1. Classification (NCBI taxonomy): domain Eukaryota; kingdom Metazoa; phylum Chordata; class Chondrichthyes; order Orectolobiformes; family Hemiscylliidae; genus Chiloscyllium; species Chiloscyllium punctatum. Next base: position 43,927,940 of record NC_092752.1, on the reverse strand, counting down.
AACTCCTGCCAGTCTTTCACAACCAAGTTTTCCAAATCCTTGGTTCCCAACTGGCTCCAACAATGTTTTAGATGAATGAATTGCCTAATTTTTCAAAAATATGATGACTGCAGCTGCAAACATGACAGGCTGAGGATACGTTTCCTACTTTTCAAACTTTTAACAGTCCAATCCTGATCTTCTCAAAAGTAGCATGGTCATTACGCTTTGTATTTCAAACTGACAAGGAGTTTTGCTTTCCACAATCTCTCAATATTAAAATCAACTAAATTGCAACTCCAACTACTTCCAGTTTTTGAACTGATGACAAAACATGCATGGTATCACTCAACAAGCATAAAACAATTTCCATCTTTCTAATTCCACACTGTAATTTAAAGACTTATTTTTCTAATCACAGCAATTCATTTCATTGTAAGAATGGCTAGTCACCAGTGCCATCAATCAAGTGAGATTAGACCAGCCACCACTTGCAAATTTCTATTTGAGTTTTTAAATTCAGTGAGAATTTGGAACGAGAAAGTGCACTTGCATAACAACCATTGCCTGACATTGTTAAAATGTTAATGTATATTCTAACTGAGAAATCCGTGTTTACTTGAAGAATGCATGAGATCGTTAATTTATATTCATTTATACAAAACAGCATCTATTATAATAGGATATGTACTGTTTTTAGTGCAGGTTCATTACACGTCTTAATCCACATGTGACATTGTAACAAACTGAAACTAAGTTCAAGAGTTAATCATCTGAAATGTTAATCCTGCTTTTTGCCCCACAAATGGCACACAACTCATTGAGTATCCCCACCATTTTATGCTAACACTTCAAACGCCCCTTATTTGCAGTTGTGAGATTCATTTTAAATTAATTTGGTATCATTTTTAGCCATTATTAATAATGCCTTTCTGTCGACCAAAGAGGTTTAATTTTGACCTGTCAGTATTCTACTTTGTAATTCTTTACCTATTTGATCAAGGCATATTTGCACAGTGCACTTTACTCCAAACAATTAACTCACCCACACATTTAACCACACGCTATCCATCTGAGGCAAATCTGTGCCAACTTATTCTTTCATGCAAACTGTTTGATGTTATGGAAACCAAAAGTCAGATCAGATTCTAAAAAGAAACATGGGGAGCCAATACATAATCTGTTTGCCTGCACTGGTCTGAGTGCCATTCCTATCACATCATGGGTACAGTGGTGTCGTAGTAACTTAGGTGAAAGTGTCAGTTATAACAGGAGTCTATTTTGTTCCCACATGTTCAGTTTATTCTATGAAAAACTGAATTTATAAAATTCTTTAATTTTTTAATCAAAAAGAATTCTTCTTGATAGGTTGTTTTTTTTTCAGTTTTACTGCAACTACAAACCAATTAATGTCAAAGGTCAGAGGTTGGGGAATTCATCAATCTCCACTGCTGCCCAACTTACTACCTCCACCATTCCTCTCCCCCTGGCCTCCAAACAAATTCGTCACATCAGCATTTAGAAAAAAAATTGCCATATTTTTAGAAAACTGTTGTTTTCAGATATCTGCAGGCTGGAATGATTTGGAAACAATTTATTCATTGATTCATCCTTGCCAATGTTGTGTGTTAAATATGTAAACTGTATAGAACATACAACATTACAGTGCAATACAGGCCATTCGGCCCTCGATGCCGACCTATGAAATCAGGTATGCTGACCAATAAGTTCCAATTGTACAATTACCAAGAGTAACAATAAACCTTAACAAGCTTCCGACATAACTTAGCAATAAAATCTTAAAGGGGGAAAGTGAGGACTGCAGATGCTGAAGATCAAAATCAAGAGTGTGGTGCTGGAAAAGCACAGCCGGTCAGGCGGCATCCGAGGAGCAGGAGAGTCGACATTTAAACATAAAGTCTTCATCAGGAAGATGATCTTCTTCTTCCTGATGAAGAGCTTATGCTCAAAATGTCGACGCTCCTGCACCTCGAAATGCTGCCTGACCGACTTTTCCAGCACCACACTCTCGACAATGAAATCTTAAATGCCAGTTACATTGTCAAAAGTAATATTTCTTACAGTGGTGAAACAATAAAGTACATCATTAGCTTTGGAGTGCTTTAGGATGTCCTGAAGTCAAAATAGGTGCCATAGATATAAACTCATCCTTTTCTTTTATACATTCAATAGATCGCTGTTCACGGGTTGGATAATGCTGCATATTTTAGAATGAGTACGGGTTACAAAAGATTCACAATTACAAATGCTACCCGCTGCATGCCGTGGTAAATCCACCAAGACTCCCACCAATGGTGGGCCTGCTTGGTAGAGCCGATGATCCTCGCACATCGAGTCATAGAGATGTACAGCATGGGAACAGACCCTTCAGTCCAACTCGTCTGTGCCAACTAGATATCCTAAATTTATCTAGTCCCATTTGCCAGCCCTTGGCCCATATCTCTCTAAACACCTCCTATTCATATATCCATCCAGATGTCTTTTAAATGTTATAATAGTACCAGCCTACACCACCTCCTCTGGCAGCTCATTCCATACATGCACCACCCTCTGCGTAAAAAAGTTGCCCTTTTGGTCCCTTTTAAATCTTTTCCCTCTTAATCTAAACCTATGCCCTTGCGTTCTGGGTTCGCCCAACCAAGGTAAAAAACCTTGTCTATTTACCATTCTGCTCAGGATTTTATAAATCTCTATAAGGTCACCTCTTAGCCTCTGATGCTCCAGGGAAAACAGCTCTAGCCTATTCAGCCTCTCCCTATAGCTCAAACCCTGTTAGAATTTTATATGTTTGAATCAAATTCCTTCCTATCCTAATAAACCTGAGTGATACTAGCCCAGTCGAAATGCTCTTTCCTGATAGGACAGTCCTGCCATTCGCAATATTAAACTGCTGCATTCCCTCTACAGGAAACACATCTTTTCTTAGATGGGGAGACCAAAACTGCACCCAATTCTCCAGCTGTGGTCTCACCAAAGCCCTGTAGAACTACAGTAAGGCATCGCTATTTTGAATTCAAATCATCTTGCAATGAAGGCCAATATACTGTTTGCCTCCCTAATTGCTCACAGCATCTGCCCAGCGGCTTTCATTGATTGGACACATCGATCTCTTTGCTATACATTCACAACCCTTAAAATATCACCATTTAAATAATATTATTCCTTCAAGGAAGTGAAGTGTATAACTTCACATTCAGCCACATTATACTGCATCTGCCAAGTGTTTGCCCACACAATCAACTAGCTCACCACCTTGAAGGCTCCTTGTCTTGTCTGCACAACTCTCAATCCCATCTAGTTTTGTGTCATCAGCAAACTTGGAAATATTGTATTTCGTTCCCTTGTTCAGGTCATTTATACATATTGTGAATAGCTACTGCCCAAGCACCCATTCTTGCAGAGTTTCATTAGTCACAGCCTGCAACTCAGAAAAAGACCCATTTATTCCCACTCTGTTAACTAATTCCTGATCTCTACTAATGTCTGATCCTCTATCTCACTTTTCCCATCAACCTCATATGCAAAACTTTATTAAAAGTCTTGTGAAAATCCAAAAATACCACATCCACTCATTGTACTTTATCTCTTCTACTAATTATATCATGAAAAACTCTATTAGATTTGTTAAGCGTGACTGTCCTTCATCAATCTATGTTAGTTTTGCCCAAATCTACTAATGTTTTCCAAATGTTCTGTTATCATGGCTTTTATAATAAGACTCTAGCATTTTCCCCAACTTATGTTCAGCTAACTGGTCTGCACTTATGTTTTTTCACTCTTCCATCTGGAGGAATTGTTCCAGGGTCTAAAGAATTTTGAAAGATGACAATCAATAGTTCCAGGGCCATTTACTTTCATACTCAGGGATGTAGATTATCAGGGCTGATGATTTGTCAACTGTTGATCCCACAATTTCTTCAGCAAAGCTTTCTTCCTCAAACTGATTTCCTGCAAATCCACCCTCTGACTTGACCCTTGGTTCCCCAACGTTACTGCCCTCTTTTGTGAAGAGAGAAACAAAGTATGTTTTCCATTCTTCTACCATTTCTTTGTAGTCTATTATTATTATTTCCCGGATCTTGTTGTCTCCAAGCATTTATAGAAGCTTTTACAATCAGTTTCTATATTCCCTGCAATTGTACTCTCATACTTTATTTTTCCTCTTGCTGAAAGTTGCTGTCCTCTTTTGCTGATTTCAATAATATATATTTCAGAGAAATTAATGAAAATAAAATTCAAGATACTGTCCAAATTCAGAACACTATAATCCAAAATTAAAACTACACATAGGAAGCCTAATATGAAGATACCTAATTGTTCATAACAGTTAGTAAATAGTTTGCATCATTTGGTATTGATAAAAATTTAAGAACATGCCCCTGTACGTCAACTATTTTTGCCTTTAATGCAGAAAAAAAAGCACCCTGAGAAACTTCAAAGATCAAATAAGATATTATATACGGAGACCAACCTAGTGAATGAGGTGACTTAATGAAAGGTTTACCAAGTAGATAAGGCAGCAGAGTGGCAAAGAATTTTCAGGAAAGAATTTTAAAATAAAGAGCCTGGGCAGCTCAAAACACAGACAGTAATGGCAGGGCAAAGATAGGATAAAACATACGAGATCAGAGTCAGAGGAACCAAGTCCAGAGCTGATAGTAATATAGATAAACAGAAGGAGAACTTTATGAGGATGGTGATTTTAATTTGAAAATTTGTAAGTTAATTTAAAGCTTGAAGAGTATGGTTTAGTGAAATATAGATTAAGGACCAAAACGTAGGGGTCTAGGAAATAAAGATATGGTCAGCAACTGAGACTGACACAAGAGCAGTGTCAGGCAATGTTACCGAAAGGCAAATAGATGGTCTTTATAACTTTCACCAGGGGTTTGAAGACTACGTAGGATCAAATCTCATGCAGATGTTGGAAATATCTGGCCTAAACTGAGACAGTGGTTAGAGAGGGAAAAACATCAGTAGTAAGTAGTACAGACTGGGGCCAAAGTAAATTTATTCAGCCTCCCAATATTTATTGTAGGAAAATTACAGTAATTCCAAAATTGGGTCTCAGACAATCAGTTTGACAACATGGAAGCAATGGAAAGAACAAGAGAGGTAGAACTATGTGTCATAGGTATCCAAGGGAAAGGTGATGCATATGCTTGCAGATTATGATAGATAACATATAGATCAGCAAAGATTTATTGCATTAAGAAGCACAAACCTAAGTGAGGAAGATTCATTTATTGTTTATTAGGGAAGTTAAGGGTGGCATTTGATTAAAAGAAAAGGTGTACAATATTGCAAAGAATAGTAGTAAGCCTTAGGATTGTAAGCATTTTACACATCAGCAAAGACTGTCCAAAAAGTTAAAAGAAGGGGAAAGACAATAAGATTAAACTAGTCAGGAATGCAAAAGCACTGGCAATCTATTTTATAAATATTTAGGAAGGACTCTAGCATTAATAAAAAAACACTGTCCCTTAGAGGCAGAAACAGGAAAAATTTTCATGGACGAAATAGATATTAACTATAGAAGAAGATTTTTGTCTTCACAATAAAAGATTGAGTTGGAAAGAGTGTAATTAAGAAGCTAAAAAGATTCATTGAGTGGTTACACCACAGAAAGAGCCCACTGGGCCTACAGTGTATGTGCCAATTCTCTGTCATCTATGGTGGCAGTCCCAATCCACTCTACCTCCATGAAAGTTTATTTTCTCAACAGCCGTTCAATTTCCTCATAAGTCAGAAATCCTCGCCACTTCCACTACCCTCAGGTACAGCGTGTTCCAGGTGATTACTATTTGCTGCAGGGAAAAGTTCTTCCTTGCATTCCCCTGCATCGCTTGCCCAAAATCTTAAATTTGTGTGTCCTATGCATTCTAACATACATAACAGGAACAGCTTTTCGTTGTCTGCTTTGTCATCATCCCATTATCAAATCTTCACCTAACTTCATGTGTTTCAACAAGAACGACCTTGTCGTTAAAATTCCGAATCCCTATCCATTCTGGTAAATCCCCTCCACATATGGTCAAGGATTGTCATGTCCTGCTGATTGCTGGGCCTCTTGCTGAGATATTTGTATCATCGATAGTCACAGGTGAAGTGCCAGAAGACTGGAGGTTGGCAAACGTGGTGCCACTGTTTAAGAAAGGTGGTAAGGACAAGCCAGGGACCTATAGACCTGTGAGCCTGACCTCGGTGGAGGGAATCCTGAGGGATAGGGTGCACATATATTTGGAAAGGCAAGTACTGATTAGGGATAGTCAACATGGCTTTGTGCATAGGAAATCGTGTCTCACAAACTTGATTGAGCTTTTTGAGGAAGTAACAAAGAGGATTGATGATGGCAGAGTAGTAGATGTGATCCATATGGACTTTAGTAAGGCGTTCGACAAGTTTCCCCATGGGAGACTGATTAGATCTCATGAAATACAGGGAGAACTAGCCATTTGGATACAGAACTGGCTCCAAGGTAGAAGACAGAGGGTGGTGGTGGAGGGTTGTTTTTCAGACTGGAACTAGAATCCAGAACTAGAGGGCATAGGTTTAGGGTGAGAGGGGAAAGATATAAAAGAGGCCTAAGAGGCAACGTTTGCACACAGAGGGTGGTACATGTATAGAGCTGCCAGAGGAAGTGGTAGAGGCTGGTACAACTGCAACATTTAAGAGTCATTTGGATGGGTATATGAATAGGAAGGGTTTGGAGGGATATGGGCCGGGTGCTGGCAGGTGGGACTAGATTGGGATATCTGGTCGGCATGGACAGGTTGGACCGAAGGGTCTGTTTCCATGCTGTACATCTCTATGACTCTATGACTCTATAACTGAATGCAACACTCTAATTGTTCCTCAATAAAGCTTTACAAATGTTCAGCATAACCTCCCTGCTTTTGTACTTACGTCTATGAAGTCAAATATAACTTAGGCTTTATTAATTAATCTTTCCATATGTCCTGCCATCTTGAAAGATTTATGAAGATAAAAACCCAAATCAGTCTGTCCCAACACACCCTTTAGGACAATACCCTTAAGTCTGTGTTCTCTTTTTCTTTCACTGTCAGAAAAAAGCTTTGTCTTCCCTATATTAAATTCTATTTGTTTTTGCCCATTCTGCTTGACAATCTATGTTGTATCATAGTCAAATTCATATCGTCTTCACAGTTTATCCACATCTCCAAGTTTGATATCATTGGCAAATTTCAAAGTGTAACTGTCTATTCCAATATCCAAAGGAATTTTTTTATTTAAAAGGTGGTTCTAGCACTAATACTTAGAAAACACTATGGTCTACCGTTCCCTCATCGGATTTACCACATTCACCATTGTATGTCCTTATGCCAAAATGACAAATCTGAGAATTGTTTTTGCCAGCTGTAGAGTAGATTAGATTAGATTAGATTAGATTAGATTACTTACAGTGTGGAAACAGGCCCTTCGGCCCAACAAGTCCACACCGCCCCGCCGAAGCACAACCCACCCATACCCCTACATCTACCCCTTACCTAACACTACGGGCAATTTAGCATGGCCAATTAATCTGACCTGCACATCTTTGGACTGTGGGAGGAAACCGGAGCACCCGGAGGAAACCCACGCAGACACGGGGAGAACGTGCAAACTCCACACAGTCAGTCACCCGAGGCAGGAATTGAACCCGGGTCTCTGGCGCTGTGAGGCAGCAGTGCTAACCACTAGATACAGGACTTCCAGAAGGAATTTATTAATGTGCCATATGTAAAGATGGAATCTGTTACTCTTGTCGGGTGTGTCTCGTTTGCTGAAAAGATTTCAAGACAACTAAGCCTACTCGTTGTAGGTCCACCACACCTTAAAATCATAGATGCTCTACAGCCCGACTACGCACTAACCCTCCAAAAAGCATCATACCCAGACCCACCCTCACACTAACTCCACGATCTCACACTTACCATGGCTAATCCACCAAACCTGCCCATCCCCGGACACGACAGGGCAATTTAGCACAGCCAATCTATCTAACCTGCACATTTTTCCTACAATCAGGCAGCTGGGAGGGCAGCGTCAGGCTTTTCTTGGAAATCACATTCCTGATTGCAGAATTTCTGCTCTGCAGTAGCTCTTGTCCAGTCAGAGATCACTAACTCACAGAAGCCAGAACCATAAAACAGGTTGTAGCTACTGCTAGAAGGTCAACCAGAACTGCAAGAACCAAGGTGTCTGTTGCATGTTGTTTGAGGTAGCAAGGTGTATTTCTGGGATTGGGGTTATGGGTAGAGGAGAACTAGGCATTCCAAAGTTAGCGTTGGGCTTTCAGCAGCCATCCTCCACTCTATGCCCAGTCCTCAATCAAATAAATTTGTGCCGAATGATTTTATCCAGGCTGAAGCTGAGAACATGGAAATCCAAATGGAAACAGATCTTTAATTGGCCCTAAGGTCAGCCCCAACTGGCAACAGGACAGGAAGGTGGAACTTTGCCCTTTGCACCCAGACCCTACTATTTCAGGAGAAGGTAGGAAGGTGATGGAATTCTGGGATGCTACCACCCCAACTAATTAAATTGCTTTCCTGCTGCCAGTCCCAGGATTATAAATTCTGCCTGTAATGTTGCAAGTTATTTGTCAGTATGGAGAGGGAGGAATGGTTAATCGCCAGAAAGCAAAGAAAATGGGGCATTTTCAAGATGACAACTTCATAGAATCCCTATAGTGTGGAAACAGGCCATTCAGCTAACAAGTCCACAACTGACCCTCCAAACAGTAACTCACCCTGACACATTCCCTCTACCCTATACTTACCCCTGACTAATACACCTAACCTACATCTCCCTGAACACTATGGGCAATTTAGTACAGCCAATTCACCTAACCTGCAAATCTTTGGATTGTGGGAGGAAACCGGAGCACCGGAAGAAACCCACACAGACACGGGGAGGATGTGCAAACTCCACACAGACAGTCGCCTAGGGCTGGAATTGAACCTGGATCCCTGGGGCTGTGAGGCAGCAGTGCTAACCACTGAGCCATCATGCCACACAAATTGCAACTTTTGGTTGAAGCAAGGATCACTGCTGGGACCTCAATTTATATTAATGACTTATACAAAGGGACTGACAGTAATATCTTGAAGGTTTACTCACAGTACTATGCTAAGCAAGAATATAAAGAGACTGTGAAAATATGTACAAGACCAAGTAAAAGGAAACCATGATGGCATTTGGAAGACATTGACTGAAAACGTGTGAACTTATTTACTTTTGTACACTTCCTCAAAGCAGCAAAACTTTTAAATGTTGTTGCCCAAGACTTGGGTTCACACACATAAGGAAGTTAGTATGCAGGCACAGCAAGCAAAGAGCAAGGAAATTACATGTTGGCCCTTATGGTGCCCTGGATGAGAGGGTGCACTGTAATGAAAGGCTGAGAAAAATGAATCCTTATTCTCTGGAGTTCAGAAAAATAAGAGGGGATCTTATTGAAACAAACATGATTCTGACGAGGCCAAACAATACAGGTACAGGATTTGTTTCCCCTGGCTGGGGAATCAAGAACATAGAAGCACAGCTTCAGGATAAGGAGTTAAATATTTGAGATTTAACTTAAGAAGAAATGACTTCACTCTGCAGCTTATGATTTACTGGAAATATTTATCCCAGAGGATTGTAGATGCTCCATTACTAAATCTATTTAAAGCTCAAGTACAGTACATTTATTTTGGTCTCTCAGGGACTCTGTGATGACGTGGGAAAATGAAGTTGAAACAGAAGATCAACATTGGTTGCACTCAATGACAGAGCAAAATCAAAGAGTCATATTCTCTATTCCTGCTCTAATCACTTACATTATTGGGAGGGGTTAAGGATTAATCTTAGGGGAGTGCCAACACTAATGAAATGAGTAAACACAATTTCTGAAAATTTGCTAGCCATTTTTGGCCCTATGCAAGTCGACAATAATTTAAAATATAAGAGGGTACCATGCATTCATGGCTGAACCTAAACATCAAGTTCACTTTGTAAAGAAAAACAAATTGCTGAAGAAACTCAGTAGGTCTGGTAGCATCTGTGGAGAGAAAACAAAGTTAACATTTCAAAACAGTGACCCTTCAGAGCTATTAGCAGCTAGGAAAGAAGGGGGTATTTATGCTGATGATGGGGTAGAAACGAGTGCTCAGATAGGTGGAAAGGGAGCACAGAAAGAGATTTTTAAAAAATCAGAAAAATGGGGTAGGAACAAAGGGATTGTTGATAGTAAACCAGGGAGGAAGAAAATATGAACAAGTGATAATCTGAACTGCAGTGAGTGAAAATGGATTGGCCGTGCTGAAAACAACTTATGTCATGGCAGGACCTGGAGTGAGGGGTGTGAAGGTGGATAATAGAAATGGAAAGATGTGTTCATGTTCTAAAATTATTAATCTCAATATGGAGTCTGGAAGGCTGTAATGTCCTCAAGTGGAAAATGGGATTTTGCTCTTCTAGCTTGCATTTAGCCTTGCTGGAGCACTGCAGCAAGCCTTCGACAGAAAGATTAGCATAGAACATGGGGTGTATTAAAGTGGCTAGCAACTGGAAGCTCAGAAACAAAAGCAGAAATTGTTGGGAAAACTCAGCAGGGTCAGACAGCATCTGTGAGAGAAAGCAGACTTAACATTTCGAGACCACTGAGCTTTTTTCGGAACTGACTGTAGCTAGGAAAAAGTTGGTATATATGTTGAAGATGAGGTGGCGAGAGTGGAAAGAATAAACAATGGGTGGACATGAAGCCCAGAGAGAGAGAACAGCAATTGAATAGACAAAGGAATCAATAGCTGATAATGGGAAGCCAATTGCTAACTGGAAGCTCTGGGTCAGTTTTGTGGACATATTCCTACAAGTGGTCACCCAGCCTGCATTTTATTTCCCCAATGGAGATCGCCATGTGAGTCTTCAACTGACTTGTGATCATCTTCTAAATTCCAGGGTGTATGGGCCCTTTATACGCTCTCTCCCTCTCCCCTCAGAAGACCACCATCTCATCTGAGAAATGAATCAATTGCAACTCCTTTCAGCAAGCACAGTCCAAAATCATATACAGCACACCAGATGAAGTCACACAAAAACAACAATATGTAGATATGTACTTGCAAAGCCAAGGCATATAAGGCTATGGGCCAAGTGCTGGAAATGGAAGTAGAAGACCCAGGTGTTGTTTTTGACTAGCACTGACTTTATGGGCCAAAGGGCCTTCTCCTGTGCTATAAGTCTCTATGCCACATTTGGCAGATGCTGTATAATGTCGATAAATGTGAGGTTACCCACTTTGGTAGCAAAATTAGGAAGGCAAAAAATTACTGGAACGACAATTGAAGCTGCCCTTTTCACAAGACCTGGTGCCCTTATACATTATTACTGAAAATCAGCATGCAAGTACAGCAGGCAGTGAAGAAGGAAACGCTATCTTGGCCTTCCTAGCAAGAGCATTCAAATACAGGAGCAGGGATGTCATGCTGCAATTCTACAGGGCCTTGCTAAGACTGCACCTAGAGCATTGTATATAGATTTGATCTTCTTATCTGAATGAAGTTTTGGCTATGGACAGATTAAGCTTTACCCAAACTGATGAATGAAGAGAGACTGGATTAGTTTGGATGATATTCACTGGAGTTGAGAAGAATGAAGGGAGTGATCTCATGGAAAGCTGTAGAATTCGAACATAACTCAACCAGATAAATGCAGCAAGGATGTTCATGATAACTGTAAAGTCCAGAACCAGGGTTCATAGGCTGATGATATTGGTTGGGCTATTTAAGACTGAGAGAATGAGAAATTTCTTCACCCAGAGAGGAGTGAGTCTGTGGAATTGTTTACAACGGAAAGTGGTTTAGGCCAAACCACTGAATGTTTTCAAGAATGAGTTTAATATATCTCATAGGGCTAAAGGGATCACAGAGCGTTCACAGAAAGCAGGAACAGAATGCTAAATTGAATGGTCAGCCATGATCATATTGATTGGTGGAGCAGGTTCAAGGACCTAATGCTTTAAAAGCTGACAATGAGATCAAATGGCTTACTCCTCCTTTTACTTTCTGTTTTTTTGAGATAGATTTAAAGCAGAGTGGTAGATCTCAACATTGCAGTAAGAGGTCCTTTCTCCTAAAATTGAATAAATGCCTTTTCATGGTCACGTTTCTAGTAAATTGCATACATTTTAAAATAACAGATGATCAAATTACTAAGAGTGTTGAAACAGTGTGTTGTATGTATGAAACTTAACACTTACAAAATAATGAACTCTCTGGATTCAGTATAGAATTACGTGGACCCTCCATTATTAATTGGTTAAACACATGGAGCAAGACCTAGACTTGATTCATTTTTACATGAAGTAGCACGTTATCTCATCAGTACTTAATCATTATCAAAGCACATAATATGAAGCATAATCTAATGAAATGAATGTCCTAAGATGTTGAAGGATTGTTTCACGTGTAAATGTTAGAGATGTATTCTGATAACAGTATACTTCCCAATATGTACTTGAGAGTTGTGTGTAACACAAGAGGAATCAACAAGATAATAAATGTTTATCCAAAAGGAGCAACACAACATAGTTCAGAGAAGCAAGTAGGCATATTTCATCCTTCCTAAATATCTTTCTCTCCAAGAAATTTAGCTGTGACATGATTCCAGGAAGCTGAACAGCAGTATCCATCAGTCTGCAATGAGTTATCGGTCTGCAGTTAAGACACAAATTACGTTGAGCTGCATTCACCAATTCCACAGAATTCAACAGATATTGTTGCACTGAAATAATACTAACTAGTTGTTTTGGTGCTTACCCTGCCTTTGAAGAATAATGCTAATCCCTTGTGCCTGTCCTTTTCTCCTATTTTTCCTAAACAACTATCTAATCTAATATTTTAACAGCTCACAATGAGTTCAACATCCTTCTTTCCAAGAATGCTGGATTTTTATAGCCTACATGTGTATTTACTGTAAACTTTCATGGTTTCATCAGAATTGTTTCATCAGAAGGCTGAGACACAATTAACACACACACAGCCTGGCTATGCTCCAGCAATTGACAGACATGGTGCAGATTTTCAGAAATTACAAAGTAATTTCCCTCACAGCTGTAGGCTCCAACAACAGCTAGCACTATGCTCTTTCGAGACATGTCTGTCACGCACTGGCACCCAATACCAAAAGAAGACAAGTTTTGTGTAATCATAGTCTATGCTACTTAGAAATCTGGCACGTTCTAGTTAAACAGAGAACTGGCTAAGTTAATTTGTCAACCAGCTTCTGGGTGCAGAGCTGTCCATTTTGAGCACAATGGGCAATCTAAGCATAAATTGCATCAATTCTGTGAACTGCCTTTTTTCTCAGGACTCTGTTAAGCTTATTACATAATACCAATCTTAATAGCTCTGTGTACCAGTGCAATCAGGCAATGTTTAAAATTGAGAGTGTGGTGCTGGAAAAGCACAGCAGGTCATCACAAATGATGAAGGGCTTTTGCCCAAAACATTGATTTTCCTGCTCCTCAGATGATGCCTGACTTGCTAAACTTTTCCAGCACCACACTCTCAACTCTAATTTCCAGCATCTACAGTCCTCACTTTCGTCAATGTTTTAAAATGCCTACTATAAAGGAAGCCTGTTGTTATACTTGCTCACAAAAGAACCAGCTTAATTTTTAAACCCTCCTTTAAGTTCCGCAATTAACAAAAACTCCCAGTCGTGATCAATTTATCCTGAGAATGTGGCCAGTTTTGTGGGCAACACTTGCTCTCTGCACAGTTTTTTTTAAAACAGTGTAAAGGATCATGAAACTCAACTTGTGCCCATTGTAATTAATGCTGAAAGTTCCTTACCCATATTTAGTTTACACTGATTTGGTGTGACATGACCTGAACACACTGAAGACCAAAAGATCACTAGGAGGTATTGTTTATCCTACTGGCATCGGGTAATTGCAAACATGAAAGAAAATTAAAGTTAAACAAGGAAGTATTTACAGTACCTACGTGAACTGAAGCTTATAATTTACTTTTGGTTCAGAAATCCTTTGCTTGTTCACTACTTCTTCCCACAGGGGCCTCCTTCCCCCAAAGACACTCTCTTATCCAAACAGGGCCTGTTTGACTAATCAAGCTGTACCCCCTCAACACCCTGCATATTGGTGAATGTCCTCACATAACTGCTCTAACTCCCATCTTGGAACCCTCTTCCAGCTTAGTCATCAGCTGCTGGGAATTCTGTAATATCCTTTTCTGCTTCCATCTTAACATCCTGGCAGCTACACAAGGCATAGAGTGACTATTTGCTAAGCGGTTGTATGATTACCAAGTTCGCTTACACCTTGGTGGCTAGAATGTTCACGTTCACATTTATGGAATGTGTTTTTTTGCTACGTCTGATCTGGACAGATGGGAAGGGGTGGGTGGAATTGAAACTGAGAAAGTCCAGTGGTCCATTAGGTCTCTGTTGTTTCAAACTTGGCTAACTGAGGGTCGTGTTGTTATTAATGAAGCAGGAGGCTGCAAGAACACAGCAAGCCAGGCAGCACCTTCCAGTATCCTGATTGTCTACATTGGATTCTAGCATCTGCAGTTTTTTTGTCTCTAACTGAGTTTGTACCAGAGCTAAGTCTCTTCAAAGGATGCACCTCCTGATGATGCCTGGCTTGTTGTCTTTTTCCAGCCTCCTGCTTGTCTACCTTGGATTCCAGCATCTGCAGGTTTTTTTTTGTCTCTAATGTTGTCATTCATCAGTCCAAATTCGGCACTAATCAGAATGTCACTTAACATCTTAGAAATAGCCCACCTCCATACGAACAGTTCAGAGCTTGTACATGAGTGAATCCCCACTTTTCTTCAGTTAGGCTTGAGACTCTGACTGTCATAAGTAAAACCATTGTTTTCTGTCCTTGGGCATGTGATAGAATTGCTCCTGGACCAAGAAAACTGACACTCATTTTCAGTCATAGCGTCATAGAGTCCTACAGAATAGAAACAGGCTCTTTGACCCAAACTGGCCCATGTCGAGCAAAATGTCCATCCATTGTAACCCTATTTCCCTGCACTTGGGCCATATCCTTCTAATCCTTTCCTATCCACGTAGTTGTCCAAATGCCTTTTAAATGTTGTTAATGTACCTACCTCAACCACTTCCATTGGCAGCTCAATCCATATGTGTACCATCCTCAGCTTCTATTTTATTCTTTCCCCCTCACCTTAAACTGATGACCTCTAGTCCTCGATTCCCCAACCCTGGGAAAACGACTGTGTGCATTCAACCTATTCGTGCCTCTCACGATTTTATTCACATGTATGAGATCCCCCCTCACTCTCTTACACTCTAAAGAATAAAGTCCTAGCTTGTCCAATTTGTCCCTATAACTCAGACAATTGAGACCTGGCAACATCCTTGCAAATTTCTTCTGCACTCTTTCCAATTTAATAACATTGTTCCTACAACATGGTGACCAAAACTGAACACAATACTCCTAGTGCGGCCTCACCAACGTCATGTACAACTGCAACATAACTTCCTAACTTCTATACTCAGTGCCCTGACTGATCAAGGCCAGTGTGCCAAAAGTCTTCTTCATTGCTCGGAGTACCTGTGCACCTGAACTCCAAGGTCACTCTGTTCCACAACATTCCTTCAGACATGATCATTCATCATGAAACTCCTGCCTTGATTTAACTTTCAAAACTGCAAGACATCTCACCTATCTATATTAAACTCCATTTGTCATTTCTCAGCCACTTCCCCAGCTGATCAAGTTCTTGATACTATTTCAGATAACTTTCCCCACTGTCCACAATACCACCTATTTCAGTGTCATCAGCAAACAAACCTTGTACATTCTCATTCAAATCATTGATATAGATAACATATAGTAATGAGCCCAGTAATGAAACCTGAGGCATTCCACTAGTCACAGGCCTCCAGTTCAACAAGCATCCTTCCACTATTACCCTCTGCTTTCAACTATCAAGCCAAATGTGTATCCAATTTGCCAGCTCCCCCTGGATTCCATGCAATCTAACCTTCCAGAGCAGCCTATCATGTGGAAACTGGTCAAAGGCCTTACTGAAATCCATATAGACTACATACACCACCATGCCCTCATCAATTTTCCTGGTCATTTCATCAAAGAACTCTAACCAATTTGTGAGGCATGATCTCCCACACACAAAGCCATGCTGACTGCTCCTCATCAAACCAAATGCATGCACATCTTATCTCTCAGAATCTTCTCAAGTAATTTGCCCACCACAGATGTTAGGCTTCCTGAGTTCCCAGGTTTTTCTTTGCAGTTCTTCTTGAATAAGGGCACAACATTCACGACACCCAGTCTTCCAGGACCTCACCCATGTTTAACATGATGCAAAAATTTCAGCCGGGGCCCCTGCAATTTCTTCTCTAGCCTCTTGCAGTGTTCTTGGATATACAGGGGAACCTCAATTATCCGAACGAGATGGGCGGGCACTATAATCGATTATCCGATTAATCGATTAAATGCCTTTCCTCTGGGACTCAGTTTTTAAAGTCTGCTCCCTGTTCAGGAGACTTGCAGCAGCACACAGCGTGTGAGACTCTGCCCCCAACACCGCCCCGGACCCCGTCCAATGCCGCACCCCCTCCCGCCCTTGTCCAACCCCACCCCCCACCCCACCAACTCCGTCCCCCAACCCCCAACTCCACCCAACACCATCCCCCAACCTCATCCAATACTGCCCCCACCGTACACCTCCACCCCAACCCCATCGAATACCACCCCCTGCCCCAACCCCATCCAACACTGACCTCGCTCCCAACCCTGTCCAACACTGCCTCCCGCCCAACACCGCCTTCCCACCCCTCCCATCCGCCCCCCCCACCACCACATCTCTGGGGCAGCCGGACTGTACACCAACAACAAGACTGCGACTGCTGCTGCTGCAGTTGCCTTTGTGAGGTAAGTCTCCAAATAACACACACACACACACATATTTTTCCACAGTTGTCCCGTACAGAACAATGTTGGTCAGATTATCTGGGGAAGGAGTGGAACCTCCCTCTGTAGAACTCCAGGGAAAGTGCAGGGAGAGAGAGAGAGGACAGGAGGTCAGTCATTTGGAGACAGTGCCTGTTAAATCACTGTAAACAAAAGAAGCAATCGCTGTCAGAAACAAGTCTTTGATATGATGTTTCTTTCGGGACCTCAAGCTCTCCTTCAGATAATCCAATTTTCAGACAATTGGATATTCGGATAATCGAGGTCCCTCTGTATCTGGTTGGGGCCAGGAGATTTATCTACCTTCATACTTTCTAATACATCTCCTCTATTGTGATAAAGATTGTCCCCAAGATATCACCACTAACTTCCCCAAGTTCCCAAGTTTTCATGTCTTTCTCCATGATAAACACAGAGGAGAAATATTCATCAATGGCCTTGCCCATCTCTGGGGGTTCTACACATACACATCCAATTTGGTCCTTGAGGGGTCCTATTCTCTCTCTAGATATTCTTTTTCCTTTAATATACTTAAAGAACCTCTTTGGATGCCCCTAGTCTTCTCAGCCATGGCTATCTCATGCCCCCTTTTTGCCCCCCAGATTTCCTTCTTCAGTAAACTCCTGTCTCCCTGTATACCTCCAGGGATTCCCTAGATCTTTACCTGAACCACACCGCCCTCTTTCTTTCTCGTCAAAGCCTCAGTCTCTCTTGTCATTCAGGGTTCCCAATGCCTGCCAACTGTGCCTTTCACCCTCACAGGAACAAATAGACCTTGAACTCTAACTACCTCACCATTAAAGGCCTTCCACTTGCCAGATGTTTCTTTGCCTGAAAACAAACTACTCCAATCAACCCGTGCAAACTCCTGACTAATTCCATCAAAATATGCTTTGCCCTAATTTAAAACTTGAACCTGTGGGCCAGTTTTGTCCCTCTCCATAACAAATTTAAAATGAATAAAATTTGGTCACTGTTCCCAAAGCGCACTGTCACCTATCTTTCCCTATTTCCCAACAGCAGGTTAACTTTTGCCCCCTTCCCAAGTAGGACCCTCTATATATTGCTTAAGGAAACTTTCCTAAGTGCACTTAACAAATTTCACCCCATCTAAGCCCTTAAAACTTCAGCAGTACCAGTCTATGTTCGGAACAAGTCTCCCTGCATTTTTGTTCCTCACATTGCTGTTGACTATTTAGGGGCCTATAGTACAACCCCAACAACATGATCATGCCCTTCTTATTTGTTAGCTCCACCCACAAAGCCTCACTGGATGATCCTTCAGTTATTTCATCGCTGATTACTGCTGTGAGTTTTGTCTTAATCAAAAATGCAACTCCCCCTCCTCTTCTTCCACAACCTGTCTTTCCTTCAGCACCCGGACCCTCGCACGTTAAGCTGTCAGTTTTGTCCCCCCCTTAGCCATGAATTTGTAATGACTATAATATCCCAGTCCCGCATACCTATCCATGCCCTGAGTTTATCGGCCTTACCTATCAGTCCTCTTACATTGCAATATAAAAGGGAGTCGGGAATCTGGGAGCAAAGGACAGGTGAGGAGATGAGCTTCTGCTTGAGTGTGCAAAAGGAGTCTTCACATTCTCTGGTACAATTCCTTCTGATGCTCCATGAAGTATCATGTCTTGTCCATCCTTTCCCAACTGTTCCTTCAGCATTCCCCAAATTCCTCAGAAAAATCATCGAATGCACCAGCCAACTTGCACAAATCTTTTATAGTAACCTATTAGGCCAAGGAACCCATGCTGTTTTGTTCCCATCTTCGGCTGGGACTACTCCTCTACCACTTGGACTTTCTCGCCAGCTATAATGCCTTCTTTGGCGATGAAGTGCCCAAGTTAGCTACTTTTTGTCCAGAAAGTTTGGTACATCTCTGGTTTGAGTTTCAACTTAAACTGTGACAAGGGGATTACGACAGTGTCTGGTCTTGCCAGCCTCTCCTCAAATGTTCAGCTGTAAATGAGTTTGGTGTCCAATACATAAAAAGTCAAAACTGGAAATTACGATTGGCAAACGTTTTATCCATCACACATCTGAAAGTGTTTACAGAGTCTTAATGACATTCTAATACACTCAAAGTCCCCCAAAGCCTGTTCAGAAAGCTGTCTTTTCAACGTTTGGTCAGCGATGTGTAACTGGTTTATAAAGGTGGGTCAAATAAAATCTGCAGAAATGTTTTACATTTTTGAGAACCTGTAATGTTTCCTCAATCCAAGACAGAGATCCTGATGAGTCTTTGCATTGACAGCCCAACATTTGATATAAATCCCCTCAGTTTTCCATGCTTTTTTCTTCACAAGGACTCTGAGGTAGGCATAGGAAATTAGTGACGCTCTTACAATACCTCAAACCAAAGACTGCTGCAAATAGTCCCGAGCTTCCTCATACTGATGAGGTGGGATTGGTAGTAAGGAATCTTTACTGAATATTCATCTTTAACCACAATTTTTCAGGTCAGAATACCCAATGTCATCATCATTTTTACCAAAAACTGATGCGTACTTGGTGACAATAAAAATGCGTTGTCTCCTCAGGCCTCCTCCAATCACCAATGTTCACCTTTGACTGGCCAAGGTTCCTTCAGTCAGTCCACTGTTCACAACAGTGGTAGGTTTAAGGACACCCATGGGCATTCTTGATCAGAGGCTAATGTCTTTGTGGCTGAAATTAATGATTTGCTTGTGTACCCTACCTTTTTCTCCCATATATGGACCTCTGCTACATGTGACACATGACAGTATTGCAAAATCTGACATCGATCAGTCGAAAAGGGCTGGCATAACCCTGAATAACAGAAATGGTCTAGATAGACAAGTAACAAGACAGCCCAATTTCCTGCTACATGAACAGTTTAGGGTCCCATATAGGCTGATCTACTTTAAGTGTGTGGAACAAGGTCAAAGGTTCCCATCTATCAACCTTGTACTGTGCTGTTTGTAGCAGTCACAATGAATGATTTGAAAAGGACCCGGGTATTGCTTACCATGTTCAACCCCAATGCCATTGTTCCAATAAATGTATACCTGAGTTTTGGTTGCTAAAACCCAACTGGGTTTGAACTTATTGTTTTGTCAATGTCAACCCAATGAGAGGATCTGATGTTAGCAATATAAAAATGTGGACATTTTGAAAATTGGAGAGAGAGCAACTGCCATTGAGAGACACTCAATAAGTGAGGAAACACTCTCTATCAAAGATACCTTTTCATATGAAATAAACTCACAGTAAAAAGAAAGAAGATGACCCAGGGAATTCAGCAGCCGGGAGAGTGAAGTTAAAGAAGATGACAGAGACTGTGTGGTTTTGAAATTAAGTTGATGTAATTTTAATTAGTGTCTTATTGAAACAATATATTGTTATAGAGTTGGAGGCAGGTAATAAGCAGTTAAGAGAAAGGGGGGGCTTAGAGTTGTGAATAGTTATTGTTTAGTGTTCACTTCTATAGTTAAAAAACCTAAATTGATGATGTTACAAATTACACAACACCAGGTTATAGTCCAAAGGGTTTAATTGGAAACACTAGCTTTTGGAGCGCTGCTCCTTCATCAGGTGGTTCAATTAAACCTGTTGGACTATAACCTGGTGTTGTGTGATTTGTAACTTTGTACACCCCAGTCCAACATCTCCAAATCATAAATTGATGATGTTTTCTTTAAATAGTAGAATTTGGGACTTCTCGGTCCCTCATATTTTAACAGTTTATGAGGTGAGGTGAGCTTTTCTGGGTGGTTGGTTTAAGTAACAAAGGGCTATTACCTGCGTCCAACTCTATAACAATATGTATCCTGGGGCATAATTTAAACCATTCGGTTAAATTTGAATTGCTGTCAAAACAGCAACCAAAACTCAGGTATCCATTTCACAGACAAAAGTAACATATTTTCAATTTTCCAGTACACTCTGGGACTGCCATCTATTCATATACACAGGCGTTTGTAAGCTTTCAGTTCAGAACAGTTTTCACTCTCTCTTAAAGTTGCAATATCTGCCTTCGATTTCATAACACCATGGATGTTTTCAATTTCCTCATTTCCACTAAAGTATCAATCTTGTCACAAGCTGCCAGAAATCACAGGCTATGAAAAATGTTATTAAGCACAGATACAGAGAGTTTGGTGTGGCCATGATAAGGAAATTCTGACCCCTGCAAAGCAGGCATAGATAAGGTAAAAGACATCAATTAGCTCACACCCCTCAGCAAGATATTCATAGAAAAACTGCTGAATAACAGTTGTCATCTCCACTCTTGTGTCATTGGGCACAACACTTCTACATTGTCAAATTTCACACTCACTGTCAGGCAAATCCCTATCACACTACACAAGTTTGAACCTTTTCGTAAAGGAACCTTGCCTCCACTAACTGATTCTCGGTGGGAAACCCAACTGGTTTAACATCTATGGAGAAGGGAAGACCAATACTCTGGAAGGAGTCTTTGCCGGTTATGGCAATGATGGCATGTTTTAAAGTGATGCCACATTTTAAAGAGTAATAATTGAAATGTATTACTGTAAAGCCTCCTCAACTCTATCTGGACATTATCAAACCTCATGGCGTCTGCTAGTGGTCCTTCAGTGTCCTGGGCCTGATTGATTTCAAGGAGCAAGCCAGGAGGGTAATGTGCTCATACAACTTGACCACCTCCAGGGATACAGAAACAGGGTCCTCCCCTTCAGCAAGCCTAAAGCTCTGCTATAGCTGTGTCATGGTTACTGCTGTCGTCTAAAACCCTTGCATTTCCTGCAGATTTCTTGAAATATCTGTACCTCTTCCTAGTATTTCACAACAGGTTTTCCAGCACAGATGTTATGGTCTTACAATCATCTTACATGTTCCACGTTCCAACAGAAAAAGTCTCACATCTAGGCTCCTAGACACTCTGATCATCTATACATCCTCGGTCCAGTCTTCAATCACTGAATCGTCAATGTTTCTGACCTTGTCCTGAATCTACCATATTCCTTCTCATTGGCAAGAGAATATTCAACCAGGAGTATTGTTTTCTTCCTCCTTCCACAATTCCTCCATCATCTTCTCCATCTCAGCCAGGTATCTTTCAAATTCATCTGGCATGACTTGATATCTGTGCTGTAGAAACCTGCTGATTATAGCAATAATGTAACATGAGATTTGAATGAAATAGATGAAAGATCACAAGGCAGGGATCCTTTATTCCACTGGCATTGGATCATTAGAATCATGAAAGCAAGTTAAGGTTAATCAAAGAAGTATTCACATGGAATGAAGCCTCTGTTTTACATCAGGTTCAGATATCTGTTTGCTCCTTCTTCCCTTGAGGCCAGCTTCCCAAAAATCCCTTTTTTTCCAGGACAGGTCCATTTGACCATTTCAGCTGCCCTCTCTCAGTATCTCTACCTGCTTCTGGAGGTTCTATTGTGTTGGAATGAGCTACACTGAAAAAAGCAGTGCAACTGAACAGAAATCCTAATCTTTGACCTTTATCAAATTTTGTTATTAAAACTGGAAAATATCATACTGGATAATAAAAGAAAAAGTATATAACTCTGTCCTCCTGATCAGCATTTTTTTCCCTTCCTCTCCTATTGTTATTCTTTCCTGTCTTTATTGGCATGAAATGTGGAGTTAGCCCTGCTTGTTATTTGATGGGATACATTTGAATTTTGAGAAACTGAATCTACAAAAATGAGTTTAGAGGCCCATAAACATATTGACAATTAAGCATTACAGAATTCTGAAAGAGAGGCATTGAATGATACGAGAAAATGTGCTTCTGAAATATTTGAGTATGATCCCTGTATTAAGACCTACATTGTGGTGTTCCTTGTTATTTTAACAAATTGTAATTACTATACCAAGGATTCTAGTCCTCAGTCAAATGGACATGAAGTAGTAACTCTGTGACACAGATTTTCAACACTTCACTATCCTGGGAGCTTCACTATCCTGGTGAAAACAACAGAGGTGGCTGGAAATCATACCCAGCACTTCCTGTTTTTACAGGGATGGGAACGCAGACAAATCGGGATTCCTGAAAGCATGACTAATAAAGGCAGCTGGTCACTTAAACTGTCAGCTGCCTCTACTTTTGCATCCGATGGGAAAGTGTCTGAAACTCTATGAGTGTAGATAAGACCCAATAAGAGCAAGTATGTACCTTGTGAACTCATCCAGATAACTGAGGTACCCTGGAGAAATAAATTAACTCTTTGGATTTGCTCCTGACACACATTTCAAAGAAATCAGCTACCCTATGTTGCCAGTAAGGCACTCTTTGGAAGAGGTAAGGTATCTTTTGGGATTGTTAAAAGTAGACATGCTTGTATATTAGAAGTAGATAAACCCATTCGGACTTTCAAAGCACTTTCAAGGACCAGCCAAGTCAAAGAACCAGCCAAGATTATAAAAGGTATTTAAAACTTGTTTCAGTATGTGAGCAAAGTTTAAAAATACTTTCTATTCACTCTGTTGACACACACTTGAAAATTTCTATTACTAAGCACTTCAGACAGCTTGCAGTAAAATCCATTTTTACCATGAGATGAATTCAATTTCACAGATTTATTGACAGTTAAAAATGGTTGTAGACTCTTTGATGTCAAACTATGAATTTCAATGCTTGTTGCACTACAATTAAATATTTGCTCTCTAAAGATATATTGAGGTGAAGGAGTTTGAAGGTAATAACCATGTTTTATGAATTAGTGTTTTTCGCAGTACAATGTGGTCTGTAATAAACTCACTTTATTTAATAGAACATTTTTCTAATGTTTGCATAGGTCCTGAGTTCTGTCCATGGTAGCTACTAGATGAGTTTGCATGATAGCGGATTTGAAGTTGTTGTTATGTGGTCTATTATGTTCCAAATATTGACTGGGAATACGATAGTTCAAGTACTTTAGATGCGTCAGTTTTTGTCCAATGTTTGCAGGAGGGTTTCCTCACACACTATGTCGAAAGGCCAACAAGAGTCGAGGCCACATTAGGTTTGGTACTGGGTAATGAATCCGGCCAGGTGTTAGACTTGAAGGTAGGTGAGCACTTTGGTGATAGTGATCACAGTTCGGTTATGTTTACTTTAGTGATAGAAAGGGTTAGGTATATATCACAGGGCAACAGTTATTGCTGGGGGAAAGGCAATTATGATGAGATTAGGCAGAATTTAAGGATGCATAGGATGGGGAAAGAAATTGCAGGGGATGGGCACAACTGAAATGTTGAGCTTATCCAAGGAACAGCTACTGTAGATCCTTGGTAAGTATGTACCTATCAGGCAGAGAGGAGGTTTTCAAGCACGGGAGCTGTGGTTTACTAAGGAAGTTGAATCTCTTGTCAAGAGGAAGACGACAGCTTATGTAAGGATGAGATGTGATGACTCAGTTAGGACACTTACAAGTTAGCCAGGAAAGACCTAAAGAGAGAGCTAAGAAGAGCCAGGCGAGGACATGAGAAGTCATTGACGGATAGGATCAAGGAAAACCCTAAGGCTTTTTATACGTATATCAGGATTAAAAGAATGACTACAGTAAGATTAGGGCCAATCAAGGATTGGAGTGGGAGGTTGTGCGCAGTGTCAGGAGTTAGGGGAAGCACTAAAATGAATACTTTTCTTAATATTCACGCTAGAAAAAGAAAATCTCATCGAGAAGAATACTGAGAAACAGGCTACTAGACTAGATGGAATTGAGGTTTTCAAGGAGGGGGTGTTAGCAATTCTGGAAAGTGTAAAAACAGATAAGTCCCCTGGGCCAGATGTGATTTATCCTAGGGTTTTCTGGGAAGCCAGGGAGAAGATTGCGGAACCTTTGGCTTTACTCTTTATGTCGTCATTGTCTATAGGAATAGTGCCAGAAGTTTGAAGGATAGCAAATGTTGTTCCCTTGTTCAAGCAGGGGAGTGGAGACAACCCTGGTAATTAGTTTGGCTGTGGGTAAAGTGTTGGAAAGAATTATAAGAGATAGGATGTATAATCATCTAGAAAGGAATAAGTGGATTAGGGATAGTCAAAACTGTTTTGTGAAGGGTACGTCGTGCCTCACAAACTTTGAGTTCTTTGAGAAGGTGACCAAACAGGTAGATGAGGGTAAAGCGGTTGATGTGGTGTATATGGATTTCAGTAAGGCATTTGATAAGGTTCCCCATGGCTATTGCACAAAATACAGAGGTATAGAATTGAGAGTGATTTAGCAGTTGGATCAGAAAGAAGACAGAGGATGGTGGTTGATTGGAAATATTCATCCTGGAGTTTGGTACTGCAAGGATCTGTTTTGGGGCCACTGCTGTTTGTCATTTTTATAAATGACATGGATGAGGGCATAGAAGGATGGGTTAGTAAATTTGCAGATGACATTAATGTCAGTAGAGTTGTTGATAGTGATGAAGGATGTTTCAGTTTACAAAGAAACATGACTAAGCTGCAGAGCTGGGCTGAGAGGTGGTAAATGGAGTTTAATGTGGAAAAGTGTGACATGATTCACTTTGAAGGAGTAACAGGAATGCAGAGTACTGCACTAGTGGTAAGATTCTTGGTAGTGCGGATGAGCAGAGAGATCTCGGCGCCCATGTACATGGATCCCTGAAAGTTGCCACCCAGTTTGATAGGGTTGTTAAGAAAGCATATGGTGTGTTAGCTTTTATTGTCGAGGGATTGGTTTCGGAACTATGAGCTCATGCTGCAGCTGTACAAAACTCTGGTGTGGCAGCACTTGGAGTATTATGTATAGTTCTGGTCACCGCATTATAGGAAGGATGTGGAAGCTTTGGAAAGGGTTCAGAGGAGATTTACTAGAATGTTGTCTGGTATAGAGGGAAGGTCTTACGAGGAAGGGCTGAGGGACTTGAAGCCGTTTTCATTCGAGAGAAGAAGGTTGAGGGGAGACTTAACTGAGACATATAATATAATCAGAGGGTTAGATAGAATGGACAGTGAGAGCCTTTATCCTCAGATAATAATGGCTGGATGAGGGGGCATAGCTCGAAATTGAGGGGAAGGTGGAAGTTAAGACCAAGTAGAGCAGAAAGAAAGGACAGGCAGAGACAGGGAAATGAACACAATGGTACTAATGGGATGAAGTATGTTTATTTCAATGTGAGTAGTGTTATATGTAAGGCAGATGATCACAACGCCTGAATGAGTACATGGGACTATGATGTTGCAGCCGTTACAGAGACTTGGTTGAGAGAAGGACAGGACTCATTGCTCAACGTTTCAGGGTTTAGTTGTTTTAGATGAGATAGAGAGGAAGGTGAAGGAGTTGCATTACTAATTTGGGAGAATGTCACATTTGCACTCAGAGGACCTGCTGGAGAGCTCATTCACTGAGGCAACATGGTTAGAGCTCAAAAATAAGATGGGTGCAATCACTCTGATGGGAGTATACTGTCGGCCCGTCCAGCAGTTACTGACACATTGAGGAACAAATATATAGGCAAATTATGGAAAGGTACAATAAAACAAGTTATCACAGTGAGTGGCATTAACTTCTCCAATATAGACTGGGACTCTCTTAGAGCAAGACACTTAGATGAGGTGGAATTTGTTAAGTGAATCCAAGAGGGTTTCTTGAAACAGAATGTGGATAGTCCAACTAGAGGAGAGGCCATACTGGACCCGATATTGGCTAATGAACCTAGAGATGGTACTGACTTTTCAATGGGAGAGCATCTTGGAAACAGTGATCACAACTCTAAGCATTAAGATAGCTATGAATAAGGATTAGTCAAAGCCTTGCGGAAAGGTACTAAATTGGGGGATGGCAAATTGTGACAGTATTAAGCAGGAGCTTGGGAGAGTTAATTGGGTGGAGCTGTTATCAGGCAAGTCCACATTTGACATGTGGGAATTGTTTAAAGACCTCCTGGGAGGAGTTCAAGACCGGCATGCTCCATTAAGGAGGAAGGACAAGGATAGCAAGGTAAGGGACCCTTAGATAAGAAGGGACGTTGGGAATTTACCCAAAAGGAAATAAGATGCACATGTAAGATTTAGGAAGCTAAAATTGCACCTGAGAGGAATATAAGGAAAGCAGGAAAGCACTCAAACAGGGAATTAAAAGAGCAAGAAGGGGCCATGAAATTACCTTGGCAAGTAAGTTTAAAGACATGCTGGATACACATTAAAAACAAGAGGATAACTAGAGAAAAAGCAGGACCATGCAAGGACAAAAGGAGAGAACTTGTGCTTGGTGGCTAAGGATGTGGGCAAGATTCTTAGTGAGTACTCCCCATTGGTATTCGAGAAGTGTATGGAGGATCGTGAGATTTGTGTGGAGCATGCTAATATTCCAGGGTATTTTGAGATGAAGTTAAGAAGTGGTGTTGGATCTCTTGAAAAGCATTAAGGCCCGATGGTGTCTACCCCAAGTTATTGAGAAAGGCAAGACGGGGATTTCTGGGGCCTTGACAAAGATTTTTGTATCCTCACTAGCCACTGGTGAGGTCCCAGAGGATTAGCAAGGAGCTAATAGGTTCCACCGTTCAAGAAGTGAATAGTAATCATCCATGAAACTATAGATTGGTGAGTCTCACATTGGCGTTTGGGAAACTATTGGAGAGAATTCTTATGAATTCTTAGCATGCTGGAAAAGCATGGCCTAATTAGGAACAGTCAGCATGGCATCCTGGAGGGCAGATCATGTCTTACTAACTTGATTAAATTTTTCAAGGAGGTGAGTAAGGTGATTGATGATGGTAGAGCAGTGAATGTTGTTTACATGGATTTAGTAAGGCATATGAAAAGGTCCTTTATGGCAGGCACATCCAATGGATTAAGATGCATGAGATCTGTGGTGACTTGGCCAGGTAGATTCAGAATTGGCTTGCCATCATGGTGGAAGGATGTTTTTCAGGCTGGAGGTCCATCTCTGGTGGTGTTCTGCAGGGATGCATACTGGGACCACTATCTGAGGGGGGGTTGTGTCCCACCTGGAGTGATGGTAGCACACTGGTACACAATTAGGATACAGTGCCCCCAGGATTAATTACTCTGGGCCTAATAAAATATCCAGGACATATTGGACAAGGAAACCTCCTGCTGATTATCATCTACCACCCTTCCCAGCTATTAACTCAATATTCCTACAAGTTGAATACCACTAGGAATACAAACTCCAATGAAGACATCAGTTTCCATTGCCATGAATGGCTTACAGCATCACTACTTATTGAGCAGGCCAAATCATGAAAGGTACACCTGCCAGATGGCACAGTGGCTCAGTGGGTTAGCACTGCTACCTCACAGCGCCAGAGACCCAGGTTCAATTCCCGCCTCAGGCAACTGTCTGTGTGGAGTTTGCACATTCTCCCCGTGTCTGCGTGGGTTTCCTTTGGGTGCTCCAGTTTCCTCCCACAGTCCAAAAATGTGCAGGTTAGGCAAATTGGCCATGCTAAATTGCCCGTAGTGTTAGGGGAATGGGTCTGGGTGGGTTGCTCTTTGGAGGTTCAGTGTGGACTTGTTGGGTTGAAGGGCCTGTTTCCACACTGTAGGTAATCTAATCTAATGCTGTGGCACTTGTAAGAGAATCAACAGGAGGGAAAGAACCTACTTTATAGCTTCCTCACCAATCTATTTTTCATTTTATTCACTCAAAGGTATGAGCATTGCTGGCAGGGCTAGCACATATTGCATATCCTAAATTGCTCTTGCAAAAGCGATGGCAAACGGCCTCTTGAATCATGTTGGTAAGTGCAGCAAAAATGTTATTATGAGAAAATTTGACACGGCAATATAATTTCATAATCCACCTCAAACAAAAGCATACAGCCTTAATGTTATCAGTTTGAGTGAACACTGTACAGTTCTTGAAGTGACTAACATTAATCTTCATGGTGATAGAACTCTCCATTGTATTGCAGAAATACCACTGTGCAAAGTAGGATAGACAGAGTACAGTTTGCTGTATATCATGGCTTACAAATCACCCATTGTATAAAATAAATCATTTATCCAGATCCAAAGATGACAATTTTGCATACGCTCAATGTGTACTTCAATACCTATTTTCAACTATGAACTGTTACACTAACCGTTGTAGTAAGCCTCACTTTTTCACTGCTCAAATGCATGTTTTATTTACTTGCACCTTCTAATGGGGCATAACAAATCAAGCTGGTAATTCAGGTTGACATTCCAAAATTGGACACCAAAGACTTTTCAAAATTGTGACCACCAACACTGAGAGCTCACTTTTATTTTTGGTGTATAAGTCCACCCTCTCTTGGACTAATTTTTCTTTATATCAACATTTATGGTACATATAGCACTGTTAACTACTGACAGTAACAGAATTGTATTTCAACATAATCTGTAACCTCATGATCCGATGTATTCCTCAGTCTACCATAAATGTCCAGCCAATGGATTAATAAGCTTTTCACCGGTGTAGGAAACCTTCGCAGGCAAAGCTCCAAATACACCTCAAAATAAAGTGACAAGCATAGTGAAACGGCAACATAGGACTAAATATACGCTCAACAACATATTCAGCAGGTAATAAAGAGAGCTCAGTCATCCTACCATGAAAGGTTCCATCAAAGGTCTAGAGTACAGTTATATGCAATCTAAATGGTAATTTTAAGGATTGTCAAGGTGGTGCTGGGGGCTTAATAATCATTAGTTAATTGACTACTCCCACCATCAGAATGTTAATTTGGAATATTCAATGTGCAATCTTCAGTTTCCACTTTCAACATCTTAGACACTGCAGGCTCATACATTCAGGCTTGGACTGATAAATAGCAAGTAACATTCACGCCACAGAAAGTATGGCTATATTCAATAAGACAATAACTGAATTACCATAACTAATCTGGAGTTCATGACTGACAAGAATCTTAACGAGATCAGCCACAGAAAATTATATCTATAATAGCAGACCAGAGGTTGGGCATTCTTCAGCTATGCCCACTTCTCGACATCCCAAAGCCTTTTCACCATCTACGAGGGAAAATCTAGAGCATGAGAGAATATTCTCTACTGTACTTACTTGGATAAGTACTTACTCTGGATAAGTAGAGACACGATAACACTCAAGGCAGCAGCACTCAAGAAGTTCCAACTCAGACAATGCAGCCTATTTGGTTGACACCCCATCCACAGCCTTAAATATTCACTTCTGTCAACACCGATGCACAGTGACAATGATATGTACCACCCACAGGATGCATTGTACCAGGTCATTAAGGGTCCTTCTGTAGCATATTCCAAATCCATGACTTCCACCACTTTGGAGATCAAGAGCAGAAGATGTGCTGCAAATTTCATTCTGAGTCCACACTATCTGACTTGGAAATATTTTGCCATTCCATCACTTTATTTGCACCAGATTCTAGGATTTTCTTTCTTAACATCATATATCTACATCACATGCACTGTATCGAGTCAAGGGGATGGTCACCAACACCTTCTTCGTGGAAATTAAACGTGCACAATAAATGGTGACCTCACTAATGATCCCCTCAAAAAAGTGAAATGAATTGGATTTCCTCATGAGCAAGCACTGCACCCCATCAGATTATCAAGCAAGCCGCAAAATAAAAATTTGCTACACTGTTCCAAACACAGCATGCTTTTTTTTCCCATAATTCCCTGGAGTTATGGCAAGCCTAGAATTTGTTGCCCATCTATAATTGCCTTTGAACTGAGTAGACTCGTTGACAATGTCAAAAGGGCACTTCAGAATCAACCACATTGTAGTAGTTCTGAAGTCACATGTCGGTAATACCAGGCAAGGATTGCAGATTTTCTTCCATAAAGGAGGTAGTGAACAGAGGAGTTTTTAGTAACGTCTTAGAGATCTACAGCACAGAAAAAGTCCCTTCAGCCTACCACGTCCATGCTGATCAAAAACAACCACCTAAAATATTCTAATCCCACTCTTCATCTATTGGCCCGTAAACTCTTATGTCATGGCACTGCAAGTGCACATTTAAATTTTTCTTAAATGTTACCACCCTAACAGGCAATGAGTTCCAGATTCCAAGCACACACTGTGTGAAAAGGTTTCCCTCACATCTCAAATCTGCTGCCCCTTTCCTTCAATCTATGCCCCTGGTCATTGAAACCCCTTCCCATCAATAAGAAAAGTTTCTTCCTTTCTATCTTATCTATGCCCCTCCTAATTTTATAAATCTCAATTACGTTCTGTTACAAAATTCTCTGTTCTATGGGAAACAATTTCAGTCTGTCCAAACTCTTTTCATGATAGAAACTCTCCAGCCCAGGCAACATCCTGGTAAATCTCCTTTGCACAGTCTCCACATCTCTCCTTTCATGTGGATTCCAGACCGGCACACAATACTCCAGTTGTGGCCGAACCAATGTTTTAGACAGTTCCAGCATAATATCCCTGCTCTTACGTTCTACGCCTTGGCTAATATAGGCAAGAATACTGTATGCCTTCTTAACAATTTTATCCACCAGATCTGATACCATAAGGAACCAGTATAAATGCATACCAAAGTCCCCGGATCCTCTGTGCTTCCCATGGTCCCACCATTAATCATGTATTCCTTTGCCTCGTTTGTCCAGCTCAAGTGCTATGACCTCACATTTAACTGGATTGAATTCCATTTACCATTGGTCAATCCATCGGACCAGCTTGTCCATATCCTCTTGTATCTCAGGCTCATTATTTACCACCCCAACAATTTTTGTATCACCTGCAAACTTACTGATCAACATTTCTACATTCAAATCTAAATCACTTATATAAACCACACAACAAGTGTACAAACATTGACACCTGTACATCTCACTGAACATTGACTTTCAGTCAGAAAAACCACTCAACCATCATTCTCTGTCCCTCAGCCAATTGTGGATCCAACATAGATTAGATTAGATTAGATTACTTACAGTGTGGAAACAGGCCCTTCGGCCCAACAAGTCCACACCGCCCCGCCGAAGTGCAACCCACCCATACCCCTACATCTACCCCTTACCTAACATTACAGGCAATTTTAGCATGGCCAATTCACCTGACCTGCACATCTTTGGACTGTGGGAGGAAACCAGAGTACCCGGAGGAAACCCACGCAGACACGGGGAGAACGTGCAAACTCCACACAGTTAGTCGCCTGAGGCGGGAATTCAACCCGGGTCTCTGACGCTCTGAGGCAGCAGTGCTAACCACTGTGCCACCATGCCATCCAACAGTTGGATTACAAAAGCCACAGCCACAATTACTGACACTGGCTTCCAGATTTGTTAGCTGTCATTGTGTAACTTGCACCTATTTTCACATAGCATTATACTGGGCCTCTGACTAAATACCTAGACATTACCAGTATACCACCACCTCCACCTTATCATTCACCTTAACAGCTTTTCAACCTTGAGAGACTGAATCCCTTGATTCTTCTCCAGCTCTTTACTTAATTGCTGAAAATTTAGATGCAGCATCATGAGCAGCTTGCATCTGTTACTCCACTTACTGGTAAGTGATGGCTTCATTTTAAAAACTGCAAATGACACTGGCAGAAAACTAATGAAACACAGGGGACTGTAAAACGTGTTGGACAGTAGCAATGAACATGTAATGGTGAAGTGACGCCTGATTTTATTTTTCATTGATTTTTAGTGCTTCCCAGTTTACATTCATGAAGACTACTCCCATACAAACAAGAAAGTTCTCAACTCAACTCTGGACTTCACCTGATGAAGGAGCAGCCCTCCAAAGCTTGTGATTTCAAGTAAACCTTTTGGACTATAATCTGCTGTGTTGTGACTTCTAATTTTGACCAACTCTGGACAGGCGACAATTAGAAATGTTGCCCCCTTCACTTCTTCAAAAAGCAGAACTGTCTACATTTCTTAGCATCAAGCAGAAAATCCATAAACTCATGAAGGAGGAAAATATTATTTTAATTTCACTTCATGTGGGGTGCACCTTCTGTAACTTCCATGCAGAAGTAATACAAATTATTATTTAGATTCCCTGAACAAGGTGTTAATCAAATTAGCGTCTGCCTAAATTAAGAGAGGTGCTGATAATAATATTCTGTATCTGAACAAATTAACCACAGTGTAATCCTACCTTTTATACTGTGACAATAGCAGACAGTGAACTCAGGCCTGTAACTTTACAGGTTCAGTAGCTCAGTACTGAAGTGCATGAAGAAGTTGAACAGCATAACGTCACATTATGAATGACTCAATTAAGAGAGAGATAGAAAGCAGGAAACTATAGGCCGGTTACTCTAATTTGCTAGAATCCATGACTGACAATATATTAGCAGGACATATAGAAAATGAGAATACAATTGGGCAGAATCAAGATAGATTTGACAAATCTATTGGAGTTCTAAAGTTAGTGGGCATAAGGGAATCAGTAGGTGTATTTTTTTGGATTTCCAAAAAAGACTTAATAAAATTTTAGAATCTCTGCAGTGCAGAAGGACACCATTGAGCCCACTGAGTCCACACTGCCCTTCAAAGAACATCCCACCCAGACCCAATCCCCACCATATCCCATTATCTGATACCTACCTTGGCTATCCACCCTGCTTGCAGACAGATTGCCCAAGGCTGGAATCAAACCTAGGTTCCTGACACCATGAGGCAGCGGTGATAACCACTGAGCCACCATGCCATCCCAAGATGTACATAAAATATTGCAGCACAAGAGCTTATAGAGCAGATTTTGAAATTTCTTGCTGTAGAGTGAGCAAAGGTGATAATGTTTTATGAGCAGTACAGGCAGATAACAGCAAACAAGGACAAACAGATCACTGGGTCCTTAGACAGAGTGAGGCACACAAGGTTACGGTTGCACAGGAGGTGCACAACAGCAAGATCACCGTTATTTGAAGTTGGAGAGGTCCATTGAGCTGTCTAATAACAACAAAGTAGAAGGCGTTCTTGAGCCTGTTGGCATGAGTGTTCAAGCATCTGTATGTTCTGCCTGATAAAAAAAAGGTTGGAAGAGAGCATGACCAGGGTGGGAGGGGTCTTTGATGATGTTGGCAGTCTTTTCACAGCAACGGGACTTTTAAACAAAACACTGCATTAAAACAAGAGACCCAATATGTGTCTTTCAAACTAATTCAGACATCATTAGGAGACAAAACTGTCAGAAAAAGCATGTTTAACTCACTAGCTATCCTGTGAATGCAGTGTGCCCATACACTATGGTTACATTGACTCTTTAGAACCTGAATGAGAGTCAACATAGAACATAGAACATAGAACAGTACAGCACAGTGCAGGTCCATCAACCCTCCGTGTGTCCCAACCTTTTATTCTAATTTAAAATAAACCTTACCTACCCACCCTTCATTTTGCTATCATCCATGTGCCTATCCAAGAGTCACTTAAACATCCCTAATGTATCTGACTCTACTACCACAAAGCATGGAGAGAATTTTAAAATTCTGAAATCAAGAAAGAGTTCTACAATTTTCCCCTTTAGCTTTAAATAGTTAATGAGAATCCCTCTGTTGTGTGGTAATACCTTATTTCCTTGAGTTTGCATCTTATTATTTCTCCAAATTACTTTATTTATAAGGTATTTCCAATTTTCAATTCCTTCCCTGAGGCACAACATGGTGCAAATTCCTCACATGTAAGTCAGAGCAGATACATGGCATTTTCAGCCAACCAATTGTTTGTCATGGCATTCATTCAACTCTGTCTTTCCCACAATGTCCTTGCATGCTCCTTAGCCACCATTCTCCTCTACCCTTTATCATGACAGCATTGTCAAACCACCAGTCTCACCACATACCATGTCTGCTTTTGAACTCCACACCAATTCAGCTCTTCTACTCTACTTTGTAGCTGAGGGATAACATCAATTTGCATGCTTCTGCCAGGTCACCTTGCACATAGGACACACATGCAGCTAATAGCTTTCAACTCGCTTTCTTAGGTCCACACAGACCCATCCCCATCCCTGTAACCTTGTATTTCTCATGGCTAATGCATGTAACTGAGACACCCTTGAACACTAAGGGTAACTTAGCACACCAAATCCACCTAACTTGCATATCTTTAGACTATGGGAGGAGACCGGAGCACCTGATGGGAACCCATGAAGACACAGGGAGAATGTGTAATCTCCACAGAGAGAGACAGTCACCTGAAGTTAAAATCCAACCCAGGTCCCTGGTACTGTGATACAGCAGGGCTAACCACTGAGCCACTGTGCATTATTTGCATTAAACAGTCATTCAGGTCATTGTTTGAAAAGCCTCCTAACCTCCTCACTGTTCGATGATATAAAGGCAGTATGAATGCAGTACTGTGGCCATATACTGAGGTTGAGACATGGAAATTCACACCTGCCAGAGATGCACATAGTTAACTTCCAATCTCAATTGCAATTTCAAAATTTGCAAGAGACATCAGATTGTAATGCCTGGTTAATATAAACAGTGTAAAAAAAGCAGGAGACATTAATAATTTGCAGAATGTAATGTAATTGACGAATAAATTTCAACACTAATTGTAAAGTGGTATGCAGAACAACCTCAATTATCCGAGCGAGACAGGCAGGGGGTATTTTGTTCCGATAACTGATTGTTTGGATAGCTGATCCAATGCCTCTCCTCTGGGACTCAGTTTTCTGAAGTTTCCTTTCTCCTCAGTCTGCCTCAGGATTTGTTTCTGAGCACATACACACACAACTTTTTACTGCAACTTTTTGACAAGTTCCCATGTTCCCACTCTGTCCTGGACAGGAGAATGTTGGAGAGATTATCTGGGGAAGGGGGCCAGTGGGGATGTGTCAATCCCTAGAAAGACCCCAGTGCCTGCTGTGACCTCCAAGTTAGTCCGAGCCGCTGTGTTCTTTTAAAGAAAGCACGGTTGAAAACTCACCTCCTTTCAAATCTAGAGACTTCAAAGGTGCTGTAGAGAACATGAAAAGTGCAAACTGTTCAAGGGAATTCCCACCTCTAGTGTTTTATTTTCCACTTGTTTACTGCTCAGAGGCACGTGTCGGGGTGATGTGAATCAGATGGAGATTTGTGTAAAACCCACCTTCCTACTTCACAGAAAAAGCTGTCAGTTTTCTCATCTGCTGATTGCAACGTTTAGGAACTACTGCAAAGTGTGTGTGTGTGTCCCATTTTTAATTGTCATTTTTAATTATTCCTGAAAAACTCTGATAAAGAAAGATAACAGTTAACTTTTAGTGTTCTTGTGAGCACAGAACTGTTATTTTCAAAAACTCAGATGTGAAGCTTGTGTAATGGAACAGAGAGTGAGAGAGAGAAAAACAGAGATTTTGAGACAGTGCTTGGGCTCCCATCAATGTCCAGGAATGATCGCGGCAGCATTTCAGTAATCCAAATTCACTTTTAGTCATTGTAAACAAAAGACGCAATCATCGCACCAGTGTCGGTAACACTTCTTCGGTGTAACATTTTTACGGGACCTTGAGATCTTGTTCGGATAATCCGAAATTCTGATAATTGATATTCAGATAACTGAGGTTGTTCTGTATTTTGACTGGGGAGAAAGGAAGACATATACTGCTTAGACAGCCAGGATTTGAATGTAGAGCAAATAGCGATACAGGCTAAGAAGGCTCTAAGTAAACCAAAGCATGTGCTGGTGGATACATTTCCAGAGGGAAAGATTTGAAAAAAAACAGAAGTGATGTTAAACTTGTATCAAGCCAAAGTTAGGTCAGATATGAGTTATGTGCATATTTCAGTTTAGAAAAGGTGCAGAAAGGATTCACAAAGATGATACCAGACCTCTCAGTAGTTAAATGAGGACACATTTCTACAAGTACAAATGTTGCAGTTTAGAACACTTGCACAAATGGGAATCGATTCTAAATTAGTGGTTGCTTTTAATACTGATTTTGTTAACCACGGGTGTTATAAGATACACGGCAAAAATACGTGTGTGGTGTAAGGCTACGGAGTCTACTCCTATCCCAATGTTCCTTGAATTGAGAGGCTAAACTTGTAAGGAAAGATGCAACAAATTGAGGTACTTTTCTCTAGGAAAGGTAAGGCTGAGGGGTAGCTTGATGTAACTCTTTAAGATGATGGATGGACTTGAAATACAAATATACAGTTGAAATTTCTACTTTCAGCGAAATCAGACAATTGAACATAAATTTGTGCACATCACTAATAAATCGAATACGAAATTCAAGTAACAAAATCTTCATTGTTAAAAAGTAAAATTGGATATCTCAAGGAGTAGTCAATGTAAATGGTATTGATGTATTTAAGGTAACATTTAATTAGCACATGAACGAGAAAGAAATACAAAAGATATGCTGGTAGAGTGAGATTGAATATGATAGGTGGCGACTTTGTGTGGAGCCCAAATGGCAGCAGAGATAAGATAGGCTGATTGGCCTGTACCTGTATTGAGTTACACTTCTTTTTTGCAAAAATATACTTTATTCATAAATTATCTATAAGTACATTACAAAACTGTTCAGGTCGGTAGAAACACGTCCACAGAGGCTGGTATTCCGTCACCAAATCACCCCTCATTTACATGTGGAAAGTCCTTGACGTTGCAGAAATTACATTAAAAGTAATATATTTTAATTGATGTTGGTGTTGGTGTTGGACTGGGGTGGGCAAGGTCAGAATTCAGACAACAGCAGGTCATAGTCCAACAGGTTTATTTGAAGTCACAAGCTTTCACAGCATTCTCCTTCATCAGGTGAAGTAAAGGGAAGCACACAGGCACAGAATTTATAGGCAGAGAGATCAAAAGATCATACAAATGGTGTGGGTGGACTGTCGACAGGCTGAATAACAAGTGTCAGCGGGTGATTAAAAGCGTCAGACGGTGTGAGTAAAGTGTCAACAGCTGAATAACAAGTGAAGAGATGACCGATAATCCAATTAATTGAGGTAGAGAAATAGTTGTGAAAAATTTAAAATATGATGTTGCTGGAGACAAACCTCATGATTGGAATAACATAATAGGTACAGAGGAACCTCGATTATCTGGCATTCGATTACCCAAATTTTGGATTATCTGAACAAGATTTCAAGGTCCCGATTCTTAGCTAAACTGTGTTATCCAGCATTTGATCATCCAAACAAAAA
This sequence comes from Chiloscyllium punctatum, assembly GCF_047496795.1. Classification (NCBI taxonomy): domain Eukaryota; kingdom Metazoa; phylum Chordata; class Chondrichthyes; order Orectolobiformes; family Hemiscylliidae; genus Chiloscyllium; species Chiloscyllium punctatum. The sequence goes on along the minus strand of NC_092752.1, from coordinate 43,889,941 downwards.
CTTGCTGCCCATGTCGTTCAGTTAATCGAGGTTCCTCTGTAAAACAGTTGCATGCTGAGGGTCGAACCAAAGTAACAAATAATTCAAAGCTATATAAACTAATTAAGGTAGAGAGATCATAATAAGTTATCAATATGTTGGGGTCAAAACAAGGCAGTAGGGAAGATTTGACATATTCAGAACATTATTATGTGTAGCGCAACTTGAACCAAAGGTCACAGTCGAGATCATCTTCTTGGATACGGAACTTGATTTTGTACTCAGTTTCTGCTTGGCGATACTGCGTTGTTGTGTATCTCAAAGGCCGCCTTGAAGGATGCTTACCCAAAGATCGGAGGGCGATTGGCCTTGACCGCTGAAGTATTCCTCGACTGGGAGGGAATATTCCTGTCTCGTGGCTGTTGCGTTGTGTCCACTCTATGTTTGTTTTATATTTGTAAAATCTTCCTTACTGTCCTGTTTTGACACCAGCAGCATGATAACTTGTTATGATCTCTCTACCTTCGTTAGTTTGTACAGTTTTGGATTACTTGTTACTTTGGTTAGACCCTCCGCATGCAACTCTTATATCTATCATGGTATTCCAGCCATTTGGTTTGTCTCCAGCACCATCTTATTTTTAGTTTGTTGTAATTATCTCTCTGCCTCATTTAATTGGATCACAGGTCATCCCTTCACTTGCTATTCAGCTATTGATACTTTACTTACACCATCTGACACTTGACCACACGCAGAGACTTGCTGTTCAACCTGTTGAGACTCCACTCATTTGTCCAATCTTTTAATCTCTCTGTCTATAAATGATGTGCCTGTGTGTTTCCCTTCACTTTACCTGGATGAAGAAACAACGTTTTTAATTTCAGTATTTGCACTTAGGTGCCTGAATCCAAATGCAAAACTTGGGACATCAGACTAAGTATGTCAAGAGACTATTTACATTCAAATGTAACTTATGAAGAGGGCTCTTGTGGTGCAGTGGTAGATTCCTTACTTTTGAGCTATGAAGCGTGGGTTCAAGTCCCACCTGTTCCAAAGGTGAGTCATAACATCTCTGAACAGGATGAATAAAATATTTCTACAATTCATGAGAGGTTGTAAAAGTTAATAGAACCTTGGTTCATCATGGAAGACCTGAGACTATGGACATGCGCACTGTGCCCAGATGGAGGCTACCCAAGCAGAAGTGCATACCTGAGCACATAGTCCCGGATGTTGGAACGTTTCAGTCTGCAACACTTGGTCAATTTCAAATCTTTGTTCTGGAAGGCCAACAGTTTCGGGCAGACTAAAAAAAAAATCATCTGACGCTGAGCTGATAGTCATCCTGGCACAATGAATATTTGTCTCAGTGTGCATCGCAGGGAACAAGGCCATAGGCAACATGGTACACAGGAGCTGCTCGAGACAAACCACAACAAGACTCACTGCATCTCTCTCCTGAAAATTTTTGCAAAGGCACATTTCAGCTGGGATATATGAAACCGTCTCTTCACCACTGCAGCAATCTTGAGGGCAATGTGAATTGGTGCAGAGAATCTGTGCATGCATGAAAGAGCTGTCGCCTTCTCACCACCAGGCAAACTACGTCTGCATATTATTTGGAAAATTCTGGTGATGAGGCATTCGGACAAATCTTATTGACAGTCTGCTCAGAGAGCCATCTGGTTGGATTAACCTTAAGAGCTAACAGGGTCTTGAGTATGTTACATGTTGACCATTCCTGATAAATGTTTGGTCAAAATTGTTTTCTGTACCACTCTGATATGGTGATATGGTACGGTCCAACTACTTGGCGCATTCCAGAGTTATGTGGCCAGACCTATCCTCTAGGTAGAGCCTCAGTATGTAGTGATACTTGATACTCACGTACCAAGCAGCTTGATGCAGCCACAAACGGAGGTAGCCATCAGGATGTAGGCAATATTAAGTACATTATTTCTCTGTCTCTTTAGAGATTTAGACGTGGTGATCCTGCAGACATGCTGATGGCAACTGCTGTCACACAGGCATCAGACCTGCAACACTGAAAGCACCGCATAACTGATGATCAGTTTGTTTTGCCTGCAGTGAAGATGGGGTGGTGCTCCCACATGCCCAGTTTGTGCCTCACCTTGGTGATATGCTCCTGAAAAGTTTTAACATACACCTCTGCTCCCTGGCCGTTGTGGTCAAGTGACCAGCAACAGGCTGGTTAAGACGTACTATCAGGCATACTGGGAATTTTTGTCAAGTTAGTTTAAACTATGGCCTTGTTTAAAACTGCAGCCAGGACCTGCTGTTTCCGGTATTGACCAAATAAGGCAAGTGTCATGGTGGAATTTAGACACGCTGACACCACCATTCCCTTATATGGAGTATGGTAGTGGCTGTTCATGGCTTGGTGTAAATATTTAGGAGTTGTTTACCAGTAAACTCCATTGGCTGGGATCGAACAATGTCATCAGATTTTAGTCAATTAATTGGATTAGTGTCAGAGCAGTTTCTAGGAAAACAGCACTTAAAGCACATAAAAAACATGAAGGTGGATAAAACCTGATCAAGGGTATCCCAAGACATTGTGGGAAGCTAGCGTAGAAATTGCAAGGCCCCGAGCAGAGATATTTACATCATCTACTGCCACTGATGAGGTGCCAGAGGACTAGAGGGGACCTAATGTTGCGCCTTTATTTGAGATAGGCTGTAAAGAGAAGCCTAGGAACAATAGACCAATGTTCCAAACAACACTGACATCAGTGGTGGGTAAGTTATTGGAGGGGATTCTGAGAGATAGGAATTAATTGCATTTGGAAAGGCAAGGACTGATTACAGATAGTCAGCTTGGCTTTGCACACGGAAAACCATGTCTCACAAAATTGATTGCATTTTTCGAGGATGTGACTAAAAAGATGCTTGAAGGCAAAGCAATAGATGTTGTCTACATGCACTTTAGTAAAGCCTTTTACAATGTTCTGCATGATAGACTGGTTAGTAAAGTTAGATCACATGAGATTCAGGATATCTTGCCGATTCGATGCAAAATTTGCTTGACAGTAGGAGACAGAATGTGGTGGTGGAGGGTTGTTATTTGGACCAGAAGCCTGTGACCAGCAGAACTCTGCAGGAATCAGAGCTGAGTTCACGGTTATTTGTAATTCATATAAACAATTTGGATGAGATTTTAGGAAGCATGGTTAGTAAGTTTGCAGATGACACTAAAATAGGTGGTATAGAGGACAGTGAAGGAGGTTATCTAAAGATACAAAAGTACGAGATTGCTAAATTCTTGCAAGTGCAGGGTTAGATTGGAACAAGTCAGCACGGATATAATAAGGGGAGGTCATGCCTGACAAACCTGTTAGAATTCTTTGAAGAGGTAACAAGTAGGTTAGACCAGGAAAACCCAGTGGATGTTATCTATTTAGACTTCCAAAAGGCCTTTGATAAGGTGCCTCACGGGAGGTTGCTGAGTAAAGTGAGGACTATGGTGTTTGAGGTGAGCTACTGGCATGGATTGAGGATTGGCTGTCTGATAGAAGGCAGAGAGTTGGGATAAAAGGTTCTTTTTCGGAATGGCAGCCGGTGACATGTAGTGTCCCACAGGGTTCAGTGTTGGGACTGCAGCTGTTTATTTTATATATTAATGATCTGGATGAAGGGACTGGGGGCATTCTGGCAAAGTTTGTCGACGATACCAAGTTAGGTAGCTGAGGAGATGGTGAGGCTGCAGAAAGATTTAGACAGTTTAGGAGAGTGGTCCAGGAAATGGCTGATGAAATTCAACATGAGCAAATATGTGGTGTTGCACTTTGGAAAAAAGAATGCAGGCTTGGACTATTTTCTAAATGGTGAGAAAATTCATAAAGCCAAAAGCATAAAAGCATCTGGGAGTGTTAGTCCAGAATTCTCTCAAAATTAACTTGCAGGTTGAGTCTGGGATTAAGAAAGCGAATGCAATGTTGTCATTTATTTCAAGAGGGTTGGAATATAAAATCAGCGATGTGCTTCTGAGACTTTATAATGCTCTAGTTAGGCCCCATTTAGAATACTCTGTCCAATTTTGGGCCCCACATCTCAGGAAGGATATACTGGACTGGAGCGTGTCCAGCAGAGATTCACATGGATGATCCCTGGAATGGTACGCCCAACATATGATGAATGGTTGAGGATCCTGGGATTGTATTCATTACAGTTTAGAAGGTTATGGGGAGATCTAATAGAAACTTACAAGATAACTCATGGCTTAGAAAGGGTGGACACTGGTAAGTTGTTTCCGTTAGGCGGGGAGACTAGGACCCGTGGGCACAGCCTTAGAATTAGAGGGGGTCAATGGAAATGAGGAAACATTTCTTCAGCCAGAGTGTGGTGGGCCTGTGGAATTCTTTGCCACGGAGTGCAATGGAGGCCAGGACATTAAATGTCGTCAAGGCAGAGATTGATAAATTCTTGATCTCGCAAGGAACTAAGGGCTATGGGGAGAGTGAGGGTAAGTGGAGTTGAAATTCCCATCAGCCATGATTAAATGGCAGAGTGAACTTGATGGGCCCAATGGCCTTCTTTCCACTCCTATGGTTTTATGGTCTTGGAGTCATAGAGATGTACAGCATGGAAACAGACCCTTCGGTCCAACCTGTCCATGCCGACCAGATATCCCAACCCAATCTAGTCCCACCAACCAGCGCCTGGCCCATATCCCTCCAAACCCTTCCTATTCATATGCCCATCTAAATGCCTCTTAAATGTTGCAATTGTACCAGCATCCACCACATCCTCTGGCAGCTCATTCCATACACATACCACCCTCTGTGTGAAAAAGTTGCCCTTTTTATATCTTTCCCCTCTCACCCTAAACCTATGCCCTCTAGTTCTGGACTCCCCGACCCTGGGGAAAAGACTTTGTTGATTTATTCTATCCATGCCCCTCGTAATTGTGTAAACCCCTATAAGGTCACCTCTCAGCCTCCCACGCTCCAGGGAAAACAGCCCCAGCCTCTTCAGCCTCTCCCTGTAGCTCAGATCCTCCAACCCTGGCAACATCCTTGTAAATCTTTTCTGAACCCTTTCAAGTTTCACAACATCTTTCTAATAGGAAGGAGACGAGAATTTCACACAATATTCCAACAGTGACCTAACCAATGTCCTGTACAGCCGCAACATGACCTCCTAACCCCTGTACTCAATACTCTGACCAAGAAAGGAAATCTAACCAAATGCCTTCTTCACTGTCCTATCTACCTGCGACTCCACTTTCAAGGAGCTATGAACCTGCACTCCAAGGTCTCTCTGTTCAGCAACACTCCCTAGGACCTTACCATTAAGTGTGTAAGTCCTGCTAAGATTTGCTTTCCCAAAATACAGCACCTCACATTTATCTGAATTAAATTCCATCTGCAACTTCTCAGCCCATTGGCCCATCTGGTCCAGATCCTGTTGTAATCGGAGGTAACCCTCTTTGCTGTCCACTGCACCTCCAATTTTGGTGTCATCTGCAAACTTACTAACTGTACCTCTTATGCTCGCATCCAAATCATTTATGTAAATGACAAAAAGTAGAGGGCCCAGCACTGATCCTTATGGCACTCCACTGGTCACAGGCCTCCAGACTGAAAAACAACCCTCCACCACCACCCTCTGTCTTCTACCTTTGAGCCAGTTCTGTATCCAAATGGCTAGTTCTCCCTGTATTCCATGAGATCTAACCTTGCTAATCAGTCTCCCATGGGGGACCTTGTCAAACGCCTTACTGAAGTCCATATAGATCACATCTACTGCTCTGCCCTCATCAATCTTCTTCGTTACTTCTTATTTTGAAGGGCTGAGGAGTGGCAGATGGAGTTTAATTTGGATAAATGCTATTTTGCTAAGACAATCAAGGGTAGGACTTCTACAGCTCATGGTAAGGCTCAGGATAGCGCTGTTGAACAGACAGACCTAGAGGTTCACGTACATAGTTTTTTGAAAGTTGTATCACAGGTAGACAGAATGGTTAATGAGGCATTTAGCACATTTGCCTTCATTGTCAGACTTCAAATACAGAATTGGGATGTCATGTTGGAGTTGTACGAGACGTGGGTGAGGCCACATTTGGAGTAGTGTGTACAATTCTGATCGCCCTGCTTTAGGAAGATTATTATTAAATTGGAGGAGGCTCAGAAAAATATTTATAAGGACTGAGGGTTTGATTTATAAGGAGAGTCTGGATAGACCAGTACCATTTTTCACTGGAGTATAGAAGGTTGAGGGGTGAGGTTTATAAAATCATGAGGGGCATAACCAAGTGAATAGAAAAGGTCAGTTCCTTAGGGTTTTGAACTTAGGGAAGCTCAAAACTTGAGGGCATATTTTTAAATGAGAGGAGAATGATTTAAAAGGGTCCTGAGGGACAACTTTTCCTCACAAAGGGAGATTCATATGTGGAATGAACTGCCAGAGGAAGTACAGGTACAGTTACAACATTAAAAAGGCATTTGTACAGGTGCATGAACAGAAAAGATTTAGAGGGACCAAAAGCAGGTCAATGAGACGAGTTTGGTTTGGGAAACCTGGTCAGTATGTAGGAGCTGGACCAAAAGGCTGGGTTTCTGTGCTGTATGACTCTTATGATACATTTTTGTAATAAAAGTTAGCAGAGCAAAAGATTTTCTGGAGTAGCCTTCTAGACCAACATTTGTCAAGTACATGCCCTGACTTCACCTGAGACAAGACCTTTATGAAGAGCAAAGTTGGCCATTTCACTCGAATTGTTGTAGCATTTGATTGAAGCCAATCTTAAAGTTAAGAGTTAAATGTGGAAAAGTCAGATAAGGTAAAGTGAAATTAAGTGAAGTGAGAAAGTTGAATAAAGTAAGAAATAAATGTTGTTACTAATGTATGTTTTATATTGAGTATTATACTTAAAGAGTGAAAATAAAGAAGTTTGTTTAATTAATTCTGAGTTGCTTCTCTGCCTTGCACAAGAGAAGAACATCTGGGTAAAAGGTTTGAGTACTCCTTTTGAGTAACATATGCAGCAGATAATCTGACCTGATAGTGAAGGGAATAAAGGATCAGTTGGCCCAATTTGCTGAGAATATTTTGCCTTGATTGACCTTTGGCTGCCAAGGCCCAGCTCGAGCAGGTAGCAGATGCTCATGACAGCAGATCCAATCAGAGTACAATGATGTCATCCATTGATGCCTTGACTTGCAGGCCTCCGCTGCCTGGAATCGCCCCCCCTCTCAAGTACTTCCTGATGGACTTGGTAAAAGGCTCGATTCAACAACACAAACAAGGCATGAGAAACAGGGTAGCACTGCCTGACTCCTGACTTGATAAGGAGGCTTTCTGATTCCCACCCATTGTTTGAAACTTTACTACTAATGATTGCGCAGGAGAGTCAGGTCCAATTGTAAGTTCCTTCCCGAAAGCCCATTTTGGACAGCATATCCATCATGTGGATGGGTGATATTCTGTCAATGGTCTCCCCCTAATCCAGGCTGAGGAGGCAGGTATCCACTCCCATGTCCTGCACATAGCTTCATGTTATTCAGGGACACAATTGTCTATCAAAGATCATCTTGTCTGATACACAGATCTGGTCACGGTGAATCATCAACACCAGAGAAGACTTGACTTGGACAGAATTTTGTCACCTACCTTCAGCTGTAAGATGATGACTAATTCCTAATTTCCTCCCTTCTCGCCCTGCCACTGGTAGATGAGGGTGTGGATATCTTTCCTTGTGGATTTACAGATAGAATCATAGAGATGTATAGCATGGAAACAGGCCATTCACTCCAACTCACCCATGCCAACCAGATATCCTAAATTAGTCTAGTCCCATTTGCTGGCACATGGCCAAAAGCATAAGCTCATACAGAGCAGTCGCTTCTGAGAGTTTTATTCTTCTCAAACAATGAGGACTTTAGTCAGATTGTCTAGAGAGAGCAGAGTGTCCAGAATGTCCCATTTTGTGTCAGTTAAGGTACAGGACAAGAATGACCAGAGATCATGCTGTCTATGGGCTTCAGGTCATGCAAAATAATTGGCTGATCTTCAAAATGTCAGACAGAGATTACACTGCAGACTCATCTTCTTCCTTAGGATGCTGATAATGGAACTCTCCCTGTGCACTTCCTGAAAGAAGGCATGTGAGAACATCCCTATGGAGAGGACCCTAGACCAGAAGATTATCTTGGAGGCCTATGAGGCAAAGAGTGTTACTGGCTCTTTGTATTTTGCAGATCCTCCATGACATCAACCCTTATCCTATTAAGCCGGCATGGTGGCTCAGTGGGTATCACTGATGCCTCACAGCAGCAGGGACCCAGGTTCAATTCCATTCCCCTTGGCAACTATCTGTGTGGAGTTTGCATGTTCTCCATACATCTGCATGGGTTTCCTTCAGGTGCTCTGGTTTCGTTCCACCATCCAAAGATGTTCAGGTTAGGTGGATTGTCCATAGTGTCCAGCAATGTGTAGGTTAGGTAGATTAGCTATGAGCAATGGGGGTTATGGGGATAGGGTGCATCTGGGTAGGATGTTCTTCAGAAGGTTGGTGTGGACTCAATGGGCCAAATTGCCTGCTTCCACACTGTAGGGGTTGTATTCTTTGCAGCAGGAGTAGGTCCTGAGACTTTTCTGGAGTCAGGCCAATTCCACCTGTCTCTCTCTCTCTCCCTTTCTCTGCTTCCGAATACCTTTGAAGAAGAAGAACTTCGTGTTGTTCACTTTAGCTGCTTCCCATCAGTGCGCTGAAGTCGCAAGGAAGGGCTTCACAGTTCTCCAACCTTTGAAATCCCTTTGGAGTTCCACATGTTTTTTTGGGGTCAACAGTTCAGCTTCCATGTTCACCTGCCATTCATCATGGATCAGCGTTAAATGTTTTGTCCATTGTTACTTGCAATAGCAAAACCCATGCTTAGATTTAGTTAAACACTCCAAGTGTTCAAAAGGTCACAAGGTCTAAGCCGGTTCCTGTTGCTGGATAAGTTCCTGTACCGATGTGGTGTCAGTAAACTGCTGTACTCTCGTATGGCAGAGATGGCTGTACTGTTTCCCCTGAGGGCACGGTCTCATGTGGGAATCATCAAAAAGAAATATGCAGCTGGGAAGATCAGGTTTGGCATCAGGCTGCGAATCTGACAGTGCAGCTGTTCCACTTGAATCATAGTCAAGGGCACCACTGTTCCCAGTTGCTTGGAGCTGGCTGATAGTGGGTGCATTGCAGGTCCTCGCATCCCGAAGGAGACTTTCCTCTGGGTCCTCGTCTTCTCCGATGTTTCTGGATGGGGAACCTTCGTATCCTTCCACGCCTTGCCACGTTGCCACTTTTTCCTGTTTGTGTTCATTTTTCTATCCTTCTTCATCAGAGAAGGAACAGCCACTGGGGTCTCACTGGGACAAATGCGACTTTACAGCATCAGAATAGGCCAGATGAAATCGATCACAATGAAAAATATCAAACTCAAAATTGTTGAAATCACGCATCTTTTAGTGCAAGTTACTTATTTTATTATAGGAAAAAATGGAACAACAACAATTTGAATTTTTATAGCACCTTATCTTTGTAAAACATCCCAAGAAACTTCTCAGGAAAGTAACATAACAAATAACACTGAACACTGAAATTAAAGGCAAAGAAGTGTAAAGGAGCATCTTAAAGAAATTTTAGAGAGGACGAGAGGTGAATACATTTTGGGAGAGGATTATAGAGCTTAGAATCGAAGCAGCTGAAGGCACAGTTGGAATGGCTGAAGCAACGGAAGTGCATAAGAGTTCAAACTTGGAGGATTGCAGAGAAATCAGGTGTGTTAAGGGCTGATGAAGATTACAGTGATAGGGCAGTCCAAGGTCATGATGGATTTGAGAACAAAAGGTGTCAATTTTAAAATCATACTATTGCTCAACAAGAGCTAAGGTATTGGGTGAAAGGGACTTGATGCGAGTTTAGACATGGGCTACAGAGTTTTGAATGAGCTCAAGTTCATGGAGATTTAAAAGGTCAGAGCTTGCCAGGAAAGTGTTTTGATAGTCAAGTGCCAAATCTGGAGTGCCTTTGTAAGGTAAAATGCAAAACTCTCGCTGTACAAGACCCAATTTTGAGTCTTGTCAATTGCAGAAGTAATCACACTCACTGTGGTAAATGTGCTTATGTTTAGTTAAAGAAAGTTTGAAATGACTTTTTTTTAAAAGAAATCACAACTAACAGAAAGCAGATGAGGCAGATAAATGCTCGTTAACATTGCTAGATCTTGTTTTGTGCATGTATGTCTTAAATGAACAGACCATACCAGAGGATGTCTTATTAAGCATCTCAAAAAATTGCTGTTAGACTCATCAAGGCAAAAGGAAGACAATTTTTATGGCTAATAAATCCCTTTCAGCACTGTTTACCAATGTTTCCACACATTTATCAAAGCAACATTGCTGAAACTTGCGCTGTTCAGCAATTTGTGCTCAAAGCACAAGGTAACATGTAGTTACATGAACCACAATTTTTTTCCTGTCCATGTGGATTACAAGCTGTACTGTTTGATTAGTACTGAGGATTATTAACAGTAAGCACAGCAGAATCAGATGTGATGCCAGAAGTTACATGTTTATTCCTCCAAACATGCAAATTAATCAGATCTCTACGCTAAGAGTTCTTACTACTATTTCTCGCACAGAATTTTAAGTGTTGTTGATGTAATAAGCAAAACAAACCATTTTCCATTTGCTGCAGTTTGTCTGTGAGAACCGGTTGGACAAAGAACCTTCTTTTTTTCCATTCCACCAAATTATGACAGAATGTCATGCAATCCATCCCTCATTTCCTTCTTGACACAACATTTTGATTAGATTAGATTACTTACAGTAGTCGAAACAGGCCTTTCGGGCCAACAAGTCCACACCGCCCCGCCGAAGCGCAACCCACCCATTCCCCTACATCTACCCCTTACTACGGGCAATTTAGCATGGCCAATTCACCTGACCTGCACATCTTTTGGACTGTGGGAGGAAACCGGAGCACCCGGAGGAAACCCACACAGACACAGGGAGAATGTGCAAACTCCACACTGACAGTCGCCTGAGGCGGGAATCGAACCCGGGTCTCTGGCGCTGTGAGGCAACAGTGCTAACCACTGTGCCACCGTGCCGCCCACTGCTGACAGTTTGCCCAGAGTCAATGGTAATTAACAGAGCTGTTAACAGGTTACGTGAGAACTGCATCAAATGAATGCAGTCGAAACAGGCACTGAATTGTAAATCTCCTTTTCTTTTTGGTGGTTGTTATTATATGCACCTATTCAGACCTCCATAACAATGCCTGAATCCATCCTCATCTCAGATCATCCATGCCTTTGTCATCTCTATACTGGTTTATAAAAAGGCCTCTGCTTCTTCACCTTCCAAATTTCAACTTTGTAAGCTTGAGGTTATACAAAACTCTGGTACCTGTCTCCAAACTCTCACAAAATTCTGCTCACCCACCAGCTCCATGTTCACTGATCCATACTCTCCTGATTAAACAGTTTTGAAGTTGTCATTCTAGTTTTCAAATTCCTCTCACCTCATCATCTCTTGATGTTCTTATAATTTGCTCCAGCCCTTCAAGAAATCTGCATCCCATTAATTCTGGCCTTGTAAGTATTTCTAATTTTTATCATTCCACCATTGGTGGCTGCACCTTCAGCCTAGGTCCCAAGTTCTATCAGAATTCTTTTCATCTTCCTAACTCCCTTACCTCATTCAAGTTACTCCGAAAACATAACTCCTTGACTAGGTTGGGAGGCAACAGACTGGTGAAATCATTGTTCAACCACTGGTCCAAAACCACTGGGACCTGGGTTCAAATCTGGGCAGATGGTAGGATTTGAATTCAATAAAATATCTGGAATTAAGAATCTAATAATGACCATAAACCCACTAACAATTGTTGGGAAAACTCATTTGGTTTGCTGATGTCCTTCAGGGAAGGAATCAGTCATCCTATCTCATCTGGTCTACATATGACAGTCAACTGCCATCTGAAATGGCTTAGCAAGCCACTGAGCTGTGTCAATTGTTATGGATTCTTGACAAGGGAATGAAACTTGATGGACCACCTGGCATCAACCTAGATACCATAAATGACAATAGCTTTAAAACCCAGGCCTGTCAATCCTGCAAAGTCCTTCTTACTAACATTTGGAGGCTTGTACCAAAACGAGACAGTGGCAAGTAATATTTACACCACACAAATACCAGGCAATGACAATCTCCAATAAGAGACCATCCAACCACTAGCCTTTGACAATCATTAGGGGGTGTCGTCATGGTTCGTGGTTCGGAACGCTGATAGGAGAGGGGAGGGAAATATATTCCTGGTGGTGGGGTCCGTTTGGAGGTGGCGGAAATGACGACGGATGATACGATGTATATGGAGGTTGGTGGGGTGGTAGGTGAGGACCTGTGGGGTTCTGTCCTGGTGGCGATTGGAGGGGCGGGGCTCAAGGGCGGAGGAGTGGGAAGTGGAGGAGATGCGGTGGAGAGCATCGTCGACCACGTCTGGGGGGAAATTGTGGTCTTTGAAGAAAAAGGCCATCTGGGTTGTTCGGTATTGTAACTGGTCCTCTTGGGAGCAGATGCGGTGGAGACGAAGGCATTGGGAATATGGGATGGCATTTTTACAGGGAGCAAGGTGGGAGGAGGTGTAGTCTAAGTAGCTGTGGGAGTCGGTCGGTTTATAGTAAATGTCCGTGTTGATTCGGTCGCCCGAGATAGAAATGGAAAGGTCTAGGAAGGGGAGGGAGGAGTCTGAGACGGTCCAGGTAAATTTGAGGTCGGGGTGGAAGGTGTTGGTAAAGTTCAACCTCCTCGCGGGAGCACGAGGCAGCGCCGATACAGTCATCGATGTAGCGGAGGAAAAGGTGGGGGGTGGTGCCAGTGTAGCTGCGGAAGATGGACTGTTCCACATATCCTACGAAGAGGCTACGAATCTAATATAATTTGGATAAAATAACCTGTTGGATTGACAATGCATCCACCAATGGAGAAAGTGAGAACAACACATTCACAAACATCCACTCTCTCCAGCACTGACACTCAGTAGCACCAGTGTGTACAATCTATAAAGAGAAAGTGAGGACTGCAGATGCTGGAGATCAGAGCTGAAAAATATATTGCTGGAAAAGCGTAGCAGGTCAGGCAGCATCAAAGGAGCAGGAGAATCAACGTTTCGGGCATAAGCCCTTCTTCAGGAATGAGGAAGGTGTGCCTAGCAGGCTAAGATAAAAGGTAGGGAGGGAGGACTTGGGAGAGGGGTGTTGGGAATGCGATAGGTGGAAGGAGGTTAAAATGAGGGTGATAAGCCGGAGAGGGGGTGGGGGCGGAGAGGTCAGGAAGAAGATTGCAGGTCAAGAAGACAGTGCTGAGTCTGAGGGTTGGGACTGAGAAAAGTGGGGGGAGGAGAAATGAGAAAGCTAGAGAGATCTGCATTCATCCCCTGTGGCTGGAGGGTTCCTAGGCAGAAGATGAGGCGCTCTTCCTCCAGGCGTCGTGTTGCCATGGTCTGGCGATGGTGGAGGCCAAGGACCTGCATGTCCTTGGTGGAGTGGAGTACAATCTATAAGTTGCACTGCAAAAATTTATCAAAGATCTTTAGACAGCACCTTCCAAATCAGCAACTGTCACCTAGAAGGACAAGGGCACCAGATACAAGTTATACCACCACGTGCAAATTCCTCTCCAAATCACTCATGATCCTGACTTGGAATTATATCATAGCTTCTTCATTCTCACTCGGTCAAAATCCCAGAATTCCCTTCCGAATGGCATTGTGGATCTTCCTATATCCCATGGAGTGCAGTTGAAGAACTCACCACTTGTCAAGGGCAGCTGGCGATAGACAATATATGTTGGCCAACCAGTGATACTCACAGCCCACAAAAGAATTTTAAAAAACTATTTGTCCATCTGTCCTAATGTGTGGATTGTGTCAAGTTTTGTTTTGAAACATTCCTGTAGTATGCCTTATGTAATTTCACTATATAATGCTAGTTTATTATATATTCTAATGTTCATTTTCACATAAAACATCTTTCTTTCTCTCAGTCTTTCAAGAAACATCTGATTTAAATTCTATGCTTTAGCAAAGAGATAAGTGTCAGGTCTAACAATAAAAAGGCTGCCTTCGGTGCCCTAGAGCAAGACTATGGAATGATCATGTTGCTGCTGGAACAAAACTCTATTTCACTCTTAAAAATGTAAAGATGATGGCGCTAGTTTGGTGCAAAACCTCAGATGGAGTTTCTGACAATAATGCTTTAGAAAACTCTGAAAAATTCTACTCTGGTCTCCTATTAAACCAGCTTCATGTTTTACATTTTAACTTTACGTGAGGAATGCTTCAAAAGGTTAATATTAAACTATTTTGCTTTCTGAAATCCTATGAACCACAGTCATGTACTGGGTGGGCTGCTGTAGTGATAGCATTTGGCATGTCATGTTTGATTAATGCTTTGAAACTGCTGAAACGGTTCATTGGCCCCTAATGCTTTCTTTGAGGGAGAACAAAGGCACTGTTTCAGGTACAGTGTTTTTAAAAGTGCCCATGGCTGCTTCAGTGCAGACCTATAGCGCAGCACCAAGCAGCCTGTACAGTAAGTCGCCATCCTTAAGAAAACGCTCTTTCATTGACTCAGTAAAGAAACCCTTCAATTCTGCTTTTATAGTGCCTGCCAGATTGATTTCAACAGGTGTACAGAACAATGACATGTCTAAGTACTTTGCTATTTAGGCAAATATGTTCACGGCCATTACTTTCCTTATCAAAGACTTTGTCTATTTATTCATAGATAAACCTGATTTTTTAGATTTCCAGGGAAGAAAACCTTCAGCTTTCAAGTTCCAAAGAGCCGTCTTAAAAGCCAATTCCTGTGTCATATATTGGACTCTTACTGTACAGAAGTCACAAACCAATGGATCAGACCTGTATCTGAACTGTTCTCCATTCTGTGTTATGTCTTTTTAATAGCTCTACACCCAACTTACATATCTTTACAAAAATGACCTGATTTGCTCAAAGTTTCGAGGATGGTTTTGAACTATTGGATAGTGTCTTAAATTTGACTAACCAAGGATGTTGCCCAGTACTGAACACAGGTTCACTCTGAACCTCTATTTATTGAGCTTCTTTCCACTGGCAACACTTTTCAGCAAGTTAATTATTATTATCCTCTATCAACACATGCCTAAAGCATTTGATAATCGCATGCTTCACAAAGAATTTAAGCGACTTTGATGTTACTGTAACACCTCTATAAGTTAATAAAGTCTGTTTGATATAAACCAAAACAGAACATTGGGTGTGCATTCTTCTCTTTCTGCGTAAACTGTTGCACATTTAACATGATTTTGGCAGCAGTAAAAAAAAGTAAAGTATTGTATTCATTCGAGCATGAATGAGTGAGTCCTGGTAAATCAGGTTGCTTGAATTTGTGTCGGATTTTCATTCTGTGGTGAAAATTTTCCTTGACTGCTGTATTAAGTTCCTGCTCCACCTTAATCCTGTGTGAAAGCTCCAGTAGTTTGAGAATTATATATTTTTCGTAGTTTTGTAAGCAATAAACACTGAATGTTGGGCACGCATTGCAGTCTAAGTCGCATATTACTGAACCTAACTCTTTCAGAGAGACCACTGAAATGTGAAAAATGAAAACTAGGAGCAGGATGAGCCTTTTGAGCCTCCTCCACCCTGAAATATGATCATGGCTGATCCTCCATTTCAGTGCCACATTCTCATTTTCTCTTCACATCCGGTGATGCCTTTAATATCTAAAATTTACCAATATACCCAAGGAGAAAGTGAGGACTGCAGATGCTGGAGATCAGAGCTCAAAATGTGTTGCTGGAAAAGCGCAGCAACCTGCTGCGCTTTTCCAGCAACACATTTTCAGCAATATACCCAAGGACCAGCTTCTACAGCCTTCTGGTACCAAATTCCACAGGTTGACCACCGGCTGGCTTTACTCTTTTCAGTCTTAAACGATCCACCTCGCATCCTGAGACTGAGAGCCGTGGTTCCAGATGCCCAGTTTGGGGAAACATCCTCTCAGTATCTAGTCTGAATGGCCCTGTTCAAATTTTATGTTTCAATAAAATTCCCTCTTATCGCTTGATTGGTCTATTTATGGTCACATGTACTGAAGTACAGTGAAAAGCTTTGTTTAGGAGCAGTAGTGGCAGATCATAGTAAGCAATGATGCACTGAACAAGAAACTTAGACAGAGGCATACAGGTAACATTGCACAGGGTTTACAAGAGAGATCAATGTTACCAAGATCAGCATTATTTGAGGCAAAAGAATCTATTCAATAGTCTAATAATGATAAGGAAGAAGCTGTCCCTGAACATACTAGTGCGTGTTTTCAGGCTTCTGTATCATTTGCCTGATGGAAGAGGTTGTAGGAGATCACTACCAGGGTGGCATGGGTCTTTGATAATGTTGGCAGCCTTTCTGCAGCAGAGAGCCATGTAAATGGAGTCCATGGATGGAAGGTTGGCTCCTGTGAAGGCTTGGGCTGTGCACATCACCCTCTATTGTTTCCTACGACCCTGGGCACAGCAGTTCCATACCAGGCCATTAATCACCCAGACAGAATGTAGAAGCTGGTGAGACTCTTAATGGACTTGTCAAGTTTCCTAAGCTGCCTAAGGAAGAAGGAGGTATTATTTTGCCTTCTTGACTGGCTACATGGGAAGACCAGGTTGTTAGTTATCATCACTCCCAGGAACTTGACGCCATCCATCCTCTCGATCTCAGTTCTACTGATGAGGGCTTGTTCTACTCCTTTCTTACTAAAGTCAATGATCAGTTCTTCAGTTTTGCTGATGTTGACAGAGAGGTTACTGCCATTGCACCACACCACTAAACCCTCGATCTCCCTACTGTATTTTGATCCGATGTTATTAGATATCCATCCCACTATGAGTGGTGGCATCAGAGAATGTATAGATAGCATTCATTCAGAATTTGGCAACATAGTCCTGGGTGTACAGGGAATACAATGGGGGCTTGGGACGCATCCTTAGGGGCTTCCAGTGTTCAGTGTTATTGTGGAAGAGGTGCAGTACCTATCTTCACTGACTGCAGTCTGTAAGGCAGAAAGCTGAGGATCCAATTGTGGAAGGTGAAGCTGAAACCAAGGTCACAGAGTTTTTAAGATCAGTCTGAAGGCTATAATGGTATTGAAGGCAGAGCTGCAGTCAATGAGCAGGAAACTGAATTTGTGCACCATGTGTTTTTCCACTGTGTCTCGCACCTGCACACACACAACATGGGTGCTGGGGAAAAAATAAGCACTATCGCAGTTAGGCGGTAGTGTGGGGGTAAAAAAAAAACACACAAAAAAAAGAAAAATAAACAGAAGTGTTAGATGTTCACTCTGATAGCTGGTCCTGAGGAACCTGGACCATTGTGAAGTACTGCTTACATTTAAATAAAGGGTGACTTGGTAACAGAATACCGGCCTCTGTGGAGTTATTTCACACACAATACTCCATACCCTCCTCACCAAAGCATGTATAACGCAGTAAGACATCCCTCCTTCTGAGCTAAAGTCAACGAAGGCTAATATATCACTACCTTCCAAATTGATTATTGCATCTGCCTGTTTACATTTGTTGACTAATGTACAAGGACATCCAGATTCCTTTGTACATCCACAATTCCAAAACCATTACTCGTTAAATAAGATTCTGCCTTTTGGTTTTTTTACAATGAAGCGCATAACTTTACATTTATCGATGTTATACTGCATCTGCCATAGTTTTGGCAGAAACACTGAAAGCAACATACTTCTGTGATCATAACTTTGATTTGTTCTGTCTCGAACAGTCATCACTTCTACAAAATGGAAAGAAATCAGATTATCATTTACTATGGGGCATGGCAGTTGCCCATGTGATCTGGAGTTGTATAATTAACCTGCAGGCAAGCATGGCATTCAATTTATACACATGGTTTCACAACAGCTAACATGATAAATGATCACATTAATAAATGATCACACATTCTATTTTGGTAATACTGACTTAAGTAGAAGTGTTGACCAGATTACCAGTAAACCTATCTTCAAATATTGGCTTTGAGTCATTAACTTCCACCTGAAGAGACAGACAGGATCTCAGTTTCAACCAAGTCATTGCACTTCCAAAAATGTGGCATCTGCTCAATATAAAACTACAATGTCAGAGTAGATTACATATTTCTGGACTGAGATTTAAACAAATAACCTTTTTAGCTAGTTGCAAAAGAACTACTATACTGACACTAACATACTGGTTAATGCTACCACAAATGGAAAGATTGCATCCATATACTTGAGGATGCAGAATACTATACTATATTTCCAGCTGCACTGTTCTCTCTCCAAAATTACCATTAACATTATGCACTTAAATGTTCTCCTAATAAGACATTTATGTGCAGTGATTGCCTGTAGTACCATGATGTTTGGCACGGATGATAATTGCAAATTTGTTTCACAATTGTTCAACTTCCTAGGACAGGCAGAACAGAAGTATCATACCAGGGCAGAAGTTAGTCAAGTTTTTTTTTCTTGTTGTTTTTTTCCTCCTCTGATTGACTTTATTGCAACCAAAATGTCAATTAGCACTTAAAGAATAACTAAAAATTCTGCTAGATCTCACCTTTCATGCCAACACACTCAAAAACAATCATGAACAGCCAGTCCTTCAGAAATCCACATGACAGTCTGATGTCTCCCAGCTATTTGCAATGAATTCAGCCTCTTCTGTTTGCCAACTACAAGTGGGTGAAAAAGTTTCACAGTGAGGCGTACAGAAGTCGGAGCTGTGCGGATCTAAACAGTTTGAAAGGGCGATCAAAATGTTTTCTGCTATCAATTTCAGAATGAATCCTCTTCCTTCTAAATAATTTTGTGCATTGGAGGAGAAATGTTTAGACTTGGTATCATGCCCCATTGTCACCCAACATGATACATCAGATGGAAGTGGAGATTCTCATTCGGCTAAGTAGTTGATTCAAAAGTATAGACGTTAGCATCTTTTTCCCTGCATATATGGAAAAGATTTCTTCACCAAGATAAACTATAAATTGTACATCACCTTTAAACCAATTTTAAAAACTGACCAAAATTACAAAAGAATTCATATAATTAGTCTGGACCTTGTAAATACATTTTGCGTGCTCATAAAATACACCTTGTAGAATCTTTTTTACAAATTGAAAGATGAATTGTCTGTTAATTTCTAGGATTGCCATTAAGTAGTTGTTATAAAGCGTATACTAATGATCAAGTTAATTTTCACCAACAAGAAAACGTCCAAATTACAAACCGACAAAAGATAATTTCTCGTTGATTGATGTACATTATTGTGTTGCCAATTATGACATCCCAGATGTGACAATCTCAAATAAAAAGACTTAATGACATCATTCAGTTACCAAAAGGGATTGACATGAGTGAAATTTTCCTTTCAATTGTAATACATGAGGGGATTATGACATCATTAGCTTAGCAATCATAAGTGCTCTCTGTAAGTGGCCTCAGACCAGCTTGTTTCAATTTAGATCTTCGACAATCTTTTTCCTAATTTTGACACAATTTAAATGTTGCACTGAGGGATGGGAGGGTGTATCATGCTCCATCTGCTTTCCTTGTTGTACAATAGGCACATTCACTCTCCTCCTCAAACCCCATCAGCATCATTGTTACTGAAATCTTCAGCTGTGCACTGGATTCTGAACAGGCCTCAGCTGTGTCACAGACTTACAACTTACAAGTTCTAAACAATGAAGCTGAGAATTTTTAGACCAGTTTATCATTCATAACAGATCTTGATATGGAAATTCATGGGTGAAATGCCAAACATTCTCAGTCTCAGCTTTCTGTGCCCGTACCTGTTTTGGCCTTCGCTTTAATAATGCCACAGCAGAAATGAGATGAGCTTTTCAAAACATACAATTATTCCTGTTTTGTAATGCATTTCATGAACATTTGTAGCTGTTTACCTTAATTACTTGCCAGGATGCATCTGGCACATTGATGAAAGTTTTATTTGCAAACATAATCAAAAACAGAGCCCAAGTTTGCCAGTAATCAATGTGAACTGTGATACAAGGATTCCTTCCCAGTGGGAGATTAAAAATCAGAAAAACTGTCTTACCTTTCTGTGTCTTTCTGCAGTCCCATTGGAAAGTTGGATAAAATTTCTTACCAACAATTTTCCTCTTAGTACTTGATTTTAGCCAATTCTTTTAGGGACAGATGAATTGAAATTTCCTAGTTTGATCATATCCTAGCACTGGCCTCAACTGCATGTTAGTCTTCCCCCATGTTGATCACAACATTCTGGAGGCAGCCATTAACAAGGGGCTTCCAGAAGCAGCTTTTAAATATAGATGGTGAGATTAAGGAGCAGGTGATCTTCGGAGTATTCAAAATTTAGGAGATCTATGTAGCTTTGGAAAAAAAAATTTAAAACATGCAGGATTACCATATTATTGTGCCAGCACATCTCAGCACTCCCTTACTAAAATGTGTCTTTAAGGATTCTGGGTAATCCAAGATGGAGGACTGGAAAATATTGTGGTTGTAAGAGCTGCTCCTTTTTTGAGGTATTTTAGCTGTTGGAGTTGATTTCCTAGAATTCCAGGAGCAGTAATTACTGTTCTATAAGCTGTTGCGTTAGTTTGGAACTTTGCAGGGGGGACAAAGACCAAAACAATGGCACCTTAAATAGAAGGAAGAGAACAAAGGTAGAGACAAAATTGTCCGTGAGAGAAAGAAACCTCCACTGCTGTCTGATACAGCAGTAAATCTGCACAGCTACTGCCTTTACTGTTTGAGTTCAAGTATTCCTGGATATCAGAGTGCATCTAAGAAAAATTAGTAAACAGCAAAATCCATAGCTGACCTTGGAGGAACCTGTGTGGGAGAGCTCAAAGCACGGGAACAGATAAGTGCATAGATTTTTAAGTGTAACCTTGCTGTCTTTTATTAATAGTGAGTAGAGTGGATTCCTTTTGGTTATATGTATGACTGAGATTTGTGAACTGATTAAAACTAAAAAATATAAAACATAGATACTAAGTTAGCCTGAAGCACTTTTTTTAAAGAGCAGTAAGACTGTGCTATTTTCAGTAGATAGTTAAGGTACGAAGATGGCCTTTAGTAGAGTGATGTGTCACATTCTGTCAGATGTGGAAGATTAGGAAGAATTGCCATGTTACTGCTGATTATATCTGCAATAAGTGTGCTTGGTTGCAAATCTTATCAGATTGCACAGATTGTTTGAAGCAGCTATTAGGAGCAATGAGGAATTTATAAGAGCTAAGGGGTGTGATGGATACCAGCAATAACAAGGGAAAAAAAAAATCGCAGATACAGTCAGGTAAATGGGTTACCTCTAGGAATGGTAGGAGAGGGAAGCAGGTAGTGCAGGAGTCTCCTGTAGCTATCCCCATCTCAAACAAGTCTGATGTTATGGAAATTGTAGGGGGTGATGGACTCTCGGGGAATGTAGCATGAACAGCCAAGTTTCTGGTATTGAGACTGGCTCTAATGTAATGAGGGGTACATCAGGTTTCAAGCAATCAATTGTGATAGGGTACTCTCTCGTCAGAGGCACAGACAGACGTTTCTGCAGTGAGGTATCAGAATGGTGTGTTGCCTCCCTGGTGCCAGGATCAAGGATATCTCGGACAAAATGCAGAATATTCTCAAAGAGGAGTAGGACCAGCAGGAGGTCATTGGAACTAACGACATAGGAAGGAAAAACGATGAGATTCTGAAGGGAGAATATAGGAAGTTAGGTAGGAATTTAAAAAGGAGGTCCTCGAGGGTAATAATCTCTGGAGTATTCCCAGTGCAACAAGCTCGTGAGAGTAGGAATAGGAGGATAGAGCAAATGAATGAGTGGCTGAGGAGCTGCTGCAGGGGAGAAGGGTAGAAGTGACTTGTATAGGAAGGACGAATTGCACCTGAATTAGAAAGGGACTAACATACTGACAGGGAGAGTTGCTAGAGCAGGTTGGGGGAATTTAACCTAGGGAAATAGAGAGGGAAGAGATCAGTCTGAGACTGGTACAGTTGGGGAAAGGAGAAAGTCAAACAGTGAGGACAGCCAGGAACAAAGCAGAGAGCAAGATAAATTAAACTGTATTTATTTCAATGCAAGAGGCCGAACAGCGAATGCAGATGAACTAAGGTTATGGTTGAGAACATGGCTCAGAGATGAACAGATCTGGCAGCTTAATGTTCCAGGACACAAATGCTATAGGAAGGCTAGAAAGGGGAGGGGGGGGGGGGGCTGCAAGAGAGAAGGAGAGAGTGGTGTTTTTGATAAGGGCCAACATTACAACTGTACATAGGGATGATATTCCTGGGAATACATCCAGGAAAGTTATTTTGGTGGAACTGAGAAATAAGAAAGGGATGATCACCATATTGGGAATGTATTATAGACATCCCAATAGTCAGCAGGAAATTGAGAAACACGGGGCAACTTTTCACACAGAGGGTGGTACGTGTGTGGAATGAGCTGCCAGAGGAAGTGGTGGAGGCTGGTACAATTACGACATTTAAGAGGCATTTGGATGGGTATATGAATAGGAAGGGTTTGGAGGGACATGGGCCGGGTGGTGGCAGGTGGGAATAGATTGGGTTGGGATATCTGGTCAGCTTGGATGAGTTGGACCAAAGGGTCTGTTTCCATGCTGTACACCTCTATGACTCTATCTGTAAGAATAATTGTACCAGCACCCACTAATAGGCTGGGACTGCCATTGTATTAAGGGTTGAGATGGAGAGGAGTTTGTTAAGTGTGTACAAGAAAACTTTCTGATTCACTGTGTAGGTGTACCTCCTGGAGAAGGTGCAAAACTCAATCTATTATTGGGAAATAAGGCAGGGCAGGTGACTGAGGTGTCAATGGGAGAACACTTTGGGGCCAGCAACCATAATTCTATTAGTTTTAACATAGTGATGGAAAAAGGATAGGCAGGATCTAAAAGTTAAAGTTCTAAATTGAAGGAAGGCCAATTTTGACGATATTAAAAGCCTGATTGGGTGCAGATGTTCACAGATAAAGGGACAGCTGGAAAATGGGAAGCCTTCAGAAATGAGTTAACAAGAGTCCAGAGTTTATATGTTCCTGTTAGAGTGAAAGGCGAGGCTGGCAGGTGTAGGGAATAGTGAATGATGAGAGAAATTGAGGTTTTGGTCAAGGAAAAAAAAGGAAGCATGTGTCAGGTATAGACAGGATAGATCAAGTGAATCCTTAGAGTATAAAGGCAGTAGGAGTATACTTAAGAGGGAGATCAGGAGGGCAAAAAGGGGACATGAGATAGCTTTGGAATAAGGAGAATCCAAAGGGACTTTATCAATACATTAAGGACAAAAGGGAAACTAGGGAGAGAATAGGGCACCTCAAAGATCAGCAAGGCAACCTATGTGTGGAGTCGCACGATATGGGGGATGATACTAAACGAATATTTTGCATCAGTGTTTACTGTGGAGAAGGAAATGGAAGATGTAGAATGTGGGGAAATAGACGGTGACATCGTGAAAAATGTCCACATTACCAAGGAGGTGGTGCTGGATGTCTTAAAATGCACAAACGTGGATAAATCCCCAGGACCTGAACCCTAGAATTCTGTGGGAAGCTAGGGAAGTGATTGCTGGGCCCCTTGCGAGGATATTCAGATCATCAATAGTCACAGGTGAGCTACCAGAAGACTGGAGGTTGGCTAACGTGCTGCCACTAATTCAGAAAGGAAGTACGAAAAAGCCAGGGAACTATAGATCAGTGAGCCTGACATCGGCGGTGGGCAAGTTGCTGGAGAGAATCCTGAGGGATAGGATTAACATGTATTTGGAAAGGCAAGGACTGATTAGGGATAGTCAACATGGCTTCATGCATGGGAAATCATGTCTCACTAACTTGACTGAGTTTTTTGAAGAAGTAATGAAGGGGATTGATGAAGGCAAAGTGGTGAATGTGCTTTAAATGGACTTCAGTAAAGCATTTGATAAGGTTTGAGAAGGTAGACTGGTTAGCAAGGTTAGATGACATAGAATATAGAGAGAGCTAACTATCTGGAAACAGAACTGGCTTCAAGGTGGTGGTGGTGGAGGGTTGTTTTTCAGAATGCAGGCCTGTGACCAGTGGAGTGCCACAAGGTTCAGTGCAGGGTCCACAGCTTTTTTGTCATTTAAATAAACGATTTGGATGCGAACATAGGAGGTATAGCTAGCAAGTTTGCAGATGACACCAAAATTGGAGGTGTAGTGGACCGAGAAGGTGGTTACCTCAGATTACAATCGGATCTTGATCGGATGGGCCAATGGGCTGAGGAAGGGCAGATGGAATTTAGTTTAGATAAATGGGAGGTGCTGCATTTTGGAAAAGGCAAATCAGGGCAGGACTTATACAGTTAATGGTAAGGTCCTGTGGAATGTTGCTGAACAAAGAGACCTTGGAGTACAGGTTCATAGCTCCTTGAAAGTGGAGTCACAGGTAGTTAGGATAATGAAGAAGAAGGAGATTAGTATACTTTCCTTTATTGGTGGGAGCATTGAGTATAGGAGTTGGGAGGTCAATTTGCAGCTGTACAGGACTTTGGTTAGGTCACTTTTGGAATATTGTGTGCAATTCTGGTGTTCCTCCTATCGGAAAGATGCTGTGAAACTTGAAAGGGTTCAGAAAAGATTTACAAGGATGTTGCCAGGGTTGGAGGATTTGAGCTACAGGGAGAGGCTGAACAGGCTGGGGCTGTTTTCCCTGGAGCGTTGGAGGCTGAGGGGTGATCTTATAGAGGTTTATAAAATAATGAGAGGTGTGGATAGGATAAATACGTCATTTATCTGAGTTCGGGGGGGGGGGGATGGTGGGGGAGGAGGAGTGCAAAACTAGAGGGCATATGCTTAAGGTGAGAGGGGAAAGATTTAAAAAGGGAATTCTAAGGGACAACATTTTCCATGCAGAGGGTGGTGTGTGTATGCCAGAGGAAGTGGTGGAGGCTGGTACATTTACAGTAATTAAAAGGCATCTGGATGGGTATATGAATAGGAAGGTTTAGAGGGACATGGGCCAAGGGCTGGCAAATGGGACCAGATTAAATTAGGATATCTGGTCAGCATGGACAAGTTAGACCAAAGGGTCTGATTCCGTTCTATACATCTCTGTGACACTATGACTGAGAAAAGGTGTCGATGCCCCAATTGCCCAATCTCCGTTGCTGGGAAAACACCATTAGTTAAGCACAGAGCTCTGACTTGAGCAGCGGACCCATCCACTGTGAATAAAGTCCTGATGGTGTGCTATCACCTTTCCCCCAAGTGGTACATTAATGTGTCTAAATTGGTGCACAGCACAGACAGGTGGCTGCCATTTTATGATATGGCAACCAAGTTTACACTCCAAGTAAATTCTGGACACCAGGAAGTCAATTAATTGAGTTACTTTCATTTTCCTTATTATATTAAAGACTGCAGGTAGGATCACCATAACCTCACATAATGGCAGTGCAAGACAATTGAGGGTAGATTTTGAAATGTTGGGAATATTGTTTGAAATACTGGTTTTGTGATAAAATTGAAGTGGTATTGTAAGTTAATTTGGAACACCAATATCCCACATTTTGAACAGATGCACACGACTTATGAACTCTCATTTTCCCCAGGTACTGAGATTGATGTAAACTGTAGGTTTTCTCAGATAGAAGCGCAAAAACCAAATGTAGAATCCCTTGGGATTATCTACATACACCTTCTGCAGTTGTTGCAGAACCATTGGCAACCACTTACAAACAGGCAGCCTGTCTGGCTTCTCAATTACAGAATATATTTGTCATGGGGAGACCTTAATAATAAGGACACCATTGTTTCAGAAGTGTAAATAAAGGAAATATTGGAGTCTGCAGCATTCTCAAGGGCATGTGTAAGAAAATGCATTATTTCTTGCTGATATATTACTGCATTCTTTAATTGTTTGAATCGATCTGGTCATTTATTCAGTCAGTTCCCCCAGTGGAACAGATTGTGGAGTTTAGTTTCACAATTTCCTCGTTAAAACTAATGTTCATGCCATAGGATTTCCCCGTGCATGTTTGAGCAGTGAAATTTGAATGTTTGCATTTAGTAAGCGTACTGTTAATAAAGAGCAACTGTCAAAAATGTTGTCTTTCCAACATATTTTGTTTCTGGTGATCAACTTATTCTACATCCACAAATTGGGCAGGATTTTAAAAGTGATTTGTAAATTGTGAAGTACTTTGGAATGTCATGTGAATGTGAAAGGCACAATACTAATCCAAGTCCTTTCTTCTTTTAAAGCATTGCGTTTGTGGCTTCCCCATTCAGCAACTGACACAAAAGGAGTGTCTTAAGGTCACACAAAACCACTAAACTGACACTCACATCCAAAACATAAGAGCAACTTGAGGTGACATTCATTCCACCCTTTTAAGGGATGAAATATTGAAAGGTCCCTGATAACACCTACTGTGTTAACAGATGGCTCTTCATAAGGTAGGCTTCCTCTTTCAAAGATAACGAGTTACAAATTTTACAACTATTGACACAATAGCATTATTATTTCATCTCATC
The DNA here is from genome assembly GCF_047496795.1 of Chiloscyllium punctatum. Lineage (NCBI taxonomy): Eukaryota > Metazoa > Chordata > Chondrichthyes > Orectolobiformes > Hemiscylliidae > Chiloscyllium > Chiloscyllium punctatum. The sequence continues at coordinate 43,863,368 of NC_092752.1, read as the reverse complement.
AGAAACCAACAAAAACATTAATTCTACAGTAAGAGAGGTGCTGCATTATCATACTGCAAACGCAGTGAAGTGTTCAATACTGTAAGAAGGTGCTTACTGAGGAAACAAAGTTAAAAATCACACAACACCAAGTTATAGTCCAACAGGTTTAATTGGAAGCACGCTAGCTTTCGGAGTGACGCTCCTTCATCGGGTGATCACCTGATGAAGGAGCATCGATCCGAAAGCTAGCGTGCTTCCAATTAAACCTGTTGGACGAGAACCTGGTGTTGTGTGATTTGTAACTTTGTACACCTCAGTCCAACACTGGCATCTCCAAATCATGACTGAGGATACAGTGTGCCATGACTTCAGTGTACAGGCAGATGCAGACTCCTCTGACTCACGTTAGCATGAAAACCACCAATGAACAAGTAGCTTTCCTTTTGCCCATGTATTTATTTAGCCACTTTGTTCCTGATGAAAAATGACAGGAGCTTAAAATATTTGTTTGTACAGGCAAGAAAGCAGTCTGTACAAAAGCCTGCAAAATGGTTTATGTTGTCTTCTTAAAAAAAGGACTTCTGGCTTCAAATTTAAGATTTCCTAATTTTACACATGGTAATTAACATTACACTACAGTTCACCAAGGCACTCTGAAATGTGAAACTCTTTTTTTTGGTTGAAGAATGAATGAATGAATTATTGCTAACAACAAACACAGAATTCTGGAGGAACTCAGCAGATCTGGCAGCATCTGTGGAGAGAGAAAGAGAGCGAACATTTTGAGTCCAGTATGATTATTCACTGGAACGTGCTTCATTCCTGTCTCCTCTTGCTGCTCCTTTCTTTATCTTGCATGCCATGGGAAAGATAGAAAGCGATCAGAACTGTGGCCACAAGCAAAATGGTCAAGGATTGAGACAAAGGTACTGTTTCGAGCAGCAAGAAAAGAAATTTGAATTAAATTAGGACAGCAAACCAATGTTAAAGAGCAAGAAAGGGATGGTACATTTGTTATATCTAACCTGGGAAAGGATGCAGTCTGATATAATTTATATAAATTGGAGTCAACATCAAAGCCAGATAGGAAGCCAGTTGAGAGCATTATGAAGGCTCCAGAGATGACTAGTGCAAATAAGCATCTCAGCAGATCTGATGGATATAGGTGTGACTCATGTACCATCTTGCTGATCAATAAATGTGAGATTTGAAATAAAGATGCCATGGTCTTACATTCTCTAGTTCAACATCAGCAAATATAGCTGGATGTGATTCTGTTGTTTCCATGTCTTGCTCAAGATGGAGGGCACAACTGGGAAATGTGTAGGCACAAAAATTGCTCAAGGTGAAAACAGTTGTGGCCAAACTAATTGGTGAAGGCACAGAGCTACATGTTATTAGCATATCTATGAAACCTGAACCTGTAACTTTAATGTCACCAAGAAGCAGCACATTGCTGAGGAAGAGGCAAGGAGAGGAAAAAGGAAGCACAATCATATTAAACACCTCACTGCAGTCAAGGAGAACAAATCAAATTGATGCACTGCACAGTTAGGGAAGACATTGTTATCTTTTATGATGAATGTTTTGAAGCTGTGAGCAGAGTAGGAGCTAAATTGAAATGATCATAATGTAGTTTTTCAAGAAATGGTGCAAATCTGTGAAACTAGAAAGTTTAGAACTTGGCTACTGAACACATTGCATTTCCCAAAAAGACATTTCAAGGTGGATTTCTCCATGCAGTCCTGCAGAAAGGCCAAAATGTATCACAGTGACCATTGAGAATTTCATCATATCACATTGATCAAAGAAATGATGGCCATAGCATCTCTAAAAAGTGCCCACTGATCTAGTACGGTAAGAATGTAGTTTAGAAAAATGCATAATGAAAATTTCCAGCACAATCAAACCATAAGACATAGAAGCAGAAGTTAGGTCATTCAGCCCATTGAGTCTGCTTTGCAATTCAATCATGGCTGATACACAATGATGACATGCTGATGTTAGAATAAAGGATACAAAGTTTTGGATGAGCTCAGACTAATTGTGGATAAAGGATGAGTGTTTGGCCAAGAAAGCATTGGAATAGTCAAATCTGGAATGACTAAAGCATTGTCAAGGGCTTCAGCAGCTTATGGGCTGCTGAGGTGAGAGGAGAAGATATCAATGATTGTGTGCTAACAGTGTGCTTGCTGAGGTCTTGGGTTACTAATCTATCAATGCTTAGATACATAATACTTTCAACCATGGGTTAAATTCCTCCACAGCCCTGCACTTCTTTAATTCTGTAGCCTCCAAAGATTCTGACCTCTTGAGGATTCAATTTCTTCTCCTCTCCTATTACAGATTAACAATTTGGCCTTGAACGTGGAGGGAACAATTGGGAAATGTGTAGACACAAAAAATGGCCATGTAGTGGATAGTGTTGATGATAGCTGTAAGCTCGGGACTGATATAGATGTCTTGGTGGAGTGGGTGGGAAAGTTTAACTCTAATAAGTGTGAGGTAATGCATTTAGGGAGGTCAAACAGTAAAAAGGAATACACAATAAATGAGAATATACTGAGAGGGATAAATGAAGTGAGAGATCTTGGCATGCAAGTACACAGGTCCCTATAAGTAGTAGTACAGTTAGATAAGGTTATAGAGAAGGCATATAGAACTGGCCTCCTTCATTGGCAGAGGTATAGAATTCAGGGATATAATGATGAACTATATAAGACATTGATGAGACCACAAGTTGTGCAGTTCCGGTCACCACATTAGAGGAAAAACGCAATAGCCCTGGAGAGAGTGCAAAGAGTATTTACTTCAATATTGCCAGGGCTGGAGAATTGTAGCTACGAGAAGATATTGAAGAGGTTGGGGTTATTTTCCTTGGAACAAAGAAGGCTGAGGGGTGACATGATTGAAATGTACAAAATTGAGAGAGGTAGAGATAAAATAGATTGGAGGAACCGGTTTCCCTTAGCAGAGAGTTCAAGAACCATGGGTCATAAATTCTAGCCAAGTGGTAGAAGAGTTAGAGGAGACAAGAGAAAACCTTTTTTACACAGAGGGTGGTGAGAGTGTCTGGAAGTTGCTGCATGAGTTGGTAGTGGAGGCAGAGACCCTCTTACCTTTTTGAAAAATGCCTGGATGTGCACCTTAAACTGTAAACAGCAGACTACGGACTGCAGGGAGATCGGATTAGAAAGGGCATCTGGGTGTCTTCGGGTCAGAATGGACAAAATTGACCGAATGGCCCCTCTCTATGGTTCTATGGTGCTATTCACACCCTCTTTCCTTTAAGGCACGACCTGAGAACTCACCCGTTTGTCCAAACATTCGATTTGCTTGTTTTAAATCTAGCACACTACTAAATTTGCCTGAAAACATACCTACGAAGTGCTTTGTGATGTTTTACTACATGAAATGTGCTATTTAAATTTGTGTTGCTGTTTTGTAAATCATAGCAATCAGTTCTGTTGCAGAAACAATGATTGAGGAAAACGTGAAGGAGTAAAATATATTTGTGCTTCCTACATTTACAACAGGAATTACACTTCAAAAAAGGTACTTCAATGGTTGTAAAGCATTTTAGGACAGACTTTGAACAGATCAAGCAACTCAAAACTGGGCATTCATGAGGCACTGCAGTACAATCTGCAGCCTCTTGGCTCAGCATATCCTCCACTCAACTGCTACCAGCAACCTGGTGCATCTACCAAACAGAATGGACAGCAAGTGATAGACAGAGCTAAATAATCTCACAACAAACAGAAGAGTCTTGCCTCATTCAGTTGTGAATGGTGGTGGACAATCAAACAACTCACCGGAGGAGACTCCACAAATATTGCCATCCTCAATGATGTAAAAGTCCAATACATCAGTGCAAAACTCAAGCCTGAAGCATTCACTGGAATCTTCAACCAGAAGTGCCAAGTGGATGATCAAATTGGCCTCCTTCAGTTATCCCAATGTCACCAATACTTGGTAGTTTAGCCATGGGAAAATGCAGGGAGAGGATAGGGTGGTGGGATGATCTTCGGAGGTTTGGTGTGGTCCCGATGGGCCAAATAGCTGTAGGGATTCTATGATGTGATTGAAGGCACTGGATATTGAAAAACCCATGGACCGTGACAACATTCCAGCAATAGTACTGATAGCTTGTGCTCCAGAATTTGCCGTTCTCCTAGCCAAGCTCTTCCAATACAGTTACAACACTGGTATTTATCCATCAATGAGGAAAACTGCCCAAATCCAACTAGGCCAATTACCATCCCATCAGTCTGATTAGATTCCCTACAGTGTGGAAACAAGCCCTTCGGCCCAACAAGTCCACACAGACTCATTTCCCTCTGACTAATGCACCTAAACTACAGGCTATTTAGAATGGCCAATTCACCTGATTTGCACATCTTTGTGGCTGTGGGACGAAACTGGAGCACTCAGAGGAAACCCACGTAGACACGGGGAGAATGTGCAAACTCCACACAGACAGTCACCCAAGGCTGGAGTCAAACCCGGGTCCCTGGCACTTTGAGGCAGCAGTGCTAACCACTGAGCCAACGTGCCGCCGTGCAGTCTACAGTCAATAATTAATAAAAAGTGATGGAAGGTGTCATCAACAGTGTTATCAAACAGCACATGCTCAGCAATACCCAGCTCAGTGTTACCAAGTTTGGGTTCTGTCAGCACCACTCAACTCCTGACCTCATTACAGCCTCGGTTCAAACATGGACAAAAGAGCTAAATACTAGAGGTGAGGTGAGAGTGACTGCGCTTGACATCAAGGCTACAGTCAACTAAGTGTGGCATCAAGGAGCTCGAGCAAAAGTGGAATCAATGAGTATCGGGGCAAACTCTCTGTTGGATAGAATCATATCTGGCACAGAAGAAGATGGTTTTATTTGTTGGAGGTCAGTGATCTCAGCTCCAGGACACCTCTGCAGGAGTTCCTCAGGCAAGTGTCCAATGCCCAACCATCTTCAGCTGCTTCATCAGTGACTTTCCCTCCATCATAAGATCCAAAGTGGGGAGGTTCACCAATAACTCACAACCTCACAGATAATGAAGCAGTCCATATTCAAATGTATCAAGATCAGAACATTATCCAGGCTTTAGCTGAGAAGTAGCAAGTAACATTTGCATCACACAACTGCCAAGCAATTCATGTCTCTAATAAGAGGCAATCCAACTTCCTCCTCTTAACATTCAGTGGTGTTACCATCTCCCACTATCAACATTCTTGGGGTCAGCATTGACCAGAAACTCAAGTGGACTCACCACATAAACACAGTAGGCACAAGTGGGTCAAAGGCTAGGAATACTGCTGCGAGTAACTCACATCCTGAATCCTCAAAGCCTCTCCATCATCTACAAGACACAGTTAGGATTATGGTGAAATACTCCCCACTTGCCTGATGCAGCTCCAACAACTCTCAAGAAATTTGACACCATCCAGGACAAAGCAGCCCACTTGATTTGCACCACATCCACAAGCATCCACTCCATCACCACTAATGATCAGTACAGCACTATGTACTCTTTACAAGATGCACTGCAGAAATTCATCAAAGATCCTTTTGAAAACACATTCTGAACCCATGATCACTTCCATCTAGAAAGACAAGGGCAGCAGATATATGGGAACTTCACGACCTACAAGTTCCACTCCACTCACCAGCCTGACTTGGAAATATATCACCATTCCTTCACTGTCACTAGGTCAAAATCCTGGAATTCTCAACCTAAGGGCATTGCGGGTTGCCCTATATCACTTGGACTGCATTGAATTCAAGAAGGCAGCTCACCAGCACCTTCTCAAGAGCAAAAAAATTACTTAAAACTACATCTCAAGCTTATGGAAGTTGCTTTATGTGGTAAAGGCAAGACCCATGTTTCTTTTAACTAAAGTACAAGTAATTCTCTCTTTAAAAAAAGTGTATTAAAGTATCACTATAACTTCAAATATATTTGGTTTCTTGTATATCAAGCACAACATAGATATATATTGTAGAATTATAAACACAAAGAATTGCAGACAATGAAAATCTGAAACAAAGACAGACAGTGCTGGAGACACCCATCAGAATGTATCTGACAAAGGCTCACTGGACTCAAAACATTAACTTTATTTTTCTTTAAAAGGATACAATACTATCAGAGCTGCTGTGTTTCTCCAGCATTTTCTGTTTGTTTCAGATAGTAGAATTTTTGTCTCATCTTTTCTTCTTACAGATGCTGACTGGCCTAGCTCTGCCATTTGGCATTTTATTATTGAATCTAAGCTTTCCAACATATGCATTTGAGTTTTATATTTTAAGTGCAGTATATGAGTGGTCTGAACACATTAAATTCAACAGCAGTCTCATCCGACTTAATCAACATCTAAATCTAATAACTACCGAATGTTCAAAAACATTTGTTGCAATATGTTCCTATAAATTACAGTTTGATATTCCATACAGCAAAAGTCAAGCGTTATTCTGTGGTGCAGCAGTGCTTTGAACTGAAGCTGTCCATTTGTGGGCTATTGTTGTGCACTGACCAGTGCCAGCTCCCTGGACCACACCCAATGCTGAAATACCCACGGAGAAAATTCCCCATTCTTGAGCGTGGTCCACACGCTGAACATAAATACCCAGTGTTCCCCGCATTCAGACATAAAGTAATGCTTACACGGTTTTACTTCTCAAACAAATGCTAGGCTTCTAAAGCATGAAATCCTTTTGATGTGATCCTGTGATCTCAGCTGCAAATTGTTATACAAAATGTAGGAGATTCTGTCATGTCCATAAATCTGGTTACACGGGGGCATATTTATGTACTCATTAAAGTAATCTCAACCTTTATTTTGTTTCGAGTCTGCGCTGGATTATTCTAAACATTTCTCATTGAGGGGGATGGACACCTTTAAAAAAAAACATAGGAATGTCATGCTTTGCTTCTTTTTTATTAGCTAGTCGAGGTTGTAATCTAAAACTGTCAAGTCCCAAAGCTATATAATTAAGTAGTAATGTATGGGAATTGAGAGAGAGTTTATCACAGCCTTGAACGTACCGAGCTTTGTTTTGCTCGGAAGGCTGGGCACCTTCACCTTCTCCCCTTCGATTTTAAAAAACACAACGCTATGTTTAGGGGTTGCAGACAAAATACTTGCCATAATTTCCATCCAATTAGAGTCACAATGCAGGGATACCGGTGGTTTAACATGGCTTTATAAAATCGAAGACGGATAAATGATTTCGCAATGTGAGAGTGACACTCAGCAAAAGGCTCAAGTTGGCGAAAACTTTGAGAGGGTGTACGGGGGGGAAGTGTCCAAGTAACACTGAATGCAAAAGGCAAGAAACGCGATGGGCCAAATGGTTCCCTCTGTGCAGCAAAAAGCGAAAGTTTATAGAGTCGTTGTGTGAGTGCACAATAACTCTCAAGATGCGATGGTTATGGCTTTGTAAGGGCTGGTGGCGATATGTCAGTGCTCTTTTGATCGCTTTCATTGGCTCTTCCAACTTGTTCGGGCTGTGAGGCCAGCTTTGTTAATGGTGCTCTTTGATCAGCGCCTGACTGCCTGCAGGTGCCAGATGTCATCGCATTTTTACAAGCAGCGTGTCTCAGCGCTTAAAAAAAAACACACACACACATCAGCCCCACTGCAGAAGCACTCGATTGAAAACTTACGATCTTCCTTAAGATCGCAACATGTTTTTTTTTTAAAAAAAACACAGAATGAGGGATACACAGCCGGAACCGTCCCGGCCAGTCGTCATGTATTAAATCAGAACTAGGCTGCAGGTTTTCAGAGATGGAAAGGGTTCAGAAGCAACAGTGTGTTCTGACAGCGGGCAAACCCACATATCCTGCTAAATAAACAATATCCCTGCCAGGGCCAGGATCCCCGAAGTTCTGAAAGTGCTTTCGCTGGTGTGTATTGCTTCCAGGTATGGATTTTCAGTGGCCAGTGAGCGAAGCTGGAAAGGAAACACGCCAGGCATTGCAAACCCAATCTCTCCGCATCAACGGGAGAAAGCAAAGACACACACTTACCGTTCTGCTCCTTGTTACTTGATGGCTGGATCTTGTTGATTTGGGCTTCCGATCCATGATGGCGGAAGTGGAGAGCCGATATTAGCAGTAATACTAATGACAAGGACATTTGGGGCAGAGTGGTTGCACGCTATCAGGCCAGAGCAGACGAACAAGCGCTGGGCTTCTTCACACGGACTCAACTCACAGCCGCCGCTCCTACCATGAAGGATGCGGAGGGCAGGGACCCTGATGTGCCAGCATTTCCACCAGATAATCACACAGTGGCTTCCACATTCCGATCCACAGCACTCCCTTCTCTCTCCAACGTGCCCCGATCGCACTTATCTACTCAATGGCTTAATGTAAGGCGGTTAAGAAAAAAATGACAGACGCTTATGCCAGAGCCGAGGGTCTGTTTTAAAGGCGCAGCCAAGGACTTACGCACACCTGTCAACTTTTATAAACTTTCCAGCGTTTTTTTTTCTAAAAGAGAAAAATGCTTATATGTATAAAATTGATGCTCTTCGCCTGACACTGTCTGACAGTGCAAGAAGTTTTCTGCTCGAACAAACGTTTTGGAGAAATTACTTTAAAAGGTAGTTTACCAGCGAACAGCTGGATTCTATTATTCCCGGGTACTTTCAAGTGGCTTTTTCTTCCTTTAAAACAAAACACAGAAAAGGGGCTGATCTAAGATTTTTTTTTCCTCTCCCTTGACGTCAGCTAAAAACACACACAGAAAAAAAACTTCCAAGGGCTGCCTGTTGCCGTGTGCAACGAAAGGTTACAGTTTAACACATTTAATGCTCCCACCAGCCCCTACTACAAGCCGCACCGAGGCCATCGTCGACTCTGCTCAGTCTCATTGGGGTCTCCCTCTGGCTCCTGAGCCGCCAACTGGCGACACGACAGGTGCTGTAACATTGCTGGCTGCAAATCTCTCCAGGGGCAAAAAAAAACCCCTTCAGACATCAGATTCCCATAACAGCCTTAATCCCCCTTGTACGCTTTGCAGGTCAACCTCTCGGATTGTTTACCGACCATTTTAGGATAACAGAGGAACTCTATATGCAGATATATATATATCATCAAAAAAAAAAGTGCCAAAGAAGTGATTGAACAAATTTTCAAAGTGTCGCCTGCTCTCGCCGTGATTGAAAGGCGAGTCATATTAATGCCAATGGCGATACTGCAGGGAATTCCGATCGGTTTTAATCGCAATGTATACCCGGTAAAGATCTGTCAATGTTCTGCGGATTTTGCCCTGTTTCTTAGTTATCACGTACTTTTCAAAGGATTTGGTTTTCACCAGCGCGTCAGGGACGCTTGTTTTAAACTCCCATCAAACAAATTTGAAGTGCAGAAATGATAAGCACTACACATGTTTTTGCAAAACATTATGTGCGTCGTAAAAGCTCAAGTGGGTTGGCAATGGTCAATGGGTAAACAGATAGCTTATTATTTAAAAGAAAGAAACGGAAAACATACTCAGTATTTGTGGAAAGAGCAAAAAGTAGCCGCTGAATGATTAATTGCTCAATGGTTTTCATATGAAACAAGAAGTGTTCTAAGTAAAATGCGAAAGGCGAAGTATAGCGTTCACGTTACACGTGAACAGTTTAAGGGGCGTGTTTCCACTGTGCAGCCAGTTTTATGTTGCTCACGCTTGGCTGCAGGGCTCGCTCGAAGAAGCTCTCATTTACTAAATAGGTTCTTACAACTTTTACGGCAAACTGATTTCCAAAACACTAATTGCACTTAAATCTACAGCTGTAAGAGGTAAATAATAGTCTAAAAAGGAGGGGAGCGTTACACCTTTTGGATTAGTACCACTTGGATTTAAATCCAAAAGGCTTGTAAATTCAGTAGATTCGGTGTAGTTGGAAGGAATCGTAGTCAAAAAGTTAGCACAGAAACAGACCTTTCTGTCTAACTGGTCCGCCCCTACCCAATATCCTAAATTAATATAGTCCTATTTGTCAGCATCTGGCCCAAATCCCTTAAACCCCTTCCTATTCATGTACCCCAGGTGCCTTTTAAACGTTGTAACTGTACCACTGCCACCTCTTCTGTCAGATTGTTCCATACATGTTCCACCCTCTGCATGAAAAGGTTACTCCTCACGTCCCTTTTAAATTGTTCACCTCGGACCTTAAACCTATACCCTCTAGTTTTGGACTCCCCTACCCTGGGAAAGACCTTGGCTATTCACCCTATCTCTGCCCCTCATGATTTTATAAAACTAGACCTGAAATGAATGCAGTATTCTAAAAGTGACCTAACCAATGGCCTGTGCAACCACAACATGATGTCCCAACTCCTGTACTGAATGCACTGACCAATGAAGGCAAGTGTGCTAAATGCCTTTTTCACCATCTTCGTCAGCTACCTGCAACTCCACTTCCTACAAACTAAACACCTGCATCCCTTGGTCCCTTTGTTTGGCAACACTGCCCAGGGCCCTGCCATTAACTGTATATGTCCTGCCCTAGTTTGCCTTATCAAAATGCAACACCTCACATATGTTGAAGTTAAATTCCATCTGCCACTCCTTGGCCCATCTGATCAAAGTCCCATTGTACTCTGAGATAAGTTACTTCACTGTCCATTACACCACCAATTTTGGTGTCATCTGCAAATTTACTAATTATACCTTCGATATCCACATCAAAATCAGTTATATAAACGATGAAAAACACTGAATCCAGCAATCATCCTTGCAGGTCACAGCCTCCAGTCCGACAAATAGCCCTCCAGCACTGTTCCCTGTCTCCTATCTTGAAGCCAGTTTTGTATCTAATTAGCTAGCTCTCCCTGGACTCCATGATATCTTACCTTCCTAACCAGTCTACCTTGTGGAATTTTTTCAATCACCTTGCTGAAGTCTATTTTGACAATGTCTACCATTGTGCCTCTATCAATTTTCTTTGTCACCTGTTCAAAAGACTCAAGTTAGTGAGATATGATTTTCCATCCATAAAGCCCTGTTGACTATTGCTAATCAGCCCTTGCTTTTTCAAATGCATGTAAATCCTGTCCCTCAGGGTGATAAAGTCACTGGCTAGTACTGCTGCCTACAGTGCCAGGAATCTGGATTCAATTCCAGCCTTGGGCAACTGTCTGTGTAGCTTGCACATTCTCTCAGTGTTTGTATGGGTTTTCTCTGGATGCTTTGGTTTCCTCCCGCAATCCAAAGATGTGCAGGTTAGGTGAATGTGCCATGCTAAATTGCCTATGATTTTCAGGGATGTGCAGACTAGGTGGATTAGCCATGGGAAATGCAGAGTTAATGGGAATGGGGTGGGTCTGGGTGGGTTGCTTTTCAGAGAGTTGGTGTGGACTCAATGGGCTGATTAACATGCTTCCATACTGTAAGGATTCTATGATTCTCAGAATCTCTCTGCTGATGTCAGACTCACCTTGGCTTTTTCCTGCCACTTTTGTTAAATAATGGCATCACATTAGCCCCCCCTTCAGCCTTCCAAACCTAACCAATAGCTGTTGATAATACGAGTATCTCAGCAATCATTTTCCTAGCTTCCCACTAAGTTCTGTGATGCACCTGATCACTTTCCAGGGATTTATCTACCTTTGTGCATTTTAAGGTCTCAAACACTCTTGTTATGCAATATTTATTTTCCCAAATTCCGTAGCTTCTGTGTCCTTCTCCGCAGTTAATGTTGATGCACAATATTCATTTATTATCTCATCATCTCCTATGGTTCCACACATAGATGGCCCTGTTGGTACTTAAGGGGCCCTATTCTTCCCTTATTCTTTTGCTCTTCATGTATTTATAGAATCTGTTTGGATTCTCCTTAACCCCATTTGTCAAAGCTATCTCATGTCCCTTTTTGCCATCCTGATTTTCCTCTTAAGTATATTCCTACTGCCTCGAACTCCTCTCGGGAAAAACCTGAACCCAGCTGTCTATACCTGACATATGTGTCATTCCTTTTCTTGACCAGAGCCTCAATGTTTCTGGTCATTCAGCATTTTCTACACCTACCAGCCTTACCCTGTATCCTAACAGGATCTTACTGTCTCGAACTTCCATCATCTCATTTTTGAAGGTCTCCAACTGACCCATTACCTGTAAACAGCCTCCCTCAATCAACTTTTGAAAATTGCTGTCTAATACCATCAAAATTGGTCTTACTCCAAATCAGAACTTTAACTTACAGATCAGGTCTATCCTTTTCGTAACCATTTTAAAACTAATAGAGTTATGAGTGCAGGTTCATAGCTCCTTGAAAGTGGAGTCGCAGGTAGATAGGATAGTGAAGAAGGCACTTGGTATGCTTTCCTTTATTGGTCAGAGTATTGAATACAGGAGTTGGGAGGTCATGTTGTGGCTGTACGGGACGTTGGTTAGGCCACTGTTGGAATATTGCGTGCAATTCTGGTCCCCTTCCTATCGGAAAGATGTTGTGAAACTTGAAAGGGTTCAGAAAAGATTTACAAGGATGTTGCCAGGGTTGGAGGATTTGAGCTATAGGGAGAGGTTGAACAGGCTGGGGCTGTTTTCCCTGGAGTGTCGGAGGCTGAGGGGTGACCTTATAGAGGTTTACAAAATTATGAGGGGCATGGATAGGATAAATACACCAAGTCTTTTCCCTGGGATCGGGGAGTCCAGAAGTAGAGGGCATAGGTTTAGGGTGAGAGGGGAAAGATATAAAAAAGACTTAAGGGGCAACTTTTTCACACAAAGGGTGGTACGTGTATGGAATGAGCTGCCAGAGGATGTGGTGGAGGCTGGTACAATTGCAACATTTAAGAGGCATTTGGATGGGTATATGAATAGGAAGGGTTTGGAGGGATATGGGCTGGGTGCTGGCAAGTGGGACTAGATTGGGTTGGATATCTGGTCAGCGTGGACAGGTTGGACCGAAGGGTCTGTTTCCATGCTGTACATCTCTATGACTCTATTGTCCCCAAGTGCTCCCCCACTGACACCTTAGTCACTTGCCCTGCCTTATTTTGCAAGAGAAAGTTGAGTTTTGCTCTTTCTCCAGTAGGGAGATAAGAAATTAGCCAAATAATGGAAAGCAATGGATCCTGATTGCAAGAACATCACAGATGGGGAAATAGTGAATAAAATCCTCCACAGTTTCTAACTAGCACCTGTCATGCACAGCCTAAGCAAGAAAAAAAAAACATACTTTGGTCAAATGTTTGATAATATGAAACAAGGACGGGTATTTGAATCAGAAAAGGTTACAGAGGAGAAAGTACTGGACAAAATATGTAAAAGGGCAGAATATTGACATGTGATTGATAGATCTAACAGCAGCATCTTCTCTCAACGCAACAACAAAGTCTTAATCTCTCAAAACCAGCTCTGATGGACAGGACTTGTCATTCATATGCCTGATACCAAATTCCCAAAGCAACTGTTCTACTTACAACTTGGTCACAGCAGTAGATTCCCAGGAAACAATGGCAATGCTTTTGTGATGTCTTCAAAGCATCTCTGAACAGGTCAAACATCAGGCCTTGAGGCCAACCAAAATGGAGAGGGTTCATTTAGATTAGGCACTGAACACACTGAGAAGCTTCACTGGGAGCACACAGAAGTGAAACTAAGCATCTGCAATGTTTTGTGCCTCAGAGATGTACAGAGATGAAACATGATTTATAAGTTTAAACAGTGGCTTTAGCTAATGTTTTCAAATGTCTGCAGCAACCAGTAACTCCCAGATTACTTTTAGTTTCTCTTGCCTTGTAACCACATTCAAGCTTGATGAGCAGCACTTAGAACAAAAAGGAGTTAACAGACACCCGTAATCAAACACCAGATAACTGGACAATTGATTGTAACATATTTCCCACAAGTAAAAATACATGACCTTATTTTAAGTTTAGCCATCCTGTACATCTATTTACAACAAGTCATAACTTGAAGTTCAGAGTGTCCATTTTGTCAAAATACAAAGTACTGTTTGAGATATGAAGATCATTGACTATGGCACTCAAGACTACGAATTTGAGATTGTGGTTAAGTACAGTCAATTTGTTACACATGATTAACATCATGGCTATTGATATTAATATCTAGAATATCATTAATATCTAGAAAACTAACAGTCTCTATCTTGAAAGTACTCAAAGACTGAGCTTCTATAGCACTCTGGTGTAAAAACATTCCAAAGTTTCACTTCCCTCTGAAGTCAAAAAATTCCTTGTAATTCCAATTCTACATGGCTTGGACCTTGTTCTAAGAATGATACCCTTGGTGACCTGTGAGCTCCACTACAATTTCATTTGTTTAGAGGATGTGGCCATTGCTAGATGGACCAGCTTTTATTGCCCAGTCCTAGTTGCCTAATTGTGGTGGTCAATTTACATCATGAACCATTTGGTATAAGTAGACCCATTATACCATTGAAGGACTTTGGTTCAGTGACAATGAAAAAATGGCAATATATTTTGAAGTCAGGATGGCAAGTGGCTTGGAGGGAACATGCGAATTGTAAGTGTTCTGGTATCTGCCCTCTTGTCATTCTAGCTGGTAATGGTCATGGGTTTGGAGGATGCTGTCTGAGGAGCTTTCTGCCAAGCTTCTTGAGTGTGGTCAGAGCTGTACTTGTCCAGGCAAATGAAAGAATATTCCGTCCCACTCCTCACATGTGCCATGTACATGGTGGACACAGATTATGGAGTTGGGGGTAAGTTACTCACTGCAGAATTCATAGCCTCTGGCCTGCTATTGTCAGCACAGTATTTATACTGGGGGCTCCAGATGAGTTTTGGTCAATGTTAATGCCTGAGATGTTGATAACTGTGAATTCAGCAATGGTAATGCCATTGAACATCAAATGATAATGGTAGTTTCTCTATTGGAGAAGATGGGTCATTGCCTGGCACTTGTGTGGCACAAATGTTATTGTCCAGATCTTGCTGTGTTTGCTCATGGACTGCTTGAGTTACCGAGGAGTCATGAATGCTGTTGAACATTGTGCACTGAGAAGCAAACATCCCTACTTCTGATCTTATGATGGAGAGAAGATCATTGATTAAGCAATTGAAGGTGATTGGGCTAAGAACACTCTTTAGGGAGCTGAGATGATTGACCTACAATTAGACCAGGTATGACTCCAACTAGTGGGGAGCTATCCCTGATTTCCTTTTTTAAATTTTACTATGGTCCCTTAATGCCACATTCAGCCATGCGATCAGTTGCAGAGGTCCAGGATGTGGTATAACAGATTTTCATTAAGTATAAGCTATGTGGTAGCATTCATGGAGTGGAAGTGTCCTGAACTTTGGATCATGAGGTTAGGGTTCAAGTCCTGTCTGGAGATGCGTGACAATGTCTGAACAATTTTATTGCTGATCAGACTACTTTGTAGAATTGTTTTATTTTGATAACACCAAGATGTCCTTTTGCAGACAGGGCGCAGTGCACATTCCTCTTACAGGGTAGAAATAAGGGCTGCAGATGCTGGAAACCAGATTCTAGGCTAGTGTGGTGCTGGAAAAGCACAGCAAGTCAGGCAACATCTGAGGAGCAGGAAAATCGACGTTTCGGGCAAAAGCCCTTCATCAGGAAAAGAGGCAGAGTGCCTGCAGGGTGGAGAGATAAATGAGAGGAGGTTGGGGGTAGGGAGAAAGTAGCATAGAGTAGAATAGGTGGGGATGGAGGTGATAGGTCAGGGAAGAGGGAGGGGGAAGGTAGCAAAGAGTACAATGGGTTAATGGGGGTGGGGATGAAGGTAAAAGGTCAGAGAGGAGGGTGGAGTGGATAGGTGGAAAGGAAGATAGGCAGGTAGGACACGTCATGGGGACAGTACTGAGCTGGAAGTTTGGAGCTGGGGTGAGGTGGGGGAAGGGGAAATGAGGAAACTGGTGAAGTCCACATTGATGCCCTGAGGTTGAAGTGTTCCGAGGTGGAAGATGAGGCGTTCTTCCTCCAGGCGTCTGGTGGTGAAGGAGCGGCGGTGAAGGAGGCCCAGGACCTCCATGTCCTCGGCAGAGTGGGAGGGGGAGTTGAAATGTTGGGCCATCGGGGCGGTGTGGTTGATTGGTGCGGGTGTCCCAGAGATGTTCCCTAAAGCGCTTTGCTAGGAGGCATCCAGTCTCCCCAATGTAGAGGAGACCGCATTGGGAACAACGGATACAATAAATTATATTAGTGGACGTGCAGGTAAAGCTTTGATGGATGTGGAAGGCTCCTTTAGGGCCTTGGATAGAGGTGAGGGAGGAGGTGTGGGCACAGGTTTTGCAATTCCTGTGGTGGCAGGGGAAGGTGCCAGGACAGGAGGGTGGGTTGTTAGGCGGGGGGTGGGGGGGGAGGTGCGTGGACCTGACCAGGTAGTCACAGCGGTCTTTGCGGAAGGCAGAAAGGGGTGGGGAGGGAAATATATTTCTGGTTGTGGGGTCCGTTTGGAGCGGAAATGTCGGTGGATGATTTGGTTTATGCGAAGGTTGGTAGGGTGGAAGGTGAGCACCAGGGGGGTTCTGTCCTTGTTACGGTTGGAGGGGTGGGGTCTGAGGGCAGAGAGGCGGGATGTGGACGAGATGCGTTGGAGGGCATCTTTAACCACGTGGGAAGGCAAATTGCGGTCTCTAAGAAGGAAGCCATCTGGTATGTTCTGTGGTGGAACTGGTCCTCCTGGGAGCAGATATGGCAGAGGCAGAGGAATTGGGAATACGGGATGGCATTTTTGCAGGAGGTAGGGTGGGAAGAGGTGTAATCCAGGTAGCTGTGGGAGTCAGTGGGTTTGTAAAAAATGTCAGTGTCAAGTCGGTCATCATTATTGGAGGTGGAGAGGTCCAGGAAGGGGAGGGAGGTGTCAGAGATGGTCCAGGTAAATTTAAGGTCAGGGTGGTATGTGTTGGTGAAGTTGATGAATTGCTCAACCTCCTCGCGGGAGCATGAGGTGGTGCCAATGCAGTCATCAATGTAGCGGAGGAAGAGGTGGGGAGTGTTGCTGGTGTAATTACGGAAGATCAACTGCTCTACATAGCCAACAAAGAGACAGGCATAGCTGGGACCCATGCGTGTGCCCATGGCTACCCCTTTGGTCTGGAGGAAGTGGTAGGATTCAAAGTAGAAATTGTTAAGGGTAAGGACCAGTTTGGCCAAACAAATGGGAGTGTCAGTGGAAGGGTACTGTTGGGGACGTTGGAAGAGGAAGAAACGGAAGACTTGGAGGCCCTGGTCATGGCGGATGGAGATGTGGAGGGATTGGATATCGAAGGTGAAGATGAGGTGTTGGGGGCCGGGGAAACAGAAGTCTTGGAGGAGGTGGAGGGCGTGGGTGGTGTCTCGAACATCATTTAGGAGTATTCCCTCCCAGGTGGGGAACACTTCAGTGGTCCAGGACATTCAGCCTCGGACCTTCGGGTGACCATCCTTCAAGGCGGACTTCGGGACAGGCAGCAGTGGCTGAGGAGAGGCTGATAGCTCAGGTCGGTACCCATAGGGAGGGCCTCAACCGGGACCTTGGGTTCATGTCACCATTGCACTGTACGCACAGACACTCCTACACACACACAGGCACTCCTATACACACATACACACGGACACACATATACACAGACCTGCACACAGACACCCACACACACACTTACAGACACACACAATCCCACACTCACACATGCACCCCCTCACAGACTTAAGACACTCTACACTCACTACACACACATAGATACACTTTCTCACACTCACAACCTCCAACCCAGACACACACGCACAGACTGACAAAGACCCACATGCACACATATATTTTGTGGGGTGAATTTGTACATGCAGGGTTACATTGTATTTTGCTCAAAAACTGCATACATTCATGTAGAACTCTGAGCTCAAAAACTGCATGAATTTATGTAAAACTCTGTTATCTCACTTTTTAGATTAGAATCAATCTAAACATCAGGTCATAGACAGAGAACACAGGGAGCCAACACCTTCAACATATTGTCTAGCTATCACCATCGTTAACAGCTAACCTGAGAATGCAACTTTTTAAGAAAAGGTTTTGTGATTTACACATGAAAGAAGTGAAACTATCATGGTAATCAAATAGATGAAAGACTTAACAGACAATCAATTTTTCAATGTATAATTTCGGTTACATCACACTGTAAATCTTTGCTATAAATTCTGTGTGTTAGGATTGAGCCCTCCACTATAAAGGAACAACGCTCCGAAAGCTAGTGTGCTTCCAATTAAGCCTGTTGGACTATAACCTGGTGCTGTGTGATTTTTAACCGAGTTATTGAAAGACATCTTCATCAGTAACAGAGCTTTCAGATATCATCTTTGCTCTGATACTGGTATCTGACGACAGGTTTGTCACATATCAAGCTTTGTGAATGCTGTATAGCAATGAAATAATACAAAATGGATATTTTTCTGGAATTTGTTTGGGACCACCTTTACGTCAATTCATAGTTGAAGTTTGCTGTTTTCGCATTGTTCAATAGCTAGTTTTGATACCTGTGGTGATGAGTCAATTTGGTTTTTGAGAATATCTGCTTCAATTGATTTCAGATCAATTGACATCTCGACATGAAAAGCAGGCCTGTACCCTTAACTCTCACAAATTCAGGAAATATGGAAAACAAATTATTATGTCTTCAAGCTAAAAGCTAGGCTTGTTGATGTGACACGTTTACATCAGGCCTAGTCAGGCTTCCACAAATAGTAATCTTTGGTTGTGTGGAACTTGTCCGAGAAGACTGTTTTATAGTGCATTGCAACTGTGATCATTCTCAAAGTTCTAGTGGGGAGAGCCGGTGCTGGACTGGGCTGGACAAAATTCAAAATCACACAACGCCAGGTTATAGTCCGACAGGTTTATTTAGAAGCGCTAGATTTTGGAGCTCTGCTCTTTCATCAGGTAGCTGTGGAACGCGTCTTATGATGTTGTTTCACAGTTACCTGATCAAGGAGCAGCAATCCAAAAGCTAGTACTTCAAAATAAATCTGTTGGACAATAATCTAGTGTGACTTTTAACACTCCCAACGTTGGAAAATTTAAGTCTTTACAAGTTTGATGTGTATGTGTTGCAAGAGTGTGAACAAGTTGCAAGAACAAAACTCTATAGAGTTTGTCTTTCAAATACAGAGGAACCTAGATTATCCGAAGGACACGGGCGATGAGTATTTCATTCAGGTCATTGAATTGCGGATAATCAAATGCCAGATGACATAGTTTAGCCAGACATTGGGACCTTGTGATCTTACCGGATAATTCGATATTCAGATAATCAAAAACCAGATAATCGAGGTTCCTCTGTAGATACTTTCACACCAACATTGATGAGCACCATCACTATACAGGCCTGTACTTTGGACTGAGCATTTCTTAAAACGAGCTGGTGATTTCTCATCAGTGATGTTCCACATATCCTGAGTCTCATTTTCAGAGACTGTGCCAAGTGTATTCCTGTCAGGGTGAAAGGGAAGGCTGGTAGGTATAGAGAATGCTGGATGACTAAAGAAATTGAGGGTTTGGTTAAGAAAAAGAAGGAAGCATATGTCAGGTATAGACAGGATAGATCGAGTGAATCCTTAGAAGAGTATAAGGAAGTAGGAGAATACTTAAGAGGGAAATCAGGAGGACAAAAAGGGGACATGAGATAGCTTTGGCAAATAGAATTAAGGAGAATCCAAAGGGTTTTTACAAATACATTAAGGACAAAAGAGTAATAGGGAGAGAATAGAGCCCCTCAAAGATCAGCAAGGCGGCCTTTGTGTGGAGCCACAGAAAATGGGGGAGATACTAAATGAATATTTTGCATCAGTATTTACTGTGGAAAAGGATATGGAAGATATAGCCTGTAGGGAAATAGATGGAGACATCTTGCAAAATGTCCAGATTACAGAGAAGGAAGTGCTGGATGTCTTGAAATGGTTAAAAGTGGATAAATCCCCAGGGCCTGATCAGATGTACCCAAGAACTCTGTGGGAAGCTAGAGGAGTGATTGCTGCGCCTCTTGCTGAGATATTTGTATCATCGATAGTCACAAGTGAGGTGCCAGAAGACTGAAGGTTGGCAAACATGGTGCCACTGTTTAAGAAGGGCGGTAAGGACAAACCAGGGAACTATAGACTGGTGAGCCTGACATCAGTGGTGGGCAAGATGTTGGAGGGAATTCTGAGGGACAGGATGTACATGTATTTGGAAAGGCAAGGACTGATTAGGGATAGTCAACATGGCTTTGTGCGTGGGAAATCATGTCTCATAAACTTGATTGAGTTTTTTGAAGAAGTAACAAAGAAGATTGAAGAGGGCAGAACAGTAGATGTGATCTATATGGACTTCAGTAAGGCGTTCGACAAGGTTCCATATGGGAGACTGATGAGCAAGGTTAGATCTCACATAATAAGGGAGAACTAGCCACTTGGATACAGAACTGGCTCAAAGGTAGAAGACAGAGGGTGGTGGTGGAGGGTTGTTTTTCAGACTGGAGGCCTGTGACCAGTGGAGTTCCACAAGGTGCTGGGCCCTCTACTTTTTGTCATTTGCATAAATGATTTGGACGCGAGTATAAGAGGTACAGTTAGTAAGTTTGCAGATGACACCAAAATTGGAGGTGTAGTGGACACCGAAGAGGGTTACCGCAGATTACAACAGTATCTGGACCAGATGGGCCAATGGGCTGAGAAGTGGCAGATGGAGTTTAATTCAGATAAATGCGAGGTTCTGCATTTTGGGAAAACAAATCTTAGCAGGACTTATACACTTAATGGTAAGGTCCTAGGGAGTGTTACTGAATAAAGAGAACTTGGAGTGCAGGTTCATAGCTCCTTGAAAGTGGAGTTGCAGATAGATAGGATAGTGAAGAAGGCGTTTGGTATGCTTTCCTTTATTGGTCAGTGTATTGAGTACAAGTTGGGAGGTCATGTTGTGGCTGTACAAGACATTGGTTAGGCCACTGTTGGAATATTGCGTGCAATTCTGGTCTCCTTCCTATCGGAAAGATGTTGTGAAACATGAAAGGTTCAGAAAGAATTTGTAAGGATATTGCCAGGGTTGGAGGATTTGAGCTATAGGGAAAGGCTGAACAGGCTGGGGCTGTTTTCCCTGGAGTGTCGGAGGCTGAGGGGTGACCTTATAGAGGTTTACAAAATTATGAGGGGCATAGATAGGATAAATAGACCAAGTCTTGTCCCTGGAGTCGGGGAGTCCAGAACTAGAGGGCATAGGTTTAGGGTGAGAGAGGAAAGATATAAAAAAGACCTAAGGGGCAACTTTTTCACGCAGAGGGTGGTACATGTATGGAATGAGCTGCCAGAGGATGTGGTGGAGGCTGGTACAATTGCAACATTTAAGAGGCATTTGGATGGGTATATGAATAGGAAGGGTGTGTAGAGATATGGGCCGGGTGCTGGCAGGTGGGACTAGATTGGGTTGGGATATCTGGTCGGCATGGACGGGTTGGACCGAAGGGTCCATTTCTATGCTGTACATATCTATGACTCTATGATGAAGTATATTTGTTCAAAAGCTTGCACAGCATTGTGAAGTCATTCCACTTTAAGTATCATTTCCATTACTGTGCTAGACAATTTGTTGTGACTCAATAAACTCCATAATTCGTCACATTTTTTAAGGTATCAGATCATGATGGGGTACCTGATGATGAAGATAAGGATTGCTGAGGGAGAAAGGGAATGGATGACCAAAAAGCAGAGAAAGCGCAGGTAGGCAGTGCAGGTGTCTCCTACGGTCATCTCTCTGGATTAGTGGTGCTGGAAAAGCACAGCAGTGCAGACAGCATCTGAGGAGCAGTAAAATCGACGTTTCAGGCAAAAGCCTTTCATCAGGAATGTTGTATTTTACTGCTCCTTGGATGCTGCCTGAACTGCTGTGCTTTTCCAGCACCACTAATCCAGAATCTGGTTTCCAGCATCTGCAGTCATTGTTTTTACCTACGGTCATCTCTCTCCAAAACAGGTATACTGTTTTGGATACTCTTGGGGGAGTTGGCTCACCAGGGGAAGGCAGCAGTAGCCAGGTTCATGGCACCGTGGCCTGCTCTGCTATACAGAAGAGTGGGAAAAAGAGTAGAAGGGCTACAGTCATAGGGGATTCAATTGTAAGGGAAGTAGATAGGTGGTTCTGTGGCCAAAAACGAAACTCCCAAATGATATTTTGCCTCCCAGGTACATGGGTCAGGGATGTCTCAGATCACCTGTAGGATATTCTGAAGGGGAAGGGTGAACAGCCAGCTGTCTTGGTACATATAGGCACCAATGATCTAGCTAAAAAAAATGGGATGGAGTCCTATAAGCAGAATTTAGAGAGTTAGGAGCCGAGTTTAAAAAGTAGGTCCTCAGAGGTAGTAATCTCAGGATTGCTACCAGTACCACACGCCAGTCCAAGTAGGCATGAAAGAATAGACAGGATGAATGTGTGGCTTGCGAGATGGTGAGGGAGGGAGGGGTTCAGATTTTTGGGACATTGGGACCAGTTCTGGAAGCGGTGGGACTATTACAAATTGGATGGTCTACACCTGGCCTGGACTTGACCCAATGTCCCAGGGGGGCCTTTTGCTAACACTGTTGGGGAGGGTTAAAACTAATGTGGCAGGGGGATGGGAACCAAATGGGGAGGTTAGTGGACAGGAAGGAGGTGATCACTAAAGCCTGTAAGGAACTAGATAATGAAGTCAGCGTGACTAAGGGTAAGAGTAGACAGGGAGCGAATGATGAACACAAAGGGGAAGGTGGTCTGAGCTGCATTTGTTTTAATGTGAGGAATGTCGTAGGTAAGACAGATTAATTGGGGCTTGGATTATTTCTTGGGAGTATGATGTTATTGCTATTACTGAGATTTGGTTGAGAGCAGGGCATGACTGGCAACTAAATATCCCAGGATATCAAGGCTTCAGGCAGGTTGGAGAAGGAGGTAAAAGGTGTGGAGGAGTTGTATTACTGATCACAGCTATACTGAAGGAGGGAACTATAGAGGACTCGGGCAGTGAGACAAAAAGGTCGGAGCTCAGAAATGGGAAGGATGCGGAAACAATGTTGGGGCTGTCCTACAGACCTCCCAACAGTGACCGTGAGCTATCTACTGTGTCTGTTGCTCCCGAGGTGGTCTCCTCTACATTGGGAAATTCCGGAACATTTCAGAGAACATCTCTGGGACACATGCACTAACCACACCACTGCCTGGTGACCAAATACTTTAACTCCCCTCCCTCTCCGCCAAGAACAGGCAATTTCTGGGCCTCCTCCACCACGAAACCCTAACTGCCTGGAGGAAGAACACCTCATCTTCGGACTTGGGACCCTTCAACCACACGGGATCAATGTGGATCTCACTAGTTTCTTCATTTTCCCTTTCCCCACCTTAACACAGATCAAACGTTCCAACTCAGCACTGCCCTCTTGAACTATCCACCTTCCTTCCCACATATCCTCTCCCCCCTCATCTCTGACCTATCACTATCACCCCCTACCTACCTTCCCCCAGCCTCAGCCCCATTCCATTTATGTCTTCGGCCACCAGCCTCATTCCTGATGAAGGGCTTTTGCCAGAAACATCGATTTTCCTGCTCGTCCGGTGCTGCCTGACTGGCTGTGCTTTTCCAGCAACACATTCTTCGACCCGGATAGGATCTATCCTAGGTTACTGAGGGAAGCGAGAGAGGAAATAGCTGCAGCTTTAATGGATATGTTTGCAGCACCCTTGATCATGGGTGAAGTCCCAGAGGACTGGATAATTGCTATTGTTGTCCCCTTGTTTAAGAAGGGTAGCAGGGATAATCCAGGTAATTATAGACTGGTGAGCCTGAGATCACTGATGAGGAAGCTGCTTGGGAAGATACTGAGGGATAGGAACTATTGACATTTGGAAGAAAATGGGTTTATCAGTGATAGGCAGCATGGTTTTGTGCAGGGAAGGTCATGTCTTATCAACTTAATAGAATTTGCCACTGTGGGCGGCACGGTGGCACAGTGGTTAGCACTGCTGCCTCACAGTGCCAGAGACCCGGGTTCAATTCCCGCATCAGGCGACTGACTGTGTGGAGTTTGCACATTCTCCCTGTGTCTGCGTGGGTTTCCTCTGGGTGTTCCGGTTTCCTCCCACAGTCCAAAGATGTGCAGGTCAGGTGAATTGGCCATGCTAAATTGCCCGTAGTGTTAGGTAAGGGGTAGATGTAGGGGTATGGGTGGGTTGTGCTTCAGCGGGGCGGTGTGGACTTGTTGGGTCGAAGGGCTTGTTTCCACACTGTAAGTAATCTAATCTAATCTAAATTCTTTGAGGAAATGACAAAGTTGATTGATGAGGGAAGGGCTGTAGATGTTATATACATGGACTTCAGTAAGGCTTTCGATAAGGTTCCCCGTGGTAGGCTGATAGAGGAAGTGAAGCCACATGGGGTCCAGGATGTACTAGCTAGATGGACAGCAGGAGACAAAGAGTAGTAGTGAAAGGGAGTTTCTAAAAATGAAGAACTGTCACCACTGGTTTTCCACAGGGATCCATGTTAGGAACACTGTTGTTTGTGATATATATAAATGATCTGGAGGAAGGTATAGGTGGTCTGATTAGCAAGTTTGCAGATGACATTAAGATTGGTGGAGTAGCAGGCAGTGAAGGGGACTATCAGAGAATTCAGCATAATACATAGTGATTAGAGAGTTGGACAGAGAAATGGCAGATGGAGTTCAATCTGGGCAAATGCAAGGTGATGCATTTTGGAAGATCCAATTCAAGAGCGTACTATTTGGTAAATGGAAAACCCCTGGGGAAAACTGATGTACAGAGGCATCTGGGTGTTCAGGTCCATTGTACCCTGAAGGTAGCAATGCAGGTCGATAGAGTGGTCAAGAATGCATACGGCATGCTTTCCTTCATTGGACATGGTATTGAGTACAAGAGTTGGCAGGTCATGTTACAGTTGTATAGGACTTTGGTTCAGCCACACCTGGAATACTGCATAGATTTCTGTCCACAGCGCTACCAGAAGGTTGTGGATGCTTTGGAGAGGATGCAGAGGAGATTCACCAGGATCTTGCCTGGTTTGGAGGGTGCTAACTATGAAGAGAAGTTGAGTAGATTAGGATGATTTTCATTTGAAGAACAAAGGTTGAGGGGGGGCCTGACTGAGGTCTACAAAATCATGAAAGGTATAGACAGGATAGCAAAAAAGCTTTTTCCCAGAGTGGAGGACTCAATTACTCGGTTCACGAGTTCGAAGTGAGAGGGGAAATGTTTAAGGGAGATATGCTTGGAAAGGTCTTTACACAGCAGGTGGTGGGTGCCTGGAATGCATTGCCAGTGGAGGAGGTAGAGGCGGGAACAATTATGATATTTCAGATGTATCTACACAGATACATGAATGTGCAGGGAGCAGAGGGATGCAGATCCTTAGAAAATAGGCGACGGGTGTCGATAGAGGATCTAGATTAGCGCAGATCTGGAGGGCTGATGGGCCAGTTCCTGTGCTGTAATTTTCTTTGTTCTTTGTTCTTTGTTCTTTGTTCTTTGTTCTTTGAAACTGCAGTGGACTCTTTGTCCATAACCTTTACATGTGAAATGGCTGGGAAAGCTGCGTCTATTGCCCTGACACTGAAGATGCATTCCTATGAAACCTGGTGAAATGTGATTTGGACTACCTAATTCCTACTTTTTACAAGGTTAAGTTATTATTCTCCATGAGAAGTGTTGCCACTTTCATGAAATTGCAGTATTTTCAGTCTAGTTTGTTACTTAATGTGCCAAATTTACATGGAAGCCAATTGTCACAAAGCTGTTCTACATTGCAATCTAGGGTTACCATCTCTCTGGATTCTTTAGCAAGATATACATTGTTTTATCATTACACTTTCGTTTGGCTTTAAATTGTTTTCATGAGTACTTACTACTATATTAAACATAGATGTGTCTTGTTGAGCTGCTCGAACCTTCACTAGCTTGCTGCTGCAAGACAAGTATTGCCTTCTTGTGGATCACTGCTTTATTCAGACTGTTCATACGCCGAGTGAATAAATAGGGCTTGAATCCTGGAATTCATCAATGCCACGGGGGGGATTGGATCTCCCTGCAAAGAAATGGAAATTGTTTAGTTTTAT
This sequence comes from Chiloscyllium punctatum, assembly GCF_047496795.1. Lineage (NCBI taxonomy): Eukaryota > Metazoa > Chordata > Chondrichthyes > Orectolobiformes > Hemiscylliidae > Chiloscyllium > Chiloscyllium punctatum. Next base: position 43,837,333 of record NC_092752.1, on the reverse strand, counting down.
GTCACAGAGATATGCAGAGATTGACAAACCAGATTCTACATGGACAGAAATTTTAGTCAATTCTTTACTTAACGTCTGTATCAGCCACAAGTTTCCTGCTTACTTTTACCATCTCTTTCTCAGTGACCATAACCAGATTTGATATCAGCACATGGAGACAAAAAGAGTTAACAAACACATGATCAAATATGGAACAGCTGAAATCTACACCTCTAGACTGAGCAAAGAAGCTATCAAATATCTCAACTCCCTGGCCCTTCGAGCAGAAGCTGTCTATGAGTGGCAGAGTCTGCAGATCGTACAGTGGATTATTAGTTATCTCAGAGCCCATTGAACCGCATAATAGGTTTCTCACAAAGGACACAGGTGATGTTTTATGCAGATATATTAACAAAAAATAGGTGTTTAATTTCTTTGTTCTTTGTAATATGTGCTTTGAATCTATCCAGCGAATTTCAAGCAGCAATGAAGAAAGGCAACAGAATGTTGAATTTCATAGTCATTCAACTGATTGGGTCACATCTTGAAGACTGTGCCCAATTTGAATTAATGAAATGAAAAAGACATTAATGCACTGAAAACAGTCAAGAGAAATGTCACAAGGCTTATTCCTAATATCAAAATAGTTAGTTATGAGGAAAGACTGGAAAATCTGGACTTTTTTTGCCTGGAATGAAAAAATCTGATTGGTGAGTTTGTGACGTCAGTACTGGGATAGGAAGGATCTGTACCATTAGGAATGATTTCCCTGAAGGGGTCTGGGTGGGTTGCGCTTTGGCGGGGCGGTGTGGACTTGTTGGGCCGAAGGGCCTGTTTCCACACTGTAAGTAATCTAATCTAATCTATTGTAAAGGAAAAATGGTGTGGTCAAATTAACTTTAAATTAATTAACGGTGGTTGGACTTAAGTGGAAAGGATCAGATTAAAACAGGTCAAGAACAAATGCAAGGGGAAAATGTAGTGTAATAGTCAAAAGCTGACATTTATCCAAAGATGTAAAAGGATTAAAGATGTAACCCTAACTCTAAAAGATGTAAAGGTATTAAACCGGGGAGGAGAATTAAGAAACGTATGAGCAAAATATTAAACCAAAAGGGCAGATTCGTTTCTGAGGCCCACATGAGCATTCTTCATACAATGGCGAAGTGGTGGTATAAACAACTGGTAATCCAGAGGCTCAGTCTAATGTTCTGAGGACAGGACTCAAATTCCACCATAGCTGTTCGTGGGATTTACATTAAATCACTCCATTTTGAATTGAAAACTAGTCTCAGTAATGGTGACCATGCAACCATTGCCGATAGTTGTAAAAACCCATCTGGTTGATTCATCTCCTTTCAGAAAAGAGATCAGCCAACCTAAAGAGTATTTCTGAAGGTATGAGAGTTGTTACTGATCACAGTTGAACTCACTTATTTGTGATTGAAGACCTAGGCTTTACGAACCACATTGCAGGATACAATTAATACAGAATTAAGATGTATGAATAAAAAGTGTGTGTTTAATACAAATAACGAATCTCAATATGACACAATCAATGTTAAACCTTCTTGTGACGAATTACAAAATAATTGTTAAACTCCCAACAATTACCGAAGGTTTAGTCAAGGGATGCATGGCACCTCTCCACGTGTCTTTGGGTTGAGGGTTCTGCAGGCTCCAGATGAAAGATTCACTCTGTCTTCTCTGGTCAGCATTCCTTGAGATTGAGATGACTGACCTCCAACAAACACAACTGTCTTCCTTTAAGTCATGTATGAATCCAACTGTTGAAAGTTTTCCACAATTCCTATTGACTCCAATTTTGCTTGCGCTCCTTGATGTCAAACTCGGTCAAATACTGCTTTGATGTCAAAGGTAGTTGCTTTCAGTTCATCTCTGAGGTTCAGCTCTTTTGCCTCTGGTTGGATTGGAATGAAATCAGGAGCTGAGTGGGTGGGCAAGTTATTCCTTTGCAAGTGTGTTTTGATGGAACTGCCAACAACACCTTGCACCGCTTTACTGATGATTGAGAGTAGACTGACGGGAAAGTAATTTGTTGGGTTGGATTTGTCCTCCCTTTTGTAGGTAGGACATACTTTGGTAATTTTCCACATTGCCGAGTATATGTTGTATCATAGCTGTACTGAAATGGCTGGTTTAGGAGTGTGTGGCTAGTTTTGAAGCTAAAATCTGCAGTATTATTGTCAGAACATTGTCAAGGTATGCCTTTGCTCTAGCTAGTGTCTTTAATTGTTTCCTAATATTACATGTAATGAATTGAATTGGTTGAACACTAGCATCTGCATTATTGGGGACCTCAGAAGGAGTCTGAGAAGGATCATCTACTCAACACCTCTGGCAGAAGATGAATGCAAATAGATCAGCTTTGCATTTTGTACCAATGTACTAGGCTCCCCCATCATTCAGGACGGGGATATTCGTGAAGCCTCACTCTCTGTTAATTTTTAATTGTTTACCACCATTCATGCCTGGATCTGGCAGCACTGTAGAGTTTAGGTCTGATCCATTGGATCACTTAAGCCTGTATATTGTATGCTGTCTCCAGTCTTTGGTATACAATGTCTGAGGAGGCAAATATGATGCCAAACATGATGTAATCATCAGTGAACATCTCCAATTCTAAAGTGATCACAATAAGATGAAGTTCAATGTCGTGTTTAAAGATGACAAGCACGATGCAGCTCCTGAAGTTTCTTGCTTTGCATAAACTACCTTCAGTGTGACAAAATAGAGGTTGTCCACTCTAAATTAGGAAATCTGTTATTGAGTGAGAGATATTGTAGATAGTATGCAAAAGGGGAAATAGCATCTTATAATTGCAGAAATAGTAGTCTGGACCGTAAGTATATTTTAAAATTCTATCCACAAAGATATGCTGTCCAGTAAATGCATTTCATTCTGATCAGGATGTGTGACTAACTTTTTTTTCTTTGACCTAGCTGCAGTAATTGCAGTGCAGACTCATTTAGGGTCAACTGAATGTACAAATGTCCTAGTCTGGAAAACTCTCTGGGGATTATTCACATCAGGATTTTTTTCTGAAGATAGTTCCAGTTAGAGCAAGTGAAGAATATACTTTTACTAGAGTCATAGAGTCATTGAGATGTACAGCATGGAAACAGACCCTTCGGTCCAACCCATCCATGCTGACCAGGTATCCCAACCCAATCTAGTCCCACCTGCCAGCACCCAGCCCATATCCCTCCAAACCCTTCCTATTCATATACCCATCCAAATGTCTCTTAAATGTTGCAATTGTACCAGCCTCCACCACTTCCTCTGGCAGCTCATTCCATACACGTACCACCCTCTGCGTGAAAAAGTTGCCCCTTAGGTCTCTTTTATATCTTTCCCCTCTCACCCTAAACCTATGCCCTCTAGTTCTGGACTCCCTGACCCCAGAGAAAAGAGTTTGCCTATTTACACTATCCATGCCCCTCATAATTTTGTAAACCTCTATAAGGTCACCCCTCAGCCTCCGACATTCCAGGGAAAGCAGTCCCAGCCTGTTCAGCCTCTCCCTATAGCTCAACTCCTCCAATCCTGGCGACATCCTTGTAAATCTTTTCTAAACCTTTTCAAGTTTCACAACATCTTTCCGATAGGAAGGAGACCAGAGTTGCACGCAATATTCCAACAGTGGCCTAACCAATGTCCTACTAGGTTGAACAATATAAAGATACTACAGATCAGCTGATTATAATAATCTAAATATGTATGAGTTCAAGAAACCATCCACCACAAATAAATCATTAATATTCAGTTACATATTTAACATAACCATGGTTTCCTCTGGACGTATTGAATCTATAAATTGTACATACTTTCAACTTCTTTGCTGGTTGAAAAACTAGTGATAAGAAAATCATCACCTAGTTTAACACTCACTGTATTATTGTATGACTTTGAAATAACAAGTTGTATATAGTGTTCCTTTGTAGATACTATACAGAACAAAATCAGTAAATGGAACTGTAAGAAGTTTCATTGAAGCATGAAAACACTGGCTATACTTTACATGCAGATACAAAGGCTCAGTATCTGTGCAAAATGCCCAAGATGTCAGAAGCCCAAATCAAGAAGTCCATCTGAAAGTTGGCCGCCACAAATTCTGTAAGGAGAGAGGGGATGGGAGTGGGAAGGTTTGAAATTCACATATTCACTTCCAGGAAGCAGATGCTCATATAATTCAGCAGTTGCCTTTGGTGTAGTATATGTCCGAAATACAAAGTGTGCAGATTGGACTTGGTAGGAGCAGTTTGAATCATATGAATTTGTTTAGGTAGCCAGTGTAACCTTTTGGAGAGGTAAGGTGCCCTTTTATATATAGTTCAGGGACACTTTTAGAAGATGTCAGGTACCATTTTGGAGAGGCAAGTTATGTTTTGGTTCCTTTTAGTGTTAAAAATAAACATGAATGTGTGCATGAAGTGCAAGAACTAATTAGAACTTCAAAGTTATCAAAAACTGTTAAGATGTCAATTGGACATTGGATATGTCAAAACTCATTGGATCTTTCAAAGTTCAGTGGATCCATAAGATCAGCCAAGGGATCCAGCTGTACTAAGCTTTAAATTAACGAAAGAAATTGGTTTGTTTTTACAAAGGTTTATTTTTATTTTGCTCTTTTTTAAGTAACTTAAGGGCTTTCAATATAGAATTTGTGGATTATGGCTGATTTTATGATTTACCGATCTCACATTATTAGTAGGCAGTCTGCTCAGTTGATAACTCTGTGTGGTTATAGAACAGAAATGTTTCTTTTCATAAGGAGTAAACACTTATTTGAAATACTTTTTTTCATAAAATAAGGGGTTAAATATTTAGTGAAATGATTGTTTTCATAAGAGATTAGTTGAAGAAATTTCAGTGTATTGATTTTTAAAAATAAACCATGAGCTTATTTCAGTAATGACATCATTAGAGATATACCTTTATGACAACGTGATTCCTGAGACATGACCATGACAGATACTAAGCACGTTGGCATGACCTGGCATTGAGTTGACTAAAAAAAGCTTTGGGGATGAGTGGGGCCATGTTTGGAAATGAGGGGCTGTGGTGGAGAGGGTGGTGGTGCAAGGAATGCTATGGATGGTATGAGGAGTTTGAGTTCTGGAGAGGTATGAATGACAGTTTGAGGGTTTATGGGGATGAGTGGTTGGCATGACACTGCAGAGGTTGGCATGTATGGACTACTCTGATGCATAGGATGGGTAATAGTATATGAGGAGTGAGGTCTAGATAACTGTTTTCAGTTTTATTCATTTAATTAAACCTTACCACAATGCTGGGGCAATGGGAAAGCATTTTGTGCAGCTTGTCTCCACATCCAGCAGCCTCTGCTGTCATTTTGAATCCACTGACCAAACTCCCTGTGAGGGAAACTCCCACAACAAAATTAAAACCAGTTCTTCTTGGTTAGTTTTACTCCCACCTGGGAGTAACTTTTGGGCTATGACTTCAATAAACAATGGTATTTTTTGTGTATACAGTTTTAAATACCAATCAATCTGTTTCTAAGATATTTCTAAGTCTGAAAATCCATTTACCATTCATAAAGATATGGATGATGCAGACATTCTATTTAAAGAGGAATGTGAAACATTAGATAAAACAATGCATAATGACACAGTGAGTACTGGAAGAATTAATCACCTTGAAGATGGATAAATCAGCAGCACTGGATGAACTGTTTCCTATTAAGTTAGAAGAAGCCAGGGCGCAAAGAACAGATTTAGCTGTTTCACCAGTTGGCTAATTTCATGGCTGAATTTCACAGACAATACAAGCTTTTTGTATGATCGTGGTGTGGTGTTTGAGGGGGAGGGAATGGGGAGGAGAGTGGGGGAGGTTGCTGGGAAGCTTCCCAGGCTACACCACTGACTCTGATCATTGACTTGGTCGACCAGAGGGTAAATATTGTGTCAACAATAAACAGTGACAGTGGAAAGAAGGCACAGTGACCATTTTACTGCACATCTGCAGTGTGGCAGGAAAATCCCTCTTCAGTACAAAGCTTGTCCCATTCATTATGCCTAGTGCCAGCTGTGCTGTTTAAGGATACTTTGCAGCAGTAGAAAACTTTCATCTGTGGGGCAAGCATTTAAAACTCGACCATTTCAATCTGTAAGTGTCAAATGTAGATGATACTAAAGAAAAAGACGTTTTCTTCTGAGGAGAAATAGCAGACCCACAAATGGATTTATGGACTTTTCATTATGAGGAGTAATTAAGAAAGCTAGTCCATGGTATTCTGTATTGTTTCAACAAATAAAACTAATAAAATTGATGCAGAGCTTGACAGTGTGGATATAGTAAGTATAGTATTACCCTGGCTGGTAGCAGGCCACTTAAAACTGAGATGAGGGGATGTTTCTTCGTTCGGCGGGTGGCATACCTTTGGAATTCTCTACCCCAGAGGCATGTGGAAACTTGATCGTTGAGCAAACTCAAGACAGAATTCAATAGCTTTCTGGAAACCAATTACACTAAATGACATGGAGATAATGCAGGAAAAGGGCATTGAGAAGATGATCAACCATGATCAATAACAATGGGACAGGCTTGAAGGGCTAAATGGCCTACCCTATATTCCTTTGTGCTGGTATACAGTTATCATAGTTTTTAAGAACATGAATTTTAAATTTTATTCAGGAGTAGGAGTGACTATTTTTTTCCCAAAAGCATGATTGAAGCCTGAACTTCTTCAACCATTTTCTATTCAACTTCTGGGTGTAAGTTGTATTCTGCTCATGGTACAAGGGCAGATATATGTCACATTTTAACATAATGGTAGAGAGAGATCATCTTAATGTCATTTCTTAGCTGAATAGTTATTTATTAAGCAGAGAAGCTTGGATGTCTTTGAATCATACTTAATTACCAGTTGCATATGAAATTCAAGTTGACTAAATATGCAGTGAATTAATATCCAGTGAAGAACCTTCATCCTTTGGACCATAGGAGAATATTACTTCAAGTAGAGGTTAGAAGAACCAGTAAAGAGGTGCACAAATATGAAAGTGACTATCTGCAAGAAAATATTCAACATCTTAATTTTATTTTTCAGGGAAGAATGGGAGAGAATGAATATCAAAATGTCACTGATATTGATGATTTATCACCGGAAGAGATCCTGAACCTTGCTTTACTTTTTACAGGTTGCATAGAAGAGGTCAGTTTGGTTTCCTGTGTTGTGATCCGCAAGGTTTTCACAAAAACAACAATGCAAATCAGTTAGTTCATTCTACTAACGACATCGATGACTTGTGACAACAACAGCATGATGTAGTAACTTCTTCAAGTGAAGAAGTACCAAAACTGATTCTTTTCATTGTCAAGGTAACTATTGCAGGATGAGTGCCTGATATTGTTTAATCTACAACCAAGTTGGAGATCAGAAAATTACAGAGGAACTTATACCAAATCTTATTAGTGACATGGAATTAAAAGAAGAAAACATTTATTTGAATTTACAAGCTTTCTTCATCATTGATTTTAATGACATTACACAACTTGCTGGGCTTTTAGAGATGTTATTGCCTACTGAGGAGCAGACTCACTATAAACAGAGTCTGCAAGAAGGACCTATCTAAAAAAAGAGAGATCTCTATAGTATTAGTGGGAAATCATCATTTCTTCTCCAGAGTATTCTTTCCTCTTCTCTTTAGTCACTTGATTCATTCACTGATTATTACTCATTATTCACGTGTTATAGCAGTAGAGGTTATAGCTGGACAATTCTTCACATGAACTGAACAAACTGCAACAGCAAGTGGCTTAACTTTTCTCCAGTGTTCTAGAAAGTTTAAAAAAGAAAAATTAGAAAATATTAAAATCTCCATCCATTACTTTTCTACATTAATTGAGAAGGCAGAAATTCAGACTGTTAATATCAGTGCCCTTCAAAGAAAAGGCAGCAGAGAGCATACATCCCCCACATCTCCTGTGAACACAACTGGAGAGATATACCTCTTACACAGAAGGTGCAGGTGGTGTTGGTGGGGGGAGCAATAGAATAACAGTAGGATAAAAATGTATGCTGTTTATGGATAGAGTGAAAGATTTGTTTTTATAAGGGGTTATTAGCTACTATTCTATTGGATGCATCATCAGTCCTATTGGGTGATACCAGGCCACATGTAGCAAAGAAGAGTTCAGGTGAAGTCCTGCAGCAGTGTATCTTTTAAACCATGTGTATAACCAGTAACTTTTTTTTAGTTTATTGTACTATGGATTTTAGCTTCCTTTTCTAGAACGCATGCAAACCCCAGTCCTGGCATTAAGACATGACTGGGGACCTTTACTAAAATAAGTAACCATGTTGGAATCAGTAGTGTCTTGCCTGTCTGTGAAATCCTATCTGATATTTTCTTGAACATGAAGAACAGCCAAACTTTCTACAAGGTTTGCACATATCCGTGAGCACATTAGCACTGCATCCTATCTTGCGTGCCCAGAAATGGTGAAAGAATATGGTGAAACTAGATTTGACATGGACAGACTGATTCAGCACTGGGATACCAAAATAACAGTGAATGAAAGGGCAACAGCTAACTTTCCTATTTATATGTTGAACAACAAAGGGAATGAAACAAGACACATCCAATTTTTAAAATGATTATTGACATTACTTTCAAGGGGAGAATAGTAAAATTGCCTCTTGTTGGTGATGGCCATAGCCCAACACATGCAGGGGACAAATATTACTTGTCATTTATCATCACAAATTCGACTGTTACCCAGGTCTTACACAATGTCGACGCAGGTCTGCTTCAGTATCTGAGAATTCACAAATCGTACAGAATATTGTGCAATCAACAAAAAGCATCCTGGTTTAGATCATTCGGGAGGTTGAGGGGATAATTGAGAGGAGTTACACAGAGGTAGTCACAACTCAGATACAGAAAAAAGGCAGATGGGTTACAGTCAGGAGAAGGAAAGGGAACAGGCAGACAGTGCAGGGATCCCCTGTGGCCATTCCCCTCAATAACAAGTCTATCACTTTGGATACTACTGGTGGGGGGGGGGGGACTTAGCGGGTAAAGCCATGGCGTACAGGTTTCTGCCACAGAGTCTGTCCCTGTTGCTCAGAAGGGAAGTGGGGACAGGAGTAAAGCATTAGTCATTGGGGACTCCACATTTAGGGGGACAGATAGGAGGTTCTGTGGGAATAAGAGAGACTCACGGTTGATGTGTTGCCTCCCAGATGCCAGGGTCCTGAAGTCTCGGATCTTGTTTTTGGGATCCTTAAGGAGGAGGGGGAGCAGCCCCAAGTCGTGGTCCACATGGGCACATGGAAAAGGGATAGAGATATAAGGCAGAAATTCAAGGAGCTAAGGTGAAAACTTACAGCTAGTATAAACAGAGTTGTTATCTCTGGATTGTTACCCATGTCACGTGCTAACGAGTTGAGGAAAAGGGAGAGGGAGCAGTTGAATACATGGCTACAGGAATGTTGCAGTAGAGAGGGATTCAGATACCTGGATAATTGGGGCTCATTCTGGGGTAGGTGGAACTCTACAAAGGGGATAGTCTACAACTGAACCAGAGGGTTATCAAAATCCTGGGGAGATATTTGCCAATATTCTTCGGGCGGGTTTAAACTAATTCAGCAGGGGCACGGGAACCTGAATTGTAGTTCCAGTGTATGGGAGGTTGAAAATAGTGAGGTCATAAATAAGGTTTCAATGTCACAAGAGTGTACCAGCAGGCAGGAAGGTGGTTTGAAAGATATTCACTTCAGCAACAGGAGCATCAGGAATAAGGTGGGTGAACCTGCAGCATGGATTGGTACCTGGGACTTCGATGTTGTGGCCATTTCAGAGACTGGATGGAACAGGGACAGGAATGGTTGTTGCAGGTTCCGGGGTTTGGATGTTTCAGTAACAACAGAGAAGATGGTAAAAGAGGGGGAGGTGTGGCGTTCCTAGTCAAGGACAGTATTACGGTGGCAGAAAGGACGTTTGACGAAGACTCGTCTACTAGGTAGTATGGACTGTGGTTAGAAACAGGAAAGGAGATGTCACTCTGTTGGGAGTTTTCTATAGACCTCCAGAGGAAAGGATTACAAAGATGATTCTGGAGACGAGTGAGAGTAGCATGGCAATTGTTATGGGGTCTTTAACTTTCCAAATATTGACTGGAAACGATACAGTTCAACTACTTTAGATGGGTTAGTTTTTGCCCATTGTGTGCTGGAGGGTTTCCTGACACAGTATGTAGACAGGCCAACAAGAGGTGAGGCCACATTGGATTTGGTGCTGGGTAATGAACACAGCCAGGTGTTAGATTTGGAGGTAGGTGAGCACTTTGATGATAGTGACCACAATTCGGTTTAGGTTTATTTTAGTGATGGAAAGGGATAGGAATATACTAGAATTATAGCTGGTGAAAAGGCAATTATGATGCAATTAGGCAAGATTTAGGATGCATAGGATGGGGAAGGGAACTTCAGGGGATGGGCACAATTGAAATGTGGAGCTTGTTCAAGGAACAGCTACTATGTGTCCTCGATAAGTATGTAACTGTCAGACAGGGAGGGAGTGCTCGAGCAAGGGAACAGTGGTTTCCTAATGAAGTTGAATCTCTTGTCAAGATGAAGAAGACAGCTTATGTTAGGATGAGACATGAAGGCTCAGTTAGTGCGATTGAGAGTTACAAGTTAGCCAGAAAGGATGTAAACAGAGAGCTCAAAGAGCCAGGAGGAGACATGAGAAGTCTTTGGCAGGATCAAGGAAAACCCTGAAGCATTCTGTAGGTATGTCAGGAAGAAAAGAATGATTTAAGTAAGGTTAGGGCCAATCAAGGACAGTAGTGGGAAGTTGTGTCCAAGGAGATAGGAGAGGTGCTGAATGAATATTTATCGTCAGTATTCACACAGGAAAAAGACAATGTTGTCGAGGAGAATATTGAGGTACAGGCTGTTAGAGTAGACAAGATTGAGATTCATGAAGAGGAGATGTTAGCAATTCTGGAAAGTGTTCTAATAGATAAGACCCCTGGGCTGGATGGGAGTCATCCTGGGATTCTCTGGGAAGCCAGGAAGGAGATTGCAGAGCCTTTGGCTTTGATCTTTATGTCATCATTGTCTACAGAAATAGTGCCAGAAGACTGGAGGATAGCAAATATTGTCCCCTTGTTCAAAAAGGAGAGTAGAGACAACTCTGGTAACTATAGACCCAGTGAGCCTTACTTCCATTGTGGGTAAAGTGTTGGAAAGGATTACAAGAGATAGGATTTATAATCATCTAGAAAGGACTAATTTGATTTGGGACAGTCAACACTGTTTTGTGAAGGTAGGTCGTGCCTCACAAACCTTATTGAGTTCTTTGAGAAGGTGACCAACCAGGTGGATGATGGTAAAGTGGTTGATGTGGTGTATATGGATTTCAGTAAAGCATTTGACAAGGTTCCCCAAGGTAGGCAATTGCAGAAGATACAGAGGCATGGGATTGAGGGTGATTTAGCGGTTTGGATCAGAAATTAGCTAGCTGGAAGAAGACAAAGGGTGGTGGTTGATGGGAAATATTCATTCTGGAGTTCAGTTACTAGAGGTGGACTGCAAGGATCTGTTTGGGGGCACTGCTATTTTTCATTTTTGTAAATACCTAGATGAGGGCGTGGAAGTAAATTTGCAGGTGACACTAAGATCAGTGGAGTTGTGGATAGTGCCAAACTACAATGCTGGGCTGAGAGGTGGCAAAAGGAGTTTAATGTGGAAAAGTGTGAGGTGATTCACTTTGAAGGAACAACAGGAATACAGAATACTGGACTAATAGTAAGTCTCTTAGTCGTGTGGATGTGCAGAAAGATCTCTGTGTCCATGTGCATCGATCCCTGAAAGTTGCCATTCAGGTTGATAGGGCTGTTAAAAAGGTGTACGTTCTGTTAACTTTTATTAGTAGAGGGATTGAGTTTTGGAGCCATGAGGTCATGTTGCAGCTGTGCAAACTCTGGTGCGGCCGCACATGGAGTATTGCATACAGTTCTGGTTGCTGCGTTATCGAAAGGGTGTGGAAGCATTGGAAAGGATGCAGAGGAGATTTACCAGGATGTTGCCTGGCATGGTGGGAATGTCTTATGAGGAAAGATCGAGGGACTTGAGGCTGTTTTCATTAGAAGGAGGTGGAGAGGTGACTTAATAGAGACATACAAGATGTTACAGAGGATTAGATAGGGTGGACAGTGAGAGCCTGTTTCCTCAGATGATGAGGGCTAACACAATGGGGCATAGCATTAAATTGAGGGGTGATAGATATAAGACAGATGTCAGAGGTAAGTTCTTTCCTCAGAGAGTAATAAGGGCATGGAACATACTGCCTGCAACAGTAGTAGTCTCGCCAACTTTAAGGGCATTTAAATGGTCATTGGATAAACATTTGAATGATAATGGAATAGTGTAGATTAGATGGGATTAAGATTGGTTTCACAGGTTGACACAAACGTCCTGTACTGTGCTGTAATGTTCTTGTTCTATGGTTCTGACCTTATGGTGAAGGGAAGGACAACTGATAAAGCAGCTGAAGATGGTTAGACTAGAACACTACCCTGAGGAACTCCTGCAGTGATGTCCTTGGACCGAGATAATTGACTTTCCAAAATCGCAATCATCTTTCTTTCTGTCAGTTATGATTCCAACAAGCAGAGAGTTTTTCCACAATTCCCATTAACTTCAATTTTGCAAGTGCTCCTTAATGCCAAAATTAGTTAAATGCTGCCATGATATTCAGGGCAGTCTTCTTACTTTTCCTTTGCAATTGAATTGTTTCCATGTCAGGATCAAGGCTCTGAAGAGGTCAGGTGCTAATTGACTCAGACGGAACCAAAACTAAGCAGTGAGCAGGTTATTGCTGAGCAAGCCTCTTGATTACATTGTTGAAGACACCTTCTTTACTGATGATTAGGGTGGCCTGATGGGGCAGTAACCAGCTGGTTTGGACTTTTCTTGCTTTGTATCAAAAGGAGATTGAAAAAGCGGACTTCGATGCTTCAAGGGGGATGTGTTTCCCATTGTTCTTTCAGTGCCTAAGCTGATGCCAGGAGGTCTGTTTAGTTTCGTGTCTGTTTTTAGACTTCATTATGGTTTTAATAAACTCTCTAGTCTTATTAGCATATGAGAAGGTATTCAGCTCTGTATGATCTGGAACCGATAAAATGGGAATTCTGAGTGCTCAGCCTCTATTTCCTGGGATACAGAATCTGATTTGGGAGGAGAAGGAAGGACGTTGTCAGCATCCGAGGAGCAGGAGAATCAATGTTTTGGGCACAAAATCTTTCCAGCGCCACACTCTTTACTCTGATCTCCAGCATCTGTAATGCTCACTTTCATCCACGAGAAGGAAGGAAGGAAGGAAATGACACCTACCACATGCAACATGAACAAAGTGAGAGGAACTACATTATGAGATCTTCCAATATGACCTCCTTATCGATTTCAAACCTTCTAGGGAGTGAATTTCATCCGTTTATATCATGAAGTGAATAACACCTTTTTTCACCCCAACCTTTTAGAAGTCCAATGTGATTTATAACCATCCATGGTTTTGAGACCTTCATTATTTTATTCTTGCTTTGGAACTCAAATTAAGGATCAAACTTTGAATTTTGAGCAGCAGCTTTTTTTTGGAAAGGAGGAGAGACCAAACAAACTGATAGTTTGGTTATGGAAACTGGCCTGGAAGGATAATTGTAGGTTAATTATTGTCATAAGAATACCCATGTTGTTTTGGCACTGAGATGTTCTCCACTCAAGACTGGCAACTGGTTGGATGTTGAGTTGACCAATCAAGGATGGAATGTTGTTGTCCAGCCAATGATAGAGAAGATTGCTAAAAGAGAGGAAATAATGGGTGAACCACCGCTGAGTGGGACCTTCGAGCTGTGAGTGTGTTCTGAAAAAGCTTCTGGTTTGTTTTCTTCCCTCTGTCTTTTGGTTTTACTACAGTTGTCAACTTGATTGTTGTTTGATAAGAAAATACTCCTTTGTAAGAAGTGAGTGAATAATCCTGGAAAGTTACTGGAGCTGGTCTGATGCATCAGTGACTTTGGAATTCAAGCAAGACCTCCAGTTTACTTGTCTGTGAAGATCTCTATTAACCAAGCATTTCTGAAGGTATGTCACATTACAATTCTTTTCTTCCCTTTATCCCTTAACTGTGTCTGTCTGTCTGTCAATGTGTGAGTGGGGTTTCTGGTTAAAGAAAATTGGGCTTAAATCATAGATATTAAGAAAGTTGCCTTTTTTTTAACTTATGTTCTGTTAAACAATAGCACATTGATGATTTCTTTCTAGGTTATAAACTTGGTGGATGACATCAGTTATTCTTCCAGTCTATTTTGGACAAATGGATAATTTTGAGGGTCACCAAATGTTTTAATTTCGCTGTGTTGTGAATCTATGATTAGTAAATCTGGTTTAGTCTGGCTTGCTATCCTTGTGTCGTAACAAAGGTAGGTGTCTGGAACATCACAAAGAGTTCTTCGTGGCCTTTATAGATCAGTCTATTTTATTCTATCAAATGTGAAGTCCTTTGAAAATTCCTAGAAATCCAGGAAAATTAATTATTAGCTTTCGACCTTTGCTTGACAACGTGATCACAAGTGTCTCTTTTACCACAAATTGGAGGCCAAGCTATTCTGCATTGAGATTGGTACAATCACATAGCTGAACCAAATCTCCTCAATGTCTGCTTCAGCCTGGTAATTGTGCCCAATTACCATTCGTGCCCAACTTCTGAAAGGAACCACAAATCGAGTTTCAACTCAACAGGACTCCTTTACCACTAAGAGACTACCTATTCATCTGGATCAACTGTAACCAGCACACCATCTTCCCCATTTGTCTATTAACTAAACCTCCCCCGGATCTCTTCTGCTTATTCTAAACATGTGCTTATCTAAAAATGGCTTCTGAAAGATCATTAGACAATCAAAGTTATACCAACTGTATAACCTAAACAAAAGCAACAGTCTGTTTATTGGCTGGTATCAGTGAATCATGCCCAATTCTCACTTTGTAAAACATATTTATCTAATTAACTAATGTATCATACCTAAAATACTGCTTTGCAATAGATGATCAGAAAATTGTTAAAATCATTAACTGTCTATATTAGATAACTGTGATCACAAATCCCTTAAAATCAACACTTCCCTCTATCTATCCTCAGTTACCTCCTCAAAGTCTTCTAATAATTGTCAGATATGAATTGGGCATGATTCACTGATACCCGCCAATAAATAGACTGTCGGCACCGAATGTTTTGGTCTTGATAAAATGGCGGGGACAATATCCTATTCTCTAGCTAAGGTGTTGGGAAACTCTTGCCTGGGTCGTCCTCCGTTTCTTTTGGTCTGTTTTCCATTTGTCTAATGAAGACTGCCTGAAAAGGACAGCTCCCTGAGGACCACCTGATGAGAACTACTTCCAACAAGAATTGTCTTCTGCCTCTGAGCAATTATTATATGATATTTCTATGGGGGCAGGTTACTTTCTTGACATTGGATGACCATTTTCCCCTTGCCCACCTTCATCTGAGGGTTAGTTTGCCATTTTTCCTCAGAATAAATTCTTATTTTTAAAAATGATAAATATTGAAAATAGGGTATATTTGGCACCAGTTAACTTTTTGAAGGTACTCTATTGGATATGGTGACCTCTATATTTCTTGTAATTCTTTCCTTTATTATCCAACACTGGAATTTTGGAAAGTACTTCTATAATAGCTATTAAAGAAAGTATCATGTTACACAGTAAATACTAGGAAACAGAATCTTTTGATGAATCATAATATCCAACAGAAAGCAGTGAATGACATGCGTTTGGATTTCTAGAAGGCATTTGATAAGGTGCTGGATGTTAGGCTACTTAATAAGATAAGAATCCATGATGTTGAAAACAGTAAACTAGTTTGGATTGAGGCTTTACTAACTAATGAAAGACATAGGGTTGGAATAACGGGACATTTTCAGGTCGAGAACCTGTGACTTCTAATTTTTCAGAAGGACTACAGCCTTTTGATTTTTGATGCTGCCTGGCTTGCTGTGTTCTTCCAGCCTCCTGCCTGTCTACTTTGGATTCCAGCATCTGCAGGGTTTTTTTTGTCTCTTTTGAAAAGACAGGCAGGTGGGCAGAGGAATAGGGATTTTTTTTTTAAAAAATGAAATTAAATCAATAGCAATAACAAAACTAGGGTCTGATGATGTACAATCTGATGATGAACCGCAAAGGTAAGAAAAAGCCATTATAGGAGTTATCTACAGGCCTCTAAACAGTAGTCAGGATTCAGATGTACCAAGAGGTAGAAAAGGCTTGTAAGTAAGGCAAGGTTACAGTGATCATTGTGGATTTCAAAATCAGGTTGGTAATGGATTACAAGAAAAGGAATTTGTGGAATGTCTCTGAGATAGCTGTTTGGAGCAGCTTGTGGTAGAGCCCACCAGGGAACAGGCAATACTGGGATTTAGCATTGTGCGATGAGGCAGACTTGATAAGGGAGCTTAAGGTGAAGGAACCCTTAGGAGGCAGTGACCATAATATGACAGAATTTACTCTGCAGTTTGAGAGGGAGAAGGTGGAATCAGATGTAACAGTATTCCAGTTGAATAAAGGCAACTACAGAGGAATGAGGAAGGAACTGACCATTCTGACTGGGAGAGGAGCCTAGCAGGAAAGACAGTGGAACGGCAATGGCAGGAGTTTCTGGGAGTAATTCAGGAGACACAGCAGAGATTCATCCCAAGGAAAAAGAGGCATGGTACGGGGAGGTGAGACAACCATGGCTGACCAGTGAAGTCAGGGATAGCATAAAAGGAAAAGACAAAGTATATAATGTGGCGAAGGCCAGTGGAAAGCCTTCAAAGACCAACAGGAAAATGAAGAAAGAAATAAAGAGGGAGAACATCAAAAAGAGGGTAAGCGAGCCAGTAAAATTATGGAAGATTGCAAGACTTTCTTTAGATATATAAAGGGCAAAAGAGAGGCAAATGTAGACATTGGACTGTTGGAAAATGATGCTTGAGAGATAGTAACGGAGAACAGGGAAATGGCTGAGGAATTGAATGAGTACTTTGTATCAGTCTTTACAATGGAAGACACGAGTGATATCCCAAAACTTCAAGAGAATTGAGGGCAGAACTGAGTATGGTGGCCATCAACAAGGAGAAAGGCCAGAAAGTGGATGAATCACCTGGACCTGATCGGCGACACCGGAGAGTTCTAAAGGAGATAGCTGAAGAGATAGTGAAGCCTTTAGTGGTGATCTTTCTGGTATCACTGGAGTCAGGTAGAGCCTAGAGGACTGGAAAATTGCTAATGTAATCACCCTACCTCTCCCACCACCCTGTTTAAGAAGGGAGTAAGGCAAAAGTTTGCAGCTGATACAAAGATCAGTGGAGGGGCAGATAGACAGGGAGGCTGCAGAAAAATTTATAGGCTGATTAGCCTGACCTCAGTCGTTGGTAAGATTTTGGACTCCATTGTGAAGGCTGAGATTTCTGAATACTTGGAAGTGCATGGTAAAATAGGGCAAAGTTTTCATGGTTTCATCAAGGGGAGGTCATGCCTGACAAACCTGTTAGAATTCTTTGAGGTAACAAGCCTCAAAGAAGCCTTTGAGCTAAGGAGCTAAGCTTAGACTAAGGAGAGCCAATGGATGTTATCTATCTGGACTTCCAGAAGGCCTTTGATAAGGAGCCGCACAGGAGGCTGCTGAGTAAGATAAGGGCCCATGATGTTACTAGCTTGGATAGAAGATTGGCTGCTGGGCAGAAGGCAGAGTGTGTAGATAAAAGGGTCTTTCTCAGGATGGAAGCCAGTGACTAGTGGTGTTCCACAAGGGTCAGTATTGGGACCACAACTTTTCACTTTATACGTTAATAATCTGGATGAAGGTACTCACGGCATTCTGGCTAAGTCTGCAGATGACACAAAGATAGGTGGAAGGGCAAGTAGCATTGAGGAGGCAGGGAGGCTGCAGAAAAATCTAGACAAGTTAGGAGAGTGGGCAAAAAAGTGGCAGATGAAATAAAATGTGGGAAAGTGTGAGATCATGTACTTTGGTAGGAAGAATAGAGGCATGAATTATTTTATAACTGGGGAGAAAATTCAGAAATCTGGAGCACATACGGACTTGAGAGTCCTAGTCATGGTTTCTCTTAAACTTGCAGGATGGGTCAGTAGTTAGAAAGGCAAATACAATGGGCACAGTGGTTAGCACTGCTGCCTCACAGCGCCAGAGACCTGGGTTCAATTCCCACCTCAGGCGACTGACTGTGTGGAGTTTGCACATTCTCCCGTGTCTGCGCGGGTTTCCTCCAGGTGCTCCGGTTTCCTCCCACAGTCCAAAAATGTGCAGGTGAGGTGAATTGGCCATATTAAATTGCCTGTAGTGTTTGCTGAAGGGATAAATGTAGGGGAATGGGTCAGTGTGGACTTGTTGGGCTAAAGGGCCTGTTTCCACACTGTAAGTAATCTAATCTAATGTTGTCATTCATCTTGAGTAGACTGGAATACAAAAGCAGGCATGCACCTCTGAGGGTTTAAAAGGCACTGGCCAGACCACATTTAGAATATTGTGAGTAAGTTTGGGCCAGGAAGGATGTATTAGCGTTGGAGCAGGTCCAGAGGAGGTCCATGAGAATGAACCCAGGATGAAAGATTTAATGTCTGAGGAACATTTGAGGATTTTAGAAGTTTAGAAGTTTGAGGGGGGATCTGATTGAAACTTGAAGAATATTGAACATTCTGGACTGGGTGGATGTTGGGAAGGTGTTTCCATTAGCAGGAGAGATGAGGGCCGGAGGGTACCCCCTTAGAGAAGAGGGAAGGCCTTTTACAATGGCAGTTGGGAGAAACTTCTTAGCCATAGAGTGGTGAATCTGTAGAATCCATTGCCACAGAAGGCCAGATCATTGAGTACATTTAAGACCAAGATAGATACATTCCTAATTGCCAAGGGGATCAAAGGTTATGGGGACAAAACAGAAAAATGGGGTTGAAAAACACGAGAGCCATGATCGAATGATGGAGCAGAGTTGAAGGGCTGAATAGCCTAGTTTCTGCTCCTGTAGAGTCTTATGGTAAAGAAATTTTGGCATTGTCTGAACAAGTGAGATAGAACAGGAGAAACTGAGAGAACAGAGTAAACTTTACAGGAAGCCGGTTGTGAGGAAGTGCCCTCAAAGTAATTGTGGGCAAAGATGCCTCAATTAGAAGACATAGATCCACATGTTCCAGAAAACAAGACTGGCAGATTGAGGAAGGAAAGAGAAGTATTAGAGGTGTAATGTGTGAAGAGTGAAAATTGCAAAACAAAGTTGCAGTTCACTAGTTCAAGCTCAGAGCCAGAAACTGAACCATTACAGTCATCAATGTATCGGAAATAGAGGCAGTGGAAGGTCTGAGTAGGATTGGAACAAAAACATGAGAATTCAACACCCAAACATCTTGCCCCAAGGAGTGATGGAAACAAAATATTATGGAAGATGAAACTGATACTTTACAGGTACAATAAAGATACACGTGTGCAAGCCAATGACAACTTCTGTGGGAAGTCATAAAGAATGCAACAATGTTTTCATGATTTTGTTTACCAACAAAAGCGCAAATTCTGTGTTAACTAAGTTGAATCCAGAAACACTTAGCCCCATTTTCAAAAGACAGCGATTTACTCGTATACTGTTCATATATATCAAAATATTGTGGCAATATTAACTTGTCTGCAGTGGTTGAGGTTTTTTCAGATCAATAATTGTTGTTAAGGAGATAACATTAATAGAGTAAAAACGACCGAAAGGAAATACTGAAAGAACATCAAACAACACACCATTTGCCATCGCTTCTTAACTTTTAAAAATCAAATCAAAAATTGTGACTCAAGAATCGGGACTCCAAATTAACAGGCTTTGCCGCTTTCCTCTGATGTCTGTCCAAGAAACGGGACTACTGCGCATGTAGCAGGTGCATATATGTTGCTCCTCCATCTTGAGAAACAGTTTCATCCACAAAATACACTTTAAACAAAATAATACGGGCTGATGTGTTAATGGTGCAGCGGATTGAGAATGCAGTGGGGAGGATTGAGGTCAGGGCAGTGAGGCAGCAGCTTGCTCGGTCCGTCAGTGCTGTTAAAGTCCAGCACTGACTCGCTGATGGAAAACAAGCACATGCTGGGGGAGTCGAAAAGCTGTCAGCTTTTTACATTTAAAAAAAATTGCACCGACATTCACGGTGAGTAGGAACTGTTGATTTTTTTTCTCTCTTCAAAAGAAATGCACTTTGCAAATCTCGCTGCGCCTAATGATGTGTATGTGAGCAGGGTAAGAGGAGCTGTCGAGGCGCCATCGCCCTGTATTGTTTCATGTTGTGCTGGTTGCGGCGTCAGTTTGTGTAGGTTTGTTTACAAGGCTCGCTTGAAATCTGTGAGAACAATGCAGCGACCGGCTGCCGTGGTACGAATGTAATATGTTTCTTTTTACATAGCGATGAAATGCTCTTTATGTGTATGTGCTCCAGGACAAATAAAAATACACATTAAGCATACTCTGACTATTCAACGTTTTTGGTTTGGAAATTCCAGCAGTATGTTATCATAAATGTCTCGAAAAATGCTTGCCAAATTCTTAGTATCATTGAGACCTGACAATTTAAACGAAATAGTGTTTTTAAAAAATCAAATGCAGTGTTAGATATCAGAGCCGAGAGCGGTGGACGTGTGACAGCAATTAAATGTTGCTGTCCGGTGATCGGTATAGGCTCTACTGTTGGGACATCAATCATGTAGACACACTCCTGACATCCACACCTACACAATGTGGTTCAGTCTCTCTAGCCCTTCTCTGTTTTGTCATTTTCAAAATGGAGTTCCTTGGAAGGATTAATATTAGCTGACCATTTTTTTCTTGTTCCAGATTAAGACTGTGCTGGACCAATCAATTTAAGAATGGAGCTGACCAAAACATCCCTTCTCCTCATCTCTTTATGCTTCTGGATTGAACTAGGTTTGTCCAGTGATAAGTCTTCAAAGAAAGGAAAGTCAAAGAAGAAGCAACATCTGTGCCCATCGTAAGTTCTCTTTGTTTTCATCTCACTGAATTACAATTAGTATGTGTGCTTTTTAAAAGTTGGTACTTCCCAAGAAATAATAATCAGTGGTTTCAGGCTTCCTAAACTCTTTCCAGATATCATACAGCTTTACCACACAATATGGCTACAGCACAATTACAATAAATTCTGACCATTTTAAAGGGCTTCTCTCTTCAATACTTAATAAAGGCTTCATGTTTCATTGTCATGTTCTGTCATAATGATATCTTGGAAAAAGATTGCCAGTTTAATTAATATCAGTTGGTGCATACCTCTTTACAGATAGAAGAAAAGCTTTCCCAAAATTTCCTCAGCCTCCTTGTGTGTGACTGACTGTGTGGAGTTTGCACGTTCTCCCCCTGTCTGCGTGGGTTTCCTCCGGGTGCTCCAGTTTCGTCCCACACTCCAAAGATGTGCAGGTCAGGTGAATTGGCCATGCTAAATTGCCCGTAGTGTTAGGTAAGGGGTAGATGTAGATGTAGATGTAGGGGTATGGGTGGGTTACGCTTCGGCGGGGCGGTGTGGACTTGTTGGGCCGAAGGGCCTGTTTCCACACTGTAAATAATCTAATCTATTAAATATACATGTGAATGTGATTGGGAAAAAAAGGCCTGCAATTATCCCTATGACAAATATAATATTCCTTCTATATACTGCAGAAGTGATAAATCGATAGATCTGGGTGTAAGTAACCTAAGATGCTATGCCATTTTTAGGAATAATTCTACAACACAAATTGCAACAGTTTAAGAAGATAGCTCACCATCACCTTCTCAAGTGAAACTCAGTATGGGCAAAAGCCTAACCAGTAATGCCTACCTCCTGTGAATGAATTAAAAAAAGGAGACAGACATTGTGAATTTCTATGATGTCAGAAGTCAGTTGCAAATGTCAGAAAAAATGCAAAGAACCATGATGTAGTTTCTAACCACGTAGGGGTCCTGCATGTTATTTCCTTTTAACTGCAGCTGAGGCTAATGACATAAATCTTCCATCAAGTACAATGGTTGCATACCAACTTTCTCATTTGGAGATTTCACTTGAGCAATCTGGTCTGAATGAGGGAAATTGGAGTGTAAGGAAAATATGATAACAATCCTTTTCAGTGAAGAGAGGTCCCTGTGCCAAAACTGAATGTTACATTTTACATGGCTAGAATCCCTACAGTGTGTGGAAACAAGCCATTTGCCTCAACATATCTACACCAATCCTCTGAAGAGTATCCAACCCAGACCCATTCACCTACCCAATTACGCTCCATTTCCCCTGACTAATGCACCTAGCCTACACATCCCTGAACACTATGGGCAATTAGCATGGCCAGTTCACCTTACCTGCATATCTTTGGACTATGGAAGGAAACCAGAGCACCCTAAGAATAGCCACGCAGACATCTTACATGGCTATTGAACAGTCTGAAATGCATGTCCCTATCCTGCCCGATCTGTCTTCCACCATGATAGTCATAACAAGTAGTCCAAGTTGCTATGATTCTACTCACTAATCAAACTCCTATCTATAGGAACCATCTTAACCGGAAAATGTTGAAGCAAAATCAGCCATTTAGTGAGCTGATCTGATAATCCTTCTCTTCACTTTTTCTGCCTAATTCTCATAATCCTAAAAACACTGATTACAAATCTGTCTGTCTCAAACTTGATGATCCAGACTTGACAGCTCTCTGCAGTAAATAATTCCCACCGATTTACCACCTGCTGAGAGAAAAACTCTCCAACTCTCTGTCTTATCTGGGCAATTTATAACTGAGATTATACTCTCTAGTCCTAGACTGCTTCACAAGGAGTAACAACACTTCCACATCTCCCCTTTCAAGTTCCCTAAGAATCTGCTGTTTCCAAAAGATTTCCTCTCATTCTTCAAAACCTCAGTGAGTACAAGCCCGATTTACTCAACCTCTTCTGGTAAGAACATTCCTCCATGTGTGGGCTCAATCTAGTGAACCTTGTATGTGCTGCCTCCAACGCCAATATATCTTTCTTTAGATCAGGAGACCAAAACTGTTCACAATATTCCAGCTGTGCTCTAACTAGGGCTTTGTATATTTTTAGCAAAATTTCCTATTTTCATACTACATTCCTTTTGAAGTAAAGGCCGATGTTCCATATACCTTCTCGATTATTTGCTCAACTTGTACGCTAGCTTTTTGTGAATCATGTGCTAAGATTGTTGCACTCCGACTTGTACATTTCAAGAAAAGGTTGCAAAGTTACAAATTTTCCATTTCTGGTTACATGGGGCCTGCCCATAACTCCTATTGGAAAATACAATATTTGGTGGCTTGTTATCTGTGTGTGAAAATCCTGTAGGCCCCACTGATGCCAAATTTTCAAAATCCTCTTTCGCATTCCAGGCAGATGAAGTTCAGCACTAGGACTAAAAATTCATTTCAAAAAACTAGTCCAATAAGTTTTCAGACGCAGCTTACAAACTTATCTTGTTCTTTTGTCATGCTGGTTACAGTTACTTTGTTAAACTTGATTATTAAACTTAATAGAAATATGTGGATAGAATTTTATGAGCAAAATTAGTTTCTTTCCACTAATGCAGTATATATCCACCATGTGTATTTTATGATCTCCGACCATGTACTGTGTACTCAGTGAATACACAGTCATGTGGTGCTTGCCTGCAGAGTAATATTTGTAGTATCTGCACATCTAGAAAGACTCAGGTTATTTTCTTTTGAGCAGTGGAGGCTGAGGGGAGACTTGATAGAAATGTATTAAATTTGAGATGCATAGATAGGGTTGACAATCAGAATCTTCTACAGTTGAAATGTCTAATACTGTGGGACATGCATTTAAGGTGAGAGGAGAAGAGTTCAAAGGAAATGTAAGGGGCAAGGTTTTTGCACAGTCGTTGGAGTCTGGAAAGCACTGCCGGGGTGATGATGGAGGCAGATAAGATAAGGGCATTTAAGAGACATTTAGATAAGCACATGAATGTGCAAGGAATGGAGGAATATGGACGAAGGTCAGGCAGAAGGGATTGGTTGCATTTGGCATCATGTTCGGCACAACATCGTGGGCCAAAGGGCCTGTTTCTGCGCTGTACTGTTCTATGTTCTATCTGACTGTGAAACTTCAAGTTGGGTAAATGCGATATGAGGAAGTTTACTAGTATGGCATTGCTGGTGAAATATTACAGCAAGGAGCTGTTATGATTTCATGACAGCAGTAAATACCAAATAAACTCTTCAAAGATCTCCTGAAAATCACAAATGACGTTATGGTAAATGTAGTATTTTGAAAATGTTATCACTGATACCATGTATGGCATCCAATTTTATGCAGTAAATTTCCCCAAACAGCAATGTGAAAAGGACTGAATAGTTTGAATGGTGATGTTGTTTGAGATGTGAATATTGGGCAAACAACAATGGATCAATCCATGTTTTCACTTTAGATAGTGTCATGGAATTTTTTACATGAAATAAATAGAAGGACTTCAGTTTTACATTTGCTATCAAAAGTGGCAGTGCAGCATTCCTTCAGAACCGGAAATGGCTATTGAATGTAGAACCATAGAACAATATAGCACAGGAATAGGCCCTTCAGTACATCATGTCTATGCTAACCAAGATGCCATCTAAACTAATCTCATTTGTCTACATGTGCTGTATCCCTCTATTCTTTGCCTGTTCATGTATCAGTCTAAATGTCTCTTAAAAATTGCCATGGTATCTGATTCTGTCACCTCGTCTGGCTGTGCAATCCACATACCTACAACCCTTATTGCCTTGCATATCTCCTTTAACCTAAGCCCCCTCCCCCACCTTAAACCAGTGCACCCTCATACTTGATATTTCCATCTGGGAAAAAGATTCTGATTATCCACTGTATCCGTGACTCACATAATTTTATTTTATCTATCAGGTTGTCCCTTAGTCTGTGACCCCCTACTGAAAATAATCCAACCTCTCCTGATAGCTAGTACATTCCAAGCAAGGGCAACATCCTGATGCCTCTTTAGCACCCTCCCCAAAACTTTCAAATCTCACCTATAGTGTGGTGACCAGAACTACACACAATACTCCAAATGTGGACCAACAGAAGTTTTATACAGCTACCATATTACTTGCCAACTTTTATAGTCAGTGCCCAGGCTGACGAAAAGAAACATGCGTATGCCTTCTTTATCACCTTCTCCACTTATGTTGCCATTTATAGGGAGTTGTAGACTTGCACTCCAAGATATCTCTGTATGTCACTGCTCCGAAGGGTCCTGTCTTTCACTGTATATTTTCATTTTGAAATTGACCTTAGAAAATGTATCATGTAATACTTGCCCCAATTAAACTACATCTGCCATTTCTCTGCCCAAATTTCCAATTGTCTTTGACAACCTGCTTTACTCTCCACAACTCCACCAATTTTATTGTCATCTGTGAACTTACTAATCAGACCACCTACATTTTTATCCAAGTCAATTATAGATATTGCAATCAACAGAGATCCCAGCACTGATCCATGCAGATCTACTGGTCACAGACCTTCAGTCAGAAAAACAGCCTTCAACTATCCTCTGTCTTTCATGATGAAATCAATTTAATATCCAACTTGCCAACTCACCATGGATCCAATGTGACTTAATCTTCTGGATCAGCCCATCACGAAAGACGCTGTCAAATGCTTTAGTAAAACGTAAGTCGATGCCCCTTTCCTCATCAATCATTTTTATCACTCCTCAAAAATCTCAATCAAATTTGAGACAAAACCTCCCCCAAACAAAACCATGCTAACTATCCCAAATAAGTTAATTATTTTACAAATGCAAGTAAATGCAGTTTCTGAGAATCGCCTCCAATAATTTCCCTATGACTGATGTAATACTTAGTACTTTATAATTTCCTGGATTATCCCTGTTGCCCTTCAGTGAGCTATTCTCAAGTCTTCTTGGAACTCAGCTTTGGCTAAAAAGGATGCAAAGATCTCTGTCAAGGTCCCAGAAATCTCCTTCTTTGCCATCTTTAAATCCATTCACTTCCTGGGAGTTTTTTACATGCATGTTTTTCAAGACATCATTAAGGCTGAGACACCCTTAACTTAGTTTTAGTCAAGTCTCTCATGACAGACTCTAACCCAGAGCTCCATTTATTTTGAGACTGACCCAACTTTACAACAACCTACATAACCCATTGATGTTGGTAGCGACGTCTTGAGAAATGAGGAAAAACATTGACCTGCTGGTCCCTGTTAGTGGTGAAGTGACAACTGACTGAGTTTGAAGATGTGTTAAATCATTCACTTGCTACATATTCTAAATACTTATTAGATTAATCATTATCCAAGCTGAAATTTCTTTGTTTAGATAAGTGAATTGGAAAATAACCACTAGGCAATTTCTTTGATGTCAGACCTTGATTTTACTTTCTGATCATGTTCTCCCTCATTTTTCCCTGAAGTCTCTCTGATGGTAGTTCCCACTGTTACAACTGCTTTGTTTTGATGCATTTCCGCTGATGTTACCCACTCTGTTTTAAGCTGCTGTATCCCAAGTTACTTTGCTGTTGTGTCTACTTGTGGTTTAGTAGTGGACTGTACGCGAGATACTGAATAAAAGTCTTTGGAGGTCCTTGGCGCTTCCATCTGTGTATACATAGCCTTGACAATACCATTTACATATCATTTAATACCTGCTTTCCCTCAGTTTGGACACTGAAAATAGGACATCTGTAAAAATGTAACTGTCCTCCTGCAAGGGAACTCTATCATACATATCTCGCTTGGCTGTGTCACCCATTACTATGTTTCATGGTAATATCATTCAGCTGCAGTTCTTTCAGAGGTTAAGGTTGAACAATGTGATGTACCAAGATTCATCAGCTGTTGCAGCTCCACATTGACCTTCATTTGTCACCCTTGTCCATGTCCTTTCAGAGGTCTACACTGCCCTTCTCCTTTCTGATGGTAATAGTGTCCTGTATGGATCCAGTCATGAAGCCATAACCTTTCTGTCATGATAAACTTGATTGTTGCTGTCCTCTTTAGTGGCACCTCCATTGGAGACAACAGTACCTTTGTTTGCCTGCTCAACTCCTTCTCCGATGCCTCCAATGATGCAACTCGTTTACCAGCTCTGACCCTCAATGAATGGTTATTTTGGGGGGTTCAATAATGTTATTGCTCAGAATGAATTTAATCACTTCTGTAATTTGAGATTTACTTTCCATTTCACTGGTGTCTAAACTAAGAAATTCAGCTGGGATAATGATTAAACTAATACATATTATAATATGTAGCAAGTGAATGACTTAACAGTACTATCATCTTTTTTTTTAGTTTTGAAGAAAGATTCAGTTATAGTTTAGATTAGATTACTTACAGTGTGGAAACAGGCACTTCGGCCCAACAAGTCCACACCGACCTGCCGAAGCGCAACCCACCCATACCCCTACATTTACCCCTTGCCTAACACTACGGGCAATTTAGCATGGCCAATTCACCTGACCTGCACATCTTTGGACTGTGGGAGGAAACCGGAGCACCCGGAGGAAACCCACGCAGACACTGGGAGAATGTGCAAACTCCACGCAGTCAATCGCCCGGGTCTCTGGCGCTGTGAGGCAGCAGTGCTAACCACTGTGCCACCGTGCTGTGTTAAAGGGTTAACATTAAAGTGGTGGGCGGTACAGTGGTTAGCAATGCTGCCTCACAGCGCCAGAAACTCTGGTTTAATTCCCGCCTCAGGCGACTCTCTGTGTGGTGTTTGCACATTCTCCCCGTGTCTGCGTGGGTTTCTTCTGGGTGCTCCGGTTTCCTCCCACAATCCAAAAATGTGCAGGTTAGATGAATTGGCCATGCTAAATTGCCCGTAGTGTTAGGTGAAGGGGTAAATGTAGGAGAATGAGTCTGGGTGGGTTACGCTTCGGCGGGTCACTGTGGACTTGTTGGGCTGAAGGGTCTGTTTCCACACTGTAAGTAATCTAATCTAAAGGGCTACAAAACCATGTTTACAATCCTTAAGTATCCAGTCACCTGGATGGGATTTTAAGCCAAGTGTTTGGCTAATTCTATTCCTAATATTTAAAATAGTACAGAAACTGATGATAAGGTTCATAATCCTAATCCTATCACAGGTAATTTCTCTGTGTTGAATCAACAAAGATGTTGTTTTATAGGTAATGTATCTGCTACATTAACATGACAAACAGCCAAAATAATTTTTCCCACTTGTTCACACACATTGATTCGAGTCGGCAGTAGCCTTTGTAAGTCATTTTGATAGTTTTCTGATAAATAAAATATCATGCTATCTAAACTTTCAAGCACCGTGATATTATCTCGTCTGATTTAGGAGAAACTTTTGAATTTTCAATTTATGTTTGATTCTCAAACTTTATTGCACTTCAACTTTCTTTCTTTTACTGCAATAAACATGCTTTTCTCATAACTCTCCTTGCTGCCATAGTATCTCTTTAATATGTTAAAATGACATATTTGCTGATATTTTCTCAGTCTAGCATATTGACTGCACAATTAAATTTCTTTTGATTTGATAAGGTTTAATGGACATTTGTTTTAATGGTTTTCCAGAGACAGTCAACAATACTAACACCTTGTCACTAGCAACAATAATTTTCCTCTTTAGCCTTTTTTATTTACTCTAGTTTTCATTGTTTGTTGAACACTCTTCAAATGCAGTTTGGTCTGCTCACATGCTTGGGTTAGTTTCTTTCTGAAACTTGAAACATGGGAAGTGTAGTTTCTCTCAGCTTTTGGTTTATCAAGGTTTCTCTAAATAATTGGAGACGTTCAGTCATCACATGTTCGTACTTGAATTCAAAAGGATTGATTGCTGGGTTTCCTTTCGGAGCATTCTAATCCCAAACACTGACAAGGAAACGGATTTATCCAATCATCAGGACACCTTGTCAATAAGCTGCAATCATGGTCTTCAAAGTTTGTGCCATTTTTGCAATACATCTTGAGATTATGGATGATAAGCAGAAGATGAAAACTGTTTTATTTCCAAACTCGCAAGCATTTCCTTAAATATTTGGAACATACAATCATTTCAAGGGTCGAATTTTATTTCATTGCATAATCCACATTTTCAAACAGAGAACAATACAGCACAGAACAGGCCCTTCAGCCCTCGATGTTGCGCTGACCTGTGAACTAATCTAGGCTTGCCCGCCCTACACTATCCCATCATCATCCATGTGCTTATCCAAGGATTGTTTAAATCTCCCTGATGTGACTGAGTTGACTACATTGGCAGGTAGGGCATTCCATGCCCTTTCCACTCTGAGTAAAGAACCTGCCTCTGACATCTGTCTTAAATCTAACACCCCTTAGTTTGTAGTTATGCCCCCTCGCACAAGCTGACATCATCATCCTAGGAAAAAGACTTTCACTGTCTACCCTATCTAATCCTCTGATCATCTTGTATGTTTCTATCAATTCCCCTCTTAGCCGCCTTCTTTACAATGAGAGAAGACCCAAGTCTCTCACCGTTTCCTCATAAGACCTTCCCTCCAGACCAGGTAACATCCTGGTAAGTCTCCTCAGCACCTTTTTCCAATGCTTCCACATCCTTCCTGTAATGGGGCGACCCGAACTGTACACAATATTCCAAGTGCGGCTGCACCAGCGTTTTGTATAGTTGCAGCATGACATTACAGCTCTGGAACTCAATCCCTCTACCAATAAAACATAACACACCTTTATGCTGCCTTAACAGCACTATCAACCTGGGTGACAACTTTCAGGGATCTATGTAAGATCCCTCTGTACACCACACTACCAAGAATGTTTACATTGACTCAGTATTCTGCCTTCCTGTTATTCTTCCCAAATTGAATCATCTCACATTTTAGCTGCATTGAACTCCATTTGCTACCTCTCAGCCCAATTCTGCAGTTTATCCAAGTCCCCCTACAACCTGCAACATTCTTCCACACTGTCCATAACTCCACCAACTTTAGTGTCATCTGCAAACTTACTAACCCATCCACCTATGCCTGCGTCTAAGTCACTTAATAAACGACGAGCAGCAGTGGTCCAGAAACAGACCCTTGTGGCACACCTCCTTGTGGCACACCACTAGTAATTGGACTCCAGGCTGAATATTTTCCATCAACCACCACTTGTTGCCTTCTTTCAGAAAGCCAGTTTCTAATCCAGACTGCTAAATCACCCTCAATCCTGTGCCTCTGCATTTTCTCCAACAGCCTACCACGTGGAACCTTATCAAAGGCCTTACTGAAGTCCATATATGCCACAACAACTGCTCTACCCTCATCCACATGCTTGGTCACCTTGTCAAAAAACTCCATGACGTTTGTGAGACACAACCTGCCCTTGACGAAACCATGTTGACTATCTGAAATCAAATTGTTGCTGGCGAGATGATTATAAATCCTATCTTTTAAAATCCTTTCCAAAACTTTTCCTACAACAGACGTAAGGCTCACTGGTCTATAATTACCTGGGTCATCTCTACTGCCCTTCTTGAACAAGACCACAGAGGCACATTTGTTAAAGAAAAATGGGAATAATGTTTCCACTTCTATATTTGCAGTATTTTTTTCTAAAGGTATTGCTTCAGGATATCTTGAGGAAACATCTAAAATTGTTCATCAATCATGCCTTCCTTTTCCTGGTTTTAGGTTGGGGTGCTACACAATCTATTGAGGTCCTGCTAAATGGTTCTTCAAAAATTGGTATTGGGATTAAAGGCACTGGCTTAATTGATGGATGGGGTTTGCCCACCACCTGACATATGATGTTGCAAATAGCTCTCCATGGGTAGAGCTCAAGCAGTCAAGCCCTCGAACATGATTGAGGTCAACACCACTCGAGGTTCGTGAGCTTGCATCAGCTTCGGGAAATCTACTCGACATCTATACAGCTGCTGCTCCAGGTTCTGTGCCCTATAAAGTGACTGCTCAATGTCTACTATCCTTCCCACCTCTGGGCCGGGGCGGGGGGGGTTGTTGTACACAGATGTCTTTGACCCAGCTACCAACTCCTGCGCTCTGATGTGATTCCTTCATTCTGCTCCACTGGCAGTACACGCCTCTCTGAGATACCATTATTTGTATGGTAGTATGTTCTTCAACATCCCAGATACTTGAGGGATGAGCTGCCCTAGTGTTTGGTGTGGTTGGAGAGTGGACTGATAAAGAGTGCTTCTGAGTGAATAATGATAGGATTTGCATGGGACACAATGGGCTATAATTAGAGCGACCTTTGGACATTGGGGGTATGCACTGCCCAGATCAGTACCTTTAACTATATTAGTGGAAACTATATTAGCTGGTGTGTTGGTTTTCATTCTCTGCCATGAACCAACTGTTCTCTGTATGATCACCATTACTCCATTACTCTGCTTTATACCATGCCTGAATGTGCCCCTAACACCTGGCATTGGCTCTGGGCCATTTACCACCTCCAAAGCTGAGCTCAGGGAATGGATTTTCAAAGTTCAACTGAGAAAACAACTCTCATTACATTGTGAGTCCTATTCTGCAAGTGCAGACTTTTCACTGCAATACATTGTGAGCTGGACACAATGTTGAGATTAACATGAAGCTTCCAATTTCTCATCCTCATCCTAGTGCTCCTGAGATTAAGCTCACTACCAATCATCTCTCTCTAATGAGACAGCAGCCTGGGTCTGTGGTAACTACACCTTTTATATAATGTTGCCTTTTCCTGTAATAGAGCAAAAGCAAGCAGAATGGAGCCAATGGGATTTCAAGTAGAAGGCTGATAACACTTTGGATGAAGTAGTCAGGGTAGTTCAATAGAAACATCTAGTTTGCAAAAAGGATCAACATTCTCTTTCTCTGATCTGTGAGGAACTACCAAAAGACCTTCTGTGTTAGCCAGCTGGCTTTCAGTCCCTTCTTTTCTGCATATAACCAACTGAAGAAGGAATACTGTACCTTCAGAAACATCAAAGAGTTGAGTTCTCAATCTGAAAGTGAAAAACTGAACATTGGTTGCAAGCAACTTATGTCAGCATCAAAGAATTGAAAGGAAATGGAAGAAGGCAACCAAATGAATCCTGTTCCAGACTCAAAATGTTTACTGACCACAGATGCTGTCAGATCTGCTGAGTCTCTCCAGCTTCTCTTTTTCTTTCAGATTTCCAGCAAATTTGGTTTTCAGTTGAATTCTATCATCAAGACTGAATTCACATTGAGCTGTTTCTCTGATTCTTTTCTTCTTTTCACTCCTAACACGAATATCTTGTCTATTTTGGTGTCCCTGTATCTATATGAGAGGGGACCCTTAAAGGGTAGAGTTTAAGTTATAGAATTAGAAATTAGACATTTGTGTTTCTTCTGCCAATGTTTGTGACTAATGATCACAAAGAGCTGTTTTCTTGTTAAGAATAGATACTTGTGAGTGTTTTCTATAAATCTATGTTCACAGTCAGGTACAACAGGGACTTCGGATAGTTTAACAAAACTTTTTCATGTTTTTGATTACTCTGGGAATAATGGAGCTTGATTTCTCGTGGGTCATGACACTAGGGTGCAACAGATCATGGAAATGTTTGCAGTACTGTCTCCATGTTCAATATTACATTCCTGCTACACTCAGCATGGCTGCTATCACCTGCGCAGTTGCTTGGTAACACTTGGAGTGTTTCTCCTTCCTCCCTCAATATTTCATTCTGGTGTTGCAACTCCTGCACCAGCAGCTTAAGATCTGGATGCGGAACCAGGACGCTATTCCTCCCTAACCACCTAGTGTGGTTCTCATCCATAACATTCTGAGATGACAATTAAGAAATTCTACTCTTTTTTCAAATTATGAAGATTGCCATTTTGGCCAGACTGTCAAATGGGTAAGAAAGGTTTCTCACTTTGTGTGGCTCAACACAGCAAATGTGTTAAGAAGGTTGCAAGACTTTTGTGTTAAGATACCTTAAAAGTTAACAGAGAGGCAAAAGTGGACATTCATCCACTCCAAAAATGAGATGGAGAGGTAATCTTGGGGAACAAAGAAATCGGGGAGGAACTGAATAGGGTACTTTGCATCAGTCTCCATTAGTCAACACAAATCTACACTAGTCCCACATTCTTCCATTAGGGCCACTAGCTTTGACATTTCAAGTACTTAGAGCTGAAAATGTGTTGCTGGAAAAGCGCAGCATCCAAGGAGCAGGAGAATCGATGTTTTGGACATGAGCCCTTCTTCAGGAATCCTCCTTGGATGCTGCCTGATTGCTGCGCTTTTCCAGCAACACATTTTCAGCTCTGATCTCCAGCATCTGCAGTCCTCACTTTCTCCTAGTTTATTTCAAATACTTATCCAGGAACTTTATGCAGTTGGCTGCCTCAACTATACTCCATTGCAAGTACTCACCAACTTTGGTGAAAAATATTTTCCTCAAATTGCCCTCTTTTACTCTAAAATTATTGCTATTGTTAACAATCCTGTTCTTAATAACAGATCTTGTTATTGATCCTTCAACTAAGGGAAACAACTGCTTTCTATTCACTATCTCCATCATCCTCATCATCTTATACATCTCAGTCAGGTCCCTCCTCAACCTTCTCTGCTCCAAAAAAAAAACAACTTGAGCTTATCCAGCCTTTTTCATAGTTAAAGTGCTTAATTCCAAGCACCATCCTGCTGAATCTCCTGTGCAACTCCCTCCAGTGCAAACACACCTATCTATGTTACAGAGATCAGAACTGCACACAGCTGTGACATAACCAAAGTCCTCTCCAGCTCCAATATAACCTACCTGCTCTTATAATCTATGCCTCGACAAATAAGACCAATTGTGTCTGTATGCACTTTTTTAACCTGTACTGCTGCCTTCACTGGTTTGTGGACAAATACCGGAAGATCCCTCCATTCCTCTTAGCCTCCTAGTGTCATTGCAAGCAGTACCAAGACAGGAGTACTCAAAGTGCATCACCTCGCTTTGAGGTTAAATTTTACCTGCCACGACCTTCCCATCTAACCAATCTGTTTATATCTTCCTGTAAACAAAGACCACCTCCCTGTCGACCAACCAGCCAATCCTCGTGTCACCCACAGTCTTAATAATTGTCCCCTCCCGCACTCATATTTACATCAGGCATCTTGCACCTCCCCGTGGCAAGAGAGGAATTAAAAAATTACATCAGGGCCCCTATGATTTCCGAATTGCTTGAGTCTATCCTCCCAATTTCTGTACCTACATCCTCCTCTCGAGTGGAGACAGATGTGAAGTATTCATTTAAGACTCTATAATGTCCTTTGGCTTGACACACACCTTTTCCCCTTGATCCTTAATGGGCCCATTGTTTCCCTGGTTACTCTCTCTTCCCTTTGATATTCTCTTCCCCTTGATATACTTGTAGAATGTCTTGGTATTTTCCCTAATCTTGCCCACTAGTGCTTTTTCATGCCCCCATTTTGCTCTCATAATTGCTTTAAGTTCCCCACTGGATTTTATATACTTCACTCAAGGCCTCCATTGATTTTTTTTTCTCTTTGTACTTGTTACAGACCTTGGCTTTCTTTTTTTTTATCCAATCCTGAATATTCCTAGACATTTAGGGTTCCATTGGCTTGTTTCATCCACATTTCCCCCTGAAGGGAATATGTGGGCCTGAAATCATTTTTGAATGTCTCCTACTGTCTGCCTTAGATTTACTCTCCAGCAACTGTTTCCAGTCTACTTTGGCCAGATCCTGCCTAATTTTAATAAAATCTGCTTTCCTGTAATCCAAAAGTCTTATTTTTCAGACCATCTTTTCCCCTTTCAATAAAAAAACCCTAAAACATGGAATTGTGGTCTCAATTACTGAAATGCCACGACAAACACCTGTTCAGCATTGTTGCCCAGAATTCAATCCAGCACTGCACCATCCCTTCTTGGACCTATGGGATTGTTGACATAAAAAGCTCTCCTGTGTACATTTCAAGAAATCTGCCTCCCTTAAAACCCTTGATACTATGATTATGCCAATTTAATGTTGGGGATTTGAAACCATGTGATGGAAATACCCTAATATTATTTTTGCAGACCTCCGTGAATGGTGTACACATCTTGTCCCATCAATTGCCTGCTGACTGAGAACTTATTATATACTTTTAACTGTGTGACTGCCCCCTTTTTATTCTTAAGCTCTATCCGCAGAGCCTCATTTGATGACCCTTCCAAGATATCTATCCTCCTTACTGCAATAACTGATTATTTTATTAATAATGCAATACCATCTCCACTTCTTTGCCCCATACCTGTCTTGTCTGAAAATCCCATACCCCAGAATGTTGAGTTGCCAGTCCTTTTCCACCCTCAGCCATGTCTCTGTGAGGGCAACATATTGCAGTTTCACATTTCAATCCATGTCCTTAATTCACCTGTCTTACCTGTATTACTCTTAGCTTTAAAGCAGAGGCCTTCCAGCCTCGCCTTATTCCTCTGTGGTTCAATATGTCTGAATTCCCTCTGCCTCCAATCCTTTCCTAAAGTGAAAATCAAAAAACACCAAGTTATAGTCCAACAGGTTTATTTGTAAGTACTAGCTTTCAAAGTGCTGTTCCTTCATCAGGAAGTGCTTCTGAATAAACCTGTTGGACTATAACCTCGTGTTGTATGATTTTTAACTTTGCCCATCCCAGTCCAACATCAGCACCTCCATGTCTTTCCTACAGTATGCTGTGACACTATCAAACTGATGCATTGTATTCCTTTTCCCTGCTGAATTTGTTTAAACTTTTCCCAACAACCTTGGTCCTGTTTTGGTTCAGATGCAGGCCATTCCATTTGTAGCAGTCTCACTTTCCCCAGAAATTGTCTGCGATACAGGAATCCAAAACCCTTGTTTCTATATGAGCTCTTCAGCCACATATTGACCTGCCCTATTCTCCTATATCTGTCCTCCATCGATGTAGGTTTGCATCAGACCTGTACCAACCTCTCCATATCATCATGTCCTGTTTCTGACTCATGTTAAACGTGGTTCTCCATTCTAATTCTGCACTTTGAAACACACCAATACTATTATTGTGAAGCTGCTGGCAGGACATATGCAGTGCCAGGCACCTAACTCATTGGTTCAACCAGTTGCACCTCAAGTTTCCATACTTGCTGTCCTAGAGCTTGCGTACTTTGTGCCTACTTGGGTGCTCACAGCACCTCTGCCTTGCCTTGACTCTTTCCACTTTGCTCCCTCAGTCAGAGCTTAAAGGTTCACAGTACTTCTATCTTGTCTAGTCTTTTAGCAGACAAAAAGCCAGGTAGCTTTGTAGGACTGTCAGTAGCGATCAGTAAAGGGAGTGAACATATTGCTGTATGTTACTGTGCAACATCAGTGTTACATGTACACTATGTGCCA
Organism: Chiloscyllium punctatum; assembly: GCF_047496795.1. Classification (NCBI taxonomy): domain Eukaryota; kingdom Metazoa; phylum Chordata; class Chondrichthyes; order Orectolobiformes; family Hemiscylliidae; genus Chiloscyllium; species Chiloscyllium punctatum. The sequence goes on along the minus strand of NC_092752.1, from coordinate 43,800,923 downwards.
GGAACATAAGCACACTGCATATGCTTCCTCTAAATGGCCAAGTCTCAAAGTCTATGGGGAGTGCATCTCCATCAGGTTATGAAGACTTCAGTCAGGGGCTCCTGGCACAGTAAGCCAAGAGCAATGTTCTCTATCATTTCTGAAGCTTGGATGTGGTTAGTTGGCTGCTTGGGACATCTGCGTTCAGGGAATCCAAATCACTACAGTCCGGGGAATGGACCATGGTCAGTCCTGTGCATCCAGTCTGGGAAACTGTGGCAGGTCAATGGAGGAGTTGCACAGATATCACTCAAGAGTCTAGTCAAATACACTCCCCCCTAATTCTTTTCTTGCTGTGTGGACCATGGAAATCCAGAGACAGCAGTAACTTCTGAATGTGAAATTTAATGTATTGTCATGCTGATTGGTGTGCACAGGTCCTTGAAGTGGCTTTGCAGCTAAGAGGGAATGTTGCTGGTCACATGTCAGATTGCACTGCACATCCAGCTTAGCCAAGGGGGTGTGCCATAATGAGTCCTGAGTATTCCTCAGTGAAAATTAAGGTTTGGGGGTGGTGGGGTGGGGGGAAAGAGTGGTATTTGGAGCTACTGGTGTGGTAGGGAAATTGGGGAAATCAATTCTGGGGATTGGATTTTGGGATGCAGAGGGAACGATAATTGTGCAGGAGGAAACCAAAGATATAAGGGTGAGAGATGATAGTGCATTGAAGGACATGGGTTATTGTAGGATGGGGGTCATGACAGTAATAACCACCTTGACTTCAATTGGAGACAATTGCAATTTAATGGTTGGCATGACAAAACAGAGAGCCGAGACTGGTGGACGAGTGATGGGATATGAGGCTGTAATTCAGAAAGATGGAGGGGAGCATGTGAAAGCGCAGGACTGATTGGCTCGTCAAGAAGTGCAAGAAAGAAAGAAACATGCAGTTTTGGAGTTGGGAGTGGATGGGTTCACCAGCCTGAGCATTCACTTCACTGTGTCAAGTTCAACTTACATTGCCTTCCATAATTACGCAAATCGCAAATAAACAGTGGAAATTAAAAATTACTACCTGCAGTGGGTGGAGTATTTTTATTCTGTGTGAACTCATGTAAAACCTGTGGGCACTAGAAGGTACTTGAAGGGGCAATTGCCTTAATCAAGCACTTTCTAATTATAAGTTGAAGGTATTTGTAATAATTGTGCCCTGCATTTGAAATACATGCAGTGCCCAATTGTGTGGGATATAAATCCTGGTCATGAGAAATCTTGACCGTGTCATTGGTCTTTGTAGATTGACGATCGTTATCTCTGAAGTAGAAGCAATTATAGGTCACTGGACCATAATTAACAAAGTCAATCCAAGATCCCACAAAGAGTATTTTGCAAAATTTTGGGCCCCATATCTCAGGAAAGATGTACTGGCCCTGGAGCATGTTCAGAGGAGGTTCATGTGAATGGACCCAGGAATGAAAATCTTAACATGAGAAACATTTGAGGACTTTAGGTCTCTACTTGATAGAGTTTAAAAGGATGAAAGGGAATCTAGTTGAAACATACAAAATACTGACTGGCCTGGCCAGAATAGATGTTGGAAAGATGTTTCCATTGGTAGTCCTGATGAAGGGCTTTAGCCTGAAACATCGATTTTTCTACTCCTCAGGTGCTGCCTGACCTGTGCTTTTCCAGCACCACTCTAATCTAGACCCATTGGTGGGAGAGCCTAGGACCCGAGGGCACAGCCTTCGAATAAAGGGAAGACCTTCTAGAATGGAAATAAGGAGAAACTTCTTTCATCAGAGAGTGGTGAATCTATGGAATTCACTGCCACAGAAGGCTGGAGGCCAGGTCATTGAGTATATTTAAGACTGAGACAGATAGGTTCTTGAGTATCTATGGTAATGGGGAGAAAGTGGGAGAATGGTGCAGTAGACTAGATGGGCTGCATGGCCTAATTTCTGTTCCTGTGTGTTATAGTCTAAGGCTGCAGAAGGCATGGATCTTGAACAGGAAGTCATCTTCATCTTGCTTTTATATGCATTGTTGCTTTTCGTAGGGCTATGGGAGTGAGGTCAAGGCATCGGTGATCATAAAGGTCATGGTTTGGAGGGAAATTGGTCGGGAACAGTTAGGTGGGACTAGTTTAGATTGGGTTTATGTTTGGCATGGACTGGTTGGATTAAAGGGTCTGTTTCCATGCTGTATGACTCTATGACTGGCTTCCAATCCCAACTGCATTTGTGTAACATGGCTTGTGCTGCATTCATTGGAATACAGTCCCTAAGTCAAAAAAATGATATGGAAGCATTGCATAGCCCTCAGTCAGTTTATTCCATGTCTCACTGTTTGGAGGACTATGCTAAACAGTCATTTGTGAATGATGTGAATAATGACTGCTTATATTACTAAGGATTTATTATAGTTCTAATATTCCCCATGCTGGTTTATTGGAATTGAGGCCAATGGATCCAGCCATTGCAGGGGTTATCATTGCTGCAGTTCAATGAAGACACATAGATAAAATGGAGGAACAGAATGCATCAACAAATCCAGGACAGCCTCATCATTGAAGAGGTCAAAGCTGAAAGTTCCTTTAGGATGTGGAGGAGCTGTAGGAGATTTAGTCTATCATCTTTAATACCATGTCCTCCAGTCGAGCAAGTTACATTGTTGCTTGAGACTGTCCCAGGACACTGCCACCAAACTATGCCAACAGGAGTTGTGACCTGAGGAGGTGGATAATCATTTTGTCCTGGTGGCTGTCAAGGTGACAACTGCACAAAACTTTAATACAAATGGCTGCTTCCAAGAGTCCACAGGGGACATGTGTGGATCCCAATCTTCAAATCATAAATGTCTAAAGGTGGTTACAGATCACATTTGTGCCAGATCGTACTGTTTCATCTTGTTTCCCTGTGATAAGATCAGCACTACAGCCCAGCAGCCTAGGAATAGTGGCAACAGAGCTGGCATCCCTCGTGTAGACTATACATTGAGAGTGCTGTATCATAACAGGGCTGACATTCTCAACAGAAAAAGATTCCATTCCATCAATGTACAAATCATCTGGGAACATTAGTACAACTCATACAATCCTAGCATGCAGTACTCTGCACAGTTGGCACAGGTAGGATGAATTCTGATTATATAGTGTAACAACATCATATAATATGATAGATAGCCAAAGTCATCATTACTGGGAGAAGTGCAACATACTTTGAATTCCTACCAGGAAACTTACTGCAGGTCCAGACACAAATGGCAAATGTGTAAAGTGTTTTCTGTTGTTATTCAGCAGATAGAGCAATTCAAACAAGTGGGAAATCAAAGTGTCTAATTTGTGGGATAACTTCTGGGACTTGGTCCAAACAAGCAGATACATCTATTGGTACACTCCTTTCACACCTGGCTATGTTGTTTATCCTATTTACTTTGATCTACACCGCCATCTTCACGGTTAAGTTAATCCACTGGTAGAAGGAACTGAAACTAACTACAACTCTACTCCTCCAGCAGGAAGGAGATTCCAGCTTGGCCCAGCTCAAACATGTGGATCATTGTGGGTAATATCCTTTCTCTGACAGATACAGCTAGTTCAAGAGTAAATATTGTGAGAACTTGGGAAGTGTTCATATGGTGTTTTGAATAAAGAATAGTTGGTTAATAAAGTCAAGTTGAACCACAAACCAAATTCTGTATCCCTTTGCCTCACTAACAATAGAAATTTGGTAAAGTGTTTTTAATACATCAACTGGCCAAAGTATCTAAAGCATGAACAACGAGACAGAACACCGTTTTGAGTTTGTAGATGAACTTAGGGACATTGATTTGTGCTGAGGATAGTGTTGAACTTAGAAACAAAACTTAGGTCGATGGAATTGGGGGAGATATTGAAGATGATGTTCAAAATGGGGAAATGTAAGGTGATTCATTTTGGTCAGAAGATTGTGGGGAAACCATGGCCTGGATAATCCAAGGAGTGGTCAATCACAACAAGATTGCTCAGCTTTTTTTACATTATTACCATGCTCCACATTTCTATCAATGAATTTCTATCCCATCTCCACCAAAAATATGGTGAATTGCTGAAATCAAGTTATCTGTATTGGAGGAGAGTCTGGGGCAGTCGAATTGTGATCCCCCTTGAAGCAGCTAGTGTGCTGGGTCCTGTGAATTAAATGATTAATGAAACCTTGACAACTGCTGTGAAAGAGCTTCATGTTTTCTGTCAGCTTTTAGCAATATGTTAATGTGACCTTTTTCTTTAAGTGGTATGTTTTTGGACGCTTAAATAGGTATACATGTTGTAATGAGGTCCATTATTTGCTTCTGAGAAATCACAGTCCTTGCAATTGTTGAACTAATGAATTAATTCTTGTGTTCATTGTAAAGCACCCAAATGGTGAATTCTAATGTTTGCTTTTATATGAAGCTGATTCTCCAGCAGGTTCCATAGCTGAGCAGGGTCTTTCTGATCCTCTTAAGGCAAGCCTAAAGTATTGACTCTGTGTGCCACACCTCAACGAATGACTATTTCTATTTTTATTATATGCTTATCACGTTCTGCAGTAACCCAATCTAAAAAGCAGAGCTTCTTCCTTTGTTTAAAAAGCCCAAAATTGGGTAGAAGATCTGTGATCTCTATAGAGAGCATCATTATTTTTATCTCATTTACCTCATTTTTTGTTTTGGAACTGTGAGCTTAAGTTAAGAATTGAACTTTGAACGTAGAAGACAACAAAGACAGATGTCTTCTGTTGGGGATTGTCCTGGAAAATAATGCAATTTAATTACTGATCTAAGGACAGTGAGTCAAGTTGGTCACCAAGTTGTTGCTATTCTCAGGGCTGGCAGCTGCTTCGATGTTGAATTGGTCAATTAAGGGAGGACCAGTGCTGTCCAGCCAACCAGAGAGAACATTGATTTGAAAAGAGGAAAAAAAGGAGAATTGGTTCTGACTGGACTTTAGCAGTAGGTAGTGAGATATTTAGAAGCTTCAGAATCAAAACTTTGTTTTGCTCTCTCTAGTTTTGCCCTAGTTATCTTGACAGCTACGGAAGCTGGTTACATTAACCCATGACTTCGAAATAAAAGCAAGATATGCAGTTCCACATGCCTGTGAACAACCCATTGTTCAAGGATTTCATGAGGGCTCCCTAGCCATGATTTGGAACTGCTCAATGAAACTCACAAGTTATAATGTTTTATTTTATCCCTTAACTGTGTCTGTCTCAGAGTGGGGCTATGAACCAAGAAGATTAGGTTTTAGATATCAGAATTAAAATTACATGATTAGTAATCAATTGTTGCTTTTTGTTAAAAGTTATACACTTGGTATCCAAAATCTGTTATTCATAAATTCCATTAAGAACAATAAGGCAGTTTGGAGGGTAATTGAATATTTTAATTTTGCTGAATAGTAAATCCAATGATAGTGAGGATGATTTGGTTTGGCTTACGATCCATGTGTCATAAGATCTCCTCTTTATTTATATGAAAGAATTTTGGTCGTCATCTTCCTGATGCTTGCGGTCCTTTGCAAATACTATTAGTGTGTAGAACTATGGTCTTGTTCCTCCATCAGGAGATTCAACAGTGCAGCTTCTGTATTTTTCTTCCTATGCTGTTTACAGCTGAGTCTATTATTCCATCTTGTGTATCTTCTTTTCCCCCAGGAATGGCACCCAAGTTTGTCTTGTTGGCCCTACCACTTCAGTTCAATTCAGAACCAGCTGAATCTTTGCATGAGCCACCAATTTGGTCATGAAATGAAGTTTAGCCAGTCCTGCGACAGTGGTTTAACCTCAAAGAGTTCCAGTACCATCATATCTTTAGTACTACTTCAAGTCATGAATGAGAGTTTGCATTGTTGCCAATCTCCCTGCTCTTCCGAGTCCGTCGCATCCCTTTGTTGCATTACACATTTGCAATTTGTGTCTGGACCTGCTGTAAGTTTCCTGTTAGGAATTCAAAGTACGTTGCACTTAGCCAAAATCATGATTACTGGGAGATCTATCCTATCATATAACATGTAGCATTATATAACCAAAATTCAGGTTAGTGGTAGCAGAGGTTTATGACCATGTTCTCCTATGACCAAGATGGTTTTGTGGAGCACCAGGGTTGGGGTGTAGTTTGTGTGTGTGTGTGTGTGTGTGTGTGTGTGTGTACGCGCGCACGCCAATCAGGCCTACTTCTTTGGTGGAAAGGGCACTAGCTGCTGGGGACTTGCCCTTTCAACACATCTTGGTGGGAGCATTGGAATGCCTATAAAGGGGTTGTCTGTGTCTCTGGGCTAGAATGGCACAAATGAAATTTCATTGGGCCGACTGCCTCTAACCATCCCTTTTACTTCAGAGCTGCCAAATGCTGAGGCCTGCCTCTTCTGGCTGGAATTGGTAGGGTCAGCTATGGTTCATTTCCTGAGGTTGGCGCTTCTGGAGAAACTGTGTCCAGGACTGGTCTAGGATCCTGGACTGGTCCTCAATCAGGAATTTGAATTTATCCTCTATCCAGCAAAATACTGCACATGGGCCAGCCTTGTCCACCACAAAGTGGGCATCTGAAGATCTGGGGAAAGGCAAGTTCCTGGCTTGAAAATTTGTAACATCACCCCGCTACCCTTGTAGTTTATTAGATTCTCCTTCCATTCAAAGTATGCCTTGTTCCAATTTGTGCTTTTGCCATTCTGATGACTGCTACTTTGTGTGCAGCCATTACATTATCTAAAAGAATTCTCAGTTATCTAGTGGCAGAGCCTTCAATCTTGGGCTCTGTCATGTCGAGTCTTTACATGTTGATAGGGGCTGACATAGTCTGTTTGAAGGTCAGTCATGGTCCTGCTACACGTTTAGAATGTCTTAAATCTGCTTTTTTTGTTTGGTATGTTCTGGATGCAAATGGTACAATTCTTGATATAATGTTTTATGTCTTTGCAAAATTTCTAGCATCAACACAATCCCTTAATTTTGTCAGTTATGGTTTCTGTTCTTTGATGACTTTGGACACATTGATACATCACTCTATTTCAGTTCTGGACCAATTCCACATACTGTCCATCTTTGAGAATAAGATTGTCCTTAGTACTTAACTTGTCCTCCTATATGCTGTATGAGGTGGAGATCATTCCCTCCTCTCAATGCCCTGAGCCTGTACCAGAGCTTTGACCTTGGTTTGCCTTCACAACAACAATGTTTTTTTGTTCTGAAATGAGGGGCTGGAATGGTTATTCTTCATGGGTCCCCTGCTTAGCCAATTCATTTGCTGTTTTGTTTCCAGTTGGGACGTTTGGTGGGGTGTTCTATCCTTAATGATGCCATATTCGACAGCTTGGAGAATAAACTTAGGCAGGGATTCAGAAGGTAATGCCTTCTCATCTGCCATGACAAATCTTCTGGCTTCCTATAGTAGCAGGGAGTCAGTTATACCTGAAATACACAGCAATCTTCAGCTAGAAGTGCTGCTTAGATGATCCATCTCGGCCTCGTCCAGTGTTCTCCACATCACAGATACCAGTCTCCAGCCAATTTGATTCACACCACATGATATCAAGAAATGACTGGAGGCATTGTTGCAAAGGCTACAGGCCCTGACACATTTCAGCAAAAATAGTGAAGACATATGCTCCAGAACTTGCTGCACACCAAGCCAAACTGTTCCAGTAGAGTTATAGCAATGGTGTCTATCTGACAATATGGAAAATTACCCAGCTATGTCCTGTCCACCAAAAAGTGAGACAAATCCATTCCAGCCAATCATTGCCCTATCAGTCTATTGTCAATTATTAGTAAAATGATGGAAGTGTCATCAACAGTGCTATCAAGCAGCATATGCTCAGCACTAACCTGCTCAGTGATGACCAATTTGGATTCCACCAGGGTCACTCAGCTCTTAAATTCATTACAGCTTTAGTTTAAAGATGAACAAAAGAGCAGAATTCCAGAGGTGAGGGAAGCACGACAGCCCTTGACATCAAGGCTGCATTTGACTCCACGTGGCATCCAAGACTCCTAGCAAAACTGGATTGAATGGATATCAGGGAAAACATCGGAGTTATAGCTGGCACATAGGAATGTGATTGTGGTTGTTGGAGGTCAGTCATTCAGTTCCAGTATATCTCTGCAGGAGTTCCTCAAGATAATGTCTGAAGCCTAACCATCTTCAACTGCTTCATGAATGATCTTCCCTCCATTATAACATCAGAAATGGGGACTTTGTGCAATCAGCAATGTTCAGCACCATTTGTGACCCTTCACATACTGAAGCAGTCTGTGTTCAAATGCAACAAGATCAGGACAATATCTAGGCTTGGGCTGATAAATGGTAAGTAACATTTGCGCCACACAAATGCCTTGCTGTGACCATCTAATCTAATCTAATCTAATCTGTAAGTAATCTAATCTAATCTAAAACCTGGAAACAACCATTCCCAAGACAGAGATAGTGTTGGGCAAGCCAAAAGTCTCCTGGCCTTGATGGAATGTATCCCAAGGTACTAACAGAGGTGATGAGAGAAATAGCAACTGCACTTGTGGACATTTAAAAAAAAGTGGGCGGCACGGTGGCACAGTGGTTAGCACTGCTGCCTCACAGCGCCTGAGACCCGGGTTCAATTCCCGCCTCAGGCGACTGACTGTGTGGAGTTTGCACGTTCTCCCCGTGTCTGCGTGGGTTTCCTCCGGGTGCTCCGGTTTCCTCCCACAGTCCAAAGATGTGCAGGCCAGGTGAATTGGCTATGCTAAATTGCCCATAGTGTTCGGTAAGGGGTAAATGTAGATGTAGGGGTATGGGTGGGTTACGCTTCGGCGGGGCGGTGTGGACTTGTTGGGCCGAAGGGCCTGTTTCCACACTGTAAGTAATCTAATCTAATCTAATCTCCAAAAAAAGAGACAATCCGGCCACTGCCTTCTGGCATTCAACGGAGTTACCGTCACTGAATCCCCTGCTATCAACGTCCTTAGTTTACCATTGACTAGAAACAGAACTGGAGTTGAACAGAACTTTACATAGAGTTGTGGTCCCACACTACCAGAAGGATGTACCTGCTTTGGAGATGGGTACGGAAAAGATTTACCAAGGTATTACCTGATTTGGAAGGTATTAGTTATGCAGAGAGATTTGGCAAACTTGATTTTCACTTGAATGCCACAGGTTGAGGGGTAACTTGTTCGAGACTTAAAAAAAATTATGAAAGACATCGACTCTATAGATTGTTAGGGTCATTTTCCCTGGGTATAGAAATGAAAATTGAGGCAACATAGTTTGAAGGTAAAAGGGGGAATTTTTTTTTAAAAAAAAGATTTTTTCTTTGGTAAGTGACTGCAATGTGCTGCCAGAGCAGGTGGGAAAAGCATATATATAGGAATTTTTAAGAGGCATCTTTACAAATGCATGAATAGACAGGGAGTAGAGAGACACAGACTATGTGGAGGCAAAAAGGTTTTAGTTGAGGAAACATGTCAGGTCAGTGCATTCTTGATGGGCTGAAGGGCCTGTTCCGACTTGTTATTCATCCTTTGTTCTTGGATTCGCAACATAAACACTGGCTCTGAGAGTAGATCAGAGGCGAGGAATACTGCAGCAAGCAACTCACTTCCTGACTCCCCAAAGCGTGTCCTTCCCCATCTACAAGGCACAAGACAGGAATGTGATGGAATCGTCCCCACTTGCCTGAATGTGTGCAGCTCCAACAATACTCAAGAAGCTTGACATCATCCAGGACAAGCAGCCTGCTTGATTAAATACACAAGCATCCACTCCTTCCATCACCAGTGCTTAGTAACAGCAATGTGTACTATCTACACGATAGAAATTAGAACAATACAACGTAGAACAGGTCTTTCAGCCCTAGATGTTGCGCCAACATGTGAACTAATCTAAGCCCATCACCCTGCACTATCCCATCATCATCCATGTGCTTATCCAAGGACCGTTTAAATGCCCCTAATGTGACTGAATTAACTACATTAGCTGGCAGAGCACTCCACGCCCTTACCACTCTCAGTGAAGAATCTGTCTTAAATTTATCACCCTTCAATTTGCAGCTATGCCCCTCATACAAGCAGATGTCATCATCTGAGGAAAAAAACTCTCACTGTTCACTCTGATCTTGTATGTCTCTCTCAAATCCCCTCTTAGCCTTCTTCTCTCCAATGAAAACAGACCCAAGTCCCTCAGACTTTCCTCATAAGACCTTCCCTCCAGACCAGGCAGATCCTGGTAAATCTCCTCTGCACCTTTTCCAATGCTTCCACATCCTTCTTATAATGGGACGACCAGAACTGTACATATTACTCCAGGTGAGGCCGCACTAGTGTTTTGTACAGTTGCAGCATGACATTACGGTTCCAGAACTCAATCCCTCTACCAATAAAATCTAACACATCGTATGCCTTCTTAACAGTACTGTGGATTAGTGGTGCTGGAAGAGCACAGCAGTTCAGGCAGCATCCAAGGAGCTTCGAAATCGACGTTTCGGGCAAAAGCCCTTCATCAGGAATAAAGGACGAAGGGCTTTTGCCCGAAACGTCAATTTCGAAGCTCCTTGGATGCTGCCTGAACTGCTGTGCTCTTCCAGCACCACTAATCCAGAATCTGGTTTCCAGCATCTGCAGTCATTGTTTTTACCTTCTTAACAGTACTATCAACCTGGGTGGCGATTTCAGGGATCTATGTACATGGATACCAAGATCCTTCTGCACATCCACACTGCCAAGACTGTTTCCATTGACCCAGTATTCTGCCTTCCTGTTATTCCTCCCAAAGTGAATCACCTCACATATATCTGCACTGAACTCCACTTGCCACCTTTCAGCCCAGTTCTGCAGTTTATCCAAGTCTCCCTGCAACACACTTCCACAATTTCCACCACTCCACCAACTTTAGTGTCATCTGCAAACTTATTAACCCATCCGCTTGTGCCTGAATCCAAGTTGTTTATAAAAATGACAAACAGTGGACTCAAAACAGATCCTTGTGGCACACCACGAGTAATATTTTGAATACTTTTCATCAATAACTGCTCATTGCCTTATTACAGAAAGCCAATTTCTAATCCAAACTGCTAAATCACCTTCAATCCCATGTCTCCGCATTGTCTCCAATAGTCTACCATGTGGAACCTTATCAAAGGCTTTGCTGAAGTCCAAATAGACCACATGCTTGGTCACCTTCTCAAACACATTCAGTGAGGTTTGTGAGACACGACCTGCCCTTGACGAATCCGTGTTGACTATTTCCACTTAAACTGTTGCTTGCTAGATGATTATAAATCCTATCTCTCATCCTTTCCAAAACTTTTCCTGCAACAGATGTCAGGCTCACTTGTGTGTAATTACCTGGGTTGTCTCTACTGCCCTTCTTGAACATGGGCACAACATTTGCAATCCTCTAGTCCTCTTGTACTAAACCTGTAGACAATGACGACTCAATGATCAAGGTCAAAGGCTCAGCCATCTCCTTGCTTCCCACAGAATTCTCGGAAAAGTCCTGTCCGGCCTAGGGGGTTTATCAACTTTCACACCTAGAATTGATAACACTTCCTCCTTACTAACCTCAAACCTTTCAAGTCTAATAGCCTGTATCTCAGTCTTTTCCTCTACAATGTTCTCCTTTTCTTGCATGAAAACTGAAAAGAAATATTGATTTAACACCTCTCCGATCTCCACAGGGTCCACACACAACTTCCCACTTCTGTCTTTGATTGGCCCAATTCCTACCCTCGTCATCCTTTTATTCCTCACATATCTATAGAAAGTTTTGGGTTCCCCTTTATTCTACCTGCTAACGACTGCTCATGTTTCCTCCTTGCTCTTCTTAACTCTCTCTTTAAATCTTTCCTAGCTACTCTGTAACTCTCCATTGCCTCATCTGAACCTCAATGTCATACAAGGCTCCCTCTTCCGCATATCAAGAGATGCAATTTCGTCAGTAAACCACGGTTCCCTTACCTTATCACTTTCTCCCTGCCTGACAGGGACATGCCTATCAAGGACATGCAATATCTGTTCCTTAAACCAGCTCCACATTTCGACTGTCCCCATCCCCTGCATTTTGCTACCCCATTCGATGCCTCCTAAGTCTTGTCTAATCACATTATGATTGCCCTTCCTCCATCTATAACTCTTGCCTGGTGGCATGTACTGATCCCTTTCCAACGCTAAACTAAACATAACCGAATTATGGTCACTCTCTCCAAAGTGTGCACTATCACTGAATCAAATACCTGGCCTGGTTCATTATCAAGTACCAGATCGAGTGTGGCCTCCCCTCTTGTCAGCCCTTCAATATACATGAAACCCTCCTGTACACATTGGACAAAAACTGATCCATCCAATGTACTAGATTTATAGCATTTCCAGTCAATGTTGGGGAAGTTAAAGTTCCCCATAATGACCACCCTATTCCTTTCACTCCTGCCCAGAATCGATTTGCCAATCCTCTCCTTCTCATTCCTGGAACATTGCAGAGGCCTATATATATTAAAAAAAAACTCCCAGCAGTGTGACCTCTCCTCCTGTTTCTAACCTCAGTAGACGAGTCCTTGTCAAATGTTCTTTCAGCAACCGTTATTCCATCCTTGCCTAACAAAGTCACACCTCCCCCTCTTTTACCACCTTCCCCAATCTAAAGATCTAAACCCTGGAACCTGCAACATCCATTCCTGACCTTGCTCTAACCATGTCTCCGTAAAGGCCACAACATCATCCCAGGTATCTATTCATGCTGCAAGCTCACCTTTCCAGATACAGCTGGTGCTGAAGTAGACACACTTCAAACCTGCTTGCTATCTGCCAGCACACTCTCTTGTGACCATGAAATCCTGTCTATGTCTTCCCTCTCATCCTCCTGTTACTGGAACTACCCCTCAGGTTCCCATACCCCTGCTGAGCTAGATTAAACACACCCGAAGAGCACAAGCAAATTTCCCATCCAGGATATTAGTACCCCTCAGGATCAAGTGTAGACCATCCTTTTGTAGAGGGCCCACCTTCCCCATGATGAGGTCCAAGTATCCATAAACCTGAAACCTTCCTCCTGTACCATTTCTTCAGCCATGTGTTCAGCTAATATCTCTCCCCGATCTTTGCCTCCCTATCATGTGGCACAGGTAACAATCCAGAGATAACAACTCTGTTTGTTCTTGCTCTCAGCTTCCACCCTAGCTCCCTGAAATCCTGCCTTACTTCCCTATCCCTCTTTCTGTCTATGTCGTTGGTACCTATGTGGACCATGACTTGGGGCTAGTCACCCTCTCCCTTCATGATCCCAAAGACACTATTTAAGACATCAGATGTATTGCAGAAATTCACCAAATATGGATGGCCTTTTAAACTCATGACCGCTCCCATTTAGAAGATAATATATGGAAACATCAACACCTGCAAGTTCACCTCCAAGCCACTCACCATCTTAACGTGGAAGCATATTGTCATTCCTTTAGTCTTGTTGGTCAAAATCACGGAAATCTGAGGGTACTGTGGGTCAACCTACAGCACATGAAATGCAACAGTTCTTGAAGACAGCTCATCACTACGTTGTCAAGGGCAACTAGGGACAGGCAATAAATGCTGACCAGCCAGGGAAGCCCATGCCATACGAGTGAATTTTAAAAAATGACCGGATTGGGTACGTATATATGAATATCATTGGAAGTGGAAGACGTGTTGAGAAGAGAGTTTTCACACGTGAGCTTTCAGCAATCTGAATTTCTTTGTTCTTATTAAATCTAATTTTAAAACAAGTTACATTGTGACTTGAATGCACCAAAGTCTTTCAGGTTCTTATTAGCAATGTTGTGTACAAACCTTCCGTTGAACCCAGAAAGTCTGTCAGGATGGAACAACAAAAAGGAATGAGGAGACCATGCCACAAAGCAAACCATCCCTCCTGGAGTATCTTGAACAGAGGGTGAAAGAAACCCCAGCAAACAGTCACCGTAATCGCAACACACTTCAGAACTCCTCTGATAACTGGAAGGTGCTGCAGGATGGGGAATTTGACTTTGTATGTAAGGGAAGATTGGGTTTAATTCCATTTGACAAAGGAATAGGAAAGTTTTACTCAGTAATTTTTCCAGTTTCATATGTCAGATGAGGGTAAATGGAGTCCAGAACTATAGGGCGTAAGGTTTAGGGTGAGGGGGGAAATGTTTAAAAGGGACATGAGGGGGCAACGTTTTCATGTAAAGGGTGGTGTGTGTGTATATGGAATGAGTTGCCAGAGGTGGTAGTAGTGCTGGTACAATTACAACATTTAAAAGGCATCTGGATGGGTATATGAATAGGAAGGGTTTAGAGGGATATGGGCCTAAGGCCAGCAAATGGGACTAGATTAATTTAGGATATGTGGTCGGCATGGACATGTTTGACCGAAGGGTCTGTTTCTTTGCTGTACATCTCTCTAATTCAACGACTAGCTGGTGTATATTGGCAATTTTTTGCCAGAGTTCATCACTTTAAGCACTTTTGGACTACATTGTTTAATTTTCTCTGTGATAAGTAAGCTTATCTCAGTGGAGTGAGAATACTCCTCATAGAGGGTGACCTGAAATGGTATGCCTCTTTTGTGTGTTTGCTTTCTGGATAAATGTGCTCTTGCAAGTGCTGAAAACACGGATGTACCCAGTGACTATGTTTTCAGTTCGAGTGTGGAGTTAAAATTGAAATGACATTTACAGCCCAGATCTTGCTGCCAACAAAGTGACAACACACATTCTTGACCTTGAAGAAAACTTCCACATACGTTTAGCCATCTGTATCATGAATTTACCCTTTTATGTTGTTAACTTGAGTCTGGGGCCATGTCCGTGCATATCCAGGCATTCGGCAAGAGTGATGACCCATCAAGAATGTCAAGCAGAGTCAGAAAGTGTGGTGCTGGAAAAGCATAGCCAGTCAGGCAGCATCTGAGGAGCAGGAGGGTCGACATTTCGAGCATAAACCCTTCATCAGGAATGAAGATCACATTCCTGATGAAGAGCTTATGCTCAAAACATTGACCCTCCTTCTTGATGCTGCCTGACTGGCTGTGCTTTTCCAGCACCACACTCTTTGACTCTGGTCTCCAGCATCTGCAGTCCTCACTTTTTCTCTAAGAATGTCAAGCGGCTAATCACATTGTAGAACTCTCATTGACAGCAAATCTGAAATAACATGTATTAGTTATCCTGTGCTTTTTGACAGCGAGTCAATGAATAGTAAAATAAAATAAAATTTTGGGATGTACATAATAGATATCCTAATGTTATAAACTTTAAAGAGAATTGTATTAAAAACAATGTAATTTTTTGTTATGAAAAAAATATTGACGTGACATTCATATAAGAGATTTTTTTCGAGCCCAGGTGGTTCTTCACCACAAAGGTAATGACTTCACCTGTATTAGGGACCCAATTAGATCTCATTAATAATACATCATCTGTTTTGGAATTTTTAATATGAATGTAAGAGCTGAATTTCTTATCATTTAAGTAATTTCTAATTGATTGCAACCTGTGAAGACTTTACAGCAAGTTCAAGGGAATCGTGAATTATTGACAGGAACATCTGGACTTGAATAGCGAGATGTGCATGTATGTGCCAGAAAATTGCTGCCTGTTTTAGAGGAGTAATGAGAGCAAACGCTGACAGTTTCCATAGTTACACTGCAAAAGTAAAATGAACGTTTCAAACTTTAATACTGTCCTTATTAAAACTAATGAGACATGGTGGCTTTGTGGTTAGCACTGCTGCATCACAGCACCAGGAATCCAGGTTTGATTCCAGCCTCTGGTGACTATCTGTGTGTAGTTTGCACATTCTCTCCGTGTCTGCGTGGGTTTCCTCCGGGTGCTCCGGTTTCCTCCTCCAGTCCAAAGATGTGTAGGTCAGGTGAATTCGCCATTCTAAATTGTTGATAATGTTCAGGGATGTGTAGGTTAGGTGAATTAGTCAGGGGTAAATAGAGGATAAGAGGGTAAGGGAATGCGTCTGCGTGGATTACACTTCGTAGGGTCGGTATGGACTTGTTGGGTGGTAGGGCCTGTTTCCACACTGTAGGGATTCTGTAAAATATTTACCTGATATTGTAATGCCAGATCACCTCGAAAGATCAGGTATGCTTGTCCTGCTTACCTTTTCAGTGGAAGTGGTTCAGGTAAATACAGTGCTGGTGTGTGTTTGCTGGAGGACAATAGCAGAGGATAAGGAAGGATGTGAGACTCTACCTCCATTTTAAAAAATATATATAAATTTTACAGTAATTATCTAATGTAAACAGGCACAGATTTTAATAATTTATTGAACATGAAGAAACATCTGGCTGCAACTAAAATAATTATTAACACAAATATCGAGTCTGGTAATCCAATGCAGTACTGAGTGAGTTCTGTACTGTTGAGAAAATCTGCATTCAGATGAGATGCAAAACTAAGGCTCTGTCTGTTTTTCCAGGTGGACTTAAAAGATCCCATGGTACGATTTTGAAGAAGAGCAAGAAATTTGTTCTTGGGCTCATGGCAATATTTACTTCTCAGGCAATGCGACTAAAACAAAAATTCTGATCATTGCCATGTCAGTGTGGATCTTGATATGTCCAAAGTTTCTGTGCCATTTTCTATAGTACAACAGGGACTAGATTTCTAAAGTATTTTATTGACTGTAAAGCATTTAAAGATGGCCTGAATTGTGAAATACACTATTTAAATATAATTTTTCTCTTTTTTTTAAACCTATGCTTTGGAACTTTTCTTCTATGTTTGCAGGAAATACCTTTTTAAGTATGTTCACTATAGCAACTCTTCCATATTATGAAATCTCAAGTTTCATACTCACTCAGTCATCTGTTTCCCAAAAGGAATCAATTTAATTTTCTGAGCTAATCTTCAGAGCTCAATGACCCAACATCTGGAATCACCTTTCCTGCCTCTCTGTGCCCTATTTACAATGGGCACAATGTTCCATGATTGATCTCAGCAGTGCTGTTTTTACTATTAGTATCACTTCTTTGAACAGATAGAAATACGTTTTGCCAGTGAATTTCTGTCCATTGAAGTTAATCCAGTAAAATACCAGAGCGTTGTGATTTTATAATCCCCCACTGGCCACTATGAGGCCATGGCACCAGGATGGGGTCTTGTAAAACTAATCATAAATTGTGGAGAACTGTTACAGAATCCTAACATATTCTGAGGCAGTGATATTATTGGCACAATAGACACATAGGTTGTGGAATTGGGAACCATAGCAGAACTGGAACTGGATGGCCAATTTTGGAAAATAAATATTCTGAAGTACAGAACACTAACTTGCTCATCCATTCACCAACTAACCCATTCGTCCACTGATCTCTTCTTTCATTCATTCGTTAACAAAGTCTCAACCACTAAGTTTATCATACGGCTGTGAGTGCTGAAAAAGGGGGCTTGTTCTCTTTCCCCCAGTTCTACCCATGTCCAAAGGGTTCCCTGAGAGACACTGTGCTGCACATTTTCTGCAAAAGCCAAGTATCTGAAAACCCAGAAGTAGCAGCATTGTGACAGGGGAATTTATGAGCACCTTAGTAATTCATTTGTCATTGCTACTGCTGCCTGAAAGATTCACCACATGATCTAACTAAATAGTGGATTCAGTTTGTGGGGCTGAATAACCCATTCCTGTTCTGATGATGTTTTCTTTCAGTGAAATGAAAATCAGGACAGAAAGGATGATTCGCTCCAGCAAGTTAGTACCATATTATTGAAGTTAAAAAATCTAGATCAGTATTTTAAACCCGAGCTTAACATCACGAATTGACCTGTCGTGGAGTCAGATGCAGAGAATAATCAGCATTATGAAGCAGACTGTAAGTTGTGATCTTGAAGAAACAATTGATATTTCTTGACTGTTAGGAAGGAGGCTTTTGAATATACATTAAACTGCAGATTGATATTTGACTTGCTCTACACTGCAAAATCTCATAATGGAGAAGGGGCTGCAAGACGATCAGCAAGGATCATGCATATGCCAAGACTTGGGTTAAGAGGAACTACATCTGCCAGCAATGGTAGAAAATAAATTGATTTATGCATGGGAAGTAAGCAAAAGCTTGATTAAAACACATTCTCCATAGGTCGTGATGAAGCATACAATTAGATGGTTCGAAACCAACGCAGCATCTGTCACTAATATTATTCAGTCTTGTGTAGAAGGGCTTACAGTTCATCAGGTGTTGCAAACTTCAAGAACTCAAAAAAGAAATTGCAATATATTCAGTTATACATTTTAGCACATGTATTGTGCTCACTGATTATAGATGACTAACTGCTACAAGAAATTAACCTTCCCTTGCGCATCTTTTATCCAATTAATCCTCTTATTCTCTCTTTCAAACTCCTGTCATTCACTTGCTTTTCCTTTCTATGCATCCTGCTATTTCCCTCTATCCATGTCTATTCACTCATATTCCCATTACTTCTCCATATTATGCGTCATATTTTAGCAACCATAATTCTCTCACTGTCTCTTGTTCCCCTCTGTTTCTGGCTTGCAACTTCTGTCTGCTACTCTGAAGAAAAACATATAAAATATTCAATGTCTCTACCACTTTCTTATTTCCCATTATTGTATAAGATAATGATTTTGAAAAGAGAGCTTCACTAAGCTCGACTCCAATCTGAATATGACTGTCCGTGGTTGGAGAAGAAGCATGTTCACACACTTCATCACTCTAAACCTTGCAGTTTGATGAGGCCATAACAAATGTATTTCCATCACAAATGCACAAGTTACATATTTTTTAACCAAGCAATTATTATCCTTTTTACTCAATTCACTACAATTCAAATATCAATGTCAAATTAAAATGTAACAACGAGGTTTTTTTCCCCTTAAAGCTAATGAACATACGTAGCCTTAAGCTTGAGATTCTACCTTCATTTAAAGAAATTTATACTTCAATGATTTCATTATTTCTTACTTCCTAGTTGTACGAATGTTCATTTCTTTACAGATTTGAAACTTTTGTCTCTTCTTTGCACACCCTACTTCTCAATCTTGCCGATTTCTCTCTCCTTGCTCACCCTTGCCATCTACCCTTTCCTTTCTATATCCTTTATGCCACAGCCTCTTTTCCACACAGTCCTGTTGCAGCCTCTAGTTTTTTTCCCATACATCCTTGCAGTCTCCCACTCCCATCCCATTTTGTCTTGAGACCTCCGTTTCTTTCCCACACCCCTTGTAGCTTCTTCATCATCTTTTGTGGCCTTGCCACCTTTGCCTATCTGGCTTCTGGCCTTCCAGTCTCTTCTCATACAGTACTGTGGCCTCGCCATTTCTCCATTCCTCTTGCAGCTCTTTGTCTACATCCACCCCACCGTGTGGCCACCCTGCCTTCCACAAGCTCACTGGAACTATCCCCATCTTATCCATCCTCTCTTAGTCCCTCTCTAGCTTTCAAATCCCATGTTGGCCTTCCTATTTCCCCATTACACTCGATCTCCTTGTGTTCATCACTTACTCAATGGACCTCAATCACGATAACCTTCAAAATCCCTCTCACCTCCTAGACATAAGCTCCTGTATCTTGGCCTCCCATTCCCTGAGTGGCTCCTACTCCCCTCGTACAAACGTAATTATTCACTGCTCCTCCGATCTTAGGTTGTTTGTCTCCTGTATTTCTTGCTTATATATTAATCTTCCTATCAGCAGCAAATACGGCAAAAACCAGCCTGTGATTGCAGCTGTAGGCTCCCACCATTTCCTTTCATTTTATTCATTGGGATGAGTTTTCTTTGATTAGTACAGTGAGTGACCGTTCGTGAACAATTAGGAAATTTTGGGAGAGGATTTGCCCACCTTCCCCGGTACTTGGAGCATTGGACTCAATTGTTTCCTAGTGGTCTTTGTAATTGTTTCCACCTAATCAATATAACAAATACCTATTGCTACCATGCAATAAACTACATCTTGTTATATAAGACAAATCCCTCATCCTGTTAAGACTCACTAGTGCCCAAAAGGGCTCATGCCCGAAACGTCGATTCTCCTGTTCCTTGGATGCTGCCTGACCTGCTGCGCTTTTCCAGCAACACATTTTCAGCAAGACTCACTAGTGGTTTATTTTCTACCACTGCTAATGGAATAGGGCCCTGGACTCAGCATAGAAAGGAGGATGTTTGGCAACACTCTACCCCAACTACGACCTACCAATAGTTGGTACAGCAACATGTGACATGATGATCAACAGTGAGGAACATTGCATAAATATCTCAAAGTGGCAACAGTGGGGGGGGAAAAATCCATTCACCCAAGGAGGAAAAAGATTGCAGAAGATAAGTGAGTTTACCACTTTAAGTAACTTTCTGCTTGAAGTAGACACTGACAACAACTGAAAGTGTATAAACAGTCAGTAGCTTTAACGGAAGCAGCAGCAGGACAAAAGCAGAATGAACAGTGTGGGCTAAGAATAAAGTAACAATCATTTACAATCTGGAGTTAAGAATCTTTATAGAAGCAGGATCTGTGGGAGCAATTCAGAGCTTCCATGAGTAAAGTTAGAAATCCCTGTGGGCAAGGGGGAAAAGCTTTAAAATAATGGTGCAAAACATAATGCTAGGAGGAATAGAATATTTACCCTTCAAAACACGTGTCAGTGCCATCGTGATCAGGGTCCAAGAGACATATCTATAAAAGACAAAATTGTCTGTCTGGCTTCTGGCCTTCCAGTCTCTTCTCATACAGTACTGTGGCCTCGCCATTTCTCCATTCCTCTTGCAGCTCTTTGTCTACGTCCACCCCACCGTGTGGCCACCCTGTCTTCCACAAGCTCACTGTTTCCCTGCTATATGACTCTGTGTGATGGTAAAAACCAGCGTGCTGTCCATTATTGCAGTTTTAGCAAATGGTTACTCTTTCCATGGCATTGGTCTATTATGACGTAGCACCAATGGTGGAAATGCTATGTCAATTTCTGTTCACATATGTGCGGAGTTAAATTTTATTTGCTCACTTTCCTGTGATTGTCCTTGGGGTGTTTTATTACGTTAATGGTGTAATATGAATCCAAGTGTTTGGAGTTTGAAGGATAGATATTGATTAGGACACTGAGGAGAACTCTCCTTGTGATGGTATTTTCTACATCCATCTGAAAGATTAAGCAGCCTTCAATTGGAAAGAAATTTGAACATCTAGTTGAAAGCTGAAAGGATGACAGGATATAATTTTTTTTCAAACTTTTACTGTAACTAACAAACTAATCACTTTTTCTAACCAAACACTTCTATGTACCATACTTTAAATTGCAGAACAATTGAAAAACCTAATTCATAGTTATAATTCATACTGCCTTTTAAATATTCAGCTCTCCTGACACAAATCAGAAGGATTCTTAGCTCTTGGGGTTTCCCTCTGTTCCTTTTCCTTACCAGCTTGGTAACTTCTAACTAGAGATTCTCTGTCAAGCACAAGCTCGGCTCATTCTGAATCCACGTCAACTTGCTCTTTTCTATTTAACTGGGAACTCCCATCTGCATTTGTGAATGATGAACCATAGAAACTCTTGACCACTTGCTGTTCCTCTCCCAGAGCTGGCAGACTGCCTTGTTTGAAAGTTTAAGATATTTTAGAAATGTTCACTCCACAGCCTATCTCCATTGCAACATTACTCCTGGATCACCATAAAACATAGAAGCATAAGTACTCAGCCATTCCATCAAATTATGCCTGATCCAATCATTTGCAACTCCATGTTCCTACCTTTAATTTCCTTTAATGATTAGAAATCTCTCATTTTGGCATTGAATATCCTTTAACAACTCAGCATCTACAGTAATGAATTCTACCGATCCATCACCCTCTGAGTGAAAATTTCCTTCTCATCTTTATTCTAAATAGGTGGCTCCTTACTTTGAGATGATGTCTTCTTGTCCTCGACTTTCCCACAACGAGAAACAACCTTTCCACGTTTACCCATTTCAATCTCCCTAAAAATCTCATGTTTTAGTAAGATCCCCTCTCATTCATCTAAACTTTTAAGGAGTTCAGGCCCTCTCCTGATAAGAAAATCTCTCCATACCTATGATCAACCAAGTGAACCTTTCCTGGACTGCCTGTAATGACAGCCAATCTTTCCTTAGACAAGGAGACCAAAACTGTTGCTGCTTTTCTTGGTGTGGTCAATGTTACATTTCAAGAAGGATCAGGAGGCTGAAGTGTATAACAACAGGAAAATGGGATTAGTGTTTTTTAGTGCTTGGTGGTCAACCAAAGGGTCTGTTGCTATGCTGTATGACTCTATTATTGAGGTATTCAATCTGTAGGCAGTAAGCTTTACACAGAGCGAATTCCTGTCCAAAGTGGCTGATGACATCATCACTGTGTCATTTGACACTTGCACATCCACTAATGTCATTTTATTGTATCCGTTGCTTCCAATGCGGTCTCCTCTACATTGGGGAGACTGGGCGCCTCCTAGCAGAGCGCTTTAGGGAACATCTCAGGGAACCCGCACCAGTCAACCACACCGCCCCGTGGCCCAACATTTCAACTCCCCCTCCCACTCTGCCGAGGACATGGAGGTCCTGGGCCTTCTTCAGCGCCACTCCCTCACCACCAGATGCCTGGAGGAAGAACGCCTCATCTTCCGCCTCGGAACACTTCAACCTCAGGGCATCAATGTGGACTTCAATAGTTTCCTCATTTCCCCTTCCCCCACCTCACCCTAGTTCTAAACTTCCAGCTCAGCACTGTCCCCACGACATGTCTGGACTTGTTCTACCTGCCTATCTCCTTTTCCACCTATCCACTCCACTCCTCCCTGACCTATCACCTTCATCCCCTCCCCCCACTCACCCATTGTACTCTATGCTACTTTCTCCCCACTCTCATACTCCTCTAGCTTATCTCTCCACGCTTCAGGCTCACTGCCTTTATTCCTGATGAAGGGCTTTTGCCTGAAACGTCAATTTTGAAGCTCCTTTGATGCTGCCTGAACTGCTGTGCTCTTCCAGCACCACTAACCCAGAATCTGGTTTCCAACATCTGCAGTCATTGTTTTTACAACTCTTAAGTGACAGTTCATCATACTTCCCAAAAATACAATATCCTTTCCCCTTTGCATTGGAGGTTCCTGCTCTGAGAACATACACAGAAATTGCAATCATAAATACATGGCCAATGTGTTTGGCCATGTTTTCTCATTAGAAAACCTGATCCTATTGTTTCCTGTAAATGTGTTTTTTCATGGGCAGTTTCAGCAAATCAAATTGTGTTCAACTGATGCTTTACTAGTAGTGATGCTGGAGTGTAGTCATTGTAACGAGGTCAACAAGGTGGACTTCATAGATTATGCATTCCCTAATTTGAGGCTATTAATCTGGTCCAATCAGGGAATCCTGGCTGACGCGGAGTGTTAGACATGCTGCACACTGAGAGCTGGCTCTGAGTGAGTTAGACCAGTGTCAAGGACTTTCTACAGGTAAATAAAGGGTGACTTGATGATGGGATACTGGCCTCTGTACAGTTATTTCAGGGGAACATAGAGTCTTCAGGTTAGTTATGTTCTGGTACATTATCCAAAAGGCTGAGCTAATTTTTGTTAATGATCCTAGTTCTCAAGTTACCATTAAGAAGTGTTTTATTGTCTAAACAAACTTTACTGCTAAATTGTTTGCTATGATTTTTCTGGTCAGTCCCATGGTGTAATTAATTTAGTGGAGGTAGGTTGTGAACTCTTGCACAAGCTGCATGTACTCCTGTCTTTTCTCAGTTTTGTGGTCTAGCTCTGGCCACCAAAAAGAGCTTCTGGCTATCTTTCATTTTGGTAATGCCGCAGTGACCCTTGTGTAGTTGATTTAACACTTTTTTTTTCCCCTGAGCTGTGGTGGAATGATGATCCTCATTCCCTTTAGGAGATATTCTGCTTCTACAGATAGACTTAGATTCTGTGTATGATATACAACATCAAAGTTCCAGTGATCATGAAGTATCATCACTTTTGATGATGGATTATTTTTATTGTACTACTGTAACCTGCTGTACTGTTACTGGAAATTTTGGTACTTGTTTGAAGTACAAATTGTCCATGTGTGGACTGTTTCCAGTTGACCATTCGGATATTGGTGGAATTGTCTAGTGCCAAAAATGATTCCAAGAGCTTCTTTCTCTATTTATCATAAAGCAAACTTTGTTTTAACTGGCAGCTTATGAACTAGCAGTCTTGATAAACTGGCAAAAGTTATGTACCTCAAATACTATGAAGTTTACTGCGTTAATTGTCCAATCATTATAATTTTCAATTTATGTACCTCAATATAAATGTGATGTATGAGAAGATTTGTAGCTTGGGTTGTGGTTCAGGTTGCAAGTTTGATGGCTGAGCTGGAAGATTAGTCTTCAGTTTGTCACCATACTAGGTAACATCAGGGAGCCTTCGTTGAAACGCTGGTGTTCTGTCCCACTTTCTATTTATGTGTCTTGGTCTGTTGTGTTGGGTGATATCACTTCTGGTTCTTTATCTGTGAGATTGATAAATGGGGTCCAAATTGATATGTTTATTAATGGAGTTCTGGTTTGAATGCCAGGCCTCTAGGAAATCCTGTGCATGTCTTTGTTTAGCCTGTCCCGGGATGGATGTATTGTTCCAGTCAAACGGGCGTCCCTCATTGTCTGTGTGCATAGATACTAGTGTTAGTTTGTCATGTCTTTTGGTGACTAGTTGATGCTTGTGTATCCTGGTGGCTAGTTTCTTGCCCATCTGTTCGCTGTAATGTTTGTTGGAGTCCTTGCAGGGTATTTTTATATATGACATTCGTTCTGTTGGGTGTTGGTATAGCATCCTTTAGATTTATCAAGAGCTGTTTCAGTGTTTTGGTAGGTTTGTGGGCTACCATGATGCCAAGGGGCCAGAGTAGTCTGGTTGTCATTTCCGAGATATCTTTAATGTATGGTAGTGTGGCTAGAGTCTCTGAGTGTGCTGTCTCTTCTTGTTTAGGTTTGTTGTGTAAGAGTCGGAGGACTTTGCTTACCGGGTACGTTGTTCTTGAATACATTGCACAGGTGATTTTCCTCAGCTTCTCATAGTTCCTGGGTGCTACAGTGTGGTGTTATTCATTTAAATAATGTTCTGATGCAACTCCATTTGTGAGTGTTGAGATGCTTGCTCCTGTAGTTGAGTATCTGTGTGTCACCTTCCTGTCGATGCTGGTCTGCAGCTCTCCATTGGTTTTTCATTCTACTGTGACATCTAGGAAGGGTGCATCATGTAAATGTACTTGTTCAATGGAATGGCCACTCAAAATATCGATGATTGATTTCAATTTCAAGCCAATTTCTCCTTGAATATTGTGATCAACCTCAATGTCTGAGTAATCACCTTGAAGAGGCTCTCTGTCAGTAGGTTTTATTTAAAGCAAATTTGCATCATTATTTAAGTGATATATACTATAAATAAAGTAAAGCAGTGACGTGTATAGCCCCTGCATTAAAGTTTTATTAAACAGTGTGTGGTTTTACGTTGACTATGTGGATCTCTTGATTATCTTGATTATGTTTCTGTTTGGATGAAGGGCAAGGCTGATAGGTGTAGTGAATGCTGGGTGACTAGAGAAATTGAGATTTTCATCAAGAGAAAAGAAGCATATGTCAGGTATGGACATCAGGGATCGAGTGAATCCCTAGAAGATTATAAAGACAATCGAAGTGCACTGAAGCAGAAAATCAGGAGGGCAAAAAGAGATATTACACAGCCTCAGCATAGAGGGTTAAGGAGAATCCAAAGGCATTCTCATAGAATCCCTACAATGTGGAAACAGGCCATCAGCCCTGCAGGTGCACACCGACCCTCCAAAGAGTAACCCACCCAGAGCCATTCCCCTACAACTCTACATTTACCTCTAACTCATGCACCTAACCCCCACATCCCTGAACACTATGGGCAATTTTAGCATGGCCAATTCACCTAACTGTACATTTTTGGATTGTGGGAGGAAATTGGAGCACCCAAAAAAACCCACGCAGACACAAGCAGAATATGCAAACTCCATACAGACAGTCACCCGAGGCTGGATTCAAGCCCGAGTCCCAGGTGCTGTGAGGCAGCAGTGGTAACCACTGAGCCACCATGCCGCCCTTCTACAAATACATTAAAGATTAAAAATGAGCTAAAGAAAGAATAGGGCCCCTTAAAGATAAGCAAGGCCTCCCATGTATGGAATTGCAGGAGATGGAAGGGATAATAAATGAGTATTTTGCATCAGTGTTTACTGCGGAGAAGGATATGGAAGCTAGAGAACTAGATGAATAGCGACATCATGAAAAATGTCCAGACTACAAGGAGGTAGTGGCGGATGTCTTAAAATGCAATCAAGGTGGATAAATCCCTGGGACCTGATCAGGTGTACCCTGGAACCCTGTGGGAAGCTAAGGAAGTGATTGCTGTGCCCCTTGCTGAGATATTTGTATCATCGGTAGCCACGGGTGAGGTGCTAGAAGACTGGAGGTTGGCTGACATGATATCACTATTTAAGAAAGGTGGTAAGGAAAAGTCAGGGAACAATAGACTGGTGAGCCTGACATCAGTGGTGAGCAAATTGTTGGTGGGGATCCAGAGGGACAGGATTTACTTGTACTTGGAAAGGCAAGGACTGAATAGGAATAGTCAGCATGGTTTTGTGTGTGGGAAATCATGTCTCACTCACTTGAGTGAGTTTTTTGAAGGAGTAAAGAAGATTGATGAGGGTTAGTGTGGTGGACATGATCTGAATGGATTTCAATATGGCATTTGACAAGGTTCCTCATGGTAGACTAGTTAGCAAGGTTAGGCGGAGGTTGGTACTGAAGATGTTGCAGATTAAGGTCAAGATTAGTGTGGTGCTGGAAATGCACAGCAGGTCAGGCAGCATCCGAGGGGCAGGAAAATCAACGTTTCAGGCAAAAGCCCTTCATAGGTAAATAAAGAGCTTTTGCCTGAAATGTCAATTTTCCTGCTCCTCAGATGCTGCCTGGCCTGTTGTGTGTTTCCAGCACCACATTAATGTTGGTTAGCAAGGTTAGATCATGTGCAATACAGGGAGGACTAGCCACTTGGATACAGAACTGGCTTGAAGGTAGGAGACAGAGGGTAATGGTGGAGGGTTGCTTTTCAGACTGGAGGCCTGTGTCCATTAGTATACCTCAAGGATTAGTGCTGGGTCAGCTGCTTTTTGTCATTCTGGATTAGTGGTGCTGGAAGAGCACAGCAGTTCAGGCAGCATCCAAGTAGGTTCGAAATCGACGTTTCGGGCAAAAGCCCTTCACCTCTGCTTTTTGTCATTTATATAATGATTTTAGATGTGAACATAGGAGACTTGGTTAGTAAGTTTGTAGATGACACCAAAACTGGAGGTTTAGTGAACAGCGAAGAAGATTGTTTCAGAGTACAACAGGATCGTGGTCAGATGGGCCAGTGGGCTGAGGAGTGGCAGATGGAGTTTCATTTAGATAAATGTGAGGTGCTGCATTTTGGAAAGGCAAATCAGGGCTGTACTTACACTTAATGGTAAGATCCTGGGGAGTATTCTGAACAAAGAGACCTTGGAGTGCAGGTTCATAGTTCCTTGCAAGTGAAGTTACAGTTAGACAAGATTAGTGAAGAAGGCGTTTGGTCTGCTTTACATTATTGGTGAGTGCATTGAGTATAGGAGTTGGGAGGTCATGTTGCGTCGGTACAGGACATTGGTTAGGCCACTTTTGGAATACTGCGTGCATTCAGGTTTTGCTCCTATAGGAAGGATGTTGTGAAACTTGAAAGGGTTCAGAAAAGATTTACAAGAATGTTGCCAGGGTTGGAGGATTTGAGCTATAGGGCGAGGCTGAATAGGCTGGGACTGTTTTCCCTGCAGTGTCGGAGGCTGAGGGGTGACCTTATTGAGATTTATAAAGATATGAGGGGTATGGATAGGGTAACTAGACAAGATCTTTTCCCTGGGATGGGGGGAGTCCAGAACTAGAGGGCATAGGTTTAAGGTGAGGGGGAAAGATTTAAAAGGAATCAAAGGGGCAACTTTGTCACATAAAGCATGGTGTGTGGATGGAAAGAGCTACCAGAGGAAGTGGCGGAGGCTGGTACAATTACAACATTTAAGAGGCATCTGGATAGGTATATGAATAGGAAGGGTTTAGAGGGATATGAGCCTAATGCTGGCAAATGGGAGTAGATTAATTTAGGATATCTAGTCGGCATGGACGAGTTGGACTGAGGGTCTGTTTTTGCGCTGTATATCTCTGTGATGCTATCTGGAATATTTGATCAACCAGTGCACACATGGTCCCTTAGGTGCCATTTAATAAAATGTTTGTAGTTAATTTCTGCTTCGTTTCTTGTTATTATTTGTATTGGCTTCTCTTCATCTTTGGGTAATGGGCGAGAAATGGTTGCTCCCGCTCCATTGCATTGCATGCAAGTTGCAGCAGTAAATTTGGGTCAAATTAGACCAGAATGTCTGATTTTCATAAAGCCTCTTTAGCTTATGTTAAAGCTCTTTGACATTAATCTTCCCATTACCGATTTTTGTTCTGGCGTAATACATTGTGCAATAGCTTGAGAATGGTTGCAAGATTTGGGACAAATCTGCTATAGTAATTTAGCAAGTCCTCAAATGATCATAGTTAATGTACATTCTTAGTGCTAGTGCCTCAATTAAGGCTTTGACTTTTAAAGATGATTGGTGTTGTCTGTTTGCATCAATGACATGACCTAAATATTCATTGGAAGATTTAAAAGATTCACACTTGTCTTTTCTCACTCTTCGGCCATAATCTTCAAGTCATTGCAGAGTAACATCTGCATTGTGATGATGTTCGCTTTCATCCAAAGATGTGTAGGCCAGGTGAATTGGCCATGCTAAATTGCCCATAGTGTTAGGTAAGGGGTAGATGTAGATGTAGGGGTATGGGTGGGTTACGCTTCGGCGGGGCGGTGTGGACTTGTTGGGCAGAAGGGCCTGTTTCCACACTGTAAGTAATCTAATAAGTAATCTAATCTAATCTAATTTCTCCTTGAGACTAAATTTAATGTTCAGTTAACACTGGACTCCTTCCAATCCACTTAAAATCTGATCCATGGCACATTGGAATCATGTAGGTGCAGATGTGTTTCGAAATGGAAATCTTATTGAATAGTCCTTTTTGTGTTACAAATGCCAAATATTTCTGTGACTTCTGATCTACATTCTTCTGGAGATGGCAGTGGATTGGTCCTCAGAGCCTGGGACTTGTCTACTCTGTCTACTTTTTGTTTCTTCTCTCTTATTTTATCGTATGTTTAACAAGAGCTCCTCTTCAGATACTAAAGCCTGGGTTTTTCTCAAGTCATTTTTGTACTCATAGAATCCATAGAGTGTGGAAGCAGACCATTTGGCTCATCAATTCACATTAACCCTCTGAACAGCATCCACCCAGACCCATCTACTGCCTACCCAGTCACTGTAAGCCTCCATTTCCACTGGCTTATCTACCTAGCCTGCATATCCCTGAACACTGTGGGCAATTTAGCATGGCCAATCCATCTAACCTGCACATCTTTGGACTGTGGAATGAAACTGGAGCACCTGGAGGAAACCCACGCAGACACGGGGAGAATTGTGCAAACTCCACAGATAGTCCCCCAAGGGTGAAATCAAAGCTGAGAGCAGCACTGCTAACCACTGAGCCACCATACCACCCAACCTATTGTGTAGATTCTCTTCATATGGTTTCTTAGCTTTATTGTGTGTTTGTTGTTTCTTCCTCAAATCTGCCTGTTCAGTGTAACCTTTTTTGCCATAGTTTCTTCATTACAGCATTCTTTATACCAGATATTAGCTGCTACCTGGCCTGTTCTTTTACACTGATAGTACCAGAGCCTAGTTTTAGGATGGGAAATGATCCTAAAGTCCATGCAGAAGGGAGTGGATGTTTTAGAGAGGGTGGATGTTTTAGAGAGGGTGGAAGTGAGCTTTTGAGGGTAGGTTGTACAGAAGCATGACATTTTGCTCTGTGCACTGTGCACAAATCACCCCTTGGATAAGTAACATTTTTATGATGCTTCTTCTCATCGACGTCATCAGAAACAGCCTCCTATTCATGAACACTGGTCCACTCCAAATGGGAAGCCAGTACTATTTGCTGATAACACATGTGTTTGAATTATCCTTGTGTAACGCAAAATGGAGGCCCAGTACACCCAGCATTTTCAAGACTTGTTTGACTGATGTGTCCCTCTTTTTAAGCTTTGTTTATGTACATGAGGTGGCCAGGCTGCCACCTAGCATGTGGCAGCTTTATTTTTCCCTGGAGTAGGTGGTAAACTAGTGAGCTGACCACTCAAAATATCTTGACTAATTCTGTCTCCCCACCTTGCTGAAAGTACACCCATCAGGGGTAAAATCCAGCCCATTTCCAAGTGTGGCCATCTTATACTGACTTTGCAGGAACCAACTGTGTCTAATATTTCAATAAGTCCTAGGTCTCTCAATCCTTGTCATTTTATCCTAAATTTAAGGATTGTTCCACGAAACATCACAATCTTTTGAACAACATATATACCATTAACAGTTATGTGAATTTATTATCTCATTAGCTAGATGCTCTTTTGAATCAAAACCAAAGGTAGGAGTTTATAACCCCCACCCTCCAGCAGTAGGAAGGGTGTAGGTCTGAAAGCAGGAAAGTGTGAAGGAGTTGTGTTGGAATCGAGAAAAGTGGGCTTAATGTCCTAATGAAGGGCTGTTTTCCCAAGTTGTTAGCATTTAAGAGTGGCCATGAGCCATTTTCCCAAGCAACAGGATGCAAAGATTGTCAACTGCATGATGTCAGCAACCAGCTAGTGTTCAGAGACTCCATGGTACAGGGATAGGCGCCTCTAATGGCAAAGAATATTTGCTGGCCCCAACGCTAATGCTGAGGGGATTTCCCCTACTTTCTCCACACTCTGCCTTAAAATGGAGGCACCTTTTTGAGTTTTCCTCACCGCCTGAGCAGTGACTACTTCACTCCGAGCAGCTTGCCTCCTGTTAGGTCAGTTAAACTGAAGGCACACCTCCCAAAATGCATTAGCTGCCTTTTCCATTGACTGGCTCTTAATAGCCTCCTCAAGGCAAATTCATGGACAACATCCTGTTTCCTACCCTAGTCACAGACCTTACCTGAAAACCCAGCGGACATTGGGACCTCCACTGAGTTAGCAAAGTTTTGCCGTGAGTTAAAATTATACTGTGTTGACTTTTAGCATATGTTCATCACAGAGCTACTTGCCCCAGGGAATTTCCTGCACTTGCTCGGTTAAAAGTGCTTAATCTAAATACTTTCTTCAGTAGGTTGCTTCCAAACATGCTAACAATTCTTGCCCTAGTAGTAACACTTGTATGTACACCTGTTGATCTCTGGTAGCTTAATCCCCTCCTGTGTCAGACATATAGCAATTTCCTTGTGTCATTAAGTATTGACGGTAACCAGTTTTCTCTATAACCTATCAGTATTCTGACGTGAGGGATATAGTTATTCCTCTCAGAGAAAACACACTCATTGTGAATTAGTGCTTCTGAGGTCGTACCCTCTTCCTGAAGTATCTCTCTTCTATCATAGCTTGTTGGCAAGCCATAAGCTTTCCTGGAACAAGCTTTACAGTTGGAATAAAATGGTACAACAATACATACATTCATTCTCGTCGAGAATGCCAGACTTAGGATTTACGTGGACCCTGAAAATCATCCCCACCTTATGTCTTGGTAGAAGTTTTGCCTCCAGTTTGCTTAATGAATGCCTCTGTTGTAATTAAATACATTTTAGAATTGCCTTTTCTTTGCTGGGTGTGTGCATGTTTGGGTTATAATGTATGATACAGAGCTTATCACAAATTTAATGTTGCTGGGTGGTCGTTCATTTTATTTTATAAATATAAAACCCAATTCATATGGAAGTAGAAACTATAGACAAAATAGGAATTTGTTGGATATGAAATGTCTGGAAAATCAGATGTTTAGAGAAAAGACACCTGCAGCACCACTGGCAAATAAATCAACTTTAATTTAAACTCTGAATATTTCTGACAGATATGACAGGAGCAGTACCCACTTGGAGAGTTGAGTGTGCAGTTTTGGACATTTAAGTCTGAGACTTCATTTGGATAGTGTAGCACTGTCCCCTTGTGGTGGCAATGGAAAGTTGAGTGGGAGACCCTTGTATTTAATGACCTGAGGAATGGCCGCTTGCATTAATAGAGCATTGTAGATAGGAGGTCTTATGATGCCATGAGTTGAATCTCTGCATCTGAACAAGAA
The DNA here is from genome assembly GCF_047496795.1 of Chiloscyllium punctatum. Classification (NCBI taxonomy): domain Eukaryota; kingdom Metazoa; phylum Chordata; class Chondrichthyes; order Orectolobiformes; family Hemiscylliidae; genus Chiloscyllium; species Chiloscyllium punctatum. The sequence goes on along the minus strand of NC_092752.1, from coordinate 43,768,693 downwards.
AATTCAGGTTCAAGGCCTATTCCAGGACTTGCTGGCCCTGGAAGATACATTCATGAGGTGGCCCTACAAATTGATATCAGTTTTGAACAAGTGTCATTTTGGACTTGAAATATCAACACTGCTTTTGGTGCCACAGGTGCTACCAGACCTTTCTTCCTTAGTTTCTGTTTTGAGTTCAGATTTTTACATGGGCAATATTTTGCTTTTAGTAAATTGATTATCAACCTCCAAATCCTTGCAGTACGCCTACGGCAGGTGCTAACAGCAAGAACAAATCCTAGACATTCAGAACGTGGTAGCTACAGCACTATAGCCTTCCCATGTTAAAAGGCTCCACCTGCAGGTTGTCACCATGGGCTAAACCCTATCGCAGGCATCCTCGCTTCAAGGGACTAATAGAAGTGTTGTAAGCAAGCGTTGAGAAGAAATGCTGTTTTTCGTGGTACAGAGAATTATCGGGAAAGGAAATTACACCTCTCTTTCCTGGTCTCTGTTCACTCCTACCAAGGGCTAGATTTGGTATCCTGCAGGCCCCTTGATTTCTTGAGTTAAAACGGTGTTGCGATGCTGTGGACGTCCTCAGGTGAAAGCTACCCATTTTGGAACGTCTTGAGGTCAGTATGGTGCTGAGCGAGAGGAGAGCAGTGTGAATTTCCTGTCATCATGTCACTGATGATTTGATCATGAATACTGTCAGTGAAGAAGAAGTCAGTCCTTACTTTATACAGGTGATAGAAGGTTGAAAATAGGGACCAAGGTGATGACATTAACACAGCAACAAATTGGTGGGAAAAGTATGACAGGAAGTGCGCACACAAGCATTGTAATTCAGGAAATTTGATCTACATTAATGGTCTGGATCTTGATGTGCAGGGGACAGGTTTAAAGTTTGCAGATGACACTACCTTGGAAGAGTTGTAAACTCTGAGGAGGATGGTGTGGAACACCACAAGGGCACTGACATGTTGGTGGAGTAGGCAAACAGGTGACCGATGAGTTTCTATGCAGCGGAGTGTAAGGCGGTATATGTTCGTGGGAAAAACATTGAAAAACAATGTTAAATAGGGGCTGCAGGGGCAGGGGGACTTGAGAACATTTGTGCACAGATCATTGAAGGTGGCAAGACTGGTGTAAAGAAAACTGAATAAATTATACAGTGTTCTTGGCTTTACTATTATGGTCATAGAGCTCAAGAGCCAGGAGGTGATGTTGACCTTGTCCAAACTCTTGTTAAACCTCATCTGGAGTAATGTGAACAGTGTGGGCACAACATGGTAGGACAGATGTGAAAGCATTGTGGAGAGTGCAGAAATAACTCTAAAGAATGGCTCCAAGGATGAAGCAACTTCACTTAGGATAGATTGAAGAAGTTGGTTTTCTTCTCCTTGGGTAGAAGAATGCTGGGAAGCAATTTGATAGAGGTTTTTGAAAACCATGAGTGGGCTGGATAGAGTCGATAGGGTGAAGCTGTTCCTCTACCTACAAGGAAACAAAAAGAAGTGGGTTTAAAGTGCTGTTCAAAGAAGAAAACAAGAGTGATGTGAAGGGAAACAACTTTTTCACATAGTGAGTAGTTAGGATATAGAATGCATTGCCTAGAAATGTGGTGGAGTTGACTGAGGCATTCATGAGGGCATTGATGATCATTTAGATACAAATGGTGTGCAGGAATGGGGAGAAAAGGCAGGAGATTGGCATGGATAGGACAGCCAGTGCAGGTATGACAGGCTGAATGGCTTCCTCTGTGCCATAATGATTCTATGATATTGTTAACATTGGTTTTGGCATGTAGATATTTTGTTCTTGTTCAAAACAAAAGGAAAACAAACATGTTCTATTAAACTGTGCTATATTGTCCTAGTTCATTGAATGTTTAAAATTTCTTTTGCATGATTACATACATTTACCTCAGCCCTCTGACCGAATTCAGTGAATGGAACAGAGACATGACCAAAAAGACTCTTGTATATGCAGTTCTCCAAATAATAGTGTGCGATTCTCCTGATTGCTTGTGTTGTTCCTACAGGACTGACCACTTAACACTTTACGTACAGGACTCAAGGATGTATCGCCTGAATCTGAGAATCCAAAACAGATGGCTGACTTTGTGAAAGTCTTTGGGGTGTGCCCCTTATTCATGGCGCCCATTACCAACATGCCTCCTATCTTTGACTAGTCTGAAGATTGTGCCCCATAGCCATTCAGTTGAATGAACGTGCACTGTGTTTGTCACACAGATAAGTGTCAGATGCTGTAAGTGTTAGATTGCCAGCTTGGTGTGCCATTCACCAATGTACTCTCCCACCCCACTCAGCCCCTGATTTGCCACTTACTCAGGACCTTTTTAAACTGAGAAGCATGAAAGTAAGCATATTTGCGTTAAACAGCCCATTCAAATTGGTGTAGTGAAAGCCTTTGGCTCTTACTGAAGATCAATATACTAACAGACATAGTGTGGTAATGAAGGTAGAATCAAAATAAGTGAGGGCTAAGAGAGCAAGAAAGTAGCCCTGAGCTGCAGCCTGATCCAATTTTGAGCTGGTTTCCTGTCCCTGCATTCAGTGTCCCTGCGGCAGCCTTCTTAACATGTAGTAATCAGCATGCTTTGCAGTTTAAGTCTGTGCCACGTGAATGTGCTGCCAATGATTCAGAAAGGTGGAAGGATAGTCATGGTGGGTTGGCAGGTGCTGGATGCAAATATCCTTAGATGAAGGATGAGTGTGGCTGGCAACTGTGGATCATACCCCTGAGGTGTTGCCTAATGCCCACAATGAAGTTTGTTTGATGGAAGTGATCAGTTGAATCCATTAGATATGGGTAGCATGGTGCCTCACAGCACCCAGGGACCCGAGTTTGATTCCACCCTCAGATGACAGTGTGGACTTTGCAGATTTTCCCTGTGTCTGCGTGAGTTCCTCTGAGTGCTCCAGTTTCCTCTCGCCGTCCAAAGCTGTGCACATTAGGCAGATTGACCATGCTAAATTGCCCACGGTGACCAGAGAGGTGTAGGCTAGGTGGATTAGCCATGGGAAAATGCAGGGATGCAGGGTTACAGGATTAGGGTAGGGGGATGGGTCTAAGTGGGATGCTCGTCAGAGGGTTGGCGGGGACTCAAGGGACCAAATGACCTCCTTCCACACTGTAGGTATTCACTCTGATTTCCTTGTTGAATTTTCCCAACGACTAGCTTTTTTTTTGGTGAGTTTGTTAAAATGGGAGCTTTGACAAAGGGAGCTGAATTCTGATTGGTCAAGGTGTTGCCATGAGAACGCAACAGCAGTTGGCTATCTCCATGACCTTTCTTTGGGAAAAGGCAAGATATATTTACAAGTTCCTTTTGCTCATTTGAAACAGAGTCCCAAGCATTTATGTTTGTAGCTCCTAGCAAATGAAATTGATCACACTGCCTGGCTGATGAAGTTAAATTAGTTTCCAGTGTAATTCTGAAAACAGTCCAGATTATTCACTAAATGATTTCTAGTAGCAGAACCATGCCGAATGGTGGACATACTTTTCTGAAGTTTCCAAGGTTGAAGAAGAGCTGTGGATGGTAAATGGGGTGTTTAGTGTGATGCACAGTTGAAGACACCTATACCATACCAGAAATTCAAGAGAGTAAGGGGGCAAAGGTGAGGGGTGGCACAGTGGCTCAGTGGTTAGCATTGCTGCCTCACAGCGCCAGGCACCTGGGTTAGGTCTCTGGCGACTGTCTGTGTGGAGTTGCATATGCTCCTCGTGCCTGCGTGGGTTTCTGCTTGGTGCTCTGGTTTTTTCCCACAGTCCAAAGATGTGCAGGTTAGGTAGATTGGTCTTATTAAATTGTATTAGCCTTGGGAAATATGGGGTTACAGGAATAGGATAGGAGGGATGAATCTGAGTGGGATCCTTTTTTTTTGAATGGTTGGTATGGACTCGATGGGCTGAATGACCTGCTTCCACATTGTAGGAATCCTGAGTGTAGTGGCCATCACTAAAGAGAAGCTGAAAGCTCTGAAGCTGGTGAAATCATCTGGGCCAGCTCAACTGTTCCCAGGATTCTGAAGGAGCTATCGAGGGAGATTTTTGAAGCATGGTTGTGAACTTTCAGGAAGCACTGGAATCAGGGTGGGTCCCTTGGAGTGAAAATTGCTAATGTAACAGAAGTAGAGCAGAATGCAGAAAATGGGAAATTATAGGTTGGTTAGCCTGACCATGGTCGTTTGTAAGATTTTGGAGTCTGCCATTAAGGATGAAATTGCCCAATACTTGGACGTGCATGGTAAAATATGGCTGAGTTAGGATTGCTTTGGCAAGGGGAGGTCATGCCTGATGATTTATTAGAATTTTTTGAGGAGGTAATTAGAAAATTAGACAAAGGAGAGCGAGTGAACATGATCTATTTAGAAATCTAAGAGGCCTCTGGCAAGGCCTCATACAAGAGGCTGCTAAATAAGGTAAGAGTCCATGGTGTTAGTGGCAATGTACTGGCATGGATAGAGGATTGGCTGACTGGGATAAGGCAGAGAGTGGCTATTAAGTATCTCTTTCAGAATGGCAGCTGGTGACTAGTGGGGTCCCTCAGGGATAAGTGTTGGAACCACACCGATTCATGTTATACACAGATGACACAAGGATAGGTTGGGGGGTGGGGGGAAAGGTAGTGTTGATGAGACAGGAGGTTGTAGAAGGACATGAATAAGTGAGGAGAGTGGGGAAGGAAGTGGCATTTTGAATTGAATTAGGTTTATTGTCACTTGTACTCACATGAGCATGAGTATAGAGAAAAGTTATGGTGCCATCTTAAATACAAAGGTACCTAGGTACAGAACAATAGACAATAGACAATAGACAATAGATGCAGGAGTAGGCCATTCTGCCCTTCGAGCCTGCACCGCCATTCAATATGATCATGGCTGATCATTCCTAATTAGTATCCTGTTCCAGCCTTATCTCCATACCCCTTGACTCCACTATCTTTAAGAGCTCTATCCAATTCTTTCCTAAAAGAATCCAGAGACTGGGCCTCCACTGCCCTCTGGGGCAGAGCATTCCACACAGCCACCACTCTCTGGGTGAAGTAGTTTCTCCTCATCTCTGTCCTAAATGGTCTACCCCGTATTTTTAAGTTGTGTCCTCTGGTTCGGCACTCCCCCATCAACGGAAATATGTTCCCTCCTGCCAGAGTGTCCAGTCCTTTCATAAGCCTATACGTTTCAATCAGATCCCCTCTCAGTCTTCTAAACTCAAGGGTATACAAGCCCAGTCGCTTCAGTCTTTCCGTGTAAGGCAATCCTGCCATTCCAGGAATTGACCTCGTGAACCTACGCTGCACTCCCTCAATAGCCAGAATGTCTTTCCTCAAATTTGGAGACCAGAACTGCACACAGTACTCCAGGTGTGGTCTCACCAGGGCCCTGTACAGCTGCAGAAGCACCTCTTTGCTTCTATACTCAATCCCTCTTGTTATGAATGCCAGCATGCTATTAGCCTTCTTCACGACCTGCTGTACCTGCATGCTTGCCTTCATTGACTGGTGGACAAGAACACCCAGATCTCTCTGAACAGCCCCTTTACCTAATTTGATACCATTGAGGTAGTAATCTGCCTTCCTGTTCTTGCCACCAAAGTGGATAACCAGACATTTATCCACATTAAACTGCATCTGCCATGCATCTGCCCACTCACCTAACTTGTCCAGGTCACCCTGTAATCCCCTAACATCCTCATCACATTTCACCCTACCACCTAGCTTTGTGTCATCAGCAAATTTGCTAATGTTATTGCTGATACCATCTTCTATATCATTTACATATATTGTAAAAAGCTGCGGTCCCAGCACGGATCCCTGCGGTACCCCACTGGTCACTGCCTGCCATTTCGAAATGGAGCCGTTAATCACTACCCTTTGTTTCCTATTAGCCAACCAATTCTCTATCCAATCTAGTACTTTGCCCCCAATCCCGTGCGCCCTAATTTTACTCACTAACCTCTTGTGTGGGACTTTATCAAAAGCTTTCTGAAAGTCCAGGTACACTACATCCACTGGATCTCCCTCGTCCATCTTCCGAGTTACATCCTCAAAAAATTCAAGAAGATTAGTCAAGCATGATTTCCCCTTCATAAATCCATGCTGACTCTGTCCTATCCTGTTACTATTATCCAGATGTGCCGTAATTTCATCCTTTATAATAGACTCCAGCATCTTTCCCACCACTGAGGTCAGACTAACTGGTCTATAATTTCCTGCTTTCTCCCGCCCACCCTTCTTAAAAAGTGGCACAACATTAGCCGCCCTCCAATCCTCAGGAACCAACCCCGATTCTATTGAACTCTGGAAAATAATCACCAGCGCATCCACGATTTCCCGAGCCACCTCCTTCAGTACCCTGGGATGCAGGCCATCAGGTCCCGGAGACTTATCAACCTTCAGACCTAACAGTCTCTCCAACACCAAATCCTGGCAAATAGAAATTCCCTTAAGTTCAGGTCCTTCAGCCACTGTTACCTCAGGGAGATTGCTTGTGTCTTCCCCAGTGAACACAGATCTGAAGTACCCATTTAATTCCTCTGCCATTTCTTCGTTCCCAGTAATATATTCCCCTGCTTCTGTCTTCAAGGGCCCAATTTTTGTCCTAACCATTTTTTTGCCTTGGACATACTTAAAAAAGCTTTTACTATCCTCCTTTATATTCTTGGCCAGTTTACCTTCGTACCTCATTTTTTCTCTGCGTATTTCCTTCTTACTAATCCTCTGTTGTTCTTTAAAAGCTTCCCAGTCCTCCGTTTTCCCGCTTATCTTCGCTAAGTTATACTTTTTCTCTTTTAACCTTATATGTTAAAAGAACCTTAGATACAAAGAAAAATGAGGAAAACAATGTTTAAAAAGTTAAACAATACTGTATTTCATATTAAAAGAAAGAACACAGAAACACAATTAACAGTTCAACACCACAGCCCAGCAGCACCTGGTCATGCTGGGTGTGACCTTCCCTACTTCGAGCTTGACTTCACCCCCATTGCTACCCTGGGCTACCTGCTCCTGCACTCCTGCTGGAGTCCTGCTTTGGGGAATGTGGGAAAATGTGAAGTTATGCACTTTGGGAGAAAGAATTGAGACTTAAGACGATTATTTAAAATCGGGCAAGGGTTCAGAAATCTGAAACACGAAGGGACTTTAGGAGTCATTGTTCAGGATTCTCATAAGGTTAACATGCAGGTTCAGTTCATTTGGCAGTTAGGAAGGCAAGTGCAATGTTTGCATTCGTTCAAAGAGGGTTAGAATAGAACAGCAGGGATGTACTGCTGAGGCTGTATAAGGCTCAAATTAGACTGCACTGAGAAAATTGTGCGCAGTTTTGGATTCCATATCAAAGGAAGGCTATGCCTCCTTTGGAAGATGTCCAGAGGCGGTTTCCAGGAACAATCCTGGCTTTGAAGGGCTTGTCATAGGAAGAGTGGTTGAGGACTCTGGGTTCGTACTTGATAAACTTTAGAAGGATGAGGGGAGATCTCACTGAAACTTAAAGTACTAAGAGGTGTGGATAGAATGGATATGGAGAAGATATTTCCCAAAGTAGGAGAAACTAGAACTAGGGCACAGCCTGAGAGTGTAGCGATTACCCTTTCAAATTGAGATGAGGAGGAATTTCTTCCAGCAGAGGATGGTGAATGTGTGGAACTCATTGCCACAGAAGGCTGTGAAGGCCAAGTCATTGAGCATATTTAAGACTGCGGGTCTGTAAAGAGATCAGCAGTTACAAGGAGAAGGCTGGAGAATCTGATTGAGAAATGTTCAGACATGATCGAGTGGTGAAGTAGACTCGAAGGGCCAAATGGCCTAATTCTGCATCTCTGTATTATGGTATTATAGTCTGCCAGTCAATGGCACAGATGGTCTACATCACAATGGCACTGACACTTGGATGTCAGATTATACATTTGTGCAGTAGACATAGTGGGTTTTTTTGGCTTGTTGACAACAAACTGTGCTTGGACAAAACAACTCATAGATTTACAGCAAAGCAGTAGCGTGAGGAAGCTAATTTGATCAGTACTTCACAGTTTTGTGAAGCCTTCCCCTTCCAGGGTAATCAGAGGTAGACTGGTCACTGTTCAGGACCAAAAGTGGCAGAATGTAGGCCTTTCCATGAGTTTTCACGATATATAATGATTTGAGTTGATCAGGGTTTCATTCAGAATATATATAAGGGCAACACATTTGCTCTTATTTAAATTCAAAGTTCTTGTCCTGGACCCACTCTTCTCCTTTTCAAATAAGATGTAAAGCCCAATCGTATGATGGTTGCTGCTACCTTCTGGTGCCTTTTTCTCTGAAGTCATTAGTTAAACTAGTTAAATTACATAATACCAAACCCAGTATAACCTGCTCTCTGGTAAGTTCCAAAACATGCTGCTCTAGGAAATAATCACAAAAGCATTTCAACTTCCCAAATATTGATTGGAAGCACTTTAGATCAAGTAGATTGGACGGGGCAGTGTTTGTGCAGTGTGTCCAGGAAGCTTTTCTAACTCAGTATGTAGATTATCCGACCAGAGGGGAGGCCATATTGGATTTGGTACTTGGTAACGAATCGTGACAAGTGATGGGCTTGTTAGTGGGTGAGTATTTTGGTGATGGTGACCACAATTCTGTGACTTTCACCTTGGTTATGGAGAGAGATAGGTGCATGCAACAGGATAGGTTTTACAATTGGGGGAAGGGTAAATACGATGCTGCAAGACAGGATCTGAGGAGCATAAGTTGGGAGCATAGGCTGTCAGGGAAGGATGTCATTGAAATATGGAACCTTTTCAAGGAACAGATACGACGTGTCCTTGATATGTATGTACTGTCAGGCAGGAAAGAGATGATTGGGTGAGGGAACCTTGGTTGACGAGGGAGGTTGAATGTCTTGTAAAGAGGAAGAAGGAGGCTTACATAAGGTTGAGGAAACAAGGTTCAGACAGAGCGTTGGAGGGATACAGGAAAGCCAGGAGGGAGCTGAAGAAAGGGATTAGGAGAGCTAAGAAAGGGCATGAAAAATCTTTGGCGGGTAGGATCAAGGATAACCCCAAGGCCTTTTATGCGTATGTGAGAAGCATGAGAATGACAAGAACGAGGGTAGGTCCAATCAAGGACAGTAGTGGGAGACTGTGTATTGAGTTGGAAGAGATAGGAGAGGTCTTGAATGAGTACTTTTCTTCAGTATTTACAAATGAGAGGGACCGTATTGTTGAAGAGGAGAGTATGAAACAGACTGGTAAGCTAGAGGAGATACTTGTTAGGAAGGAAGATGTGTTGGGCATTTTGAAAAACTTGAGGATAGACAAGTCCCCCGGGCCTGACGGGATATATCCTAGGATTATGTGGGAAGCAAGAGAGGAAATTGCAGAGCCGTTGGCAATGATCTTTTCATCTTCACTGTCAATGGGGGTGGTACCAGGGGACTGGAGAGTGGCGAGTGTTGTGCCCCTGTTCAAAAAAGGGAATAGGGATAACCCCGGGAATTACAGGCCAGTTAGTCTTACTTCGGTGGTAGGCAAAGTAATGGAAAGGGTACTGAGGGATAGGATTTATGAGTATCTGGAAAGACGCTGCTTGATTTGGGACAGCCAGCAGGGATTTGTGAGGGGTAGGTCTTGCCTTACAAGTCTTATTGAATTCTTTGAGGAGGTGACCAAGCATGTGAATGAGGGTAGAGCAGTAGATGTAGTGTACATGGATTTTAGTAAGGCATTTGATAAGGTTCCCCATGGTAGGCTTATGCGGAAAGTCAGGAGGCATGGAATAGTGGGAAATTTGGCCAGTTGGATAGAGAACTGGCTAACCGGTCGAAGTCAGAGAGTGGTGGTGGATGGTAAATATTCAGCCTGGAGCCCAGTTACAAGTGGAGTTCCGCAGGGATCAGTTCTGGGTCCTGTGCTGTTTGTAATTTTTATTAATGACTTGGAAGAGGGAGTCGAAGGGTGGGTCAGTAGATTTGCAGACGATACGAAGATTGGTGGAGTTGTTGATAGTGAGAAGGGCTGTTGTCGGCTGCAAGGGGACTTAGATATGATGCAGAACTGGGCTGAGGAGTGGCAGATGGAGTTCAACCCTGTCAAGTGTGAGGTTGTCCATTTTGGAAGGACAAATAAGAATGCGGAATACAGGGTTAATGGTAGGGTTCTTGGTCAGGTGGAGGAGCAGAGGGATCTTGGGGTCTATGTTCATAGATCTTTGAAAGTTGCCACTCAGGTGGATAGAGCTGGTAAGAAGGCCTATGGTGTATTAGCGTTCATTAGCAGAGGGATTGAATTCAAGAGTCGGGAGGTGATGTTGCAGCTGTACAGGACCTTGGTAAGGCCACATTTGGAGTACTGTGTGCAGTTCTGGTCGCCTCATTTTAGGAAAGATGTGGAAGCTTTGGAGAGGGTGCAGAGGAGATTTACCAGGATGTTGCCTGGAATGGAGAATAGGTCATACGAGGATAGGTTGAGAGTGCTAGGCCTTTTCTCATTGGAACGGCAAAGGATGAGGGGTGACTTGATAGAGGTGTATAAGATCATCAGGGGAATAGATAGAGTCGACGGTCAGAGACTTTTTCCCCGGGTACAACAGCGTGTTACAAGGGGACGTAAATTTAAGGTGAAGGGTGGAAGATATAGGGGGAATGTCAGCAGTAGGTTCTTTTCCCAGAGAGTGGTGGGGGCATGGAATGCACTGCCTGTGGGTTTGGCAAAATCAGAATCATTGGTGACCTTTAAGCGGAAATTGGATAGGTACTTGGATAGGTACTAGGACAAATGTTTGGTAGGCCGAAGGGCCTGTTCTGTGCTGTATTGTTCTATGTTCTATGTTCATTCTATAAACTGCTCATCCAAGTTGCCATTGCTGATCTGATTTTTCAAGGTATGTAGATTAACCCCCCCCTCCCCGATCACTGCTGTCCCTTTGTAAAATAAACAAATTTTCTTCTTATATACTTTATGCTATATTATTGTCACTGTAGATCACTCCCCCTAGTGATTTCCATTACATATAATTACTCATTTCTATCCAAACCGATTCTACATCCTAATCTCGTGAACTGAGGTTATTTCTAGCTAGTGTACCAATTATCAACAGTGCTACACCTTCACTAAATTTTCTATTCTTCCTGAATGTCATGTACCTCCTTAATATTTGGGATTCAGTTCTCATCATCATGCATTCCAGGTCTTTGTAATGACCATCAAATCATATTTATTTACTTAACTGGTTACTAACAATTTGTTTACTTTATGAATGATTAGTGCATTCAGATACATGGCCATTAATTTACCCTGTTTGATATCTTTGTAGCATTCAGCCTTGCCCATTTCTTAGGTTTATTCTTGTCCCTTTCTGCCCTTCATTCACCTTTGTTTCCCACATTACTATTACTCGCATTATGCTTGCATTGACTTCTTAATTTTATGAAGACAGCATTTATTTTCTGGTTTCTGGACTAAAAATGGTAAACAATACTGTTTTAAAGCAAGGAACTGTGGAAGAAGTTTTGAATTTTAAAAAAAGAATGAATGAATCTCGTGATTTATTTGCAAGGTGGCTTTATTCAAGTCGTGGGGCAATAGACACCTTCGCTCTGTGAGTGTGTGTCCGTTATCAATTTTGTTCAGTCAAACAATTTTAATTGGGTTTTTCTGAGCAGGATATTGTGTATGTGTGTTGTTGTTTGTTTCGGAGTGCTCTGCAGTCATAAAACTGATTGAGGAAGAAGCTTTGTACAGCTTGGCAGAAACCATCAATCTGTGAAAGATAACACATCTCGCTTACTCTCCCTTCTATGAGAAGTTAAAGGACAGTTGAAGCAGCGAACCATTCTCTGTCTCTGTACGTTCTCTTTATGATAGGAAAAAGGATATCCCCTTGAGAGACGCTGAAAGAGTGAATCTTCAATGGTGAATTAAGGGTTGAGAATCAGTGTGTCTACAACCTCATGTCCTACTCAAAGAGTTGAAAGGGAACAGAAACAAAATATCTCATTGATTCATGTAGTCCAGACTGATGTTGAAGTGTGCTTCCCTGACTTATTTTCCCAACCCTATCTGTAATATCTGTGTCTTCTCATGTCTTTTTGTGTGGCTGTTTATGTGAATGGGACTTTTTTGCCTAGTTGTGTGGAAAATTATAAAACTAAAGATAAAAAAAAAAGGTAGCTTTGCAAGTTAGTGATGGGGTTGATTGTTGTCAGCAAATACAACTATGAATGTGTGAATGTCATATTGTATCAAGGAACCATAAGAGTGAAGGGAACTTCAAGAATACAACAGACTGAAGCATTTGGAATAAAGTAGATGAACTAACATATCAAGGTAAATGAATATATTCTCACAGCCATTGCAGAAACATGGTTATAAAGAGATTAAAACTGAGAACTTAACATTCAGGGACTCTTGATATTTCAGAGAGACAAGAGGGATGGAAAAGATGGAAAAACGCTATTAAGAAGAGATGAAATGAGGACAATTGTGATCTAGATTCTGATGATGTACAAAAAACAGCCAGGGAATCAAGACGTGGCAAGAATGGTGTACAGATCCCCAAACAGTAGTCACTCTGTGGCAAAGGCTATAAATCAACAAATAATAGGAGCATGTAAAAGAATAGTGCAATAATTATGGGTGACTTTAATCTTCATGTTGATTGGGTTAACCAAATTGGAATGAGTAGCTACAACAATGTGTGCTTGCTTGGGATAGTTTCCTAGCGCACCATGTCATGGAGTCAACCAGGGAGCAGGCTATATTGGATTTGGTAATAATATCAGTTTAATAAATGACCTCCAAGTAAAATATCCCACCCAGGAAGTAATGATGGTAACATAATAGAATTTAATACTCAGTTTGAGAATGAGAATCTTGGGTTGGAAACAGCTCTGTTTAACTAAAGTGAAAGGAATTACAAAGAAATGAAGTTAGAGTTAGCTAAAGTGAACTGGCAGATAGATTAGCAAAAATGAGTGTAAGAAAGCAATATTAGACATTTTTAAGGAAGCAATTCATAACTCTCAGCAAAAATACATCTCAGTACAGAGGAAACATTCTCAGAGAGGGACGAACCAACCATGGTTAACCAAGGAAGTTAAGCAGAGTAATAAATTGAAAGAAAAAGCATTGACGGCAAAAGTCAGTGACAGCCCCAAAGACTGAGACAAATTCAGAATCCAGCAAAGGAGGACGACAAAGATAATGAAAGCGAGAGAAAATAAACTCCGAGGGCAAACTAGTGAGGGATTTAAGAACTGACAATAAGAGCTTCATTAAAAAGAAAGAGAAGTCAAAGTGAACGTGGGCCCATTAGAAAATGAATTTGGGGAGGTAGTTTGCAAAACAAGGAAATGGCAAAGGAATTAAACAGGTTGCATCAGTGTTTATGGGTGGAAGGTACTTCGAACATTCAATTAATACTAAAGAATATGGGGGAGGAATTAAGTACGGTCACCATCACTAACAAAAAAGTACTGGACAAACGAATGAGGCAAAAGGCAGATAAATCCCTTAGCCTTACTGGCTTACATCTGGGATACTCCAAGAGGCAGTTACAGAGATAGTGGATGCATTGGTTGTAAGTTTCCAAAAATCATCGTATTCTGGAGAAGTAGGGAAGGACTGGAAAACTGCCATTGTGACGCCACTGTTGAAAAAGGGAGCGAGGTAAGAAACGGGTAACTATAGGCTGATTAGCCAACTATCTATTGTTGGAAAGGTTTTGAGTCAATTGTTAAGGAAGTAATAGCAAAACGTTTGAAAAATCTTAATCAGATTAAGTAGAGTCAACATGGCTTCATGAAAGAGAAACTGTGCCTGACTAATTGATTAGAGTTTTTTGAGGCAGTTTCAATCAAAGTAGGTAGATGGGAACCAGCAGATGTGTTGTACTTGAACTTCTAGAAGGTATTCAACAACATAGCTCAAAAATGTTTAGTCATAAGAACCAAAAAGTGTGGTGTTGGAAAAGCACAGCAGATCAGGCAGCATCCGAGGAGCAGGAGAGTTGATGTTTCGGGCATAAATCCTTCATCAGGAATGTGGAGGGGTGGGGTCTTAGAGATAAATAGGAGGGTGTGGATGGGAGGGAAAGAGGGTTGGGAAGGTGATAGGACAATGAAAGTGGGGGTGATGGTGATAGGTCGGAGGGGAGGGTGGAGCGGATAGGTGGGAAGGAAGATGGACAGATAGCTCAGTTCAAGAGGGCAATGCTAAGTTGGAGGGTTGGATCTTGGATGAGGTGGGGGGAGGGGAGGTAAGGAAACTGGTGAAGTCAACGTTGATGCTGTGTGGTTGGAGGGTCCCAAGGCGGAAGATGAGGCGTTCTTCCTCCAGGTGTCGGTGGCTTGGATTTGGTGGTGGAGACGGCACAGGACTTGGGAGAGTGGGAGGGGGAGTTGGTGGTTGGCCACGGGACAGTTGGTTGGTGCATGTGTCCCAGAGATGTTCCCTGACCTGTTCCGTGAATTGGCATTGTGTCTGCCCAATGTAGAGGAGACCACATCGCAAGCAATGGACACAGTAGATGAGGTGTTTGGATGTGCAGGAATATCTCTCCTGGATGTAAAAGAATCCTTTGGGGCCGTGGACAGTGGTGAGGGGGAAGGTGTGGATGCAGGCTTTGCACCTCTTGCAGCAGCAAGGGAAGGTATCGGGTGTGGAGGGTGGGTTGCTACAGGGCATGGACCTAACGACGAAGTCATGGAGGGAGTCGTCTCTGCAGAACACAGCTACGGATGGCGAGGGAAATGTATCCTGGGTAATGGGGTCTGATTGTAGGTGGTGGCGGAGGATAATGCGCTGTATCTGGAGATTAGTGGAAGGGGAGAACTGGGGTTGGAGGAGTGAGGTTCAAGGGTGGAAAATAAAATAAGAACCCACTGTATTGGATGTCACATATTGGTATGCATAGAGAATTGAAACATTAATCAGGGTTAGGGATTCTTCCTCAAATTCACAGCCAGTAACCAGGTTGGGGTTCCAGAGGGATTGGTGCTGGGACTGCAAATATTTCCAATACAGATTGATGACTTGGTAGAAGGCAGTAAATATATGATTGCCAAATTTGCATATGACACAAACATAGGTGGAAATACAGGTTGTGAGAGTGGTACAGTTTATAGAGAGATATTGATAAGGTAAGTGGGCAAAAATGCGATGTTGGTCATTTTGGAAGGGAGAACAAAGAATCCGTAGTGGGGAAAAACTGCAGAAAGGTGCAACATAAAGGGACTTGGGGTACTTGTGCACAAAACACAGGAAGCTAGAAAACAGTGCAGCAGGTAATCAGGAAGGCTAATGGAATGTTGGCTTTTATTTCAAATGGATTTGAGTGTAAGAGATGGGAAATCTTACTGCAACTATACAAGGTGTTGGTGAGTCCTCATCTGCAGTACTATGAGCAGTTTTGGTCCCCATATTTAAGGAAAGGCATCATTTTATTGGAGGCAGTTCAGAGAAGGTTTACCGGGACGATCCCTGGTCGGGAGGGATTGCCTTGTGAGCAAAGGCTAAACAGGTTGGAACTCTACTCACTGCAATTCATAAGAATGAGAGGTGATCTCACTGAAACTTAGAAGATTCTTAAGGGGCTTGACCAGGTAAATGCTGAGAGGGATGGAGAGTCTAGGACCAGAGGGCACAGTCTCAGAATAAAGGGGTGACAATTTAAGACTGGGATTAGGAATTTCTTCTCTAAGAGTTTTGGGTCTTTGGAACTGCTTTGTCACACAGAGCTGTGGTGGTAGAATCTTTGTGTATATTTAAGACAGAAATAGATGCTTGATCAGAAGGGGAATCGAGGATTATGGGGAAAATGCAGAAAATATGCGTGAGGAATGTTGGATCAACCATGATCCTATTGAATGGCAGAGAAGGCTTGAGGGAACCAAACACTTTGCTCTTGTATGCATTTCTTACGGTGTTCCAAGCAAATTGAACATTCACAATGTTTTGTTTTGTTATAGTGAGCAGTCTGCTGAAGACCTTGCACGAGTACCTGCAAATTCTACCAGCAACATCCTCAACAGATTACTGGTCTCCTATGATCCAAGAATACGGCCAAATTTCAAAGGTTTGTGTCACTTCATGAGTAAGAACAGTAGCAAACATCCACCGTGCAGATTACATTTTATATAGAGTTCCTTGTGCAGATTTGTTAGCATAGCAGCAAATGCATTATAGGTAAGGGGTTATTTCATAGCCTTCAAGTGGCAATATATTGTGGTAATTGCTTTATTACATCAATTTTATCTTTATCCTGCCTTGTATTATAAATCAGTGCATTGGAGGCAATAAGGATGGTTAAAATGGAGGTTTATTGTGAGCGCAGGTTCATAATCAACAGGACAAGTTGATTTTCATTCTCCGGCTCTAATCCATTTGAGATTGGGCGTATGAGTGAAGTGAGAAAGCCTAACAATTTGGAAACATCCTGCAAACCTGGGAAATTGAACAGCCAGCTGATACCAACATCATTGTACCTTCACTTCCATAAATGATATTTATCATTTCACATCCATAGTTTACAATCACAAAAAGGATCTGCCTCGTATCAACAGCAACGTAGAGGAATAGTTGCTTTCTAGTGCAGAATTGAATCATTACACAAAAAGAGACACGAGTCAAAGTTTTTCTTCTTGTACTCATCAGGACTGATATGCAAGAAATCAGGTTTTAAAAGGGAATGTCAATCTATTCAACATGAGAAGAAAGTCCTCATTGTTTGGAGCATGTTACCATGGAGATGCAGCAGGATCTGTCAACTTAGTCTTAGATCGCCGCTTATAACTCAGGGCAGGCAGAACCTGATTGCTGTGGTCCACATAGGAATGCCCTGACCAGCGATTGGAGGTCTGTGCTTGGGAAATAAATGCAATACTGTACTAATATGCTTCCTGGCTTGAGGTCACATGACCTCTACCTGTTCTCCAGACTGGCATCCAATTTACAGCTAGTTCGATTAAAAACTCAGTTGAAGCAAGACTGTTGCCCTGCCAGCTTGTAGCAGTTTCCATAATCATTCTCCATGGGGAAAATTCAATTTATGTTAAAAACTCCTTATACCTATGTAAATTAAGGGCACTGTGTGTGACTATGTGTAGTCTCTCCAGATGCAACTTAAATGCACTGCAAGCCTACTGCTCCAGTCTGGATTATTTGGTGTATATCGTCCAATAGCAGAATCATGTCTGGTGCTAGACACTATGTTCAGAGTTTTGTAAGGATAGGTTCCTTGAGCACAGTTGGTACATTTCCTTCTATGGACAGTTAAAGGGACATACTGTTTGAAATAGTCTACCATGGTCGAAACACATGGTTTATGTACCTAGTGTCGCACTTGAACTGAAATTCGTATACTAAATTCCTCAAATATGTGGCATACTGAATGTTTTTTTGGCTTGATGGCAGTTCTCTGTAGAGAATACCAGGTGTGTTCACTGCAAACTAGCAATGTGTGACAGCTAGCTTTGTCTGTTATTCATGTTTTGAGACACCTCCCCCTTCCAGAGGTAGACATGGCATTTTTCAGGGATTAGCATTACAGTAATAGGCCCTCTTGTGATTTTGTAGGAGAAAGTGAGGACTGCAGATGCTGGAGATCAGAGCTGAAAATGTGTTGCTGGAAAAGCGCATCAGGTCAAGCTACCCTACCTTTTATCTTAGCCTGCTGGGCACACTCCCCTCATTCCTGAAGAAGGGCTCATGCCCGAAACGTCGATTCCGAAAAGACCACTCCCTCCGTGACTCCCTCGTCAGGTCCACACCCCCCACCAACCCAACCTCTACTCCCGGCACCTTCCCCTGCAACCACAAGAAATGCAAAACCTGCGCTCACACCTCCCCCCTTACCTCCCTCCAAGGCCCCAAGGGATCCTTCCATATCTGCCACAAATTCACCCGCACCTCCACACACATCATTTACTGCATCCGCTGCACTCGATGTGGCCTCCTCTATATTGGGGAGACAGACCGCCTACTTGCGGAATGTTTCAGAGAACACCTCTGGGACACCTGGACCAACCAACCCAACCACCCCATGGCTCAATACTTCAACTCCCCCTCCCACTCCACCAAGGACATGCAGGTCCTTGGACTCCTCCATCGCCAGACCATAGCAACACGATGGCTGGAGGAAGAGCGCCTCATCTTCTGCCTAGGAACCCTCCAACCACAAGGGATAAACTCAGATTTCTCCAGTTTCCTCATTTCTCCTCCCCCCCCCCCCCCCCACCTTGTCTCAGTCCCAACATCTCATACATCTCAGTCATAACTTCCCACATCATACATTCTATACCACAGCTAATAAAGACAAGTATTCCATAGACCACCTTAGCCATCCTATTTATGTCTCTTCAAGGATTTATGTACATGTATACCAAGGTCCCAGTTATCCTCAGTACAATCCAAAGTCTTACCATTCTTCATGTCCTGCCTTGCCTTGTTAGTCTTCCCAAAATGCATTACTCACACTTTCATGAATCAACTACCACTGATTTTTTTCATGCCCTTTTGTTTTGCTCTCCTATTTCTTTTTTTTTAAATCCTCTGCACTTTCTGTACTCCTGTAGGGTTTCTGTTGTGTTTTGTTCCATGATATGTACCATAAGCTTCCCTTTTTTCCTTCAAGCAATTTTCTCTATTCCTTGAAATCCAGAGTTCTTTGGACAGCTTGCACTGTTATGACAGTATGACCTGTCTATCTGTATCTTCTTGTAGTCTAAGGATTTATTCCTTGCTGTTTACATACCACCAACTTTTAGGTCATCTGCAAATTTACTAATAAACCCCCTATGTTTGCATCTATGACATTAATGTATACAACAAACAGCAAGTTGCAAAGCATGAAACTCTGTGGAAAACCTCTGGAAAGAGGCTTCAAGTCACAAAAAGCAACTTGAACCTGCACACTCTGCTTCCTGACAATAAGCCAGTTTTGGATCCAATTTCCCAATTGCCCTGGATGCCATGGTCTCACCTTCTTGACCAGTCACCCCTGCAACACCTTTCCAAAAGCCTCACTGACATCTGTGTAGATTACACCAACTACATTACAATCATCCATACACCTAGTCATCTCCTCAAAAAATTCACTCGAATTTTTAGACATGATCACCCCCTTCCAAGGCATGCTGACTATCCTAGATTAAACCTCTCTCAGAAATTCTGTTCCTCAAAAGTTTTGCTAATAGTTTCCCTCCCACTGATGTTAGACTCATCGTCTTCCAGTCACTTGGCACCCCTCCTGTGTCCAGAGAGAATTTGAAAGTTTGTCAATGCCCCCGTACACTCTTCCTTTGCCTGTCCCAGTAGCTCATCTGGGCTTGGTTATTTATGCAACTTTAAACTGACTAAAATATTAATACTTCCTCCTTCCTGATGTTAACCATTCGGGTTTCTATACTATATTGTTCTGCACTGTGGTAAATTCAGATGAAAAGTATTAATTTAAACCTCACCTATATCTTCCAGTTTCAGACACATTGGTTGGCCGATCTTCCCTGGTTGTCCCCTTGCCTCTAATATACTTTTTAAACTGCCTTTAGATCATCAGTTATTTTACGCCATTATTTTATTCAAGCCCCTTCTTTGCTCACCTCATTTCTCTTTTAATAATTTCTGCACTTTCTCTACTCCTCTAGGGTTTCTATTTGTTTTTGGTCCATAAGCTTCCCTTTTGTATTTCTTATCCCATCCAGTACATTTCCTTGACATCCAGAGTTCCCCAGACGTGTCTACTACACCCTTCACATTTACAAGAACGTATTAACCTGTTATGTTCCACTTTCACTATTGCTTTTTAAAATGACATCCAAAGAACAATACAGTAGAGGAACAGGTCCTTCAGCTCTCCAAGCCTGAAGAGGCCCTTCTATACTAAAACTGTCTTCACTTACAGTATCCGTATCCCGCTATTCCCTTCCTATTCATGTATTGGTCCAGGTGCTTCTTTGAATGCTGCTATTGTATCTGCTTCCACCCCCTCCTCTGGCAGTGTGTTCCAGGCACTCACCACCCTTTGTGTGAAAAACCTGCCTTGCACATCTCTTTTAAACATCCCCTCACACCTTGAACCTGTGTCCCCTACTAATTAACCCCTCCACCCTTGGAAAAAGCCTCACACTTTCCATGCTATCCACGACATATATAGTCTTTTAATCTTCATCAAATTGCCCCCTCAACAACCTGCATTCCAGTGAAAACAAATCCCCCAGTGTATACAATTTTCCTTCACAGCTAAAATCCCCGATACTAATCAAAATCCCGGTAAAGCCATTACTGTACCCTCTCCAAAGCATCTACATCTTTCTGATCATGTGGTGACCAGAACTGTATGCAGTATTTCAAATATGGCCTACTAAAGTTCGATAAAACAGCAACATAATTTGCCTATCCTTCTACTCAGTGTCCCTTCCAATGAAGGCAAGCATGCCATAGACCTTTTTTACTACCTTATCTCCTTGTCCTGCCACCTTCAGTGATCGATTCGGTTGCATGTCGAATATGCTGGTCCTTTCATGGGTTCAATAATCTTGGTCATTGTGGACACCCATTCAGAGTGGTTGGAAGTGCATAAAGCTTGTTCAGCAAACTCCAGGATGACAATTTGAGAAGCTGCAAACATCATTTTCGATACACAGACTCACAGAAGTATTGATCACTGACAATGGGACGTAATTTACCAGCAGAGAATTTAAATATTTCCTAAAGTCAAATGGCATTTGGCTGAGTGGTGACCTTCGAGGTTTATAAAATCAGGAGAGACATGGATAGGGTGAATAGCCAAGGTCTTTTTGTTAAGGTAAGGGCGACTAAAACTAGAGGGCATAGGTTTAAGGTGAGAGGGGAAAGATTTAAAAGGGATGTAAGGGGCAACCTTTTCAGAGAAGGTGGTGCTTGCATGGAATGATCTGCCAGAGAAAGTGGTGGAGGCTGGCATAATTACAACATTTAAAAGGCATCTAGATGTATATATGAATAGGAAGGGTTGAGAGAGCACTTTCCACGTGCTTGGAAATGGGACTGGATTAATTTAGGATATCTGGTTGGCATGGACAAATTGGACAGGAGGGTTTGTTTCCATGCTGTTTAACTGTATGAATCTTAAGAATAGAAAGCTAACTACAGGACAAGGGGCAGCATTATTTATCATTGGTGCAGCAGACAGAGAGAACTTTGGTTCAGGAGATCACAATGTTGAATGGGTTTGGGTAGAAATGAGGAATGTTAGAGAAAGGGGAAAATGTTAGAGAGTAGTCTACAGGCCCACTAGCGGTAACAATAATATCGGAGGCCATATAAGAAGAAACATTGGGTGCATAAAGAGATGGGAATAAACATGGTTAATTTCAATCCATGTATTGCTGAAAGAAAAAGGAATAAGGAGAAGAGGGTATAGAAGCAGGGGTAATATGACAAAAAACTTTTACATTTGCAAGTAGTTATGGTATGAAATGCAGTGCCTAGAAGTACAGTGGAGGCAGGTTTGATTGAGGGATTTGAGAGAACATCGGATGATTTATAGATTCCCCTGCAGTGTGGAAACGGGCCCTTCAGCTCAATAAGTCCGCACCAACCCTCCAAAGAGTAACTCACCCGATTCCCCTCCTACTCTACATTTACCCTAGATTAATGCACACAATCTACACATCCCTGAATACTATGGGTAATTTAGCATGGCCAACTCACCTAACCTGCACATCTTTGGATTGTGGGAGGAAACCGGAGCATCTGGAGGAAGCCCACGCAGGCACAGGGAGAAAGTTGTCTGAGGTGGGAATTGAACCTAGGTCCCTGGCACTGTGAGGCAACAGTGCCACCCTGGATAAAAATAACGTACAAGACAAAGGATTGGTACTTGGTAATGATCCTCATTTAACATGTAGGTGTGGGCACAAGAGGCCAAATGGCATCCATCTTCACTGTAACACTTTAATTTTGATTCTGTGAACTGAAGATATTGATTATCATTGGTAGCCTGGATAAGGAGTTATAGACTGCTTTGGAGATGATGTCTTATAGCAACAAATTCTAAAATTAATCCAATAGCAAATTATATGAGACTTTTTGCATGTAATGTGGTGGGATTAATTAACAATCCTGGAGTAAAGGCATTAGTAACCAAAATTTGATTGAATTTTGCATCCAGCTTGAAAGGGAGAAAGGCCAAAAACTAGCATCTTAAGCTTAAATTAGTGCACCTATATTGGCCAGATGTGTTGATTTTCTCCAGCATTCTGTATTTATTCCAGATTTCCAGCATCTGTACCATTCTATTTTTATCAGAAACATGTACGTCTCAACGAGATCACCCCTCATTCTTATAAATTCTATTGAATAAAGGTCAATTCTGTTCTTGATGCGTCAGCCCAGTCATCCTGGGAATCAGTCAAGTGAATCTCTTTTGAACTACCTCTAAAGGCTATACATAATTTAAGTATAGGGGCCAGTACTGTACACTGAATTCTACACAGAGCCTCACCAACACAGGTGTCATAAGACTTCCCTATTTCTAAACTCCAGTTCACTAGTAATAAAGACCAAAATTCCATTTGCCTTAATACTTGCTGCACTTGTATGCCATTTTTGTGTTTTATGCACAAAAACATCCAAACCGCTCTGTGCTACACTTATTTAGAGTTTCTCTCTATTTTAATAATATTCTCCCTTTTGATTCTTCACAACAAATTGTATAACCTCGTGTATTCCTTCATCAAACTCCGCTGTCAAGTGCCTACTTACTCAATCTATTTCCATCTTCATCACAACATGGCTTACCGTTGATATTTGCATAATCAACAAATTTCACCCCTTCCCCATCGTCCTCATTAATGTAGTTAGTAAATCAATGATGCTGTTGGACTAATATTTGTGGCAGTGCACTTAAATGGTTTTAAAAGAAACTATTAATCCCAGCCTTCTATCCCTTATGGGTTAACCAGTCCTCAATCCATGTATTGGACTACATTACTCCCAGTATTGTGAACAATAATAATAATTTCTGTAATAATCTTTTATGAGCCATCTTATCCCATGCCTTCTGAAAATCCAAATACACTACATCCCATGAATCTCACTTTATCAATCCAGCTTTTTATAACCTCAAAGGACTCAAGGAAATGTCTCAAACATGAGTTCTCTTTCACAAAGCCATGTTGATCCTCTTTCATTGAGGTAAGCTTTTGTAAATGAATTATTTCTTTCTTCATAATAGATTCTAGAATTACCCCAATTCTCATTGTTAGGCTAATTGCTATGTACTTTCATGCTTCATATATCTCCCTTCTTGAACAGCCGTATCACATTAGTCATTTACCAATCTCTCCGAACCTTCTCATAATCCAGTGAGTTCTGTATTATATTGTCCAATGCCTCCACTCACTCTGAAGCAACTACCTTTTGAAATCTTTGGATGCAGGCTATCAGGTTCTGATGACTTTCCTACCTTTAGGTCAGTCAGATGTCAGCGCAGAAGTAGACCATTCAGTCCATTTAGTCTGCTCCACCATTCGATGAGATCAGGGCTGATCTGACAATCTTAAACTCTTTTTCTTAGTTTCTCAATCCTTTATTCCCTTACTGATTAAAAATTTATCTCCGTCTTGAACAAATTTCACAGCACAACCTCTGTTTTAAAGAATTCAAAAGGTTCACCACCCTCCTCACCTTTGTCTGAAGTAGATGACCCCTTTTATTCTGAGATTATGCTCTCCCGTCCTGGTCACCCACTAGCGGAAACTATCTTTCTGCATTTAGCCTTTCAAGTCGACTAAGAATAGTGTATGTTTCAATAAGGTCATGCCTCATTCTTGTATTCTCCAGTGAATACAGTCACAGCTACTCCAACTGTTCTCCAATCAAAATGGACAACCTCATACTTATCCACATTAAACTTAATGTGCCAAATTTTGTCTCATTTATCTAACATATCCATATCCATTTGTAAATTTCATATTTCCTTATTGCAAATTACTTTCTGCCAATTTTCATGTTATCTGCAAATTTGGCTGCAGTACGTCCTGCTCCCACATCGAAGAAATTAAAATACATTTGGTTAGCAAATCCTCTATCGAATTGCATGTTACCTTATGTGTTAACGTTTTGTTTTGCACCTTATCCAATTCCTTACTTCAAGTCATTAATGTATATTGTCAATAATTGTGGCCCCAGCATGATCCCTGTGACACTGTTTATTTCAATTGGTTTGTCCCTCATGATAGACATGATGTGGAGATGCCAGTATTGGACTGGCTTGGACAAAGTTAAAAATCACACAACTCCAGGTTATAGTCCAACAGGTTTATTTGGAATCACGAGCTTTTGGAGCGCTGCTTCTTCATCAGGTAACTGTGGAGCAGGGTCACAAGTCACAGAATTTATAGCAAAAGATTACAGTGTCGTGCAACTGAAATTATATACTGAACAAACCTAGATTGCTGTTAATAGAACATAGAACAGAACAGGCCCTTCAGCCCTCGATGTTGCACCGACCTGTGAAATATTCTCCCCCTACATATATTTGTCCCCCTACACTATCCCAAAACCATCCATGTGCTTATCTAAGGATTGTTTAAATCTCCCTAATGTGGAACTTGTTCAAGGAGCAACTATTGAGTATCCTTGATAAGTACGTACGTTCATGGAATGCCCTGCCAGTAGCAGTAGTGGACTCTCCCTCTTTATCGGTATTTAAGCGGGCATTGGATAGGTATATGGAGGATAGTGGGTTAGTGTAGGTTAGGTGGGCTTTGATCGGCGCAACATCGAGGGCTGAAGGGCCTGTACTGCGCTGTATTCTTCTATGTTCTATGTTCTATGTTCTAATGTGGCTGAGTTGACTACAATAGCAGGTAGGACATTCCATGCCCATACCACTCTCTGCGTAAAGAACCTTCCTCTGACATCTGTCTTAAATCTGTCATCCCTCAATTTGCAGTTATGCCCCCCCGTACAAGTTGACGTCATCATCCGAGGAAAAAGACATTCACTGTCTACCTTATCTAATCCTCTGATCATCTTGTATGTCTCTATCAAATCCCCTCTTAGCCTTGCATCTGTTGGGAAACTCATCAATTAACCAAACGGCACATGTATTTAAAGAAACTTCATAAAAAGAATTAGGATTAGTTAATTAGCTGATTGATATTTTTAAAATTTCTATTGTGTTAAGGCAAATAGTGTGGCTGAGGTACTAAATTAACAACTTGCATCTCTCTTCACTAGACAAAGTGGATGTGCCAATGTCACAGTACAGGAAGGGGTAGTGATGAAATGACTAAATTATAAAAATATATAGAGTACAAAGAGAAGTTATCAAAAAGTTGGAAGCACTCAAAAGTAGAAGAGGTGACCAACATGTGAGATGCATCCAATTACCGAGCTAAGAAACAATTGAGATAACAGGGATTCTGGCTATTAGCTCCAATTATCCAGCAATTACATTAGGTCAATCAATATAATGCTGGTAGTAGGAAAACCATCAGAACCAACATATAACCAAGAAAGGAAATAGTTACCACTCTGAAAACCATGAGCTAACAAATTAAAGCCAACACTGATTTATTAAAGACCAACCATGTTTAACGAAGTTGATTGATCCTTTGCTGAATTAAAGGGCCATGTTGATGATTAATGTTATGTATATAGACTTTGATGTAGGGTTTAATGAAGCAGGAAATAACAAATATGTTAATAATACTGACGTCCATGGCACTAACGGTTGAGCAGGTATAGAACTGACGAACAGATAAGAGCAGAGTGAGAAGTATAATGTGCTACTCTCTTGAGCTGTATATAAGGACCACTACTCTTTTCATGTGTATGAGGTAGCAAGTTAGGAAGGCTGTTTAAAATTATTGAAGGATCCTTGGATATGTAACAAAAAGGTAGTGTATACAAACAGCAAAGGTATCATGTCTAGATCTTTGGGGACAGTTAGCTGCTTTGTGAATGACACTAACAGCATGGGTTCAATTCCAGGACTAGCTGAGATCAGCCTGAAGGGTCTGCTTTCACAACCTCATCCCTCACCTGAAGTGTGGTGACCCTGAGATTGAACACCCCTGAGGTTGTCTCTCTGTAATGAGACAGCATCCTCTGGGACGATGGTGACTTTCACTTCATCACCTCTTTATAAAACAGCCGGCAAGGCCCCAGGAACAATTTTGTCTTCGGTGTCTCGGAGTTAAAGAGATTTATTGGAAATGATACCAGGGAGGCAGGACTTCAGTTGGTTGGTAAGATGCTAGAGTTTCAGGTTGCTTTCCTTGCATTGGAAGATAAAGGGGCTATCTTAATATAGGCATGAAGGATGAAGGATGATCATGAAGCATTTTGACAAGGGAGACACTGTTAATGATAGCAGAACAGTTGGTAACCAGAGGACATAAATTTAAACTAATTGGCAAAACATTCAGAAGCAAAGAAGAATTTTATAGGAACACATAAACAGGAGTAAGCCATTCAACCTCTCGAGCTTGCTCTGTCATTCAATAAAGAGTTGACTAAGTGGGGTGCTGGAAAAAGCACAGCAGGTCAGGCAGCATCCGAGGAGCAACAGAGTCGATGTTTCAGGCATAATCCTTCTTCAGGATTGCCATTCAACAAAGTTTTGCCAGATCAGTTACTTAACTCCACCTACCTGTCTTTGGCCCATAACAAAAATTTCTCGATCTGAGATTTAAAGCTAATATCCCATCTTTTTGAATGGCTTGCCAGTTTCATAGAACATAGAACAATACAGCACAGAACAGGCCCTTCGGCCCACGATGTTGTGCCGAACTTCTATCCTAGATTAAGCATCCATCCATGCACCTATCCAAATGCCGCTTAAAGGTCGCCAATGATTCTGACTCTATCACTCCCACGGGCAGCGCATTCCATGCCCCCACCACTCTCTGGGTAAAGAACCCACCCCTGACATCTCCCCTATACCTTCCACCCTTCACCTTAAATTTATGTCCCCTTGTAACACTCTGTTGTACCCGGGGAAAAAGTTTCTGACTGTCTACTCTATCTATTCCTCTGATCATCTTATAAACCTCTATCAAGTCACCCCTCATCCTTCGCCGTTCCAACGAGAAAAGGCCGAGAACTCTCAACCTATCCTCGTACGACCTATTCTCCATTCCAGGCAACATCCTGGTAAATCTTCTCTGCACCCTCTCCAAAGCTTCCACATCTTTCCTGAAGTGAGGCGACCAGAACTGCACACAGTACTCCAACTGTGGCCTAACCAAAGTCCTGTACAGCTGCAACATCACTTCACGACTCTTGAATTCAATCCCACTGCTAATGAACGATAATACACCATAGGCCTTCTTACAAACTCTATCCACCTGAGTGGCAACCTTCAAAGATCTATGTACATAGACCCCAAGATCCCTCTGTTCCTCCACCTGACTAAGAACCCTACCATTAACCCTGTATTCCGCATTCTTATTTGTTCTTCCAAAATGGACAACCTCACACTCGGCAGGGTTGAACTCCATCTGCCACTCCTCAGCCCAGCTCTGCATCATATCTAAGTCCCTTTGCAAACGACAAATGCCCTCCTCACTGTCCACAACTCCACCTATCTTCGTATCATCTGCAAATTTACTGACCCACCCTTCGACTCCCTCATCCAAGTCATTAATAAAAGTTACAAACAGCAGAGGACCCAGAACTGATTCCTGCGGAACTCAACTTGTAACTGGGCTCCAGACTGAATATTTGCCATCTACCACCACTCTCTGACTTCGACCGGTTAGCCAGTTTTCTATCCAATTGCCCAAATTTCCCTCTATCCCATGCCTCCTGACTTTCCGCATGAGCCTACCATGGGGAACCTTATCAAATGCCTTACTAAAATCCATGTACACTACATCCACTGCTCTACCCTCATCCACATGCTTGGTCACCACCTCGAAGAATTCAATAAGACTTGTAAGGCAAGACCTACCCTTCACAAATCCGTGCTGACTGTCCCTAATCAAGCAGTGTCTTTCCAGATACTCATAAATCCTATCCCTCAGTACCCTTTCCATTACTTTGCCTACCACAGAAGTAAGACTAACTGGCCTGTAATTCCCGGGGTTATCCCTATTCCCTTTTTTGAACAGGGGCACAACATTCGCTACTCGATTCATTAATATGTAAATCCCAGAACTACTTTTAAGTCATGTTCTTGAGATAACTTAAGGTGGCATCTCAGCTCAAGCCAATGCATTAAAAGAGTGAAGTTAGAGTCTGTCTGTATCCCAATCTTGAGTCAGACTGGTTCTATTTCCAAAGTAGGACTTTATAAAATGTCACATGGATTGACTGCCTGCAACCTGTTCTAAAAGATGGAAGACTTAAAAGCAATCTAAGTTTATTCAATATATAGTTTTATATGCATGACACTGTAATCTTTTGCTATAAATTCTGTCTTATGATCCTGCCTCACAGCTACCTGATGAAGGAGCAATGGTCCGAAAGCTAGTGTTTCCAAATAAACCTGTCGGATTATAACCTGGTGTTGTGTGATTTTAACCTCATGGTAGACACACTGGACAAAACAGAATATTGGAAAAATTTTTTTAAAGACTTGCGAAAAGAATTCAAATTCACTTTCTTATCTTTGGGCCAATTAAATCCTCAGAAACACCTAAACCTCAGTGAGGAGTTACCATACAATGGTCTCTTGCTCAGGGTCAGGCTTGGGCGATTGCCATCAGCTTCCTTTCCGTGTATATCTATGCAGTTGCTAACTTTTTTTATATCAGCTAGCGTGTCTCCCTGAGACACCTAAACCAAACTGCAAACTCAATGTCCAGCAAACCTTCAGCATCAACTACCACTTTTAACTGGCTTTGTATAATTCAGTGCTACTAAAACAGCAACTTTTAAGGTGTTAAGAGAACTTTGACGTTCTCCTCGCTTTCAAACTTCTTGCCATTCTTTAACAAATTTATGAATGGAGCCAGTAGAAGGCTGAAATTTAGAGCAAACTTCCAACAGAATCCACTCATGCCTCTATGCCTCAAAATCTCTGGTTTTGTCTTCGGCACTGGACAATCCAAGATGGCCCCTATTTTTACTTCTGTAGGAGGCTGACTTTAGTGGTGGGTATGTTTAGATTAGATTACAGATTACATTAGTGTGGAAACACATCCTTCGGCCCAACAAATCCACACCGACCCACCGAAGCGCAACCCACCCATACCCCTACATTTATCCCTCACCTAACACTACGGGCAATTTAGCATGGCCAATTCACCTAACCTGCACATCTTTGTGACTGTGGGAGGAAACCGGAGCACCCGAAGGAAACCCACGCAGACGTGCAAACTCCACACAGTCGCCTGAGGCGGGAATTGAACCCAGGTCTCCGGCACTGTGAGGCAGCAGTGCTGTTGGAGGTGATTCTGAAAGATAGGATTTACTTGTATATGGAGAGGCAAGGAATGATCAGGAATAGTCAGCATGGTTTTGTGCGAGGGAAATCAGATCTCACAAACTTGATTGAGTTTTTCGAGGAAGTAACCAAAAAGATTGAAGGTAGAGCAGAAGACATTATTTACTTGAACTTTATTGAAGCCTTTGATAATGGCAGACTAATTAGTAAAGTTTGATCACACAGGATTCAGGGTGAGTTTGTCAGATGGGTACAAAACTGAGCTGCATGATAGGAGACAGAGGGCAGTGGTGGAGTGTTGTTTCTCGAATTGGAGGCCTGTGACCAGTGGGTTTCCACAGGGATCAGCCCTGGGTCCACTTTTGTTTTCCATTTATGTAAATAATTTGGATGAGAATATTGGAGGCATGGTTAAGTTTGGGAAACTTAACCATGTCCACTATACTTAACCACTGTCCACTATACCATCATGGGTGGTATAGTGGACAGTGAAGAAGGCTGTCTAAGATTACAAAGAAATCTTGATCAATTGGGTTAAAGGGCTGAGGAGTGGCAGGTGAGGTTTAATTTGGATAAATATGATGTATTGCAATTTGGTAAAACAAAGGACAGGACTTATACAATTAATAGCAGAGCCCTGGGTAGTGTTGTAAAACCGAGACCTAGGGGTTCAGGTATATAATTCTTTGAAATTTGCATCAGAGGTAGACAGGGTGATTTAAGAAGGTGTTTAGCAAGCTGGTCTTCATGATTCAGTCCTTTTGAGTTTAGGAGTCGGGATGCCATGTTGAGGTTGTACAGGACATTTATGAGCCCTCTTCTGGAGTATTGTATGGAGTCCTGGTCACCCTCAATAGGAAGGGTGTTATTGAATTGAAGAGGGTTCAGAAAAGATTTACCAGGATCTTGGTGGGAGTGGAGAGTTTGAGTTATGCAAATAGTCTGAATAGGCTGGGACTCTTTTCCCTGGAGCGTAGGAGGTTGAGGGCTGACTTTATAGAGGTTTATAAAATCATGAGAGGCAAAGAAAAAGGCCTTTCCCCTAAGGTGGGGAATTCAAAATTAGGGTGCATACTTTTAAGCTGAGAAAACAAAAATTTGAAAAGGACATGAGGGACAACGTTTTCCACAATGATTAGTGTGTAGAATGAACTGACAGAGGAAGTGGTGGATGCAGGTACAGTTACAAATTTAAAAGACATTTGGATAAGTGCATGAAGAGGAAATGTTGGGGGGATATGGGCCAAATGTAGACAGGTGGGACTGGTTTAGTTTGAGAACATGGTTGGCATGGACTAGTTGGACCAAAGGGACTGTTCCCATGAGGTATGACTCTGACTGTGTGGCCAATTGGCCCTTTCTCATAAATGTGCCTAAAAAATCACATTGGTTTCACCAAAATCATTTTTTGTCAAGTTTATGATCGAATTGGCGATGTGTTATAAATATGCTTCCCAAATTTGTTTGACTAGAGCTAAATTGTCAGTAACCAACAGAGCATTACTGTTGTAAATCTTCAGGAAGTTAGTCTGTGTTTTTTTTTTCATTCTAAAAAATATGATTTTACATTGACAAAGTTTATCCAGAGTTACAAAAACTGGTATCTCTTTGGCTATATTGGTCAATGAAACTTACACATATCCCTTTAATAAGTTGTGTAATGATCATTGCTTGTTCAGTCCACCCTATAATGACTTCCAGTTGTTGAATTAGACACATATCTACCTTTGTTACCATGCTGACTCTGACCTTGTGTCTAAATTCAGAAGAATTGAGTCCTTTAGTTTAACTTGGGGCATCTGTAATGGCAAACAGTAGCAAGGGAATCCCTGAATCACAATCGTTATATCATTTCTGATAATAAGCTCAAATCAAGTCTTTAAAATTTCATGCTGTCTTTCTAGCACCTCTTGTGATGTTGGATGATAAATAAAGATGCAACTGTCTAATTCCTAAATTAGTTGTTTTCTTGAATATTTATGACATAAAATTTGTGACGTAAGAATTATCATCTGTGTGCTAATTAATCTAACTTTTGTCTAAATTACAAATGTTCTTGTAGGTTTTTAGTACTTATCCTGTGAAATTAATCATTCTTCTTTGTTTCTAGATATTCCAGTTGATGTACAAATAAATATTTTCATTAACAGCTTTGGGTCGATACATGAAACAACGATGGTAAGATTTGCTTACAAACCTAAGAAATACAGGCTTGCTTAATGAGAACTCAATATCCTTTTTAAGTACTGTGTAACCAATTAAAACAAGACTTATTTATATTTTTGCAAAGATATATAATAAGCAAAAAGTAAAATGAAAATGACATGAATGATTGATTGTATTACTGTTACAGGAATGAAGTAGCTACTTTCCTTAAAATCGTTTGGGAAGGGTGAATCTTGGACTTGTTGGAACACTGGAACTCCAGTGATAAATGTGTAGCCTGAAACAAAGGGAAATCAGGCCTTCATTAAGTTCCTTCTCTCTCCATCAGAAGACCTTTAGCCCTAATTATTATTATCCTGGGTTTGCATCCACCTTTAATGAGACAGGCTCAGGAATCCACATTTACTGGGGAAGTTGGGAAGAAAATTAAGTTTTCATTGAGCATAAATCATTCAATGTTCCTGCCCTGAACTGATTCTTACATGTCTTGCGGAGTGAACAATGATGGGATGGCCAATGAAGGAGAAATTACAGATTAGTGCAGAGAGGCAGTGGTCCGATTAATAACTGCACATGCTGCCACTTTGTCCACAATATCACTTAATGCTTGGCAGGATCATGGAGAGAATTTTGATCCTTAAATGGCCTGCAAGATTGCAAAGTGCTAAACAGCCAATTAGATACTTTTATGGTGTTGTCCCTTTAGAAATGTGGCAAGTATACTGCACCTAGCATTGCCTCACAAATAATGAGATAATTCTCAAGTAATTCATTTTAGTGATTAGATTAGATATCCTACAGTGTGGAAATAGGCCCTTCGGCCCAACAAGTGCACACCGACCCTCCGCAGAGTAACCCACCCAGACCCATTTCCCTACATTTACCCCTGTCTAATGCACCAAACACTATGGGCTATTTAGCATGGCCAATTCACCTGACCTACACATCTTTTGGAATGTGGGAGGAAACCTGAGCACCCGGAGGATACCCACGCAGACACTGGGACAACGTGCAAATCCCACACAGACAGTCGCCCGATGTGGGAATCAAATCCGGGTCCCTGGCGCTGTGAGGTAGCAGTGCTAACCACTGAGCCACCGTGCTGCCCATGGTGATATTATTGAACTATACCAAATCGTGAGGAACATAGATAGACTGTAATGTGTAGAATAAATATTGGCATTTAAGCTGGAGAGAACTCAGTTTTCCAGCAGTAAGTTGTTCCACTGGTATTTCAGTCTTGATTTTGTAATCAAATTTTCATGATAGGATTTCAGTGAATTAAATTTGATTCCATAATTTAGGTCAGTAGGATTATATCCCTACTGACAGCAGTTATAGGAGCTGGCATTTACAAGTAATGCTTCACAAAAACAAATCGTGCAAACCTCTGAATGGCCATGAGTAACCTGGGGCTAAATTTGGAGATGAGTTGGGAGGTAGCAGGGTTGACAACATGGCAGTATGTGTGTGTGTGTGTCTGCCTAATGTTGGCCTGCTGCCATGGCATTTTGCAAGAGGCTGCCCACTAAGTGTTGAGAATTTAAAGGAAATCCTTGGCTTATATGTGGATACTTAAACAAGAATTTGAAGAAAATCCTAAGATCCTGTACCAATGCACTTTTGTACCTAAGATGGAGCTGTAAGTGGTGACTTTGTAATCTTTTCACTGCACTTATGTGACTGCATCTGACAATAATTCTAATTCTAAAAGAAAAGTCCACATCCTATTTATCGCCAGTGTGAGACCAAGTGGTGGGACTAGTGTCTTAAACAACAAAATTAAACAATGCACTTTATTGGTACCAAAAATTATACAGTTCATTGATTCTGTGTATTTTCCACTGCAGTACAGTTCTGAGAATTACTGACTTACACCAATGTAATAAATTGAACAATATAATGTATAATGTTATGACCACAAAGCAGACCACCAGTTTTTTAAAAAATATATGATCTGACTGAGGACTAGTAACTTGTTTTTAAAGTGTACAAAGTGTCAGATCCAGGAATTTAGTAAGAGAACAAGATTCCAGAGTTTTAAACAAACAACTATGAACTTTACAAAGTTAGAACAGTAATATAATCTGCAGTTTGCGTTGTAACACCCAGAATTAGCATTATACAAATAAACAAATTGTGATCAAACATTGTATTAAACACTAGAAGTGGCTATGTTGGATCCCATGGATTTCATAGCAACCCCTGCCCCCCCACCCCCACAAATGTTTTGACACTGTGGATCATTAAATGTTATTAGCTGATACAAGTGATTCTAACAACTTCTCTTTGAACGACTTAGCTTCTGAACTCTCTAAATCATTCTGTCACAAAAGGCCTCAGTGACTGTTCATCTCCCAGTTCACCATTCCTGTCTCCTGACACCACATCTTACTGGATTCACTTGAGGAACCCTATCTACTCACTACAAAAATTCCAACTGCCTAGCTACTTTGAGCAAAAACACACAAAATCATGGGCATTCATTTCCCTTAAATTCACTAACAGTTCACCGCTGCTATGGACTAGCACTCTGGCAAATAGCTTCTTTTCAGGTCCAATTAAGCTGGTAAGTGCCTCAGGGCTGGCCATCTTCTCCTGCTCATAGCTAACTCACTGAGTTCAGATAGCGTTTGACTTTTATCTGACTTTTCAGCAGGCCACCTAAACAATTCTTTTCTGCATGAAACTTGGTTCTGTCTCTGTCTCCTTCTCTAACTGCTTGTAACTTTTGAACTGCTCCGAGTAAATCTTGAAATATTTTGAGTGGCTGATTGAATACCTGACAACAAGACCTGCCCTGCTTGTAAAGTAGAACCAAATACAGAACATAGCAATCTCTGTGTGCCCTGAATGTTACAATATTCACTGTTGTTGCTTACAGCACAAATTGAAGACAAGATGCCATGGATTCAATCACAATATGGAAAACAGGTTTTCAGCTCTTTGAAGATGAGAATAAGCAGTTTGTTAATAAGAATCCAATTTAATTATTTCCAACAGACCAAAACTTGTTTCTTGTGCAGTTAATTTTAGTAAGATTAGGAATCAGAGTTCAGCCCTCCATGCACAATAGCTTGCCAATTCCAGTTTTAGCAGAATGGTTGATTGGTTAAAGTCACGACATGAAGCAATGCTATCATTGCTGAAACTCTAACAGAAACACTACAATATAACAACAAAACAATTTGTGAAAAATTGAATAAGAAAATACCATTTAGCCCATCTAGTTTCTGGACTTAGATCCTTTTACAGGACCTGCTCAATCTACATTCATCATTTTCTTGACTCCATTCACCAAGTCCCTGCAGTCATTGTTCAGTCTGTAATACCTCTATATTCAATTTT
The DNA here is from genome assembly GCF_047496795.1 of Chiloscyllium punctatum. Taxonomy (NCBI): domain Eukaryota; kingdom Metazoa; phylum Chordata; class Chondrichthyes; order Orectolobiformes; family Hemiscylliidae; genus Chiloscyllium; species Chiloscyllium punctatum. The sequence continues at coordinate 43,733,811 of NC_092752.1, read as the reverse complement.
TGAGTGTCTTGAGGCCTCATTTTCAGCCCTTGATAGGAGTCCGTAAGTTATCCAGAACTGAAAACGTTAGAGCCATTAGCGGGATAATCAGCATTGAAAATGGAACATAACAGGAAGAGGAAAAAAAAACAGCGCAATGATTGTGTTTTTAAAAAAAAGGAAAGAAATATCAAGGCTTAAGTGAAAAGTAACGATTGTTAAATTGAAGGAGCGATCAGATATGAGACTAAAGGTCCTAAATGAACAATTTATGTTGGTATTCGCCAAAGAGAAGGAATTGGCGGCAGAGGATCTTGGGGAAGGGAGTGTCAAATTTCTAAGCCAAGTTGCTATTAAAAAGCAAGAAGTATTGAGGGTCTTAAGTGTTAGGGAAAATAAATCCCTGAGTCCTGATGGGAGCTATCCCACAAAATTGAGGGAGTCAAGAGAACAATTTGCTGGCGCATTGTCAGACATCTTTGGCCACAGATAAAGTCCCAGAGGACTGGAGAATAGCCAATGTTGTCCTATTGTTTAAGAAGGGTAGCAGGACAATCCAGGAAATTACAGGCCTGTGAGCTCATATCGGTGGTCAGGAAATTATTAGAAAAGATTTTCAGACACAAGATCTATATGCATTTAGAAGATGATTGGGAATAGTGATTGCAGTTGTCTACATAGGCTTCATAGCTTCATAGTCTACATAGCCTTTGACAAGGTCCCTCATGGCAGACTGGTACAAAAGGTGAAGTCACATGGTATCATGGGTGAACTGGCTTAGTTGTAGGAGACAGACAGTAGCAGTGGAAGGATGCCTTTTGGAATGGAGGTAGACAAAGAGGTGACTAGTGGTGTTCCACAGAGATCAGTTCTGGGACCTCTGCTGTTCATGATCTGCAAATGTAGTTGGTCTAATTAATAAGTTTGCAGAAAATACAAAGACTGGTAGCAATGCAGATAGTGAGGAGAATTGTCACAGGATACAGCAGGATATTGATCAGTTGGAGGCATGAGCAGAAAAATGGCAGATGGAATTTAATCTGGACAAATGTGAGGTGATGCATTTTGGAAGTCCAAGTACAGGTGGAACTTACACAGCGAATGACAGAAAGCTTTGGAGTATTGATATGCAGAGGGATCAGAGTGTGCAGGCCCACAGGTCACTGGGAGTGACAGCACACATAGATCAGGTGGTTAGAAAAAGGCCTACAGTATGCTGGCCTTCATTGGAAGGGGCATCGAGTATAAGGATAGGCAGATTATGCTGCAGCTTTATAGAACTTTAGTTCAGCCAGACTTGGAGTATTGAATACAGTTCTGGTCACAACACTACCAGAAGGATGTGGATACTTTGGAGAGGGTACAGAAAATGTTTATCAGGATGTTGCCTGGTGTGGGGAATTTTAGTTATGAAGGAAGGTTGGATAGACTGGGTTTGTTTTCATTGGAATGCACGGGGCTGAGGTGATCTCATCGAAGTTTATAAGATTGTGAACAGTGTGGACAAAGTGGAAAGTATCAGGCTTTTTCCCAGGGTGGAGGTGTTATTGGTCAGGCCAGACCCCCTCAAAATATTTTAAGAACATTGCCTAGACCCTAACTTACTTTCTTTAAAGGCAGATGTGAAGTGTGCGTTCCAGGTGTGATGCAGCTGGTAAAACCATGCAGCCTTAAGCAAAACAATTTATTTATGCACTGCAGTTGAAACACAAGCAAAAGAAAACAGAATTTAAAATAACTTAACTCCTGAATGACCTAACCGACCGAATACACTAACTACTACTAATTAACTGTTCCAGTACAGCAACACCCCACAAACTTGCAGGCAGCAGGGAACAAAGAGATTTCAGGAGAATGTCAGAGGAGTTCTTTACTGAAGCTTGCAATTCCCCTGGACACTGTCATCTTTGTGACTGCTACAGCTAAAACAAACTAGAAAAAAAACCTGAACTAAGAGAACTGGCCACTCTCCTTCCATTGTTAAACTAGGTGCTTTGTTACCACTGCCCTTACAACTTCTCTCCAAACAAAACAAGGACAAAATACCTTCTTAAAGTGACAGCATCATCACACCTCCTCCATTTAAAAAAATAAACCATCAATACATAGAGATGGCTTCATTTTAAACCTTGTGGTCGTACTCTATCGGTACTCTACAGCACATATATATATTATAAGCATGCAAACAAACATTCACTACATTAGATTTCTATCAGTTTACTCCTGCCACCTTTCAAATGCCTCCATTTTTTTTTCCCAGTCTTGACAACAGGTTGGCAATTACATTTTAAGACCATAAGACATTGGAGCAGAAATTCAGCCATTCAGCTGAATTTGTCAAGAGTGTAGTGCTGGAAAAGCACAGCAGGTCAGGCAGCATCCAAGGAGCAGGAGAATTGACGTTTTGGGCATAACTCATTTGTGTCGTAACCAGTTCTTCTTTTGCTTTCCTTCCCTATCAAAATACATTTTGAGCATATTCACATGACACGCCCTGAGACCTTATCAAATAGTTCACCTCACTCAGTCTCCTTTTGATTTGATAAAGTCCACTAAACTTTGCTTTTAAAGGTTCACCTCTCACTGGAAGTAACATTAACACTTTATCACCTTGAGCAAAGTTATGAGTTTTTGATGTCTTGTCAGCTTCCTGTTTCATCACATGCTGTGATATTTTTAAATGCTGATGAAGGGCTTTTGCCCGAAACGTTGATTTTCCTGCTCCTCAGATGCTGCCTGACCTGCTGTGCTTTTCCAGCACCACACTCTCGACTCTAATCTCCAGCATCTGCAGTCCTCACTTTCACCTATTTTTTGGGCGGCATGGTAGCACAGTGGTTAGCACTGCTGCCTCTCAGCACCAAAGACCTGGGTTCAATTCCTGCCTCAGGCGACATTGTGTGGAGTTTGCACGTTCTCCCCGTGTCTGCGTGGGTTTCATCCGGGTACTCCGGTTTCCTCCCACAGTCCAAAAATGTGCAGGTCAGGTGAATTGGCCATGCTAAATTTCTCGTAGTGTTAGGTGAAGGGGTAAATGTAGGGGAATGGGTCTGGGTGGGTTGCTCTTCAGAGGGTTGGTGTGAACTTGTTGGGCCAAAGGGCCTGTTTCCACAATGTAAGCAATCTAATCTAAATGCTATCCAGCAGATTCCCTCACTCTCTTTAACCATTCCCTAAAATTTGACGCACAGCCCAAATATGCAGTCTCTGAATTCTGACTCACCAATTTCTCCTTGATTAGTTTCAGTGATCCTCTCCCCTCATTCCCAAAATCTAATTCAAATGGACTAGGTTTGGTTGATTTATCCCTAACGTTAAAACATAAAAATGGAATTCCTTTATCCCAGTCATCTGGATAGTTTTGACTGTAGCCCTTAACATGGTCCTTAAAGTTTGATGCCACCTTTCTAACGTTCCTTGTGATTCTAGATGGCAAGCAGTGGATTTGAATTGCTTTATTCCTAAACTATTCCATAACTTCCCAGAATAATTTTAATATAAAATTTGACCCTTGATCTGATTGTATGTCTGTGGGTTGTCCGTATCTAGTGAAAAATTTGAGTACTTTTCTACAAACTTTTTTAGCTATGATATTGAGTAATGCAATGGTCTCTGAAAATCTATTGGACACATCCATTATTGTGAACAAATACTGATTCCCACTTTTTGTTTTAGATAGGGATCCGAAACAATCAATTAAGACTCTTATAAGAGATTCCTCAAATGCAGGAATGGGTATTAAAGGTGCCTGAGGTTTTCCAGTTACCTGACATGTATGACGTGGCTGGCAAAATTCAACAACCTGCTTATGCAGCCCAACCAGTAAAAATGTTTTTGTATTTTAGATTGAGATTTCTTACCCCTAGTTGACCTCCTGCTGCTAATCCATATGCCACCCACAACAGCTCCTTTTTATAACCCACTGACATTACAACTCGATTAACTTTTGCCAATTTCTCATCTGCCTGAATATGTGATGGTCCCCATTTCCGCATTAAGACATGATTTTTAAGGTAGTAACATTCGGGAATACACTCAGATCCTTCTTCTTTGTATGCTTTTCGATATAATTGCATCAGTTTTTCATCTTTCTGTTGTAACTCAGTTAATTTCTCTGAGCTAAAAATATCCACTTTGTCCTCCACCTGTTCTTATTTTGGCTCAACCATTTGATCAAACGTGGTCTCTGATAATTCAACTTCCTTATCTGTATTCTTTGATCTCTACTCCTGTTTCAACTGGTGACTTTGTGACCTTGTGTTTAACCAATGTTGCCTGAGTTTCCACTGGCTTTTCAACCACAGTAGGCAGCACTCCTACCTGTGATTCAGCGATATCATTACCAAGAACAAATTGTATACCTGGAGTCCAGGGTTCATCCAGTACTCATCCCGCTACTTCTCCTCTTTTCACTGGACATTCCAACTTCACTGTACAGATTGGAACACTTCTTGTCTCACCATGAATTCCATGCATTAGAACTTTCTCTGGCAGTAGTCCTTCTGAGTTACATATTTCCTCATGTATTAACATCAAAGATTGACATGATCCCATATCTCTTAATACTGAGCTGCTGCTCTTGGCCTATGCAAGTAATACCTTCATAAGTAAACGTTTCAGAAGATCTGGCATTTCCTTCTCAACCAACCTCCAACAAGGTTGTACATTTTGGTGCAGCTTTTTAGCATCCATTGTGCTTTGCTTTACCACTTCAGCAAAGTTCACTGTGTTATCCTGTTTTCCTACACCTGGCTTCCCAGTGCTTTTTCTAAACTACCAAAACTGTGACTTTATGTAGTCTACTTTATTGCAGTGAAAACACCAGAGCTTTTTAACTTCTCTTCCCTTCATGGGTTTCCTTTTTACCTTGTGGTAAGCTATCTTTATCATCTTCCCTTACCACCTGAGGAATTCTCTTTTTTCCCCAGTTTCTATCCCTCATGAATTGAAATTGATATCGGAAGCCAAAATTTGATTTATGAACTAACTCCTTACCCTCAGCTATTTCAGCTGCTAATCTTGCTGTTTTAAATCTCTGCTCTTCTGCATGAGTTCTCACGACTTCAGGAAGTGAGTTACAAAGAACAAAGAAAATTTACAGCCCAGGAATAGGCCCTTCGGCCCTCCAAGCCTGAGCCGATCCAAATGTACTGTCTAAACCTGTCGGTCAATTCCTAAGCATCTGTATCCCTCTGCTCTCCACCTACTCCTGCATCTGTCCAGACACATCTTAAATGAATCTACCGTGCCTGTCTCTACCACCTCTGCTGGCAACGCGTTCCAGACACATACCACCCTCGGTGTGAAGTACTTGCTGTTTGTTTCCCACTTGAACTTTTCACCTCTCACCTTGAACTCCTCCAAAATGATCATCCCTCTAAAAGTGTCATAGGTTTGCTGTGTTTTTAATGCTTTTATCCACCTATCAAAATTATTTTCTTTGATCCTTTCAAACTCAATTTATGTTTGACCAGAGTTCCCTCCTTAGGTTCATGAAATGCTGTCTGTAGGTTCCTGGCACAAGCTCACAGAGTCATAGGGATGTACAGCACAGAAACAGACCGGTTCGACCTGTCCATGCCGACCAGATATCCCAACTCAATCTAGTCCCACCTGCCAGCATCCGGCCCATATTCCTCCAAACCCTTCCCATTCATATATCCATCCAAATGTCTTTTAAATGTTGCAATTGTACCAGCCTCCACCACATCCTCTGGCAGCTCATTCCATACATGTACCACCCTCTGTGTGAAAATCTTGCCCCTTAGGTCTCTTTTCTTTCTTTCCCCTCTCACCCAAAACCACTGCCCTCTCGTTCTGGACTCCCCGGCCCCCAGGGAAAAGACTTTGTCTATTTACCCTATCCATGCCCCTCATGATTTTGTAAACCTCTATAAGGTCACCCCTCAGCCTCTGACGCTCCAGGGAAAACAGCTGCAGCCTGTTCAGCCTCTCCCTATAGCTCAGATCCTTCAAGCCCGGCAACATCCTTGTAAACCTTTTGTGAACCCTTTCAAGTTTCGCAACATCTTTCCTAAAGGAAGGAGACCAGAATTGCACGCAATATTCCAAAAGTGGCCTAACCAATGGCCTGTACAGCTGCAACATGACCTCCCAACTCCTGTACTTAATACTCTGACCAATAAAGGAAAGCATATCAAATGCCGCCTTCACTATCCTCTCTATGTGCAACTCCACTTTCAAGGAGAAATGAACCTGCACTCCAAGGTCTCCTTTTGTTCAGCAACACTCCCTAGGACCTGACCGTTAAGTGTATAAGTCTCATTTATCTGACTTAAACTCCATCTGCCAATTCTCAGCCCATTGGCCCATCTGATCAAGATCTTGTTGTAATCTGAGGTAACCTTCTTTGCAGTCCACTATACCTCCAATTTTGGTGTCGTCTGCAAATTTACTAACTATATTTCCTGCGTTCACATCAAAATCATTTATATAAATGACGAAACGTAGTGGACCCAGCAGCGATCCTTGTGGTACTCCACTGGTCACAGGCTTCCAGTCTGAAAAACTATGCACTTAAGATGGCTTTCTTCACCTCCTCATACTCCACAGATACCTCCTCTGATAGTGATGTAAGTACCTCACTAGCTCTGCTTACCAATTTTGTTTGGATCAACAAAACCCACATGGTTCCTGGCAACTTCATTTGTTTAGCCACTTTCTCAAATGAAATGAAAAAGGCTTCTACATCCTTCTCATCCAATTTAGGCAATGCTTGGATATATTTCATCAGATCCCCACCAGCCCTGCGGTTATGATGGGCTTACGCATCATCACTATCCCCCTCACTAAGCCTACGTTCTACCCTTTACCTCCATCCTTTTATATTGACTTTATGGGCAGCACAGTGGCTCAGTGGTTAGCACTGCTGCCTCACAGCGCCAGGGACCCGGGTTCAATTATGGCCTCAGGCGACTCTGTATAGAGTTTGCACATTCTCCCCATGTCTGCTTGGGTTTCCTCCGGTACTCCAGTTTCCTCCCACAGTTCAAAAGGTGTGCAGGTCAGACGGATTGGCCATGCTAAATTGTCCTTAGTGTTAGTTGCATTAGTCAGGGGTAAATGTAGGGAAATGGGTGAGTTTCTCTTTAGAGGGTGGGTGTGGATTTATTGGGCTGAAGAATCTGTTTCCGCACTGTAGGGAGCCTAATTTAACTTAATCTAATCTACTGAAGTTCAAACTCTCTTTCTCCCTTTCCACTCTCTCTTTTGCCCCTTGCTCTCTCTCCTTTTCTCCCTTCTTCTGCTTTCCTCTTCTTTTTGTATTTGTTATTCCAAAGTGATTCTTCCTTTTTCCTCTTTATTCTGCAACTAGCTGTAATTCAAACTGTTTCAGTTCCTCTTCACATTCAAGCTGCTTCATCTGCAATTAAATTGTAGCCACTTCCTAAGATTTTGATGGCATTTCCAGCAAATTTAAAAGCCGCGCTATTGCTGTAACTATCTCTCCTTTTCTCACAGATGAAGGCAACCTGAACTCTAGCCTGTCTGCCAGTTCCAACAGCTTTGCATTACTCACTTTTTGTAAAACCCCCAAAGTCACTTCTTCCACCCTCAGAAAGCTCTTAGTGACTGAAAAACCCATTACTACACAGAGCACTGTTTAAAGCAACCGAATCCAACACCTGGAAAAGAAGACACTAACGCCTACCAGTCACCTTTGATGCAACAATCGTAATTCCAAAGTGAAATTGTAGAATCAGTTCCCCCAAGAGCTCCCAATCTGTTATGGACAAGGCCAGAACCCCTCAAAATATTTTATGAAAGTAGCCTAGACCTTAACTTTTTTTTTATTTTAAAGGCAGAAGTGAAGCGGGTATTCCAGGTGTGAAGCAGCTGGTCAAACCACACAGTCTTAAGCAGAACAATTTATTTATGCACTACAGTTAAAACGCAAACAAAAGAAAGTGGAATTTAGAATAACTTAACTCCCGGATAACTGACCCGACACACTAACTACTGCTAATTAACTGTTCCAATACAGCAACACCCCATAAACACACCCCATGGCAAAAAGGTAAACTCAAACACAGATTCTTACAGGCAGGAGAGAACAATGTCCAAAGAGACTTCAGAAGAAGGTCAGATGAGTTCTTGACTGAAGCTTGCAATCCCTTGGACCAATCTCTTATTTTGTCACTAAAATAAACTAGGAGAAAATCTGAACTGGTCACTCCCCTTCTATTGTTAAACTGCACTGTTCCAAGACTCTTTGGCGTCTCTGCCTTTACGACCTCCCTTTTTAAAAAAAAGACAAAATAACCTTTTTAAAGTGATAGCATCAGCATAGGTCAATGACTAGGAGACACCGGTTCAAGGTAGTGGATTGGGGAGTGGGAGAGGTGGGGTTGGGTAGCAGAGTTTAAAAGACGTGAGAGGGAGGCTTTTCACACAAAAGGTGGTGATTGTCTGGAATGCGCTGCCATAAAGGGTGGTGAAAGCAGACACAGTGGTAGCATTCAAGAAGCACTTGGATGAAGACAGAGGAACCTCGAGTATCCGAATATCAATTATCCAAAGAAGATCTCAAGGTCCCGATAGAAACAGTACGTCAAAGAGGTGTTTCCAACACTGATCGAGTCTTTTGTTTATAATGATTAAAAATGAACTCTGCTTACTGATTTGCTGCCAAGAACAGTCCTGGGATTGATGGGAGCTCAGGCACTGTCTCCAAATGACTGATTGCCCGCCCTCTCTCTCCCCACACTTTACCTGGAGTTCTACACGGGTGTACCCTAAACACCCCCTTCCCCAGATAATCTCTCCAACATTGTCCTGTACAGGGCAAAGGTGGAATGTGTGTGTGTGTGTGTGTTATTTTGAGACTCATCCCACCCCAAAGGCAGCAGCAGTCTTATTGTTGGTGTCCAGTCCAGCTGTCCCGGAGTCAGGAAGAGGCGGGGGGGGGGGGGGAAGGTGGGATGGGAGCGGGCAGATGGTGAGTCGGGGGGGGGTTCAGGGTTGTTGGGGGTGGGGGGAGGTGGGATGGGAGCGGGCAGATGGTTGTTTGGGGGGGGTGGGGGGGGTGTGAGGGTGGGGACTTGCGCACTGTGTGCTGCTGCCTAGTCTCCTGAACGGAAATCAGACATAGCAATTGCTCGCTGTATCAATCCCATTGAACTGATGGGGGGGGGGGGGGGCAGAGAGGTGCATGAGGTGTCGCTGTGAGAGGCTTAACAATACTGCAGGTCCCTTACACGTAAGTGTGTGCTTCCAAACAAACCCTGAGACAGAGAGAGGGAGTAAGGCAGGCAGAGCAAGGAAAAGGAACCTTCAGAAAACTCCAAGCCCCAGAGGAGAGGCATTGAATCAATTAACCGAATAATCAATTATCTGAATGAAATAGTGCCCGCCCATCTCGTTCGGATAATCGAGGTTCTTCTGTACATAAATATGAAGGGCATAGAGGATAGGGTTTCTGGTTTGAGATCAGTAATTTGCTGAGTTTTATGTGGTTCGAATCACCCCCAGATCCCTGGTTCTAACACTGGGCTTAGTTAAGGAATGTGAAATGAAGAAGGCAGTAGACAGATATTTCAGGACAAAAGAATCAGTGTTTATTAAATACAAAAGGTAAATATAATACAAGAAATAAAGGCAAATGCAAAGCCACTATCAATTTTGCAGAGGACAGTGATTAAACACACTATTGAATCAAACACAGGCTAATCACCATTCAAAGCTAAACAGCAGTTTCAATCACATGTACTTTCTTCAGGCTAGGTTGGAAACATCCGGTTGCTAATGTTCTTGCCACTGGTTCTCTTGGCTTGGAACAGGCCTGTGTCTGGAAGTGCTTGTTCGGGCAGCACTTGGTTGGCTTCCCCCCTCTCGGATGTCCTTTGCTGCAATTATGCTTTTGGTCTGTCTTCCTGATTCAGCTTCTCTGTTCGGCCTCTGGCTCTCTGTTCCAAAGCTGCTTGTTGGGGCTGGTGCCTGTGGGGAAATTGTTTTTATTATTGCAAAAATATACTTTATTCATAGATATCTTTGGTACCTGTACTGTTAATGGAGCCATTCATATCTATACTCTATTGACAGAGAACAAATTAAGTTTTGATGTTCACCATTCTCTATACTAGTAGTCAACTTCTTGGCATTGAGCTGAGGGCCCAATTACTGAATGGACCCCTGTTATTCTTCAGCAGGACCTTACATGGTGGTCTTTGCCCATCACCCCTTGGCGGCAGCTGCACTAGATTTTAGTGTGCCCCTCAGCACGTAGTCCTGGGCCTTGGAATGTGCCAGTCTTGCAACACTTGGTCAAGGTCAACTGAAAAACCAACAAGGCAGACCAAAGAGCATTTTCACAGAGTTGATGGTCCTTCAGACACAGGCGATGTTTGTCTTGGTGTATGTCCCAGGGAACAGACCATAGAGCTTTTGCTGCATGAGCTTGATGTTGAAAAAAGGCTCTACCTCTCCCAGAGCTGGTAGAGCAGGTCTAGCAGTTATACAGACTGTGTGCCCCATTATCCCCTCTCTGTGTTGCCATTGAGTTTCTACTGTTCCATTTGAGGTCAATTGTCTTCCATATAGTTAAGAGTGCGTGTAAATGGATTCTGACTGAACTTGAATGCCAAATTAACTGTGTGAATGAATATTGATTTGAAGTTGAATGTCTATAGGCCCCCTAATGTCTGGGTTGGGGAAGCCCCAATGGTGCAAGTTAAGATTTTTAGATTACTTTACAGTGTGGAAACAGGCCCTTCAGCCCAACAAGTCCACACCGCCCCGCCGAAGCATAACCCACCCATACCCCTACATCTACATCTACCCCTTACCTAACACTACAGGCAATTTAGCATGGCCAATTCACCTAACCTGCACATCTTTTTGGACTGTGGGAGGAAACCGGAGCACCTGGAGGAAGCCCACGCAGACACGGGGAGAATGTGCAAACTCCACACAGTCAGTCACCTGAGGCGGGAATTGAACCCGGGTCTCTGGCGCTGTGAGACAGCAGTGCTAACCACTGTGCCACCGTGCCACCCAAGAAATGTAAAGGTAGGACACCATACTCCTACAGGATGATAGAGACAACTGGCGGTAGTTTAACTGGATAGTCATCATACCTCAAGTAAGGGAAAGATTGAGTAGGACAGTCCTTTAGTCACCCCAGGAATTGAACCCACACTGTTGGCATTAATCTGCATTATAAACTAGCCATCCAACTGATTGAGCTAACCAAATCCTCGAAGTGTCAGTCTAGAGTGTTAGGTCTGGTTATTCTTTTAGAGTTGAGGTGTGAATTGATTTTTAGGCTGAATAATGGTTCTAGGCAGCTACTTCTGTCTGTGTATTTTCCCAGACCCTAGCCCAGCTGCTTTTTTTTTTAACTTTTGGTACAGTATTTCAGAATATGGGGACTTTTGCTTAATACTACATAGAGGAATTCCAATCCTGTAAGTGAAGGCATTTTGTTTTTTCTTAGTGAAACTATGATTTGGAGATGCCGGTGTTGGACTGGGGTGTACAAAGTCAAAAATCACACAACACCAAATTATAGTCAAACAGGTTTATTTGGAAACACTTAGTGAAACGATGTCACACAGGCTTGAGGCCTGTTCCTGTGTTGTATTGCTCTTTGTTCTTACAAGCACAATGAGAAAATTCAAAGACACTTTTAAGGCACAGAATGCTTAAAAGTAGATAGGGTGTTCTTTTTCTCCTCCTATATCCATATTTTGATCCTTTGCAAATCATAACCATAGAACCGTGGAAGTGATGCAGCAATGGAAAGGGCATTCGACCCATCTTGCCTACGCTAATACAAAGATGACCAGATGCCCCATTCTAACCCCTGCAAATGCAATACCTTTCAATCCTGAGGAAAGATTTAAACCCAAATGTTGATTTTCTGTTCTTTTGGTACGTATTGCCTCCTGATGATTCTATCCAGCATTTTCTTTTTTTCTTGGTTTCAGATTTTCGGTAGTTGGGGCATTTAGCTTTTTTTGTTCATTTTCTGTCCCAGGGAGGTCCTAAATATACAGACCATGTTTTGGCATTTCAATATGTCTAAAAGGTTAGAGGTGCAGCTCGAATATTGTGTGCATAGGAGGGATGTGATTACACTGATGGGGATGCAGAGGAGGTTTATCTGGATGTTGCCTGAACTGGAGAGTTTTGGTTATGAAGAGAGATTGAATAGACTAGGGTTGTTTAAGTTGGAGTAGACTCAACTGAGGATGGACATAATTTGGATGATTAAGTTATGAGGAGAGACTGGAAGAAACATTCCCTCTTGGTGGAGAAAACAATGATCAGGGTCCTAGATTTCAGACAAGAGGGAGGAGGTTTAGAGGAGATACGAGGAAACGATTTCACCCAGAGGATGATCGGAATCCAGAACTGACTGCCTATAAGGGCGGTAGATTCAGAAACCGTCATAACATTTAAGAAGTACAGAACAACCTTGATTATCCAAATGAGACAGGCAGGGAGTATTTTGTGAGGATAATTGTTCAGATAACGTTTTTATGGGACTTTGAGATCTTGTTTGGATAATCCGAAATTCAGATAATTGACATTCGGATAAGCGAGGTTGTTCTGTATATAGTTTTGGGCTCTGTACCCAAAGAAGGATGTGCCATCCTGGAGGGAGCCCACAGCAGGTTTACAAGAATAATCCCATGGAATGAAGGGCTCGTCACATAAGAGTGGTTGAGGACTCTGAGTTTGTGTTTAGTCAAGTTTAGAAGGATGACAGTGAACCTTGTTGACACTTACTGAATACTGACAGGCCGGGATAGATTGGCTATGGAGAAGATGTTTCTTACCAGTGGGAGAGGTTAGGCCCTGAAGGAACAGCCTCTGTTTAGACCTGACCTGAGGAGGAATTTCTTCAGCCAGAGGGCAGTGAATCTCTGGAACTCGTTGCCAAGGCTGTAGAGGCCAAGTCATTGAGCATATTCAAGACACAGATAGATAGATTCTTGATTAATTAGGAGTTTAAAGGTTACTGGCAGAAAACAGGAAAATAGGGTTGAGAAACCGATCAGACATGATCAAATGTCAGAGCAAACTTGACAGTTGAATGACAGATTCTGGATTAGTGGTGCTGGAAGAGCTCAGCAGTTCAGGCAGCATCCAGGTAGCTTCGAAATCGATGTTTCGAGCAAAAGCCCTTCATCAGGAATAAAGGCAGTGAGCCTGAAGCATGGAGAGATAAGCTAGAGGAGGGTGGGGGTGGGGAGAAAGTAGCATAGAGTACAATGGGTGAGTGGGGGAGGGGATGAAGGTGATAGGTCCAGCCCTCCCTAGTCAAATGACAGAGTCTGTTCCTGTATTTTATGATCTTATCTCATTTTCTGCAAGTCAAAGATATGGCAGTGGGTATCAGCATGGCTCCATTTATTCTTGCATCTTTTTGGAGTATGTGTAACATTCCTTGTTCAAGTCCTAATTGGGGCCCACACTGTCAGAATTTTCCCCAATATATCAATGTCATTTTTGATGCTACTTCCTGCTATCAGCCGGAATTGGGGAAAAAAACGTCAGTTTTGCTTCCAAATTCCATCCCTTCACCTGGTGCATCTCTTCCCTTCCTTGACTTCACTGTTTCAATTTTTGAGATTAAACAGTCTACAAATATCCATTACAAACCCACCAATTCCCACTGTACTTCAACCAAATCTCCTCGCATCTAACATCCACAGCATGAATTCCATTCCATTCTCCCAGTTTCTTTTATTTTAGATTCCCTACAGTGTGGAAACAGGCCCTTTGGCCCAACAAGTTCACACCAACCCTCTGAAGAGCAACCCACACAGACCCATTCCCCTACATTTACCCCTTCACCTAACACTATGGGCAATTTAGCATGGCCAATCCACCTACTAACCTGCACATCTTTGGACTGTGGGAGGAAACTGAAGCACCCGGAGGAAACCCACGCAGACACGGGGAGAATGTGCAAACTCCACACAGACAGTTGCCTGAGGCAGGAATTGAACCCGGGTCTCTGGCGCTGTGAGGCAGCAGTGCTAACCACTGTGCCACCCCATGTCTCCATGGTAACTATTACGATGAGGAGAAAGGGAGGACTGCAGATGCTGGAGATCAGAGCTGAAAATGTGTTGCTGGAAAAGCGCAGCAGGTCAGGCAGCATCCAAGGAGCAGGAGAATCGACGTTTCAGGCATGAGCCTTTCTTCAGGAATACTGAAGAAGGGCTCATGCCTGAAACGTCGATTCCCCTGCTCCTTGGATGCTGCCTGACCTGCTGCGCTTTTCCAGCAACACATTTTCAACTATTACGATGATGCCATTTACCCCAGGCTGCATCCAACGTGATCTCCTTTCTCCTCGAACGATGATATCCCCTTATTGTGGGCCTTCACATGTGTCCGATGAATTTCCCATGTTTCCCCTTCCCCTCCTTCCCTTCCTTCCCAAAACAATGACAGGGTTCTGCTTGCCCTTATTTTCCACTCCACTATGCTTTGAAAGTTCATTCTCCATCTTTTCCAAACAGCTTTTATACTTTAAAAAGTCCTGGAGAAATACAGTGCCCACTCTTAACTTTTGCGATACTGCAATTACAATTTCAAATCATTCCTTCCCAAAGTGGCTGATGTTGCCCAAATCTACATCCCTATTGCAAAATAATTCCAAAATACAAAGAATATCAAACTGAAATTTAGCCTATCAACTTCAAGGTTTCCTTGTTTGAAAGGAAGAGTGATTTTATTATTTGCTAAACTTGAGGAAAATGAATACAGATGTGATGTTAAGCATCATACAGACATGAAGTTAAAAAGGTCCACAACCAGGAAAAGATGACAGGAGTACATGGTTCTGAGTCCTTATCGTGTCCTTGAGATATACGTCTTTTTTTTGAAAGTGAGCTCATGGTTGTGTAGTTGCTGTCTTGAATCATCAGTATCAGTGAGTAGTTTAGTGGTCCTTTGAGTTCTCAGTCTTCTGATGTTTCTTTTTAATCTGTCTTGTTGAATGGTTTTACTTGTTGAGGGATAGCTGTAGGAATTCCCTCTTTCTTCAGTTCGACAATCACAAAGTATTCATCATCTTTGCCCTGCTAAAAGCAACTGCTTGAAATAAAAGCCAGTTTCAATATTTCCGTGTCTGAGATCATTGTTTCCAAGCTTGATAATTGTAAGTATGTTTTCCATCTCCAATATCTTAAAATTCCTATGCATGGCCTCGAGCCAACCACTTTCTCCAGGCAAGTCATCTGTCTCCATTGTTTTGATATCGGGGGAAGGCCGACTGCTGACTTCATGACTCTCTGGCACATGGCTTGGCAGGGCTTCCTGAAGAAAGCAGTGCAAGCGTCTCAGCCAGAAGGCACCCCAACGAGGCTCTGTGGGCGGCACGGTGGCACAGTGGTTAGCACTGCTGCCTCACAGCGCCAGAGACCTGGGTTCAATTCCTGCCTCAGGCGACTGACTGTGTGGAGTTTGCACATTCTCCCCGTGTCTGCGTGGGTTTCCTCCGGGTGCTCCGGTTTCCTCCCACAGTCCAAAGATGTGCAGGTCAGGTGAATTGGCCATGCTAAAATTGCCCGTAGTGTTAGGTAAGGGGTAAATGTAGGGGTATGGGTGGGTTACGCTTCGGCGGGTTGGTGTGGACTTGTTGGGCCGAAGGGCCTGTTTCCACACTGTAACGTAATCTAATCTTAAAAAAAAAGATGTCTAGAGTGGATCTGTATTGCAGAGCAGCGAAAACCAAGATTAAAACAAAGACATGACATGTGGAATAAAGGGTTATCTACCCCTTTACACTGGGAATAGCAAGCTGACCAGGCCTATAAAGAGCTGTGCCAGTCTGACATCAGAACACTGGAGCCTTAGCTTTCCAGAGGACACCCTCAATGATAGTTATATTCAATAATATCTATTCGTGTTCACTCCCCTGAGTGTAAACCTGATCTTAAGTCAGTTAATGTTCATTTGTCTGAGTATAGACTTGATCTTACTATAAGAGTACAACATGCATTATAATAGGAGAAAGTAGGACTGCAGATGCTGGAGTCAGAGTCGAAAAGTGTGGAGCTGGAAAAGAATAGCAGGTCGGTGAGCAACTGAGAAGGAGGACAGTAAATGTTTTGAGCATAAGCCCTTCAACAGGAATGAATTATAATGTACATCTGCTATACTTGCCCTTTAAATGATAAGGGGGCAAGGGTTTGGAAAGTGCTGTTGAAAGAGGTTTGATGAGTTGTTGCATCTTGGAGATGATACACATTGTCGCCTCGGTGCATCCAAGATGGAGGGAGTGAATATTGAAGGTGTTAAATGATTTGTCCTGGATGGTGTTGAGTTCCTGGTGTGATTTTGGAACCGAATCATCCAGGTAGGTGGAGAGTATTCACACACTGATATGTCAGAGCTGCGTTGCAGATGAAAGTCACAGCTGAGAAGCAGGAGAATGCTGCTGTTAGGATATGTCTGCAAACAGAATCCCAAAACCATGGATGAAGAGTCCTCTTCCAATTCAATCACATTTACATTTTTTTAAAAAAAATCTAAGACAATGAGGGCACTGGAAACTGCTACACTATAAAGGTATCTGGACGGAGACCAGAACAGTTAGAAACATCACGTGCATTCATTGAATGACTCAATCAATGAGGAGTTGTGCAGTCCACAGCCTGCCGAATGCTTCACAGGTTATCAATGCAAAGGGATCTTATCACATGGCTTGAAGATTAGGATCATAGTAGCAGTAGATATAAATGTGACAATGAGGAATTCGGTACTGAAAGAACAATGCAACAAGGATGCCCAACAATAATCCAAGGTGTGTGGCTTCATTACTTTTTAAAAAAGTCAGAAATGGGAGTACAGGTCAGTTATTTAGCTCACTGAGGCTGGTCATTCATTCATGGTTGACCTGTAACCACCTTTCATATCTTCAATTTTGTCCATTTACTTCAATATCACCTTTGGATCAGAGAGATATGTCAATCTCACTTCTAAACTTAACAATGGTTCCAGCATTTAAAAGAAAATTAAGAGAATACCAGCCTTTGCTTGAAGCATTGTTTCCTAATTTTTGTCCTAATAGCTCCAGTACTACTTTTATGACTGTGTCCCCTGGTCCAAGACTCCCCAACTGGCAGAAGTAGTTTCTTCTAATCTAACCTATCTATTCCCTTTTGCATGTTAAACTTCAAGGAAATCATCTCTTAACATTTTAAACTCTCAGTAACATACCATTAGTTTGTTTAATCTCTTCTTACGGCTTTACTCCGAGTCCAGGTATCGTTCTAGTCAGTATGCAATACACATGCCTCAAAATCAACATACCTTCCTATGGTGTGGGGATCAGATCTACTCAGTACTTCATGTGAGATTAACCAAGTCTTTGCGTAGCTGAAACATGAATTCTACCTCTTGTATTCTTCTGTTTCTGGGCCTGTTTCCACAGTGTAGTGAATCTAATCCAATCATATCACTCATACTTTAGGGGCGGTACGGTGCCACAGTGGTTAGCACTGCTGCCTCACAGCACCAGAGACCCGGGTTCAGTTCCTGCCTCAGGCAACTGACTGTGTGGAGTTTGCACATTCTCCCCGTGTCTGTGTGGGTTTCCTCTGAGTGCCCTGGTTTCCTCCCACAGTCCAGAAATGTGCAGGTTAGGTGAATTGGCCATGCTAAATTGCCCATAGTGTTAGGTGAAGGGGTAAATGTAGAAGAAAGGGTCTGGGTGGGTTGCACTTTGGTGGGTCGGTGTGGACTTGTTGGGCCGAAGGGCATGTTTCCACACTGTAAGTAATATTATCTAATCTATTCTAATTCTCTTTGATACGAAGACCAGAATCCCATTAATTTTTTGATAGTTTCAGTTCTTGTCATTTTTATAATGTGACTTATCAAGTCTCTTTGGACGTCCACAGTTTGCAACTTTTCGCCAGTTAGAAAGTCCCGTGTTTTACCTTCTCAACACTGCTTGTCTTATTGTCATCAACAAACTTGTCGTTACGTTGCCATGTTCTGTCCTGGAAAAAGTTTAAAAACACAAAAAACAAAAGAGCAATAAGGGAAACAAAAATCTCTGGAGAATGCTACTCCAATATTCCATCACCTCAGAAGATAACATATACTGGCTGATGACCTACTTTCCTTCAATATGATCACAGCGGGTCAGGTAGCATTCTGGAGAGGGAGAGCAAGTCAGGTCTGATGAAGAGTCAACTGGACTCAACATTAGCTTGCTCTCTCTCCATAGACGCGAGGAGAAAGTGAGGACTGGAGATCAGAGTCAAGAGTGTGGTGCTGGAAAAGCACAGTAGGTCAGGCAACATCCGAGGAGCAGGAGAATCAACGTTTCGGGCATAAGCCCTTCATCAGTAATGAATGCCAATTTGCGGATCGTTTCCGAACATCTCTGGGACACCCACATCAACCAGTCCATTCCTGATGAAGGGCTTTTGCCCGAAACGTCGATTTTCCTGCTCCTCGGATGCTGCCTGACCTGCTGTGCTTTTCCAGCACCACTCTGATTTAAACTCTGATTTCCAGCATCTGCAGTCCTCACTTTTGCCTACCCGCACCAACCAACTCCACTGCACCGTGGCTGAACACTTCAACTCCCCCTCTCACTCCACCAAGGACATGCAGGTCCTGGGCCTCCTCCATCGCCAAACCCTAATCACCCGACGCCTGGACGAAGAATGCCTCATCTTCGGCCTTGGGACCCTGCAACCCCAAGGGATCTCGATGTGGATTTCACCAGTTTCTTCATTTCCCCTACCCCACCCCCTCCCAGATCCAACCCTCCAACTCGGCACCACCCTCTTGAACTGTCCAACCTGTCCATTTTCCTTCCCACCCATCCGCTCTACCCTCCCCTCCACCTATCAATTCCACCCCTGCCTTCATCTACCTATCACATTCCCAGCTACCTTCCCCCAGCCCGACTCCATTCCCACTTATCTCTCAGTCCCTGGCCCACAAACTTCATTCCTGATGAAGGGCTTATGTCTGAAATGTCGATTCTCCTGCTCCTCAGATGTTGCCTGACCTGCTGTGCTTTTCCAGCACCACACTCTTGACTCTCCACAGATGCTGTCTGACCTGCTGTGATTTCCGGCATTTATTGTTTTCAGTACTGATTGCAGCATCTGTAGTAATTTGTTGCTTCAATATGATGTCACCTCTTCCCTCTGGATGGTTTGTAAAGAATTAATACACATTATCGGAGGTGATAGTGCATGCCGCTGCTCTCTTTAACCGAGAATCTGAAATCTAGTTTGCATTTTAGTTAAAGCCCATGTTTAACTCTGTTAGGGGAACATTGCATTCCTTGGTCGGTTGACCTGAAATAATTGGAGACCGCAGTTTGGCCCTTTTTAATTTATACACCATTATGTTTACTAATCATTTAGTTAGCACTATGTTTCTCCTTTTGTGGTAATTATTTCTTTTTGACATGAGATGTCAAAGTGGAAGATCTGTACCCTTTGCCTGCTGAATTTTACTGGACATTGGGAAAATAAAATGCTCAGAGACCCATGTAACTGAAAACAAACTTTGTTATATATGTTTAAATTATTTTTATAAACTTTTAATTTCTGCTAAGTGTCAATTGCACCTTATTTAAAGTTGAGTGTATTATGCTGGCACTGATAATATCTATCCCTAAAATGGAATTTGCATTGTCTTTCATTGAAGTCAGCCATATTTGTTTTTTTTAAACCAACTGGTCTGCCTCATTTTACAGTCCAAGTACTGTCACATGTCCTGCTCACCTCAGCATTTAATTTGTGCATTCTCTTCAATATACTTATTATTAAATCAGAGTAATGACTCAAATTTCTTTTCAACTGCTTATGTTAGTTGTCTAGGTGATCACAGATTGCCATGTTATGCTCGCCTCTTTGCAAGCTCAATCTTACCAGCTGTTTATGTTTCTGTTTCCACAAAAGCAAACAAGAGTATGTAGCATAATCCAGCATTAAAGGATTAATTACATATGAAGACTTTTTTTAAAATTTTGAACACTTGTGGCAATTTTTATCATATTACCTTAACAGCAGATCTGTTTATTTTGAAACTTCCAGCTTTCCAGCCTCTTTGTTTGCATTCCTGTTGTGCCAGATGCTCTTTATGTTTGGAGGGGAAATAGCAGCTGGCAATCTGCATTGTTACTTTCCTCTCCCTGACTCCCTCAAGTGGGAGACACAGCTCCTTGTCACTCGGTAACTTTGCTTTCTGCAATGGTCTGTTCTCTGTTCCACAGTGATACTACTGAGTACACAGTTGTCTTCAGTTCCCCAATGCTGTCTCAGCTGTTTACGTGATTCCTAATTGGTAATGGCAATTAATTGTCATTTTTGTTTCCTGAAAGGACATACTTTAATATAGAAATAGGAAATAATAAAAAGGGAGGTACGGTTAATCAATTTGCTGAGTACCTCAAATCCAAAACAACATATAGTCAAATTCGAAATAGCAATGACATTGAAAGTCAGGGTGAAATGCATGGAATCTCTTTGTTCATTGATGTGTGAACATAGAACATAGAAAGGTACAGCACAGAACAGGCCCTTCGGCCCATGATGTTGTACCGAGGATTAATCCTAATCTAAAATAGAATAACCTATCCCATGCTCCTCTCAATTCACTGTTCTCCATGTGCATGTCCAGCAATCGCTTAAATGACTCTGCTTCCACCACCACCACTGGCAACGCATTCCATGCATTCACAACTCTGCGTAAAGAATTTACCTCTGATGTCTCCTCTATACCTTCCTCCTAACACCTTAAAACTATGCCCCTCCTCCCAGTCAATCCTGCCCTGGGGTACAGTCTCTGGCTATTGACTCTATCCATGCCTCTCATTACCTTGTATACCTCAATCAGGTCTCCTCTCTTCCTCCTTCTCTCCAGAGAGAAAAGTTTGAGCTTAGTCAACCTTTCTTCATAAGGCAAGCCCTCCAGTCCAGGCAGCATCCTGGTAAACCTTCTTTGCACCCTCTCCAAAGCCTCCGCATCTTTCCTATAACAGGGTGACCAGAACTGGACACAATATTTCAGTGTGGTCTCACCAGGGTCTTGTAGAGCTGCAACAAAATCTTGCGACTCTTAAACTCTATCCTCCTGTTATTGAAAGCCAAAACACCATATATCTTCTTAACAACCCTATCCACTTGGATGGCAACATTGAGGGATCTATGCACTTGCACACCCAGATCCCTCTGTTCCTCCACACTGTCAAGAATCCTGTCTTTAATCCTATATTCAGCATTCGAGCTTGACCTTCCAAAGTGCATCACTTCACATTTATCCAAGTTGACCTCCATCTGCCATTTCTCAGCCCAGCTCTGCATCCTGTCCAAGTCCTGCTGCAGCCTGCAATAGCCCTGGATACTATTGATGGCACCTCCAACCTTTGTGTCATCGGCAAATTTACTAACCCACCCTTCAACCTCCTCATCCAAGTCATTTATAAAAATTACAAAGAGCAGAGGCCCAAGAACAGAGTCCTGTGGGACCCCACTCAACACTGACTTCCAGGCAGAATACTTTCCATCTACAACCACTCTCTGCCTTCTGTCAGCCAGCCAATTCTGAGTCCAGATAGCCAAATCTCCCTGTATCCCATACATCCTGACTTCATGAATGAGGAACCAAATCAAATGCCTTGCTGAAGTCCACATACACCACATCCACTGCTCAACCGTCACCGACCTGTCTCGACACCTCCTCAAAAAACTCAATAAGATTTGTGAGGCAATAACCTGCCCCTCACAAAGCCATGCTGATCTCTTTTAATCATGCTATGCTTTTCCAACTAGTTATAAATCCTATGTCTCAGAATTCTTTCCAAACCCTTGCTGCCCATCGACATAAGACTGGTCTGTAATTGCCAGAGATTTCCCTATTACCCTTCTTGAAAAGAGGAACAACATTCACCCCCCTCCAATCCTTGGGTACGACTCCCATGGAGAGTGAGGAGGCAAATATCCTCACCAGCGGCTTAGCAACCTCCTTTCTCGCTTTCTGGTGCAGCCTGGGATAAATCTGGTCTGGCCCTGTGGACTTATCAATCTTAATGTTTTCCAAAATTTCTAGCACATCAACCTCATCAATCTTGACCTGGTCATGCCTGTTTCCCTGCTCCTCAAAGTTCTCATTCACAACATGGTCCCTTTCCTTAGTGAAAACCAAAGCAAAAAGCTCATTTAGGGCTTCCCCTATCTGCTCAGACTCCACGCGCAAGTTCCCTCCACTATCCCTGATCAGCCCTACCTTCTCCCTGATCATTCTCTTATTCCTCACGTATGAGTAAAATGCCTTTGGGTTCTCTCTCATCCTTCCCACCAAACCTTTTTCATGCCTCCTCCCGGCTCTCCTCAGTCCATTTCTGAGCTCCTTTCTAGTAAGCCTATAATCCTCGAAAGTTGTGCTAGATCCTTGCTTCCTCCACCTTACAAAAGATGCCTTCTTCCTTTTGACAAGAAGCTCCTCTGTTCCCGTCATCCAAGGCTCCTTAATCTTACCCCTTGCCTGTCTCATAGGAACAGATTTATGCAAGACTCGCAAGAACTGCTCCTTAAACAGTTTCCACATGTCTATTGTGCCCTTTCTGTGGAACAACTGCTCCCAATCTTTACTTCCCAACTCCTGTCTGATAGCGTCATAATTTCCTTTTCCCCAATTAAATATCTTCCCATGGTAACTGCTCTTTTCCCTCTCCAAGACTATGGTAAATGTGAGGCAGTTGGGGTCACTGTCACCAAAGTGTTCTCTCACCGTGAGTTCTGACACTGTCCTGGCTCATTGCCGAGCATCAAATCCAAAATGGCCTCTCCCCTCATCAGGCTGTCTACATACTCGGTGAGGAAACCCTCCTGAACATACCTGACCAAAATGGCCCCATCCAAACCATCTGCACTAAGGAGGCTCCAGTCAATATTGGGAAAGTTGAAGTCACCCATAGCAACAACCCTACTACATCTGGATATTTCCAAAATCTGCCAGCCTGTGAGTTCTTCGATCTCCCTACTGCTATTACGGGATCTGTAGAAAGACCCCAATGAGGTGGCTGCTCCCTTGCCAGAACATCATAGTCCCAAGTACTGATCCATGCTCTGAGTTTATCACTCTTACTTCTGACACTCCTTGCATTAAAGCAGACACACTTTAACCGAACCCTTTGTTTCATCACATGAAAAAAGCCTTCCTGATGATAGATTCACTATATCCTGTCACTGCCCCATCTACAACTACTCCCGCTCAGATATGTAGCTCTGGTTCCCACGCCCCCTGCCAGACTAGTTTAAACCCTCCTGAGTCACACTAGTAAATCTCCTACCCAGGATGCCCACTTAAAAAAAAAACAATCACTTTCCTTCCCGGCAGTCCTCGCTTCTCTCCTCACTGCTCTATAATAAAAAAAGAGGAGGCCCAACTCCTGAGGTAAGTCCCTTATGTGTAAATGTTTTTCACCACCTGCGAATTCAAGCCTGCATGCTATACTTGCTGCATGAGGACATGAATTGCATGATTATGTGAGGAGTTGCAAATTAATATGAACACTGTGAGATCATCTCCAAATTATAATGGAAGAAGGGTCATTGATAAAGCAACTGAAGATGGTTGGGCATGGGGTAGTGCCCTCAAGTATGCCTGAGGGCTGAGCTGGTTGGGCTCCAACAGCTAACAACCACAAACATTTGTCTTTGTGTTAATAGAGATTCCCATTAATGGAGAGATTTCCATATGACTTCCATTGATTTCAATTTTACCACAGCTTCTTTTGTTTAATGCTGCCCTGATATGATTCGCACCTCAGCTTTGGTCTCATAACTAGGTTTTCCCCACCCCTTGAACTGTCAGCTATTCAAAAAGGACAGTAATTGTCAATTTATTTACTTTTTTAAAAAGTGTAACAATCCTTTAACAAGGGTCACTGGACTCAAAATCTTAACTCTGTTTTTCTGTCCGCAGATGCAGCTAGACATGCTGCGTTTCTCCGGCACTTTCTATTTTTGTTTCAGTAATCCTTCAATACTCCTTAACATTCAAAGCAGTTCTTTTCCCATTTCAATTGACAATTAAAAATATAGAAAATAAGAAGATAGAGTGTCACAGTGTCTTTGGGCTGGTAGGCTAAGGAGATACTGAAGGTATTCTGTATGTAGGAGCTGCAGCAGTGGTGGCCCAAGGCTAAATCTGGGACCAGGAGGACCCTTCACAGAAATGAAGAAGCTTCCACCTTTTTGGATATTCTTCGATCACATTGTTACCTGCTACTCATCAGAACCTATGTAGATGATTACTGAACCACTTAAAAGCAAGTTCCAGTGAACATTGCTGACATTATAATCAGAGCAGTATGATCATTCCCTCATTTATAGGACATTATTGCTCAATTCTAATCAACAGAAGTGACCAAAATTACGCCCTGTTTGCACTTAGCAGAGAAAGCTGTTTGGAGTCGGATTCCAACTCCTATTGCTCAGAAACAAGAATGATCTTACTATCGCAAAAACTCACTTCACAAATCATCTGAAGCTAAAACTTCTAAAATACGACTGGTCAGTTGACACAGCTTAACAGTGAATATGAACATCATCCAATGTTGAAGATCCAATGCTGTTACTGGATGCCATTCATCTGTAAGCTTACAATAGAAATGGACATTAGTATTACACTTAATAACGTTACAACCCTGTAAACACAAATTACTTAATATTTTTGTAACTTTTTTTGTAACTTCACCTTTTATGCAAATCAGAGTTACCAAATTAAAAACCTAGCATGCAAATCAAAGTTGGTAGAAACTATAAAGTTATATAACAAATCTAACTGAGACTACCATACAGAGTTAGTAGGCAGTAAGTCCTCCCTGTATGATCTCAGTTTAATTACACAATCTTTCCATGCAGAATTCCAGTGTCTCTCCTGCAAAGACTAACTGCCAACTCTCCATGGGTGGCACCTTCCACATATATAGAATTCTACCCGTTTAGCACTTGTTTTCGGATCAGATTGATTGCGCTGGCATGGATTGACTAGACTTGCCTTTACTTCCACATAGAATAGGTGATTCTGGGCATTCAATCCATCAGAGTGAAAGAAAGAGTGGCAGCAAACCTAAAAGTGCTTTCCAGTCACTCTGAGTTCACCGATCTGACTCAGCTTGCTGACCACCGCTTTGCTTCTGTTTCTTCCTCTTGTATGCGGAAGTGATCGCTTTGTGGTATTATCACTGGGCTGTTAATCCAGAGACCCAGATAATGTTCTGGGGACCTGGGTTCGAATTCTGCCACAACAGGTGGTGGGATTTGAATTCAGTGAAAAAAGAAATCTGGAAATAATCTAGTGATGACCATTGCCAATTGTTGGGAAAAATCCATCCAATTCACAAATGTCCTTTTAGGAAGGAAACTGCCTTGTCTGGCCTACATGTGACTCCAGATCCACAAACATGTGGTTAACCCTTGGCTACCCTCTGCATAATTAGGGATGGGCAATAAATGCTGGCCTAGCCAGTGATGTCCTCATCCTGTGAATGAATAAAAACAAATCACATTGCTTCTGCAATGTAACTACTGCCTTGTTGGTATTGCTTCCAAGTGTATTATAATTGTTCCCTTTACATGTGATACAAATTCATAAAATCCTTGGAAGATGTTTATACCCGAAACATTGATTCTTGTGCTCCTTGGATGCTGTCTGACTTGCTGTGCTTTTCCAGCGCCACACTTTTCGACTCAAAATCCTTTTCAAATATTTCTAATAAGTAAGTAAAGATTTCCAAAATATTTCAACATAATTACATATTTCAGCCTCCCGTTCATTGAATCATATAGCACAGAAAAGGTCCATCAAGTCCACACTAATTCAACTTTCCAATGGTTGGTCCATAGCCTTGAATGCCAATAGCATGTCCAAGTGTTCACCACGTACATTTTAGGGGCTGAGAGTCTTCCGGCCTCTACTGCCCTCCCTGACAGTGCATTCTAAATTTCCACCACTCTCTGGTGGAAAAGAAAATTCTCAAATCCACCCAAACCTCCTGCCCTTCAACTTAAAATTATTCTCCTTCATTATTGACCCTTCAACTTAGGGGAACAGCCTCTTAATATTACACCCCTTAATCAGGTAACACCTTAACCTCTCTGCTACTAACAATATAATCCAAGTATATCCAACTTTTCTTACAGATAAAATGCTCCATTCCAGGCAACATCCTGGGGAATTTTCTCTGCACCCCTCCAGTGTAATCACGATAATCGTGCAGTGTAGCAACCAGAACTGCACACGATGTGGCCTGACCAATGTTCTGCACAATCCAATATAACCTCCCTGTTCCTATAATCGGTGTCATGACTAATAAAGGGTTAATTTCCTCATTAACTGCCCTGCTGCCTTCAGGGATCTGTGGACAGACAATCTCTCTGTGCTTCCTATTGTCCTGCCATTCATTGAATACTCCCTCATCTGTTACTTCTTCTAATGTTCATCACCTCACACTTAGAAGAGTTAAATTTCATCTGCTGCTGATCTGACCAACCTGCCTATAGCTTCCTGTAACCTCAGATCTTAATCTTCATTATGAACCATTCGGCCAATGTTATCTGCTGTTTTACTTAGCATGCTTTCTCATCTATGTTGATGCAGACCAAAACAATAAGGAATCCAGCACTGATGCCTGTGGTGTGCTACTGGACACTGACCACCAGTAACACCAATAGCTTTCTACAACTACACTGTACCATCTACCATTCAGTCAATTTTGGATCTAACTTCACAAGTCAGCAATGATCCCAAATCAAATAGGCATTTCTTTGAGCACACTTCTGAATAATTGTCTGTTTTATATTGTGTGAAAGATATAATCCAGAACATAACTGCCTTATAAAGTTTAGCAATCATGATGGTAAATAAGAATTCTGATCATTTCAATGAGAAGTCCTTTCAGATGGTGCTCAATCTGCTGTGTATTTCAAACTTAGAATCATTAGATTAGATCAGATTACTTACAATGTGGAAACAGGCCCTTCGGCCCAACAAGTCCACACTGACCCTCCAAAGAGCAACCCACCCAGACCCATTCCCCTACATTTACCCCTTCACCTAACACTATGGGCAATTTAGCATGGCCAATTCACCTAACCTGCACATCTTTGGACTGTGGGAGGAAACCGGAGCACCCGGAGGAAACCCACGCAGACACTGGGAAGAATGTGCAAACTCCACACAGACAGTCGCCTGAGGCAGGAATTGAACCCATGTCTCTGGTGTTGTGAGGTAGCAGTGCTAACCACTGTGCCACCGTGCCGCCCGATTTTAGATTTATGAAATTTTCTATTATTTTTGTTTTGTTTCACTTGCAATTAATTTGACTCAGTCTTCTGTTCTAATAGGACTACAGAGTCAATATATTCCTGAGACAGAAATGGAATGATCCTCGACTTAAACTGCCAACAGATTTTAAAGGTTCGGATACACTGACCGTGGATCCCAAAATGTTCAAATGTTTGTGGAAACCAGATTTGTTTTTTGCAAATGAAAAGAATGCAAACTTTCATGATGTAACACAAGATAACATCCTTCTCTTTATATTCCGCAATGGTGATGTACTGCTGAGCATGAGGTATGAGGAAACTGACTACTACACAAGAAGCTTTTGCTGAAAATGCTCAATATTGATTACTGAGAAACCCGAATGATGTTTTCCATTTTTTTTTCATAATTCAGGTTGTCAATAACTCTTTCATGCCCACTTGATTTGACGCTGTTTCCCATGGATACGCAACACTGCAAGATTCAACTGGAAAGCTGTATGTTTCTTGGACATTTACTGTAAGATAGATGTATGAGTGTTTTTGACTTGCAGACAGTTGCTGTTTACATATAGCTAGTTAACCTAACTTTTTAATGTGATGTCTCATTTAAAAAGTAGTAGTTTTTTGTCATTCTGATGAAGAAACATTTCAGCCAGAAGGGTTTATTTTTATTCTTGCTGTGGGCGTAAACTGGTAACATTGAATTGACAATCTTCATTGGTGTATAACTGTTGGGTGATCTGTACATTCATGTGAAAAGAAGCCCATAATCACAATGAGTTCCTACACTGATCACAGTTTAGTCACAGTGAAGATTTGTAGGTGGATGCCAGATGAGGACTGAATTATGTTTGAATATGATAATGATTTCAGAAGTTTTCATGTCGACTGAAGCATCAGGAAAAGTAACTCAGGCAAGGTACCCTGCAAACTTTATCTGTTTTGTTAAAGGGGGAACATTTAGGAGAATCTTCTTTGTTTTAATTGTACTTTGTTTTAATTGTATGGAACTCTATTCTATAAATAAGAGAGAGTTTGAGCACAAAGAAAGTACAAGTTTATCACAGCATTGCTGCTGATCTGGTGGGTGTAAGACTTCCAAATGCAGTTGATATAGTGCTGCACAAGAGTGGATGCAAAATTGGTTCAGTAAAAGGAAACCATATTGCTTAAAGGATGTTTTTCAAACTGGAGGAAATTTTTGCAGTTGATGTCTCCAGAGGTTGGTGTTAGAAATCCTGATCTTCTTGAAATATATCATGTAGACCTTGATGTAAAGGGCGCAATTTCAAAGTTTGCAAATGACATCAAAGTTGAAGGCATTGCACACTTTGAGCAGGATGGTGCAGAACTTCAGAAGGATGGAGTCAAGCTGCTGAAATGAGCAGCAAATGAAAGAACAAAGAAGACAAAGAAAATTACAGCACAGGAACAGGCCCATTGGCCCTCCAAGCCTGAACCGATCCAGATCCTCTATCTAAACTTGTCGCCCATCTTCCAAGGATCTGTATCTCTTTGCTTGTTGCCCTTTCATTGATCTATCTAGATACATCTAAAATGACGCTATCTTCCCAGTCTCTACCAACTCCACTGGCAATGCATTCCAGGCACCCATCACCCTCTGCTTAAAGATATTTCCATGCATATCTCCCTAAACTTCTCCCCTTTCTCCTTGAAATCATGACCCTGAGTAATTGAGTCCCCCACTGTCTTGCCTCTTATGATTTTGTAGACCTCAAACAGGTCACCCCTCAACCTCTGTCTTCCTAATAAAAATAATCCCAATCTACTCAAACTCTCTTCATAGCTAGCATCCTCCATATCAGGCAACGTACTGGTGAACCTCCTCTGTACCCTCAGCAAAGCATCCACATCCTTTTGGTAAAGTGGCAACCAGAACTGCCAACTCTTGTCCTCAAAACACTGTCCAATGAAGGAAGACATGCTGTATGCCGCCTTGTTCACTCTATTGACCAAGTTGCCACCTTCAGGGTACAATGGACCTGAACACCCAGATCTCTCTGTACATCAATTTTCCTCCGGGCTTTTCCACTTACCATATAGTTCGCTTTTGAAATGGATCTTCCAAACTGCAACACCATGCTTTTGCGCCAATTGAACTCCATCTGCCATTTGTCCACCCAACTCTCCAGTCTTTCCATATTCTCTGACAGTCCCCTCCACTATCTACTACTCAACCAATCTTCGTATCATCTGCAAACTTGCTAATCAGGCCACCTGTACCTTTCTCCAAATCATTTATGTTTATCACAAACAACAGTGGTCCCAGCTCCGATCCCTGTGGAACACCATTGGTCACAGTTCTCCATTTTATGAAACACCCTTCCACTACTACTACTCTGTCTCACTCTGCCCAACCAGTTCTCTGTCTATCGAGCTAATACACTCTGGACTACATGCGACTTCACTTTCTCCATCAGCCTACCATGGGGAACCTTACCGAACGCCTTACTGAAGTCCATGTATGTAACATCTACAGCCCTTCCCTCATCAATAAACTTTGTCACTTCCTCAAAGAATTCTATTAAGTTGGTAAGGCATGACCTTCCCTGCACAAAACCGTGCTGCCTATCACTGACAAGCCCATTGTCTTTCAAATGTAAGTAGATCCTATCCCTCAGTATCTTCTCCAGCAGCTTCCCTATCCCTGACGTCAGGCTCACTGGTCTATAATTACCTTGATTATCCCTGCTAACCTTCTTAAACAAGGGGACAACATTAGCAATTCTCCAGTCTTCCAGGACGTCACCTGTGTTCAAGGATACTGCAAAGATATATGTTAAAACCCCAACTATTTCATCTCTCGCTTCCCTCAGTAACCTGGGATAAATCCCATCCAGACCTGGGGACTTGTCCACCTTAATGCTTTTTAGAATACCCAATGTTTCTTACTCCTTGTGCCGATTTGGCCTAGAGTAATCAAAGATCTATCCGTAACCTCAACATCCGCCATGTCCCTCTCCTGGATGAATACTGATACAAGGTACTCATTAAGAATCTCCCCCATGTTCTCTGACTCCACGAATAACTTTCCTCCTTTGTCCATGAATGGGCCAACCTTTTCTCTAGTTACCCTCTTGCTCCTTATATATGAATAAAAGGCTTTGGGATTTTCCTTAACGCTATTTGCTAAAGATATTTGATGACCCCATTTAGCCCTCTTAATTCCTCATTTCAAATTAGACCTACTTTCCCGATATTCTTCCAAAGCTTTGTCTGTTTTCAGTCACCGAGACTTACATATGCTTCCTTTTCCCTCTTTGCTCACCCCTCAATTTCACCTGTCATCCATGGTTCCCTAATCTTGCCAACATTTTCACAGAGACATGTCTATCTTGCACTCTAATCAACCTCTCTTTAAAAGCATCCCACACATCAAATGTGGATTTACTGCTCCCAATCCACATTCCCCAGTGCCTGCTGAATTATAGTTGGCCTTCCCTCAATTTAGCACTCTTCCTTTCGGACCACTCTCGCCTTTGTCCATAAGTATATTCTTAAACTTATGGAATTGTGATCACTGTTCCCAAAGTAATCCACTACTGAAACTTCAACCACCTGGCCTGGCTCATTCCCCAACACCAGGTCCAGTATGGCCCCTTCCCAAGTTGGATTATTTATATACTGCTTTAGAAAGTCCTGCTGGATGCTCCTTACAAATTCTGCTCCATCTCAACCTTCTAACACTTAGTGAATCCCAGTCAATGTTGGGAAAATTAAAATCTCCTATTGCCACCACCCTGTTGCTCCTACATCTTTCCATAATCTGTCTACATATATGTACCTCTATCTGATGCTCGCTGTTGGGAGGCCCCAACATTGTTACCACACCCTTCCTGTTTCTGAGCTCTGCCCATATTACCTCATTGCTCAAATCCTCCATGGTGCCCTCCTTCAGCACAGCTGTGATATCCTCTCTGGCCAGTAATGCAACTCCTCCACCCCTTTTACCTCCCTCTCTCTCCCGCCTGAAGCATCGATATCCTGGGATATTTAGTTGTCAATCATGCCCTTCCCTCAACCAAGTCTCAGTAATAGTAGTAACATCATACTCCCAGGTATTAATCCAAGCCCTAAGTTCATCTGTCTTACCTGCTACACTTCCTGCATTAAAATAAATGTACCTCAGACCACCAGTCCCTTTGCGTTCATCATTCCACTCCCTGCCTACTATTCCCCTTAGTCACGCTGACTTCATTTTCTAGTTCCTTACAGGCTTTAGTTCCTACCTCCTTACTGTGCACTAACCACCTTGCTTGGTTCCCATGTCCCTGCCACATTAGTTTAAACCCTCCCCAACAGCAAAGAGGTTATGTTAAGCTTCTGTGAAATGCTAATTTGGCTCAGCTGGTGTATTGTGTTCTAGCTGCCTTCCTTTTAAGGAAGATGTGGAAGCATTGGAGACAGTGCAGTTAAGATTCATAAGGATGTTTCCAAGGATGAGGAACTTCAGTTATGTAGACAGGGTGGAGACGTTGGGCCAGGTCTCCTTGGCGAAGAGAAGGTAGAGAGAGGAATTAGAACATAGAAGAATACAGCGCAGTACAGGCCCTTCGGCCCTCGATGTTGCGCCGATCAAAGCCCACCTAACCTACACTAACCCACTATCCTCCATGTGCCTATCCAATGCCCGTTTAATGCCCATAAAGAGGGAGAGTCCATCACTGCTACTGGCAGGGCATTCCATGAACTTATGACTCGCTGAGTGAAGAACCTACCCCTAACATCAGTCCTATATCTACCCCCCTTAATTTAAAGCTATGCCCCCTTGTAATAGCTGACTCCATACGTGGAAAAAGGTTCTCGCTGTCAACCCTATCTAACCCCCTAATCATCTTGTACACCTCTATCAAGTCACCCCTAAACCTTCTTTTCTCCAATGAAAACAACCCCAAGTGCCTCAGCCTTTCCTCATAGGATCTTCCTACCATACCAGGCAACATCCTGGTAACCTCCTCTGCACCCGTTCCAGTGCCTCCACATCCTTCCTATAGTATGGCAACCAATACTGCACACAATATTCCAGATGCGGCCGCACCAGAGTCTTATACAACTGCAGCATGACCTCAGGACTCCGGAACTCAATTCCTCTACCAATAAAAGCCAATTGATGGTATTCAATCATGAGGAGTCTGAACAGAGTGGACAGGGAGAAACCTTGCCATCTGTTGGCGACAGAATAAAGAACAAGAGGGAGTGGATTTAATGTAATCGACAAAAGAGGAATATGAGACCCAAAAAGCAACTGTTTCACGTTCCAACTGGTAAACCTTTGAGAGTGTGAATGTGTTTGTGGCAGATTACATTAAGGAATTCAGGAGGGAATTGGATTACAGAGGAACTTTGATTATCTGAATATCAAGTATGTAAAAACAATGACTGCAGATGCTGGAAACCAGATTCTGGATTAGTGGTGCTGGAAAAGCACAGCAGTTCAGGCAGCATCCGAGGAGCAGTAAAATCAGTGTTTCGGGCAAAAGCTCTTCATCAGGCCTGAACTGCTGTGCTTTTCCAGCACCACTAATCCAGAAAATGTATATCAATTATCCAAATTTCGGATTATCGGAAGGGGATCTCAAGGTCCTGATAGAAACATTACGGCAAAGAGCTGTTTCAACCCTGATCACATCTTTTGTTTCTAGGTACAATGATTAAAAATGTACTTGGCTCACTGAAATGCTGCCAAGAATAGGCCAGGAGCAGATGGGGTTGGGGTTGGGCGCGGATGGGATTGAGGGGCAGGGTGGTGGGGGAGCAGGGGTGGGGGTGGTGTTGGGGTGTGGGCGGGAGACGGGGACTCGTGGGCGATGTGCTGCTGCCTAGTCTCCTGAACGGGGAGCAGACTTGCCAGAAAACTCCGAGCCACAGAGGAAATCAATTCACCGAATAATCAATTATCCGAATGAAATAGTGCGCGCCCATCTCATTTGGATAGTTGAGGTTCCTCTGTATTGTCCAAAAAGGAGTCATACACAGAGTTATGGGATGAAAACTTGGAAATGGCACTAAGTGCTCTATTGAAGAGCTGATAGGAAGCCTTTTGGCATGTTGTTTCTATGTACTGAAACAATTCTGTGAGAAGTTAGAAGTTACTGTGGTCATTCTAACAGATAAATGTGTCCTTATTGTATTTTAAATAATTTTAAATCATCTATTTGTAAAAACATTAAGTAAAGAAATATCCAAGTAAAAATATGCATTAAATATTTTCCACTAATATCAGTTGACTGTAATTTCTATCCCACAGCTTTAAAACTGGAAAGATTATTGACTTGATTCATAATATATTTTAATTTTGATTATTTATGTTCAAAGTTGCATAAAGGGCAGGGTTTTCCTAAGCCCTCCAGGAATAAGTGAGTGCTCCAAGTCCATATGTCTGGAGCCATTTCCCAGAGGTGGCCTTTTTAATTGGCTCGTCACCACACTCCTCTGAGAAAGGATGGTAAGAAGTGCCATCGTATCACTGACTGATCTGGCACCTCTAATATCCCACAGAGTGAGTAAGGCATTTGCTGGAAAGCTGATAGGTAGGGGACCATAAGTGTGCCTCAAAATTGAGGCACAAAAATAAATAAATATTTCAGAGGTTGTATGATGGAGGAAGATTCCCCTTCACTTGGCTCGTTGAAATGCTGGGGAACCCATACCTGCCTGCAGCCCCCAACTCTGACAATGTAGCCTCTTGCTCTGTTGATCCTCCCAGGCACCTGCAGAGACTGCTTCCAGGGATACATGGCAAACCATCAGCACCACTGGCAAATTGCCATTGGATCACAAAATTGCCCCGATTGGAACATTAACAATTGAGTTAGCTTATATACTCCCACGCAGCAGGCAAACAGTTTGCTTTCTCAACAAGGTGTTGTGAAACCTGTCACAGAGTGGGAAAGTGCTGTTAATAAATTATAATAGTGTTTTTGTCCCTTCCACTTCCCCCACCAGGGGACCAGGAAAATTTGGTTCATTTTGTTCAATATCAATTAAACAGCGACATCGTGGAAGCAATTGCTGTTACTGTATGTTTTATATGTCATTAGTTATGAAAAGAGATTTGACCAGTTTTAATAACTCAATAAGCAAAAGAGAAGTTTGTGGCCTGTTTGTACCAAAAGTTCGGAAATCAAACATTTGGCAATGCTCCTTTAAGAAGGAGCTGTTTGTAATTTTTATTAATGACTTGGAAGAGGGAGTCGAAGGGTGGGTCAGTAAATTTGCAGATGATACGAAGATTGATGGAGTTGTGGATAGTGAGGAGGGCTGTTGTCGGCTGCAAAGGGACTTCGATATGATGCAGAGCTGGGCTGAGGACTGGCAGATGGAGTTCAACCCTGTCAAGTGTGAGGTTGTCCATTTTGGAAGGACAAATAAGAATATGGAATACAGGGTTAATGGTAGGGTTCTTAGTAAGGTGGAGGAGCAGAGGGATCTTGGGGTCTATGTTCATAGCTCTTTGAAAGTTGCCACTCAGGTGGATAGAGCTTGTAAGAAGGCCTATGGTGTACTAGCGTTCATTAGCAGAGGGATTGAATTCAAGAGTCGTGAGGTGACGTTGCAGCTGTACAGGACCTTGGTAAGGCCACATTTGGAGTACTGTGTGCAGTTCTGGTCGCCTCATTTTAGGAAAGATGTGGAAGCTTTGGAGAGGGTGCAGAGGAGATTTACCAGGATGTTGCCTGGAATAGGTCGTACGAGGATAGGTTGAGAGTGCTAGGCCTTTTCTCATTGGAACGGCGAAGGATGAGGGGTGACTTGATAGAGGTTTATAAGATGATCACGGAATAGATAGAGTAGACGGTCAGAGACTTTTTCCCCCGGGTACAACAGAGTGTTACAAGGGGACATAAATTTAAGGTGAAGGGTGGAAGGTATAGGGGGGATGTCAGGGGTAGGTTCTTTACCCAGAGAGTGGTGGGGGCATGGAATGCGCTGCCTGTGGGAGTGGCAGAGTCAGAATCATTGGTGACCTTTAAGCGGCAATTGGATAGGTACATGGATAGGTGCTCAAGCTAGGACAAATGTTCGGCACAACATCGTGGGCCGAAGGGCCTGTTCTGTGCTGTATTGTTCTATGTTCTATGTTCTAAGGGCAGACTCTTATTTATGAAAAACTATTTTCTGAATCATTTTAGTGTTTATTGTTACTCACTCAGGAGATGTGAGTGTTGCTGGCTGGCCAGCATTATTGCCTGTCCCAAGCTGTCCTTGATGAGCTACCTTCTCAAGGCACTGCATTCTACATGCTGCAGGTAGACCCACAGTACCCTTAGGGAGGGAATTCCAAGATTTTGAAGCAATATATTTCCAAGTCAGGATGGTGAGTGGCTTGGAGGTGAACTTGCAATGTGATGGTGTTCCCAGTATCTGCTACCCTTGTCCTCCTAGGTGGAAGTGGCCATGTGTTTGGAAGGTGCTGATTAAGGATCTTTGGTGAATTTTTGCCATAGGACCCACTGCTGTATAATTGGTGGAGGGAGTGAATGCATGTGGATTCAATCAATGCTTTGTCTTGGATGGTGTCAAGCTTCTTGAGTGAAGTTGGAGATGCACCCATCCATACAGGTGAACAGTATTTCATCATATTCCTGATTTATGCCTTCTGGAGAGTGCACAGGCTTTGGGGAGTCAGGAGGTGAGTTACTTGCTACAATATTCTGAACTTCTGACCTGCCCTTGTAGTCATTGTATTTATGTAGAGTGTCCAGTTCACTTTCTAGTCAATGGTAACCCCCAGGGTGATGATAGTGGGGGGTTAATGATGGGGTGGAGGTTAGATTGTCTCTTATTGGAGATGACCATCGCCTGTTATTTACTTTTTGTTAGCCCAAGCCTAGATAATGTCCAGATTATTTTGCATTTGACTGCTACAGCATTTGAGGAGTCATGAATGGTGCTGAACATTGTGCAATCATCAGCAAACATCTCCACTTTTGACCTTATGATGCAGGAAGGTCATTGATGAAGCAGCTGAAGATGGTTAGGACTAGGACACTATCCTGAGTAACTCCTGTAAAGATATCCTGGAACTGAGACAACTGACCTCCTGTAAGCCCCCAATACTTGTTGATTCCAGTTTTGCTACAGCTCCCTAATGCCACACCTGGTGGATTGTAGCCTTCATATCAAGGGCTATCATTCTTATCCCATCTCTGGAATTCACCTCTTTTGTCTGTATTTGAACTGAAGCTGTCATGAGGTCAGGAGCTGAGTGGCCCTTGCAGAAGCCAAACTGGGAATCGCTGAGCAGGTGTAATTTGCTAACACTATTGATAACACCTTCCATCACTTTACAGATGATGGAGAGTAGACTGATGAGGCAGTAATTGACTGGACTGGATTGTCCTGCTTTATGTGTACAGGACATAACTTGGCAGTTTTCCACATTGTCGGGTAAAGATGCCACTGTTGTAACTATACAGGAATAGCTTGGCTCAGGGAGTGCAACCTCTGGAGCACAAGTCTTCAGTATTGTTGTGAGCATGTTGACAGGACCTATAGCCTTTGCAGCATCCAGTGCTTCCGGCTGTTTCTTGAAATCACATGGTTTCAATCGAATTGGCTGAAGTGAGAAGGCTGAGTTGGATCATCCGCTCCGCACCTAATGCTGAAGGTTACTGCGCATCCTTCAGCCTTATGTTTGGCACTGATGTCTTAGGCTCTTCCATCATTGAGGATGGTAACAATTGTGGAGCACCTCCTCCAGTGAGTTGCTAATTGTCCAACCCTATTCATGACTGGATGTGGCAGAGCTGCAGAACTTAGCTCTAATCCATTGGTTGTGGGATCACTTAGCTCTCTCTATCACTTACTGCTTATGCTATTTGCCATGCAAGTTTTCCTGTTTAGTAGCTTCACCATGTTGACACCTCACTTTTAGGTATGCTTGCTGCTGCTCCTGGCATTGCCCTCCTGCACTCTCCATTGAATTAGGGTAGATGGTGATAGTTGAATGAGGGATATGTGTGGTGCTGGAAAAGCACAGCCCGTGAAGCAGCATCCGGGGAGCAGGAGAATTGACGTTTCGAGCATAAGCCCTTCATTCCTGCACCACACTCTCAACAAGTTGCAGGTTGTACTAGAATACAAATCTGCTGCTGTTGACAGCTGACAGTGTATCATGGATGCCCAGTCTTGAGTTGCTAGATCCGTTCAAAGTCTGTCCCACTTAACATAACCTGATGGATGTTATTCTCAATGTGATGGTGAACTTTCATTTCTACGAGGTCATTCTTACTGACATTGTCATGGTCAGATGCATCTGCAGGAGGCAGTTTGGTAAGGATGAGGTCAGGTACATTTTTCCCTCTTGTTGGTTCCCTCACCACCTGCCACAGACCCGGACTATGAATTATCCTTTAGGATAATTTTGAACCCCTCAATAAGGTCTTTTCTTAATCTTCCCTGCTTCAAGGAAAATAACCTAATCTCTTTAATCTTACCTGGAAAGAGGGACTTTAAGATACAAGGAATCATTCTCGTAAATGTCCTTCATACTCTGTCTGGGGCTTTAACATCCTTCTTAAACGACGTGCCCAAAACTGAACACAATACTCCAAATGTGGTCTTACCAATGATTTGGAGAAGATTCTATAAGCCTTCTGTTTCAAACTATTTCAATATGCCTGGTCACCTTCAAAGAATCATGTATGTGAACCTTATGGGTCCTCTGTTCCTATACTCCCCTCCAAGTTGTTAGTGCTAGTGCAGGTCGGGGAAAGATGGTACGGTGCTGCAAGGCAACGAAAAAGCAATGCAAGGGGCATGCCGGGTTACTCATCTGTGGGATTGTGTGGGTGAGAGTCAGTATGCTGCATGCAGTTGTGAAAGATGTGGAGCCTCATCTTTATGGTAGGCAGGTACAGTAGCAAATATAGAGTGAATGAGGGGAAGCAGAGAGAATATGATGGCACTTAATACTGGTGGAAAAGGCCACTGATCTTCCTTCACTGCTGGGCTGATCGGGTCTGATGGGGTAGGCTCTTCTGTTGATACAGGGGAATGGGACATCACAACTATGTACCATTCCATTTACCAGGACCTCAAACAGGGTGCCAATTTTATCTTCTCTAATTAGTGCAGGACAAATGTCAGGAGCCGTGCAGGGCAGCTGGGGACTGACTGTGCTTGTCTGAGTGCACAACAGCTTTTTAAAGATGGAATTGGTGACAGAGATGATGGAATATCCTGGGAGTGACAAATTCTTCTGAGTACAATGACTGGTAGAATCCAACCAGCATCAGACACTAGGAGTGCCCATGGTGGTGTGGCAGATTGTCAGTGAAACAATTTTGGATGATAGTGTGAGAAAACTCACTAAAGCTTCATGTAGAGAAACTCTCCATGACACTCAACAAAACTCACACATTGTCAAAATGTTACAAGATTCAAAATTGCAAGTATTTAAACAAGTCTGTCATCTGATCTAAGTGTCCCTGAGGCACTGTAGTTCCTGATTCCCACCCAAATTGTGTGAATTTACATTAACTCCAGAATTGGGTTCAAGTGATAAACACAGGCAAAGATGAGCAGGAATTTCTTTATCCCCTTCTTCTCAACAAGAACATCAGGACATTCAATCAAACCAAATTATTGATGGTTCTGAAAACGATCAGCAGTTCTGGCAGCACCTATTGTAATGTTAATATCCTGAGTCGAATATGACTGTTCTGAAGAACTGACATACTTGACTCAACTTTCCACTGATGCTGCCAAACCTGCTATTTCCAGCAATTTCTATTTTTTTATTTTATGTAAGAACATCATGATTATTGATATGTATCAAATTTCCAATAATGCACCTAATTCATCAATTGCATTCTTTATTTTTCTTTTGCAGTTGGCTACACCACAGATGATCTTCGATTCATCTGGCAATCTAAAGACCCTGTTCAGATGGAGCAAATTGCATTGCCACAGTTTGATATTAAACAGGAAGATATTGAGTATGGAAACTGCACAAAGTATTATAAGGGCACTGGTGAGAATTATTCACATTAGATTTACAAGCCACATTTTGTAAACTTTTTGAAGGTGTATGCTTTGCATAGAGGCTACATTACTCAAGTCTCAAGTTTTGAGGCACAATGTGGTTTCAGTGTGTGACACATGGAATATTTTCCAATCTGAGTAACTGAAGCTAAAATCCATTTGCAACAGAAGAAAAACATGCTGTCACTTTAAACATTTTCAGATTGTTAAAAAGAAATATATGGGCACATCCTGACTGAGCTGGAACAGACTTTCTTTATGATCAAATTTCAGCTTGTTTTGATGTTCAATTTTCCTCAGACATTCCATATTACATAAAAAGTCTCATCAAAGGCTCTGAATTCATCTTGTGTAAATACTCGAAGGGAAACCTGTTTGCATCCAATTCCTTTGCCTAATATTTTACTTGAAACATTAAAGTAAACAGGTTAATGGCTCCATTAAAATAGCAGCCTAAGGAATTGTATAAACATCTGTTAAGCACTTATATGATAATTGTTGCACATCATTTCAAAGCTGCAGCAATTTTAAGGAGATTTTTTTTCCCAAATAAATTGGCTAAAGATGAAATAAATGTCCATTTTGTCCTTGTCAAGGAGTGTAAGGATTTATATTCAAATGCTTTTTTCACATTTCGTCACTGCATCCTCCCAGCTCAGTGTCAAAGTGGGCAGGGTGTTCTGGAACATGCTCTTCAAGCCTTGGTGCCCGGTACAGGCTCCAAAATCTTTGAATCTCTCAAAAGCCTTCAGTGTTAAGATGGTTGACAAAGTACAAACAAAGAACTGTTCACCGCACTTAATAAAGTTCTCCATAAGATCACTGGGACCTTTTTCTAATTTTACAAAATGTTACTAGAAATCTAATTACCTTTTCTTTAGAGGAGTACAGAAGTATTGTATTCTTTTTCCATCTTTCTGGTTAAGCTCAGTAATACTTTAGGAAGTTTAAACTAATAGCAGAATGTACTTAGTGGCAAAAATAAGCTCAGTGTTACATTGAACTGAAGTTATTCTATGTTTTAAATGCTTATTGTAAAGGTAGGTACTGATGAGGATGGTGTATTGTTTAAACCATGAGAATATGTTTTCCAACCCTTGTCTGACAACAACAAGTGTTTTTATTTCAAAAAATGGATATATTGCAATTTCAGTAAATGTTTAACTGTTTAAATGTGCTGTGACTATAGAATAACCAAAGATTTCCTTGAGGTTTTAAAAAGAGAAACATTTAACACTGAACAAACTGATTCCTTTCCTTGTTTCACTCCTCCACTACAAAGTCTGAGTTTAAAAAGGGAGAGGTGATATTACTAAATATTTATTAGACTATTTTTTTTTATATACAGTTCAATCATAGAAGCAAGTCAGGCAGGTTCTGTCAGTAACAAATAAAGATCTAGATTATTGCAAACAAAACTCACTCAAGAAAAGCTGTAAAGATTATTAAGAAAAGGTTTAAATTGTATAAATAAAAAAAGGAGCCACTCTTCTTGAAGTAGAATCAAAAAAAGTCCCAACCTGAGTTTAAAAAAGTGTTTAGATCAGAGTGGTGCTGAAAAGCACAGCAGGTCAAACAGCATCCGAGGAGCAGGAAAATCAACGTTTCAGGCAAAAGCCCGAAGCTCTTTAAAAAAAACAGTGCAGAGTGTTCCAATAACTGCAATATGGCCAAGTAACAGTTAAATTCAGAAAAGACAAATTATTTACAGATTGTCCCAAATGATGGCTTGCATCTAAAGTCACTTTCCACACAAGCTGTTAACTTTGGGATTTCCATTTTAATGTTAATTAAAAGTAATTTTAAATAAGCAGTAAATGCAGTTGGCTAGCAGCAGATGAACAGATTAGTTATAGCTCCAAGATGTTTAACTGGTGGCATTTTTGAAATAATGTCATTTATATACACTAACAAGAGTCAGAGCATTGATCCCAGTGGTATTGCACTCAGTATCTTTCTCATGGAAAGATCTTCAGATGACAAGACTCAGCTGTGAAAGGCAATGACTCATAACTATTTGGATGAATATTGTATTTTGAACAATTGTGGCGTGCTGATTAATAGGAGAGCTAACCTGCTGTTCTAACTGCACAACACAATATTATGTAGTTTTAATGTTTCCAAATGATATTGCCATAGATATTTTTAATGTTGTTATGGACAGCTACATATCTTCATCTTATAGGCTCTGTATGCTTCTGGGTTTGATTAGCTCAGTTGGCTGGATTGGTGGGAAGCGATGCAGAGTGATGCCAACAGCATGGGTTCAATTCCGCACCAGCTGAGGTTACCATGGAAGTCTCACCTTCTCAACTTTGCTGCTCACCTGAGGCAAGGTCCCTGTGAAGTTAAACTCACCAAGAATCATGTTTCTCTAGTGAGAGAGCAACCCCTATGGAACTATGGTGACGTTACTGGTGTATACACTTATGATGACAAAATGAGTGCCAGAATTTCAGAGTCATGGAATGGGTGTAGAACCAAAATACTGGATTAGTGGTGCTGGAAGAGCACAGCAGTTCAGGCAGCATCCAGCGAGCAGCGAAATCAACGTTTCGGGCAAAAGCCCTTCATCAGGAATAAAGGCAGTGAGCCTGCAGCATGGAGAGATAAGCTAGAGGAGGGTGGGGGTGGGGAGAGAGTAGCATAGAGTACAATGGGTGAGTGGGGGAGGAGATGAAGGTGATAGGTCAAGGAGAAGAGGGTGGAGTGGATAGGTGGAAAAGAAGATAGGCAGGTCGGACAAGTCAAGGAGACAGTAAGTGAGCTGGAAGTTTGAAACTAGGATGAGGTGGGGGAAGGGGAAATGAGGAAGCTGTTGAAGTCCACATTGATGCCCTGGGGTTGAAGTGTTCCGAGGCGGAAGATGAGGCGTTCTTCCTCCAGGCGTCTGGTGGTGAGGGAGCGGCGGTGAAGGAGGCCCAGGACCTCCATGTCCTCGGCAGAGTGGGAGGGGGAGTTGAAATGTTGGGCCACGGGGTGGTTTGGTTGATTGGTGCGGGTGTCTCGGAGATGTTCCCTAAAGCGCTCTGCTAGGAGGCGCCCAGTCTCCCCAATGTAGAGGAGACCACATCGGGAGCAACGGATACAATAAATGATATTGGTGGATGTGCAGGTGAAACTTTGATGGATGTGGAAGGCTCCTTTAGGGCCTTGGATAGAGGTGAGGGAGGAGGTGTGGGCACAGGTTTTACAGTTCCTGCGGTGGCAGGGGAAAGTGCCAGAATGGGAGGGTGGGTCGTAGGGGGGTGTGGACCTGACCAGGTAGTCACGGAGGGAACGGTCTTTGCGGAAGGCGGAAAGGGGTGGGGAGGGAAATATATCCCTGGTGGTGGGGTCTTTTTGGAGGTGGCGGAAATGTCGGTGGATGATTTGGTTGATGCGAAGGTTTGTAGGGTGGAAGGTGAGCACCAGGGGCGTTCTGTCCTTGTTACGGTTGGAGGGGTGGGGTCTGAGGGCGGAGGTGCGGGATGTGGACGAGATGCGTTGGAGGGCATCTTTAACCATGTGGGAAGGGAAATTGCAGTCTCTAAAGAAGGAGGCCATCTGGTGTGTCCTATGGTGGAACTGGTCCTCCTGGGAGCAGATACGGCGGAGGCGGAGAAATTGGGAATACGGGATGGCATTTTTGCAAGAGATAGGGTGGGAAGAGGTGTAATCCAGGTAGCTATGGGAGTCAGTGGGTTTGTAAAAAATGTCAGTGTCAAGTCGGTCGTCACTAATGGAGATGGAGAGGTCCAGGAAGGGGAGCGAGGTGTCAGAGATAGTCCAGGAAAATTTAAGGTCAGGGTGGAATGTGTTGGTGAAGTTGATGAATTGCTCAACCTCCTCGCGGGAGCATGAGGTGGCACCAATGCAGTCATCATTGTAGCGGAGGAAGAGGTGGGGAGTGGTGCCGGTGTAATTACGGAAGATCAACTGTTCTACATAGCCAACAAAGAGACAGGCATAGCTGGGGCCCATACGTGTGCCCATGGCTACGCCTTTGGTCTGGAGGAAGTGGGAGGATTCAAAGGAGAAATTGTTAAGGGTGAGGACCAGTTCGGCCAAACGAATGAGAGTGTCAGTGGAAGGGTACTGTTGGGGACGTTTGGAGAGGAAAAAACGGAGGGCTTGGAGGCCCTGGTCATGGCGAATGGAGGTGTAGAGGGATTGGATATCCATGGTGAAGATAAGGCATTGGGGGCCGGGGAAACGGAAGTCTTGGAGGAGGTGGAGGGCGTGGGTGGTGTCTCGAACGTATGTGGGGAGTTCCTGGACTATGGGGGATAGGACAGTGTCAAGGTAGGTAGAGATGAGTTCAGTGGGGCAGGAGCATGCTGAGACAATGGGTCGGCCAGGGTGGTCAGGCTTGTGGATCTTGGGAAGGAGGTAGAACCGGGCAGTGCGGGGTTCCCGGACTATGAGGTTGGAAGCTGTGGGTGGGAGATCTCCTGAGGTGATGAGGTTCTGTATGGTCTGGGAGATGATGGTTTGGTGATGGGGGGTGGGGTCATGGTCGAGGGAGCAGTAGGAAGAGGTGTCCTCGAGTTCTGTATGGTCTGGGAGATGATGGTTTGTACGACCCACGCTCCCATTCTGGCACTTTCCCCTGCCACCGCAGGAACTGTAAAACCTGTGCCCACACCTCCTCCCTCACCTCTATCCAAGGCCCTAAAGGAGCCTTCCACATCCATCAAAGTTTCACCTGCACATCCACCAATATCATTTATTGTATCCGTTGCTCCCGATGTGGTCTCCTCTACATTGGGGAGACTGGGCGCCTCCTAGCAGAGCGCTTTAGGGAACATCTCCGAGACACCCGCACCAATCAACCAAACCGCCCCGCGGCCCAACATTTCAACTCCCCCTCCCACTCTGCCGAGGACATGGAGGTCCTGGGCCTCCTTCACCGCCGCTCCCTCACCACCAGGCGCCTGGAGGAAGAACGCCTCATCTTCCGCCTCGGAACACTTCAACCCCAGGGCATCAATGTGGACTTCAACAGCTTCCTCGTTTCCCCTTCCCCCACCTCATCCTAGTTTCAAACTTCCAGCTCACTTACTGTCTCCTTGACTTGTCCAACCTGCCTATCTTCTTTTCCACCTATCCACTCCACCCTCTTCTCTTTGACCTATCACCTTCATCCCCTCCCCCACTCACCCATTGTACTCTATGCTACTCTCTCCCCACCCCCACCCTCCTCTAGCTTATCTCTCCATGCTGCAGGCTCACTGCCTTTATTCCTGATGAAGGGCTTTTGCCCGAAACGTTGATTTCGCTGCTCGCTGGATGCTGCCTGAACTGCTGTGCTCTTCCAGCACCACTAATCCAGTATTTGATTTTCAGCATCTGCAGTCATTGTTTTTACCTTGTAGAACCAAAATAGGCTATTCAGCCCATTGTGCCTTTTCTGGCCCTCTGAAAGTGACATTTCTCTGCCTTTCCCCTGATTTTTTTCTTCTTTTCAGATGATGGCTTTTGAAAGACCTGATAATTTATCTAGACCCGACTCTCAGTTTCATTTACAGCATGAGAAGGTTGTTCCTCATGTCATTTTTTTTTGCCAATGAATTTGAAGCTGTGCCATCTGCTCTTGAACCTTTCACAAATAGGTTTTCCACATCCCTGGAATAATTGTTGTGAATCTTTTCCATATTTTTTCTCACACTTCACACCTTCACTAAAGTGTGGGGCCCG
This sequence comes from Chiloscyllium punctatum, assembly GCF_047496795.1. Lineage (NCBI taxonomy): Eukaryota > Metazoa > Chordata > Chondrichthyes > Orectolobiformes > Hemiscylliidae > Chiloscyllium > Chiloscyllium punctatum. The sequence continues at coordinate 43,688,854 of NC_092752.1, read as the reverse complement.
AATTGAGCACATTGAAGCTGAACCAATCCTTCATACAGGTAAATATGAGAAGATGTGAAAAAGCTCATAACACCCAACAGTCAAGACTAAATGCTATAAAGATAATAAACAAGGACTTTACATCTGAATGCGGGTATTAGTAACAACAAAGTAAACAAATGGATAGCCTACATTAGAATAATAAATATGACCTGAGTATCATATGGAAATGGATCTGCAGAATAATAAGGATTAGGTCCTGGAGCTCAATTATGCTGATTGATAATCATTCATAACAATTACTGAAAAAATCTTTCAGTGGATGTTTTTGTGATAGCTTGGAAAGTGTCCTCCTATACTGGACTCGTAGCGGACTCCTAGTTGAGTTAGAATGGGACGGTGAAGGTGAGAACAACTTCAAGGAATTCTGTGGAGTTGGAAAAAGTTCCAACTGCACCATTGGCTCCAGTTCAAGATAATTTCCTTTTCAGTCTTGCCTTGAAGCTGCATGTGAAGTTTTAAAACAAGTAAGCAGAACAATATACTAGAGTTGGTTCAGTCAGTGGTAAGCATTCTCTTTAAAAAAAAAGGCACTAACAGGCATTAACATGTATACGGGGTCTAATTCCTCTTAAAAGACGCAGCAGATATCTAAAAATTAGCTGAGGCTGATATTGCATTGATTATATTTGAGGTGTTCTTGGGGTATAGGACCAGTAAACAAATTTTACATTCTTTCTCTGTTTTCCTCCAAGAAGAAGGCTCACAATGAGGCCTAATTTGTAACCTTTTTTTTATTGCAACAAAATATAACTTTTTCTGGCTATTGATGGATCACTTTACTTACTAATCAATGTAACTAATAGAGATGCATGTTTGTATTATTATCATGGTATAGTGTGATGGAATGGTATGATAAAGGACAGTAAGAGGCCACAGTACCCATTGTACTGTGATGGTTCTTTGAAAGAGCTATTACATTAATCCCAACGACCTGAAAAAGTCTGTCGTTTTGTGTTATGGTAAACCATACCGCAATTATGCTTCGGAATAATGTACCGCCATTAGAATATTTTAACATTATTAAAGTCATTGATCAGCTTGTTAAAAAAATTGTTGAAATTTAAAAATGGGATCAATTGAATTATGCTTTTAGCTTTTGAATTTCATTCTGACTGTGTATCAGTTGCAATATTGCCATTAAACATTTCAGTTTTTCTGCAGGAAAGATTCCACCACTTAATTTGCTACTTTTTTTAAAAGGATATTACACCTGTGTGGAAGTGATATTTACATTAAGAAGACAAGTTGGATATTACATGATGGGAGTTTATGCTCCAACTCTTCTGATAGTTGTCCTATCATGGCTGTCATTTTGGATAAACCCTGATGCAAGTGCTGCAAGAGTACCTTTAGGTAAATGGAATTAGCATTGATAATCAAATCCATGATCCATTACTGCAGAAAATATTTCTTCATTTCCACAAATGTTATTGACCAATGTACTATTGCATATTTAATCACAAAACACATTTTGTAGCAGGTCATTTGATAAGTTGGAGTTTCAAAGAAGTGAAATCAGAACAGTATATAATTCTGTGAACCGATTACACTTTTTGAGAAAAAACAACAGACTAATTGCATGGGAGTTGTATATTCAAACTCAATTGATTATAGTTATGATTGATATTTCAAATTAAATACTCTCTTACAACGGTGGGTGGCACAGTGGCACATTGGTTAGGACTGCTACCTCAGAGTGCCAGAGACCCGGGTTCGATTCCCACCTCAGGCAATGGTCTGTGTGGAGTTTGCACATTCTCCCTGTGTCTGCATGGGTTTCCTCAGGGTGCTCCGGTTTCCTCCCACAGTCCAAAGGTGTGCAGGTCAGGTGAATTGGCCATACTAAATTACCCGTAGTGTTAGGGTAAATGTACAGGAATGGGTCTGGGTGGGTTGCTGTTTGGAGGGTCGGCGTGGACTTGTTGGGCCGAAGGGCCTGTTTCCACACTATAACTAATCTAATCTAATCTAAAAATAGGATGTTGTTCATTGTCCAATTCTGAGTGCCAGAAATTTCATTTTCATGGACAGTGATTCTTAGGAGATTTGAATAGAAAGATAGTGGTATTATTATTAGCAGAATCTGTACTTGAATATGTGGAATAGACACTGCCTTTTCTGTGATTATTAAGTGGTTATTCAAAGGACTAACCATGTGATCTTTGCCTATCTATAATTTCCAGGTCATATACAGGTATTCGTTGATTATTACTTAAAAGAAAAATGTAAGGGGACAGTGAATCCAAATATTATTAGTTATTTCTTTTCCACTGTTTTTACTGTTTTGCCTTATAAGATAATGAATTATATTAGTTTATAGCTGTATATATCGCATTTGTCCATGTATGTGGTGTACAATAGGCTTTAGCAATTTATTTATGTGTTTATATAAGGGGAGATGTTGGTGAGCATAACAAGTTTAACTATCCTTAGAATCCAATGAGAGTAATTCCTCTTGCTGTTGGCTGAATCAGAAGAGAAAGGGACCTAAAGAGAGAGAGAGCAGAAGATGCTAGAGACTATATTTTTGTCTAACAAATAATGTCCAGATAGAGATGCTGACATTTAATAATTGGAGGAATAGGCAGCATTCTCTACAGTTGCAGCTGAGAGTTACGAAGGGGGTGTTGCTTTTCCTGTTATTCAAATAATGGATAAATTAGTGCAACTGAAGAGAGCATTGAAATGTAGAAGGGAGATTCTATTTTTGGAGTCTATGTTGAAACCGGTAACATAATCAACAAAGTAAAGAGGGCCTATTACAATGTCATCAGAAGTTAGAAACTAAAAAAGACAACAAGACCTAACTGTTCTAAACATCATGCTAAGAGATGGATCTAGCATAGGTCTTGGCAACCAGAAATGTTCACTAAATTATGTATATTATACACCGAGCTGGGAGACTGTGCTATTAATGGCTGTGGCCTTTTATTACACATGTCCCCAAATACTCCTCCTATTCCTGAATGTTTTCCCATTCTAATTACATTTTTACACTTTTAGGATAAGAAATGTTTACATTTCTTATCCTAAAAGTGATGGAATAAACCAATTGTGTCTACTCCACTTGGTATTTGGCCACATCTGGCTGGACTTCTTCCTGTCTAGCTTAAGTGACCATTGTCTCCTATGTCTGGTAAGAAGTGGTTCTACTTCCAATACCCCTATGGCTGCAATGTGTACCACTTTCTTGTCAGGATTGATTTATAAAGAGCTCTCTGCTGTGGTGCTGGGATTCTGTGGTGCATCTCAGAATGCTTCTGTCATACCCTATGCTGTCACTGCTGGTGAACTGATGAGTTTTGCTCTCTGTAAGTAGACTTGTGCCTTGAAATCTTTAAGTGACCTGATTAGGCCTGATGCTCAGTTTGAGAGTAACATTCCCAATGATTTTCCGAAGTGGATTTCAGTGATCCTCTTCCCTTCTGGTAGTTTCAGTGTTGCTCAGGTTCTGCAGATATTTTCTCATCTCTTTTTTTGTCTGGCTCATCTCTGATACTTTTTGGGTTTGTGCAAGGGTGGTCATTCAGGATTTTGGGCACTCATTCAGGCTCCTGTTCACACATGGTGCTGTAGATTGTATTTTGCATGTGGCAAGCCTTCTAGGACTTGAGACATACTCATATTGTACCCTCAGGTCTCTGGATTGGGCTCAGGAATTGCTGTCATCCCAGTTTGTTGCTCAGTTTGTCTGGTTTCTGGCACCCGTAAAGAACTCCAGTCACTATTTGGAATAGAGTTGAATGCTCCTCCTGGAGGTTCCTCATTGCTTATGGATACAACCGAAAACTTATTCTCCAAGGGAATGTTCTTGATAATTCAGGCTCTTGAAGAGCCTTGTGGCTGCATTGGGTTGTGCCACCTCTGTGGCATCTTAGCTGCTCATCATCATGCTTCTCTTTGAAGAACTGTACAAGTCCAGAATTTCTTCATCTAACTGATCACAGAGTTCATGATGTTTCGGCAGACACTACCTTTTTCTGTCCCTTGGAGGAGGAGCACGAGGTCCTAGTCTCCTGTTAGGGTTGGTTGCTACGCACAGTAGTGACCTGGTCTATGTTTTTATCTACCAGCTCACTAGACTAGCAATATACAGTTTGGGGTCACCTCCTTGTGTTGACTGGTGTGGAACATCATTCACAGGGACTGCCTGAAAATGATCTAGATCTGGTAGATTTTTCTGTACCACCAGGGAATATTGAAGCAGCACAACTGTGCAACTTCCTGGCTTCACAAACATTGATTTAGAAGGATTTGTGAAGTTTCTTGTACTTTATGTTGGAGCCTTGCAGTCTGCATCTTCAGACTCTCATTGAGGCAGCTTCTGGGCTGTAGAGCTAAATTGGGAAAATCTTGAAAAGCCCTGGTCTCAGCGACTACATAGCATCTGATAGGAACCAAAACAGAAATTGCAGGAAAATCTCAGCAAGTCTTGTAATACCTGTGAAGAGAATCAGAATTAACTTTGATTTCTCTTCACAGATGCTGCCAGTCCCGCTGAACTTTTCTAGCACTTTCTGATTTACAACATGCATAGTTCTTTTGGGTTTTATTGAGCTTCTGACAGGATCTGACAGCTTTTGCTGTATCAAGTTTAAATCTTGCTTTGTGCCCATTAACAAAGAGCTGTACATTATTTAAATTGTTATCTAGGCTAATTTTCCTAGGCCTTTTAAGTAGTTGAAAATCTTCTACCTCCTGTTAACTTGGACAAAAGGACTGAATTCCAAAGAAGAGGTGAGTGTGACAGTCCTTGACATCAAAGCCACAATTAACCAAAGGCAGCATCAAGGAGCCCTAACAAAGCTGGAGTCAGTGGGAATCTAATACAGGTTGCACAAAGATAGATGAATGTGGTAATGGGAGTCCATCATCTCAAATCCAGTACATCACTTCAGGGGCTCCTGAGGGTAATGTCCTCAGCCCAACCACCTTTAACTGCTTCATCTTCCTTCCATCATAAGGCCAGAAGTGATATTTGCTGATGATTGCACGAAACTCAACACCATTCATAACTCAGAGCTGAAAAATGTGTTGCTGGAAAAGTGCAGCAGGTCAGGTACCATCAAAGGAGCAAGCGAATTGACGTTTCAGACATAAGCCCTTCTTCATTCTCCTGCTCCTTTGATGCTGCCTGACCTGCTGCGCTTTTCCAGCAACACATTTTTCAGCTCTGATCTCCAGCATCTGCAGTCCGCCTTTTCCACCATTCATAACTCCTTAAACACTGAAGTAGTTCATGACCAACTGCAGCAAGACCTATGGAATATCCAGGGATGGACTGAAAAGAGGCAAACAACCTTCTCACCACACAATTACCATCCTCATCAAAAGACATTCTAACCAGTGTTGCTTGACAGTTCAATGGCATTATGGTTGCTGAATCCCTGATATCAACATCCTGGGGGTTACCATTGACAAGAAACTGGAATAGCCAATTATATAACATTCCCCAGCTGATAGGAAGAGGTCTTCCATCTGCCTGAGTCTGAATATCCACAGGAATGCTGTTAAACCCCTTAATATCTATATATTTAATACTCCATTTGATATATGACAAGTGACTATAATTACCTGGGAGTCTTAATTGATATGGGTCAGACCATTCCCTCCTATCCCATGATGTATACCGAACTTTGTATCGAGGCTAATATCAACACTTCTCAAGGATCTTCCGTATCAAACTGTCTCTGTGCAAGAAGCAGCTGTATTTGCTTTTATTCTGCAGGACTCTATATTGTATGCATTTTACAAGACCATCTGTTATCTTAACCTTGTTACCTTGGATAGCCGCCTCCTATGAAAGCTACATTCACTCTAGCTTATCGTGTAACTTTCCATATTAGAATATAGAAACTGCTGTTTCAGCTAAAGATCTTTCCCAGCCATTCTGTTAACTGAGAACCACTTGTACTGTTTCAACAATGGGCAGCCCTAAGATTATTCTGCCTCATTCGGGTCAAGGCTACATATTTGCAAGTATGTCAAAGCCCAGTCAGTTAACAATCTGTACCAACTCTAGAAGCTGCTCAGAGGAATAACATTCTACTTGCAAATACCACTGCCTAACTAATTGCATAAACGTTTAACAATTTGAGGCCTCCCTTGATTGCAGGAAGTCTGGTCAGGCTTTGTCAGCCACTCCCATGTCAATTCAGTCTCTTCTCAAAGTGTCAAGATAGGAGAAGAGTTACTGACAGCAGCATCACAGTGAATCAGTATGGAAGTGTGTCCTACAGTCAGCATTGTGATGAAGCAGTTTAAGAACAATGTCCTTCATTCAGTTCTTGTTGAAAAAAAATAGAAGTTATATGTTCATTATTTGGTAAGAAACTACTGTTAGGGACCATCTGTGAATTGCTGTAAATTAGAAATCTTTATTATAAAGCCCCAGAAATAAGTAAAGTTGGGAGTAACATAATGTAAGCAAGCCATTATAGACTAAGGGAGGGAGAGTAAAATTAACGTAAAAGAAATTAAGTTTGTAAGTTAGCTCACTGAGCTGGAAGGTTTGTTTTCAGATGTTTCGTCACCATGACAAGGTAACATCATCAGTGAGAGTCTCCGTTGAAGTGCTGGTGGTATGTCTCGCCTCTCTATTTATCGGTCTTGGTTTCTGAAGGTGGGTGATGTCATTTCTGTTTTTTTCCCCAAGGGAAGGTAGTTGGGATCCAAGTCGATGTGTTTATTGATGGAGTTGGTTTGAGATTTGGCATTGGAGCCAAGTCCTGTATGTTCTATGATTTACTGTATGTGGGAAGTCTTCGATGCACTTGACAGTCTGAATGACTGTCCATATTCCCACAAGAAAATCTGTTCTTGAGTTAGGTGCCTACCTGATGGTCACTCATTCCTTCTCTGATGGCAGTAGGCTGACCAAGTTTAAAATCATGCTCTCATTGTAATTCTGAGCCTTACAGAAGTACAGTTGTGTTTCCAAATGACGCTCCAGCTCCAATTCCGGGTTCTCAAGCTAATCAGTGAGGTAGCACTTCCTGCCAATGAAGGCAAATGGTGCCTTGAGTGAAATTTTACAGACATGAGGAAAAAGAACCTCCATGTCAGTCAAGAAACCTGGAGGTTCTTTTTCCTCATGTCTGTAAAATCACCCTTAAGGCACCATTTGCCTTCACTCCAAATCCCGACCTCCGGCAAATTAGTTTAAACTCCCATCAACTGCAACCGTAATCCCCCCACCTCTGCAAGGATCTTATTCCCATTCAGGTTCAGGTGCAACCTGCTAGATTTGTACAGCTCTCACCTTCCCCAGGAATGAACTCAGTGATTCAGGAATATAAAGCCCTCTGTCTTAGCCCTTGGATATAACCAAGGCACAAGAGAGCATGGCAAGGCTGATTGTCATTTATTTTAATGCACGGCATCTTGCAAGTTCAACAGATGTGAGGGTATTGATTAACACAAGGGGATGTGATATCATTGCTATTACAGAGGTATGGTTAAGTGATGCACAGGGGTAGTAACTCAGTAGTTTGGAATATCAAACCTTTAGGTGATACAGTAAGATGAGGAGGGATACATTATTGGTAAGAATTCAGTTATCGCAGTAAGGAGAGATGATATTTTAGAAGGTTCCTCAAATGAGGTCACAGAGTCATAGAAATCTACAGAGTAGAAAGTGGCTCTTCATGTCTGCCTAAGTCAAAAACCATCACCTTACCATTCAAATCCTGTTTTTCAGCACTTAGCCAAAATCCTTTTCTGCTGTAGCATCGCAACTGCACATAGAAATGCTCCTGGAATGTTGAGAGTTCCTGCTTCTAGTACCTTTTAAAGACAGTAAGTCCCAGATTTCCACCAACCTCTGGGTAAAAATGTTTTTCCTCACATCTCCTGTGAACCTTCTGCCTTTTGCTTTAAACCTATGCCTCAGTCATTGATCTCTCCATCAAGGGGAAAAGCTTTTGATCCCATCTACCCTATCTATGCCCCTCATAATTTTATGGTTCTTAATAATCTTTTCTGCCATATGGTTACAACTTAAACAGAGGATGTCCTGTTGACCCCAGAACAGTCCGAAAAAGACAGAAAGACAGATGTGTAGGCAAATCTGAGATGTGTAAAAACGATAAGGTAATAATAATAGGGGATTTTAATTTACCCAATATTGACTGGAATAGACAAAGTATTAAAAGCTTAGAGGGGTTCGATTTCTTCACAACTATCCAGGAAAGCTTTTCAAGCTAGGAAGTCGAAAGTCTTCCAAGAGAAGGGACAGTGTTAGACCTAATTTTAGGGAACAAAAGCAGGCAAGTGGTAGATGTAGCAGTAGGGGAGTATTTCAGTGAAATTGACTACAATTCATGAAGATCTAGAGATAAAGTTGAACTGTTCTTAAAGTAAGACAAGATTAGGCGAATGTGAACTGAGAGCAGCTACTTGCAGGAAAATTCACATCAAAGCACTGAATGGCATTCAGAATCATAAATAGTGAGAGTACAGCGTCATAAAGGTGAAGAATGTGACTAACAGGCACGAAAAGCCCTGGATGTCAAAGGATGTGCAGGATTGGCCAAGAAATAGAAGGAAGCTTGTGGTAGATACCAAATGCTCAAGAGAGTGAATGCCCAAGAGAAATATGGAAAGTGCAAGGAGTTTCTTCGAAAAAGGAATTGGGAGAGAGGAGTGAGAACATGAAAAATCCCATAAGGGTGGCTCAATGGCTTAGTAGTTAGCACTGCTGCCTCAGAGCGTCAGGGACCCGGGTTCAATTCCAGCCTCTGGCGACTGTTTGTTTGTGTGGACTTTGTGCATTCTCCCCACGTATGCATGGGTTTCCCCTGACAGTCCAAAGATGTGCAGGTTAACTGGATTGACCTTGTTAAAGTGCCCACTGTGTCCAGGGTTGTGTATGTCGATTAGCCAGGGGAAATGCAGGCTTACAAGGATAAGGTAGAGGGGGTGGATCTAGTTGGGATGTTGTTTGGAGGATTGGTATGGACTCAATGGGGTGAATGGCCTGCTTCCACACTGTAGGGATCCTATGATAACATTAAGGAAAATCCAAAGCCATTTTATAAATACTTGTATATCTGCAGCAAGAGAATAACTGAGAAAATATAAGGAACATGAACACAAATTGCTGGTAACTGCAGTTCTGATGAAAAGCCACCAGACTCGAAATGCTAACTCTGCCGCCTTGCAATGATGCTGCCAGACTGCAGGGTTTGCCAGCAATTTCTGTTTTAGTTTCAGATCGCCAGCATCAATAGTTCTTTGTTTTAACTTAGGAAAGGAGTAGGGCTCATTAGGGATCAAAGTGGCAATATGTATATGGAACCAAAGGACATAGATGACGTTTTAAGTGAGTACTTCCATTTGTATTCACAATATAGAAGGACAGTATAGGTCTAGACATCAGAGAGAGGGACTGCGATAACAAATTAATATGGGGGGGGGGGAGGGGTGGTATTTGCTGTGTTAACAGACTTGAAAGTGGATAATAAATCTCAGACCAGATGAGATGCATCACAGGCTGCTGTGGGAGAAAAGGAGGAGATTGCAGGGGTTCTGATATTAATTTTCAAATTTGCTCTGGCCACAGGAGGGGTGCTAAGGACAAGACCACTAATGTTGAAACCATTACTGAAAAAAAGTGATAGAGAAAAAAACAGTGAGTTTAACATCTGTGGTGTAGAGACTATTGGAAAAATGTCTGATGGACAGAATTAATCTGCACTTGGACAGGTCAGAATTAATCAAAGATAGTCAGCATGGTTTTGTAACAGGAAGATCGTGACTGATAAATTTGAATTTTTTGTGCAAGATGTACAGATAAAGGTAGTTGATATAGTCTCCTTCAGTACTGTCTTGTGTGGCATACTGGTTAACTTAAGACCCCATGGAATACAGGGAAATTTGGCAAAATTGATCCAAAATTGGCTTAGTGGCAGGAAGCAGAGGCTGATGGTCAATTATGCCTTTATGACTGGAAGCCTGTGTCCAGTAGTGTACCACAGGCTTCAGTGATTTGTCCCTGGCTGTTTGTTGTGTATATCAGTGATTTAGGCATTAATGTGGGAGATGTGATCAAGTTTGTAGATGACATGAAAATTGGTGATGTGGTAAATAGCAAGGATTAAAACTTTAGACTACAGGACGATATACATTGGCTAATCCGAAAGGGATGAACAGTGACAAATGGACTTTAATCCTGAAAAGTATGAGGTCATGCGTTTTGGAAGGACTAACAAAGCAAGGGAATACATATTAGATAGCAGAACCCTGGGAAATACAGGAAACCCCAAAACCGAGGACTCTTGTTATATTAATTATACCTTCACTCCCTCTTTTGATAAACACTGCTGCCATTGTGTGTTTCATCATCTACAAGACCCACTGAAACAACTCATCCAGGATCTTTAGTCATTTCCTTTCAAACTCATGACTTCGGCCATCTGGATTGGCAGAGAAACAGATATATGGGAATACAACGACCTGCAAATTTCCCTCCAAGACTGGCACCATCCCTATTTGGGAATATATCACTGTTCCTTCTCTGTCATTGCGCTAAAATCCTGAAAGTCCCTCCCTGTAACATTATGGGTGTACCCACACCGTGGTTTGCAGCAGTTCAGGAAGGCAGCTCATCACCACCGTCTCCAGGGTAATTAGGGGTGGGCAATAAATAAACAAATGAATAAAAGAAGTTATCTCGTGACAGGGAAAATCTTTCAACTACCTGACTTGGACCAGGCTGCACAGTGGCACAATTGGTTCTTCACAGTCACCTCAGACCTCTGACACAAGCCAGACATAGGCCGGATGTTCTTATAAGAGATGGGATACCACACTAACTATAAACTGACAAACCAAGGGATTACTGAGATTTGGTAAGAAATAACTAGGTTCTGAAGGCTTTAGTAGGTTCTTTGACATTATACAGCTGTCATAATTGACCATATTAAGTTTGACAGACATGCCCAGGGCCTAGAAGAGAGGACAGACTTGTTTGAGAATGACTTACCTGCCTCTCAATCAAGTGTAACTCTTGTTTTATTGAGGAAATCATAGAGAGTCATACAGCTTTTACAGCATGGAAAAAAGCCATTTAGTGCATTGTGTCAGTGCTAGCTATCAAACATTCATCTATTCCAGTCCATTTTCTAGCACTTGATCCATAGCCTTTTATGATATGACGTGTCAAGTGTTCATCTAAATACTCCTTAAATATCTTAATGGATCCTGCTGCTACCATTTTTTTCAGGCAATGAGTTCAAGATATCCATAATCCTGTGGGTGAATTTTTTTTCTCCTCAAATCCTTTCTGAAACTCCTGATCCTTACCTTAAAATAGTGGCCCCTGGTTACTGAACTGTGCTGTGACGTAGAAAAGTTTCTCCCTATCTATCCTGACCATGCCCCTCAGTCAAATACTCATTCAACGTTCTCCCAAATCTATTAGTCTGTCTTCATAGTTGAATTACTCCAACTCAGGCAACGTCCTAGTGAATCTCTTCTGTACCCTTTCCAGTGCAGTCACATCCTGTCTATAATATGGTAACCAGAACGGCACATGGTACTTCAGCTTAGGCCTAACTAACATTATGTACAGCTTCATCATAACCTTTTCACTCTTGTAATCAGTGTGTTCATAATAAAGGCAAGTATCTGGCATACATTCTTAACTTCCTTATCTACCTTTCCTGCTTCCTTCAAGTATCTATTAACACACGTGTCAATGTCTTTTTGATCCCCTAATGGCCTACTGCTGTTCCTTTTTTTTATTGTCTTAGTAACATGTTCGAGTGTCAATCAAGTGAGTTGGTTTGACCTGGAGCATATTTTCAGTACGATGTTTCAGAGTCGGTTAGCTTCACCAACTCACATTCTGTTTGGGACCAGTTATGATGATTTATGCCTTTTTTGCTTTGCGATGGAGTTCGCCTGCTGCAAAGATCTGCTTGCTGCCAGGAACTGTCTACTCTAATCTCTGACAGCTTCCCTTGTCACAAGTCTGTCCACTTCAGATTCTGCCAGTCATGCTTACCACTGGAGTGTGTTTAGCCTATCTGTGTAGCCTATCTACACAGCATTTGCCAGTTTCTTCCACGTGATTCATCTGTCTTTACTCGAGACTCTGTCGATTGAGATGTCTTTAGTTTCCCTCATTTTAAGTCTGCTGCTTTTTCCTCTCATTTTTCTGTACTGCAGAGTTGTTCTCTCATCTCACATTAACATTGTAACATGGTTGCTGCTGCTTTCCTTTGTTGTAAATGTTCACAGTAGGGCTGGGCATCACATAGATGCTGTTCCCATTTGCTGCAAGGAGAGATTTTAATGGTAATAATGGTGTCTTTGTGCATCGAAGAATTATTAAAGAGTAGGGATGTTTACCAGTAGAATAATTCAAAAGTTTTGTATCGAAATACATGAAGCACTTGAAACAAAATTAATGAGTTAATTTGATAGCGACTACTGAGACATGGTTACATGAGACCAGGTCTGGGAATTGAATATTCAACGGTATTCAGCATTTCGGAAAGACAGACTGAAAGGAAAGGGAGGTGGTGGAGCTTTGCTGGTGAAGGAAGGGATCAGCGCTATAATGAGAAATGACCTAAGCAGAAGAGATCAGGATGTGGAATCAGTCTGGGTAGAAATAAGAAATAATATAGGGAAGAAGTACTTTGTAGGAGTAATCTGTAGGTCCCCAGAGAGTAGTTGCACAGTGGGGCACAGTATAAACATGAAAATATTAGAGGCTTCCACAAAAGGTACAGCAATAATCGTGGGTGATTTTACCATGCACATAGATTGGAAGACCCAAATTGGCAAGGGTAGCCTGGAGGCAGAATCCATTGAATGTATTAGAGATTATTTCTTCCAGCAGTATGTTGCGGAACCAACCAGGGAGCAGGCAATGATGGATTTAGTATTGTGTAATGAGGAGAGATTAATTGATAACATCATAGTTAGGGATCCTCCAGGAAGTAGTGGCCATAATATGACAATTCAAAATTCACTGGAGTGAATTAAATAAAGGAAATTATATAGGCATGAGGACCAGTTTGGTCCATGTAGATTGGACAGGAAGGCTAAAAGGTAAGACAGTGGATCAGCAGTGGCAGTTGTTTAAGGAGCTACTTAATTCCTCACAATTAAAATATATTCCCATGAGGAAGAAAGATGGTAATGGGGTAAAAGAAATCCATAGGTAAACAAGGTAAAACTAAAGGTGTACCATATTGCAAAGGCCAGTGGCAGGCTGGAAGATTGGGAAGCTTTCAACCATAAACAAAGGGAGACAAAAAAAAGACCTGAGTAACTTACAAAAGAAGAATCAAGAATCAGAATCCCTACAGTGTGGAAACAGGCCCTTTGGCCCAACAAGTTCACACCAACCCTCATGCACCTAATCTACATATCCCTGAAGACTGTGGACAATTTAGCATGGCCAATTCATCTAACCTGCACATCTTTAGACATGGAAGGAAACCGGAGCACCCAGAGGAAACCCATGCAGACACTGGGAGAACATGCAAACTCCACACAGACAGTCATTCGAGGCTGAAATTGAACCTGGGTCCCTGGTGCTGTGAGGCAGCAGTGCTGACCACTGAGCCACTGTGTCGCCCCCTAGCAAAAACTCTCAAAAAAGACAAGCGTCACTAAGCTGAATGTTGTTCTCATGGAAGCTAATAGTGGGAACACTGGCAGAAAGACTAACTCAATATTTAGCCTCAGTTTTCACATTGGAGGACAATAGTACCATTCCTGTTGGAATGGGCAAATCAGAGGCAATAGAAAGGGTAGAACTAAGAACAATCAACATCGATAGGGAAAAGTTACTCAGAAAACTGTTAGGATTAATGGCAGCCAAGTCTCCTAGGCCTGATGGCCTACGTCCGAGAGTATTAAGGGAAGTGGCAGCGGAGATCGTGAATCCATTGTTTACAATACAGGTAGTTTTCCTGTAACGCAGTAGTTGCGTTCCCGTGCAACATCATGTTATAGATAATCGCACAATATATGTAATGGGGCCTATGAAAAAAACAGGGTTGAGGTGAACCACCAAAAATATCAGTAAAAATCAAAACAAAAGTAACAGCTAGCTTAACACAAACAATAGCACAGTCTAAGTAAATCTTTAAATCATGTATTTTAATGAAATAATACTGTAAGTTTAACACTAACGCTAAAATCACTGACTACAACACTGTACCTTTCATGAGGCACTTCACCAGAAAGCAGGTGAGTCGACTTGACTAAGTAATGCTGACACGGAGGTCCAGTCCTCCTTAAGATTCTCCCCCCTTTGGAAGTAAAGTTCGTTCTAAATGTAGATTGCAATTCCCAGTTTCAAACTAAGTTTCAAGACTTACAGAGCTGATTGCATTCCTGTTTTAGCTGAACACAGTGTGCAGAGGATTCTAAGGCTGTGTGTTGCCATTCGGGTAGTGCCAGGGATTGAATCGCATAACGGCAAATGGGAGTTTGCTTTATAATTTAAAAAATCTGCAGTTCCCAAATCATGTTTGAACCAAATCATGTTTAATAAATGCTCATTATAAAGGAACTACCTGTATTCCAAAATTCCCTAGACATGGGAAAGGTTCCAGTAGATTGAAGAGATTACATTAGCATTTTTCCAATCAGTTTGGGAGGCAGTATGTGGGAAGTTACAGACCAGATGGCTTAGTATCTGTTGTTGGGAAAGTGTTAGAACCAATCATCAAGGAAGCAATACCAGGACATTCAGAATGTCAAAATGCTATCCATCAGATTCAGCATGGTTTTATGAAGGTCAAGTCATGTTGGAATAATTTGCTAGAGTTCTTCGCAGATGTAACAGGCAAAGTGGATAATGGGAATCCGATAGATGTAATATATCTGGACTTCCGGAAGGCTTTTGATAATTTGCCGCACAAAAGATTAATTCACAAGATTGGATTATATGGGTTAGAGATCATTTATTAACTTGGATAAGTGACTGGCTGATGAACAGAGACAGAGAGTAGGGATAATTGTTTTTTTTCTGGATGGCAAGAAGTAACTAGTGAGGTGCCATAGGGTTTGGTCCTTGTCCCCTAGCTATTTACAAACTACATTAATGACTTGGATACAGAGAGAGAAGGCTCTAATGCCACATTTGCTGACAACACAAAAATAGGGGGGGGGAATGGTAAATTGCAATGAGGAAATAAAAGCCTTACAAATAGATAGGTTAGGTGAGTGGGCCAAAACGTGGCAGCTGGAGTTTAACATGGATAGGTGTGAGGTCACGCATTTTGATTGGAAAAATGGGAAGACGACCTACTATCTAAATGTGGAGAGACTTCGGGGTGTTCCGTGCGGAGGGATTTGGGTGTCCTCGTTGATGAGTCACAGAAAATTGGCATGCAAGTACAGCAGGTAATAAAGAAAGTGAATTGAATGTTAGCTTTTATAGCTGAAGGAATAGAATTTATGGGCGGCACGGTGGCACAGTGGTTAGCACTGCAGCCTCACAGCGCCAGAGAGCCGGGTTCAATTCCCTCCTCGGGCAACTGTCTGTGTGGAGTTTGCACATTCTCCCTGTGTCTGCGTGGGTTTCCTCCGGGTGCTCCGGTTTCCTCCCACAGTCCAAAAATGTGCAGATTAGGTGAATTAGCCATGCTAAATTGCCCGTAGTGTTAGGTATAGGGGTAAATGTAGGTGAATGGGTCTGGGTGGCTTGGTCTTCGGAGGGTCGGTGTGGACTTGTTGGGCCGAAGGGCCTGTTTCCACACTGTAAGTAATCTAATCTAAGTAATCTAATATAAAGGTAAGAAGTATTGTTGCAGTGATACAAGGCATTGGTGAGACCACATCTGGGATATTGTGCATAGTTTTGGTCCCCTTACTTAAGGAATGATGTAGTGGCATTGGAGGCAGTTCAGAGGAGGTTTGCTAGATTGATCCTAGATGAGGGGTTTGTCGTATGAAGAGAGATTGAATAGTTTAGCCTCTGGAATTTAGAGGAGTGAGGGGAGGTTAAATTGATGAATTCAAGATTATAAAAGGTATGGATAAAATAGATGTGTGGGGCATTCTTAGATAAAAGGTCATAGTCTTAGGATAAAGGATAGCATAGTTAAAATCGAGTTGAGGAGAAACAACTTCAAAGGTTTGCAAATCTGTAGCATTCTCTACCACAAAGTGCGTTGGATGCTGGAACAGGGAGTAAATTTAAGGAGGAGTTAGACAGATTAGTAGTAATTGATAATGGGTTGAAGGGTTATGGGAGAAGGCAGGAAAATGGAGGTGAGGAGCATATCAGCCATGATCAAATGGCCTAATTTTGCCCCTATATTTTATGAACTTAATGCTACCATCAGGTTGTAAGTGTGTTTGAAGATGTCTTGGTCGCTCGAACCATTTGTTGAACTATGTGCTTCATGTTCAGAACATGGAGATATCTCTGCATTATTCTTTTATGTAATTAGTCTATTTACACACAATTATCAGACCTGATGTCACTTCCTGTGATATAATTAGCAATCTGATTTGTACTAGCTGCCTTCTATTAAGCACAGCACTGTAACTTGAACTGCATAAGGTGGTACAGAGATAGAAAAGTTAAGAAGACATGTGGGTCACTGAAGGATTAGTGTGAGTTGAAAAATTTGATTTCATGGCACAAGTGTGCTGGTGCACTGGAATGGGCTCTACCTGAACCAGGGTGGGACCGTCATCCAAATGGAAAGGATAATTTGGGCTGGTGTTGAGTTTTTCACTAGCAAAAAGGGATGGGGTCTGAATAAAATAAGATGTCTGAAAATAACAGGAACAGGAGGTGAGAGTCAAGGCCACACAAAGATCAGGGTCAAGAATAACAAATAGTCAAGAAACACATACAGTTAGGAAGCACAGGTATAAATTTAACATCAAAAATCAAATGAAAGCGATAGCTGTTAAAAAATGACTTAAATTGCCTGTACAGGGCAATATACACAAAATCCAAAATAAGGAGGTTGTAATCCAAATTGAAGCTCGAGTTGCAGAACCATTTGGAATTCCTGAAACATGGCTTCTGAAGCAACTGGACCAGAAATTAAATATTGGACATACAAGAAAGGTTAAAGAAAACAGATGAGAATTCCTCTTGTCCTCCTTTTCCAGAAGGAAGCAGAAAGAGCACAAATGTGACTTTATCAAGGTGCCGGAACCGACAGTTATAGAGGACATTGTATCACGACTGTGAGGGCTACCATTTGTATGGCCATTGAAAGTGCTATCTGTGGGTGACCAGACACAAAATAATGTGGCATCCGAACTATAGCCACATTATTTAATAATGTGCTAGTGATCTGTCCTGAAAGTTTTTGATTCACTACAATTAATGAGAGGCTAGCTGCTTAAAAATAATGACTGTCATTCTACACCTGTACGTCTGTCTCCGATTAGTCAAAAACGAATCAGCCGTTACTGACATACTTGATGGGATAGCTGCTGAGTGGATATTTTCCCTTGTGTGGGAATCTCAAATTAGACAACATAGTTTAAAAATGAGAGGTTTCCCACTTTCAGCAGAAATAAGGAGGAATTGTTTTTTCTCGTTGAGTTGTTTGTCTTTGGAACTCATTTTCCCTGAGAGCTGGAGAAACTGAGGTCAGTCAAGTATTCAAGGCTCAGTTAAACAGATTTTAGATCAACAAGTGAATGGATTTTGGGCTCATAGATGGGGAGAGACAGACAGGAACACGGAGCTGGACATGAATCTGATCAGCCAAAATCTTTCTGGGAATGGAGTAGGCTTAAGGGGCAAAATGACCTAGTCCTAAAATAGTTTCTGTGACCAGCTGCTCAATCTCCAGTTCCTTTCAAATCACTTGCTGACACTGTGGTTGCTCCAAGGGGCAACTTTCTCACGCAGAGGGTGGTGCGTGCATGGAATGAGCTGCCAGAAGAAGTGGTGGAGGCTAGTACAATTACAGCATTTAAAAGGCTGGGTGTATGAATAGAAAGGGTTTAGAGAGATATGGGCCAAGTACTGGCAAATGGGAGTAGACTGATTTAGGATATCTGGTCGGCATGGATGAGTTGGACCGCAAGGTCAGTTTCCATGCTGTGCATCCCTATGACTCTATCTATCTAATACTCTGCTATGGGCCATCAGTGGCTTCCCAGCAAAAATCCTGAAATGGATCCATTCTACACTGGGGCGACCGAACGTAAACTAAGGGAACGACTCATTGAGCATTGCAGCTGGGTCCACAGGGGTCGACTAGTCCTCTCGGTCAGCACCCTTTCAATTCCCCAACCACTCCCTTTCTGACATGACCATCCTTGGCCTCCTCCATTGCCAAAACTAACCACAGGGCCTATTGGAGGAACAACACCTTACCTTCCACCTGGGCACCCTACAGCCCAGAGGACTCAACATTGAGTTCTCTAATTTCAAATGACCTCTGTCCCCATCTCCTAACTCCATTCCCAGCCCGTTCCCCCCCCCTCACTGCCACTGCTTACAGCCACCAACCAGATTCATTCCTCCCATTGACCAACCAGGTCATACCCTCCACCTGTCTTCACCTATCTTCACCACCCTGCCCCTGCCTCGCCCTTTATCTGCATCTCTCCTCCCCCCCACCCACCCAGTGCTGAAGAAGGGTTACACCCGAAACATGTCTAACTAACTGGAAGAGATTGAAGCTAGAAGAAGTGGGTCTGAAACAATAGAAGAAGCACTCTCTGACCTTGAGCACATACATGAGGTCATTTGAAGGCAGTGTAGCCAAGCCATCTGGTCAGACTCTAAGAATGAACACCTGCCCTCAGTTTTTCAGGATATGCCTTAAAACCATTCCTGCCCCCTGTGAAAACCTGACCTCTCTTCTTTCTACCTCTGGATTAAGACTTCTAGCACCTGATCAGAGAACTTCGTAACCTTCACTTCAACCTGTTGCTCCATTGCTGCTCCTCTTCTTTCCAGCAAAGATTTTCTAATACAGTTCCACTCACATTTGTAGCCCATATGGTTAAAGGCCAAGTGGTGAAAAATGGGATTAGAATAGTTAAATGGTTGTTTCTGACTGCACATGCTAGGGGTCTGAAGTGCTTTTTTCTATGGTGTAAATCTGTATGGTTCTACAAATTTGTGTCATTTTTTAAAATGAATAGAAAACCTTTAAAAAATGGAGGCTAGCTATACAAGACACTCCTGGCCCCCTGCAGAGCACGCTGCTGGTCAACAATGTTAGGCTGCATGTTACTTTTGTTTTGCTCAACTGATCACATGAAGTTTGTGTGCTACCACTTCAACTCATAATTACCTTTTCTATGTCTTGGTTTCCAACAAATACACAGTGATGGAGTCATGATAAAGAGCAGGACATCTGGATTCAGGAGACAAATTGAAGAATGACAGGAGAAAACTGGCTCCAGAACAGAAATCTGAGTAGTGGTTTAGCGTGGTTACTCAGACTGACAAAAGTTGGGAAGTGGTATTCTACAAAGACCAATTCTGGGGCCATTGTAACTTGGACTTGAATCTGGTACAATTTCAAACTTTGAGAGTGACTCCAATTGGTGTGTGCCATTAATGGAGAGGAAGACTGTGTCAAAATACAGTGAAGCAATAATAAATTTGTAAAATAGATTCATAATTGGGAAAGAATTAGTAAATGTGAGGTGTACATATGAGAAGAGTAAGGAAGCCTCATTCTAAATAGAATAAAAATTTCTTAATGGGTTAAAGGAATAGAGGAATCTCAGTGTACTGTTAAGACCATGATGGGATGAATGTGTTAATAATCAAGCACTATTCCATTATATTATTATTCCAATCATACCATTAATAAAAATGACTAATTACTAAATAGGTCAATTTGATTCCCTTGTATGCTATTATTCAGAATAAAAAACACATTCACAAGTTTCTTTAACTCAAAAATATGTTTAAGTAAAACCTATTTCAAAAACGCTCAGTGAACTTGATTAGAAATTAAGCTGTAATTTGGATTGAGATCAATATCCCATTAATCACAGGCAATTACATTCACGTGACAAATGGACAGCACATTTGCAGAGCTGGCTCTAGAAAAGCTAAACAGAACAACACTTTTATAAATGTTTTGTAAAACCAGGAATAAAGTGATGAATCCAATATAACTTAACCTTGTGACCTCAGCTGAATCTCTGACACCTGAAAGTCAATTGAAAAATCTTTCCGAACAAACGTTAGTTCAGATGACAGAGACCAGATCTTTGTATAGAGGTCACAGCTTATCCTTTTGGGACTGGCAACTGTAGTCCAAATATTGAGCTGTGACACCTTTGAAGAAGAAAGTTTGCCAAATTGCCATTGGATTGATGATAATGGAATGACTGGAGCTGTTTTAGAGGCCCTTGATTTGATAGGAGCATTGGAAACATGTTGGAGAGTGGCAGCAGTATGATTGAGCCAATGTAATATAGCAGTTAAAAATACAAGAAAACAGCTTGTCTGGTTGAGTTGCTATCGTATAACAGTTAAATTTGTAGAGTTACAAATCACACAACACCAGGTTATAGACCAACAGGTTTATTTGGAAGCACTAGCTTTTGAGGCAGTGCCTCTTCTTCAGGTGGTTGTGGAACATGATCATGCAACACAGAATTTACAGTGTCATGGAGTTGCAATAATCTATTAAACAACTTTAGTTAAAAATCACACAACATGAGGTTATAGTTCTTAAACAAATTTGGATTAAAGATTTTCATCTTTTAAAATGGGATATGGTGGTTTAGGTTCTTTAATGTTCTCTAAGTTCCAGAATCTCATTCTCAAGGTGGCATCAGCTTATCTAAATAACAGGTGTCACCTCAGCTCAGACAACGCATCAAAGTGTGAAGATAAAGTCTGTACCAATATTGAGTTGATTCTGTTTCTAAAGTGGGGCTTACAGAATCTTTATGCAGTTTTTGAGCAAAATAAAATGTAATTCTGCAAATACTAATTCACCCCATAAACTTGTGTGTGTGCATGCAGGAGATACAGAGTGGGTGTGTGTGTGTGTGGGAGTGTGTTGATGTGAGTGCATGTGAAGGAGTATGTGTGTGTGTGTGTGTGTGTTGGGGGGGTGGTAGTGTGGTGCGGCTGCTGCATGGGTGTGCATATGAGAGAGGACCTGTGTGAGTGTGCAAGTATATAGGAGTCTGTGTGTGAGAGAGAGAGAGAGAGAGTGTATCATGCAATGGGGTCACCTGTAGTATGACATGAACCCAAGGTCCTGGTTGAGGCCTTCCTTATGGTTATCCAACTTGGCTTTCAGTCTCTGCTCGGCCATTTTGCGTTGTTGATTGTCCCGAGCCAGCCTTAGAGGATTGTCATCCAGAGGTCCGAGGCCAAATGTTCCAAACTACTGAAGTGTTGCCTGACTGAGAGGGAATGGTCCTGTCTAGTGATTGTTGCGCTGTCTCTTCATCCATTGTCGTAGTGTCTGTTCAGTCTCGCCAATGTACTAAGCCTCAAGATATCCCCACCTGCAGCATATGAGATAGACAACGTTGGCAGAGTCACAGAGGGCCAATGGGCTGAGAAGTGGCAGATGGAGTTTAATTCAGATAAATGCGAGGTGCTACATTTTGGGAAAGCAAATCTTAGCAGGACGTATACACTTAATGGGAAGGTCCTAGAGAGTGTTACTGAACAAAGAGACCTTGGAGTGCAGGTTCATAGCTCCTTGAAAGTGGAGTCGCAGGTAGATAGGATAGCGAAGAAGGCATTTGGTATGCTTTCCTTTATTGGTCAGAGTATTGAGTACAGGAGTTGGGAGGTCATGTTGCGGCTGTACAGGACATTGGTTAGGCCACTGTTGGAATATTGCGTGCAATTCTGGTCTCCTTCCTATCGAAAGATGTTGTGAAACTTGAAAGGGTTCAGAAAAGATTTACGAGGATGTTGCCAGGGTTGGAGGATCTGAGCTACAGGGAGAGGCTGAACAGGCTGGGGCTGTTTTCCCTGGGAGCATCGGAGGCTGAGGGGTGACCTTATAGAGGTTTACAAAATTTATGAGGGGCATGAATAGGATAAATAGGCAAAGTCTTTTCTCTGAGATTGGGGAGTCCAGAACTAGAGGGCATAGGTTTAGGGTGAGAGGGGAAAGATATAAAAGAGACTTAAGGGGCAACTTTTTCACGCAGAGGGTGGTACATGTATGGAATGAGCTGTCAGAGGATGTGGTGGAGGCTGGTACAATTGTAACATTTATGAGGCATTTGGATGGGTATATGAATAGGAAGGGTTTGGAGGGATATGGGCCGGGTGCTGGCAGGTGGGACTAGATTGGGTTGGGATATCTGTTCAGCATGGATGGGTTGGACTGAAGGGTCTGTTTCCATGCTGTACATCTCTGACTCTATGAGTACCTGACGTATATTTGATGGTATCTGTGTCAACATTCTGACACGTCTTGCAGCGGCTGCTGTGACAGGGTTGTACGGTGTTGTGGTCAATATTGTCCTGAAGGCTGGACAACTTGCTGCGAACAGCGATCTGTTTAAGGTCTGGTGGTTGTTTAAAGGCGAGAAGTGGAGGCGTAAGGAAGATCTTGGCAAGATGCTTCTCCTCATTGATAATGTGTTGCAGGCCACGACGAACATGGCATATGCTTTCTGCTCCCAGGACAGGACCAGGCAGGAGTGTTCCCTCCCAGTCAGGGAACGCTTCAGCGGTCCAGGACATTTGGTCTCGAACCTTTAGGTGATCGTCCTCCATGGCAGATTTTGGGATGAGCAACAACGCAAAGTGGTCGAACAGAGACTGATAGCCAAGTTGGGGGAAGGCCTCAACTGGGACCTTGGGTTCATGTCACATTACAGGTGACCGCACTGCACTATATGGTCTCTTTCTCACACACATACCCACACTCCTACATACTCGCACACTCACGCAGACCCTCTCTCATACACAAGTTCTCTTTCATATGCGCACGCATGCACCCCCTGCACTCTTTTCCCCCCCCCCTCCCAAAGATGCAACCTCTGAGGCTTATACCCCATCACACTCATACACATACTTGACCAAGCTTACACACACACTTACACATGCACACCCATGCTGTCTCTCCTGTACACTCACACATGGAAGTTTATGGGGTGAATTTGTATTTGCAGAATTACATTTTATTTTGCTCAAAAACTGTAAGATTCTGTGGGCCCAACTTTAGAAATAGAATTGACTCAATATCGGTCCAGACTTTACCTTCACACCTTTAATACATTGTCTGATCTGAGATGACACTTATTATTAGATAAGCTAATGCCATCTTGAGAATGTTTTTTTCTGGGATAAAGAACCTAAACCACCATATCCCATTCTTAATCTAAATTTGTTTAAGAACTATAACCTGGTTTTGTGTAATTTTTAACTAAAAGTTGATTAAAATATCATTACAACTCCATGACACTGTAATGCTTTTGCTATAAACTCTGTGTTATGTGGTCATGTTCCACAACTACCTGATGAAGGAGCAATGCTCCAAAAGCTAGTGCTTCCAATTAAACCTGTTGGACTATAACCTGTTGTTGTGGGATTTTTAATTTTGTACACCTCACCCCAGTCCAGCACCAGCATCTCCAAAACATGACAAACAGAATGTAGGTCAAGTGAATTATTGACGGAATATTGTGTCGTAATTGGCTTATTGAGTTGCTAAGGCTTATAAACAGAATGTAATTGAGATTAAGCTATCGGCATCTTAGTGTTTAAAAATGGAAACCGGACTGTCACTGCTTCTGCATAAAAATTCTCAAATTTTTACCTATTGACAACTGTTTGTTCTAAGGTTGGTAGGTGGGTGGGGATTCCTGCACCATCTGGTCCAAGGTGAGGGGGTTGGTTTGCTCAGTTGGCTGGACAGCTAATTTTCAATGCAGAGTGACACTAACAGTACCAGCTGAGGACAGCAATTCCATATCAGTTCCCTCACCTGCAGCACGGTGATCCTTAAGTTAAACACAGCACCAGTGTCTCTTCTCTCTGATGAGAGAGTGGCCCTCTGGGACTATGACTACCATATTTTACTAAAATACAATG
This sequence comes from Chiloscyllium punctatum, assembly GCF_047496795.1. Lineage (NCBI taxonomy): Eukaryota > Metazoa > Chordata > Chondrichthyes > Orectolobiformes > Hemiscylliidae > Chiloscyllium > Chiloscyllium punctatum. The sequence goes on along the minus strand of NC_092752.1, from coordinate 43,664,814 downwards.
AACTTAATGAATCTAGTATTTACATTGAAAACTACTTGTTAAATATTGCTGGTAACATTCATGTTTGTTTCTCACAGGCATCTTTTCAGTCCTCAACTTGTCTTCGGAGTGTATGTCTCTTGCTGCAGAGCTGCCCAAGGTCTCCTATGTGAAAGCTTTGGACATCTGGTTGATCGCTTGCCTCCTGTTTGGGTTTGCATCCCTTGTAGAATATGCTGTTGTTCAGGTTTTTTTGAACAGTCCAAAAAAAGTTGAAGCTGAAAGAGCTCGAATGCAAAAAAAACTGAAAGCCAAGGAGCAGGCAGAAGGAAAAGGATGTGGAAACTGGGTCAAACCATCTTCTAAGAATACTGTAAATGGAACAGGTACTCCCGTTCATATTAGCACATTACAGGTAAGAAACTGAGTGACTCACTTATAAGTATAGTCCATTTTCATTTTTGCCACTTCACTGTTTCTAACTATGAAAGGTATGAGAAAGGATTGTTACGTCATTATTATCATAGCAGGAGTTAAAATCTTTTTATGTTGGGGAACTTCACAAATATACTAGATTCTGGGAATTCTCTGACAACCCCTGAAGGACAACAGTAGTTTCACAAAGCAAAACAATATTATGTTGTTATTTTGTTAATTTACATCAGAAACAATATGCTAGTAAGTATGAAGAACACAGATTACATACAATTCTCAGGACCTGCCTTGTATCACATTACTTTAGATAGAATCTGAAAATCTTGTTGTTCCTGCTGGGATTCGTACAGCTCTGTTTTAAAATCTAAAGTGTGTAATTTCCGTAGTTCATGCCAGCAACTTCAACTGCTTGAATCAATATTCAAACTTCAGGTGCACAATGAAAGTTCACTGTATAAAGAAAGATGGAAAGGAATGGGACAATCCTGTAAACAATGCCTAAAATAATTATTAAGTAAATTATTGGCTTAAAACAGAACATGTTGCAAATTGATCACTTTGATATATCTATTCATTTCTTCCATTTGCAATTTCACCAGGAGATTCAAAATTTTGGCTGTAACGAGGGAATGATAAATAGTGAGCAGCGGTGGCGAGATACTGGCTCCTCCTCCCTGCTCTGTAATTCAGAAATCTCAGAGCAGAACATTGTGACAAAACACATTGATGAAGGTAGAGCAGTGGATATGGTGTATATATGGATTTTAGCAAGGCTTTTGATAAGGTTCCCGGTTGTAGGCTTATTCAGAAAGTAAGGAGGCATGGGATACAAGGAAAGTTGGCTGTCTGGATACAGAATTGGCTAGCCCATAAGAGACAGACAGTGGTAGTAGATGGAAAGTATTCAGCTTGGGACTCGGTGACCAGTGGTGTCCAGCAGGCATCTGTTCCGGGACCTCTGCTCTTTGTGATTTTTAGAACTGACTTGGATGAGGAAGTGAAAGGGTGGGTTAGTAAGTTTGCCGATGACGTGACGGTTGATACAAATGGTAGATAGTGTGAAAGAATGTTATAGGTTGCAATGGGATACTGACAAGATGCAGAGCTGGCTTGAGAAATGGCAAATCAAGTTCAACCTAGAAAAATGTGATGTGATTCATTTTGGAAGGACAAATTTGAATGCAGATTACAGGTTTAAAGGCAGGATTCTTGGCAGTGTGGAGGAACAGAAGGATCTCGGGGTCCACATCCATAGACCCCTCAAAGTTGCCACCCAAGTTGATAGAGTTGTTAAGAAAGCGTATGATGTGTTGGCTTTCATTAGCAAGGGGACTGAGTTCAAGAGCTGGGAGGTTATGCTGAAACTCTATAATGCCCTGGTTAGACCACAACTGGAATATTGCATCTAGTTCTGGTCACCTGATCATAGGAAGGATGTAAATGCTTTAGAGAGGGTGCAGAAGAAATTTACCAGGATGCTGCCTGTACTGGAGGGCATGTCTTATGAAGAAAGGTTGAGGGAGCTAGGGCTTTTCTCATTGGAGTGAAGAAGGAAATAGAGGTGTACAGGAGGATGAGAGGCATGGACAGAGTGGATAGTGAGGAACATTTTCCCAGGGCGGAAATGGCTATCACGTGGGGCCATAATTTTAAGGTGATTGGAGGGAAGTTTAGGGTGCAGCACGACATTGACAGGATGCAGAGCTGGGCTGAGAAATGGCAGATGGAGTTCAACCTGGATAAATGTGAAGTGATGTATTTTGGATGGTCGAACTCAAATGCTGAATATAGGATTAAATACAGGATTCTTGACAGTGTGGAGGAACAGAGGGATCTTGGTGTGCAAGTACATAGATCCCTCAGAGTTGCTATGAAAACGGATAGGGTTGTTAAGAAAGCATATGATATGCTTTCATTAACATGGGGAACCAGTTTCAGAGGTGCGAGGTTTTGCAACAGCTCTACAAGTTCCTGGTGAGACCACACTTGGAATATTGTGTCCAGTTCTGGTCGCTCTAATATAGGAAAGATACAGAGGTTTTGGAGAGGGTGCAAAGAAGGTTTACCAGGATGCTGCCTGGACTGAAGGGCTTGCCTTATGAAGAGAGGTTGACTAAGCTCAGACCTTTTTCTCTGGAGAGAAGGAGGGAGAGAAGTGACCTGATCAAGGTATACAAGTTAATGAGAGGTGTGGATAGAGTCAATAGCCAGGGACATTTCCCCAGGGCAGGACTGACTGGCATGAGGGGTCATAATTTTAAGATATTAGGAGAACAGTATAGAGGGGATGTCAGAGGAAGATTCTTTACACAGAGTTGTGAATGAATGGAATGTGTTGGCAGTAGTGGTGGTGGTGGAACATTTACGTGACTGCTGGGCGTGCACATGGACAGCAGTGAATTGAGGGGTGCGTAGGTTAAGTTATTTTATTTTATATTAGAATTAATCCTCGGCATAACATCGTGGACCAAAAGGCCTGTTCTGTGCTATACATTTCTGTTATATGTAAATGTCAGAGGTAGATTCTTTGCACATAGAGTGGTGGGTGCATGGAATGCACTACCAGCAGTGGGTAGTGGAGTCAAATACATTAGGGACATTTAAGCGACTCTTGGATGAGCACATACATGATAGTAAATGTAGAGTGTATGGGTTAGTTTGATTTTAGAGGAGGATAAAAGGCTAGCACAACATTGAGGGTTGCGGGGCCTGTACTGTCCCATACTGTTCTTTTGGTCTGTGTTCTCTATACGAACATTTACATTAGGTCTAATTTCTTGCCCTTGGTTTATTCATGCTTCAAAATCTATCGATCTCATTTTTGAACATGTGCAACTTCCAAAAGCAGGTTAGAAAAACGCCAAGATTCACAACCTTCTGAGTGAAGAAACTTACCACAGTCTTAAACAGCTAGCAACCTCCCTTCCTCAACTATCCTGAGACTCTTAGCTGCACTTTACACAGGGCAACATGGCCTGCCCCAATGGCATTGCCAGACCTACTAGGGGCAGAAGGGGCTCTGTTGTTCATAGAGTTCCTGAGCAGGTAGCCTGAGCCACTCAATTTAAAAGCAACTAGCTTTCAGGATGCATGCTTCTCCTGCAACAGGTAAAATTTGAATGATGGTGGCTACTGAAGGGCCATTATTTGCCAATGGGCAAGCAGATCATCTGACATTTGTCCCATTGAAAGTAAAATACCCATGGTATGGGTCGGCAATGGGGCATACACTGTCACCATGGCACCAAGCTTAACGTGGTGCAGTTTGGTGGGGAGAAGTAAAATGGCTCCGTGGTTAGCACAGCTGCCTCAGTGCCAGGGGCCTCAGTTTGATTCCATCCTCAGGTGACTGACTGTGTGGAGTTTGCTCGTCCTCCCCATGTGTCTGTGGGTCTCCACCGGGTGCTCCCGGTTTCCTCCCACAGCCCGAAGATATGCAGGTTAGGCAGATTGGCCATGCAAAATTGCCCATAGTGTTCAAGGATGTGTGGGTTAGGTGCATTGCCATGGGAAACACAGGTTACAGGGATAGGGTAGGGGGATAGGTCAGGGTGGGATGCTCTTCAGACGGTCGGTGTTGGACTTGGGCCAAATGGCCTGTTTCAACACTGTAGAGATTCTGTGATTTTATTCTGTGGAATCCCACTTATAAGACTATGACTCCTGATAAAGAGCCTCTCAGTATCGATCTTCAGAGACCTTCTATAAATTTTAAACATTTCAATTATTTTCAATCTTCTAACCTCCAAAAGAATAGCCACCATCTTACTCAATCTCTTCTCACTGGACAGTCAGCTCATCCCAGAGATCAATCCAGTGAACTTTTGTTATACACTTTCTAAGGTAAGTACAACCTTCCTAGAAGGATAATTGTACGTGTTACACAGGCTGTGGTCTCAGCATTGGTCGAATTGGATCATGATTTCCTCAATCATATATTGCAACCTTTGTGCAACTGCAGCTCATATGACATTAGTGTTTCTAATGTCTTTCTGTTCAAGTGGGTTAACTTTTGTGTAGTAGGACACACTGGTCTCTTTGAATATCACATTTATTCATTTAATCCAATGATGTGGACTATTAATAAAGCTGTGGGCCAAATATTGATCCTTCTTTATTAGAGCCTGTCATCCTAAAAATGACTAACTTACTTCTGTTTTCTGTATGTTTACCAATCTTCAATATATTATCACCAGTCTTATGAACAAGATCTTGTGTAGTGTCTTGTCTTGTGAAAATGTATTGTGCCTTTCCATTCATACTCCAAATTTGCATACTTTAACTCTTACCCACATCATGTTACATTTGCCACCTTCTTGCCCATTGTCTTACCCTTTGCAACTTCTCCCAACATGTGTCCTGGTTTTTTTTTTCACCTATGTTGTATTGTTTGCAAACTTGGATATATAATATTTGGCCTCTTCATTTAATCCGACAGTGTAGACTATTAATAAAGCTGTAGGCCAAATAGAGATCCTTCTGGTGCTTCATTCGTTATAGCCTGTCATCCGAAAAATGACTAACTTATTTCTTCAATATATTATCACCAATCTTATGAACAAGATCTCGTAATAACCAATGGCAACTAATTGATTGGTTTCTGAAAGTCCAAACAGACTACAGGAAGATATGAATGCTCTCTTTGGATGAGTGTGATACAGTCTTCCATGTCATGAATGCCACCAAATGTATTTGGATGTTTTTGTGCTGCAGTATAAGACCACAGATAGTCCCTATGACCTTTTGTGTTTTTGGCTAGGAAAAAAGGCATCAGGTTCTTAGAGCTCCTCAGTTGAAAATCTTTCATCCACAATTGCCTCTCTAACAGATGCAGGGTATATTGTTGCTTGCTCCACTCTAGCAGACAGAACCAGGAACAGTTTCGGGCAACTCCCATAACCGAATGCAGAGAGCCTCAATTTGGTTTGGTTGACCTCATTTTGCTTCTCTTTTCTGTCAGTACAGTTGTTTAAACCCTGTGTGGTGGAAGCAGTTGGCAATTGTGGCTTCCATCACTACTCTCCACACCTCCTTCTTCATGAACACGGCCTCTAGAGCAGTTGTGTTGAATCTCTGTTCTGTATCAATGACCTCAACAATCTGAGATTAGCTACCATCTGAAGTGGATTTTCAGATTCCTAATCATCCCTTGGTCTGTTGGCTGGAACTTGGTCATGGGAAAAGTACAGCCGATCAGGCAGCATTTGAAGAACAGGAGAATCGATGTTTCAGGCATAAGCCATGAGTGAGGAAGTATGCAGTCCTCACTTTCTTCTGGAAGTTGGCCATGCTGTTGGGAGGCAAGAGCATAAGTTGGATGCTCGAAGTCTTGATTTCAGGGTGCGCAGGATAATTTTCTTTAAATGATGATAATCTTCATTTTCTTCAAAATGTCCAATTTCCTGATCTATGTCTTAAAAACACTGGAAGTCATCCAAGGAGATTTATTGGACTTGGACAGTGTAAATAGTGCTCTGACATAGGAAGAAAAATGTGGCTTTTTGAACTTTCCTATCATAAGAAACAGCAGCACTTTCAGTGCCATCCTGTTAGTTCAGATAGAAGACAGGACCTGGGGAACACAGACTGCGAGCAGTTAGTTACAGGTAACACTGCATTTGGAGAATGGGAATATTTTAAAAGTAGGATCAGCACATTCCTCTGAAAGGGCAAGGGCAGCAAGTCCAGAGAACCTTGGAAGTTGAAGGATATAGAAAAAGATATAGAATGTATTTTACTTTTTACATTTGATAAAGAAGGAAGAACATGTCAGTTACTGTGTATTAAAAATAGGGAAGGCCCTTAAAAAGTATAGGGGGTGTTGCTTTAAAAGGAAATTGGAGGGCAAAGAGGAGCCATGAAATACCTTTAGCAGATGTCATCAAGGAAAACTGCAAGGCTTTTTGTAAGAATCACCACGAGCCTATCACAAGTCAAAGGGGCAATCTGTGCATGGAGCCAGTGGACATAGGTGATGTCTCACAGGAGGAGAAAGACATTGTAGCTGGAGATTTCAGTTGGGATGGTGAGGTTCTGGAACACATTAATAAGGAGAAAGTATTCAATACTTCAGTGGACATACAGGTGCATAAAACCCCAGAGCCTGATGGAATGTATTACAAGATGCTTTGAGAGGTAAGGACAGAGATTTCTGGAGCCTTGGTGAAGATATTTAATACTTTGCTGGCTGGAAGTAAAGTGCTAATGTGATTCCTTTGTTCAATAAGGGCATCGGGGCCAGGTATTTTTAGACCAGTTAGTCTGACATCTGTCATAGGGATATTATTAGGAAAAGTTCTAAAGGACAGAATTAATCAATACTTGGATAAATCAGGAATAGATCAGGGATAGACAGCATGATTCTTTAGGTGAACCTGTCTGACTAATGAGTTTTTGGTTTGTAAAGAGGTCTAAACATATTGAGAAGAGTAATGCTGTTGATGTGTTTTACAAAGATTTCAATAAGATCTTTGAAAAGGTCCCACATGGAAAGCTGGTCCAAAAGTAAGAGCCCATGGGATCCAAGGCAGGTTGGCAAACTGGATCCCAGGTTGGCTTACCAATCAGAGATAGAGGGTTGTTGAAAATGGAGGGTTGTTTTCATAACTGGAAGCCTGTGACCAGCGGTGTACCAGAGGGGTAACAACTTACATGAGAATGTAGAAGTTATAATAAGTAAGTTTGCAGATGATGTTGATAGTGAGGACGATGGTCTCAGGCTACAATCGGATATTGATCAGCTGGTAAAGTGGGCAGAGCAATGGCAGATGAAATTTGAAAGTGATGCATTTCAGGATGTTTAATAATGGAAAGATACACACAGTGTATGGTAAGTCTTTCGGGAATACTGAGAAACACAATCTTCTGTATTGGACGATAGATCCTTGACGGTGTCAGCACAGTGGAGTGAAAAAGGAGAGAGTACGGAGGGAATTCACTGGGGCTGCCTGGGATGAAGACTGGATATACTGAGTTTGTTTTGTTTGGGGCAAGGAGATCTGATTGAGGTATACAAAATTATGAGAGGCATAGACATAGCAGATTGTGAGAATCTCTTCCTCATAGCAGACATGTCTTAAATCAGGGGGTGTAAGTTTAAGGTGAGGAGTAAGTCATTTAGAGGAGATTTGAGGTAAATGTTCCTTCACTCAGATATATGCTGCCTGAGGAGTGGTGGAGGCAGGTACTCTCAATATGTTTTAGAAGCACTTGGAGGAATACTTAAAATGCCAGAACATAGTAGACTACAGACCAAGTGCATGTAAATGAGATTAGTCTAGTTTTGTACTTGTTGGCAGCATTGAAGGCAAGGCTGGTTGTTTTTGACTGGCATGGACGTGATGGGCCGAAGGGCCTTTTTCTGTGCTATAGACCTTTATGACACCTATCAGATTCTTGGTTCCCCTTTCTTTCCAGTCTGACCAGCTCTGTCATTTCTTTATTCCCCAACATAATTTCCCCTGTCCTCCTTGACCGATCACCTTCACCTCCTCCCCCACTCACCCATTGTACTCTATGCTACTCTCTCCCCACCCCCACCCTCCTCTAGCTTATCTCTCCATGCTTCAGGCTCACTGCCTTTATTCCTGATGAAGGGCTTTTGCCCGAAACGTCGATTTCACTGCTCGTTGGATGCTGCCTGAACTGCTGTGCTCTTCCAGCACCACTGGTCCATAATTTCCCCTGTGTCTACCTCTAGGCGTCTTGCATTTAGCTTTGTTGATCTCTCCCTTTATACTTATAGCTTGTGAGATATTTTACATTTCTTGCAAATCTACTGTCTATTTAGTGTCACTTTATCACTTACTTATTCACTATTTGCTGATTTTTAAAACTGAAAAATGTGTTGCTGGAAAAGCACAGCAGGTTAGGCAGCATCCAAGGAGCAGGAAAATCGATGTTTTGGGCATAAGCCCTTCTGGAGGTTTTAATTAGATTCCTGAAGAAGGGCTTATGCCCGAAACGTCGATTCTCCTGCTCCTTGGATGCTGCCTGACGCGCTGTGCTTTTCCAGCAACACATTTTTCAGCTCTGATCTCCAGCATCTCCTCACTTTCTCCCAGCTGATTTTTAAAACCTAATCCTCAGGATTGCTATCTTTTAAACAACATTTAAGCCTTTAACATTTATCAGCTCTTAATCACATATTATTATGAACCGATCCAGTTAGCTCACATATACCACTTTTCCAGTAGATGTTTCTCTTAGTCAAGGATACCTTTGTTTCACGTGAATTGTAGACTATTAAATTAATAATTGAACTATTATCCGCAGTATAACTTGCTTGTCAGGACATTTAGTGCCATTGGAAGGTTTTAATTACATTGACAGGGAATGGAAAAGGGACGCTCAGGTTCAAGGTGGGGGGGAAGCAAAAGTAATACAAGGAAGTAAAAGAGTGGTAACCAAGATTAGAAGACCGACAAGTAAGATCAAAATGAAGAATAATGTTTAGAAGGCTGAATTAAAGGTGCCTGTCTGGTGACATGTAGAATTCTCAAAAAAAAATTGATGAAGAAATGGTAACATGGAACAAAAAATGGCAGAGGAACTGATTAGTTTGAATTACTTACAGTGTGGAAACAGGCCCTTCGGCCCAACAAGTCCACACCGCCCCGCCCCGCCGAAGCGCAACCCACCCATACCCCTACATCTACCCCTTACCTAACACTACGGGCAATTTAGCATGGCCAATTCACCTGACCTGCACATCTTTGGACTGTGGGAGGAAACCGGAGCACCCGGAGGAAACCCACGCAGACACAGGGAGAATGTGCAAACTCCACACAGAGAGTCGCCTGAGGCGGGAATTGAACCCAGGTCTCTGGCGCTGTGAGGCAGCAGTGCTAACCACTGTGCCACCGTGCTGCACACAATTGCTTTGCATCATTTTTCATAGTGGAGACATTAACAGCCTACCAGAATTTCAGGACATTCGGGGCAGAGGTGAGTGTAGTGGCCATAACTAAGGAGAAAGTGCTGGGGAAGCTGAGAGTTCTGAGGGCAGATAAATCACCGGGACTGGATGGGCTGCACCCCACCGTTCTGAAGGAGATACCTGAGCAGATTGTAGAGGTATTGGTGGTGATCTTTCAGGGACTACTGGAGTCAGGGAGAGTCACCATAGGACTGGAAATTGCTAATGTAAACCATTGGCCGGTAAACCTGGCCTTGGTTGTTGGTTAGATTTTACAGACCATTATTAAGGATGTGATTACATGGAAGTGTTTGGTTAAGAAAAGGGCTGAGAAAGCACGGTTTTGTCAAGGGGTGGTCTCTCACACACACACACACACACACACACACTTTCTAACACACTCAACCCCCAACCCAGACAGACAAAGACCCACATGCACACACCTATTTTGTGGGTGAATTTGTACTTGCAGAGTTACATTGTACTTTGCTCAAAAACTGCACGAATTCATGTAAAACTCCGTTATCTCACTTTTTAGATTAGAATCAATCTCAACATCACGGCATAGACAGAGATCACAGGGGGTTAACACCTTCAACATACTGTCTAGCTATCACCATTGTTAACAGCTAACCTGCGAATGCAACTTTTTAAAAAAAGGTTTTGTGATTTACACATGAAAGAAGTGAAACTATCACTGTATTCTAACAGATGAAAGGCTTAACAGACAGTCACTTTTTGAATGTATAATTTCAGTTACAATCCACTGTAAATTTTTGCTATAAATTCTGTCTGTTAGGATTGAGCCCTCCACTATCACCTGATGAAGGAGCGACGCTTCGAAAGCTAGTGTGCTTCCAATTCAACCTGTTGGATTATAACCTGGTGTTGTGTGATTTTTAACCCTATCATTCTGAGAATTATTTGATTATTCCTACTGTCTGCCTTCTTACTGTTAACAAATTCATAATTAATATTTCCTTCCCAATCCCATGCACTGTAATGTAACTTAATAACCTGCTATAGGACCTTGCCTGAACCTTTCTAAAAACTTACATGTTCCACATTCACTGGTTCTGCTTAGTCAATTGAACAAGTAACATGTTTGAAAAACTCTGGTTTGACTTGGATATAGTATTTGCCCTTGAACTAATTGGCTGGCTAAGCCATGTACATTGCAGTTAAGACTCAAGCACATTTCTATGGATTTGGAGCCACATGTAGACCAGAGTAGCGACATTACTGCCCAGGTAGATTTTTATGACAATACTTACCATTAGTGCAGCATTGTTCAGTTACAGAGTTTTGTTGAATTCAGATTTACAGTATGTAGGTTCATTCAGGCTAATGACATTAAAGGAGTAGGATTCAAACCCATGTCATTAGGCCTCTCACTTATCAGTCCAGTAACATTACCAGTACACCATTTCCTCCACCAACCTCTACTGATAATTCCTGCAACACTCTGGAATGAAACTAATCTCATCCAGGAGATTCCTCAACTCTGTACACACCTTTTCAAGTACTACCAACAATAATTTTGTTTAGCTCTTCAGTTACACAAGTTATCTGATATTTCTAGACGATTTTATGTATCTTTTTCCACGAAGAATTTCCCTTTTACCAACTATAAATTGGTAAACAGGCGACTGACTGTGTGGAGTTTGCACGTTCTCCCTGTGTCTGCGTGGGTTTCCTCCGGGTGCTCCGGTTTCCTCCCACAGTCCAAAGATGTGCAGGTCAGGTGAATTGGCCATGCTAAATTACCCATAGTGTTAGGTAAGGGGTAGATGTAGATGTAGGGGTATGGGTGGGTTACGCTTCGGTGGGGCGGTGTGGACTTGTTGGGCCGGAGGGCCTGTTTCCACACTGTAAGTAATCTAATCTAATAAATTCTCCTGACACTACCTGTGAAGAACCTATATTTATCTTTGTTAATCTTTTTCCTTTCACATATCAGTCCAAATTTTTAATATCTGCCTTTGTATCTTACTAGCTTGCATTCATATTCTCTTTTCCATTTCCTTATCAATTCCTTAGCCCTCCTTTGCTGGGTCCTAAAAATTACTACCAACCCATAGCCTTAGTACAATTTCTGGCATTCTTTTAAGCTACTTACATTCTTTTAATCTAATGCAACCATCAACATCTTTTATTAACCATAGTTGATTCACCTTTCCATTTTGGTTTAAAGTATATGTTATACACAGTGTTGTACTTCTTTAAATACTAGGCATTGACTGACTGCCGTCAAATCCTGAAATGTATTTTCCAAATCCATCATAACAGACTTGTCTTTCATATTCTGGTAGTTTCCTTTGCTCAGATTTAAGACTTCTGTTTCAGAATTAACTAATGCATTCAAACTTCATGTCAAATTTGATTATGGTCACTATTTCTCAAAAGGCAAAGTTATAATCAAACACTAAATCCAAAATAGCCTGACTGCTGGTTGGTTCCTCAATATACTATTTCAAACAACTAAATCATACAAACTCCAGGAATTCAATGTTGACAGCATTAGTGTTGATTTTGTTAACCCAGTCTGTTTGCAAATTGAAATCCCTCATTATTGTGATTGCTTATGTGGCAATTGCAGCATCCCTGAGATCAACTGGCATTTCAACTTTATCTTAGATTTTCAGAAACAATTGATGGAGATGGCAGGTAAGTTCAGCTTCTTCAAGTTTGAAAATCTCCCCCGATATCCTGTCCACTTCAGGGGAGCTTTGCTAGGAATTGACCTCAGCCTCTACCTCAAGAAGACTCAAGTCCTTTACCATGCCTTCCCAGAGCAAAGTCCAGTCCATCCCTCCAGTAAGAGCAATTGACAAATCCTCCCAAATATGGAACACTTCCCCTTTCCAGGAGAGCTGCCTTTCATCTAAGGCTGATATCCATGTGGAGATCCAACACAACATCCAATCTGTGAGCTCTGTCTTCGGAGACCGAAGGATAAGATTCCTCAGTTACCATGACATCAGTGCTGATATCACGATCTTTGTGTATGACACAGTCATTCTTTTTACTTTTTTTTATGGCTCTGAAACTTGACTATTTATAGGCATCGCCTCAAGACCCTTGAGAATTACCAGCAATGCTCTTTTGGATGGATTCTCCACATAAGATGAGGGACAGTTTTACAAATGTCAATGGCCTTGAAGCAGCCAAAAGCATCACTATCTTCTGAACCAAATCTGTTGAACCAAACACACACTTAGGATACCTGTATTCCAAATGCCAAAGCAAATCATTTTCGCACAGCTTGAGGAAGACCCTGAAACAAGAGGAGGACAAAGGAAGCGTATCAAAGATTTCATAAAACTTCCCTTAAGAAAGGCAACATAGGTGTCAATGCATGGGAGACCCTTGTTCAGAAGAAACTCACTTGGACGTATCATAGAAAGAGACACAATTCTTTGAGAACATCTGTCAGCAAGAAGAAGTGAAGGAATAGCAGTGATCAAGACAAAGGACCAATTCCACCTCCCACAGAACACGTACCAAACATGCAGTGGGAAGTGTAGCTTTAGGATCGAGCTCATCAGCCACACAAGGAACCTCAGAACCCATGACTAGTGACATGGAATTTCCTAAGTAGTCAAACATTCTTGTTAACAGGTTATTGATGATGATTACATATGTCACAAGATTCTCTAACTTCCTGATATATGGTTGTCCAAACTAGTAACGTATTTCACTGTTTTTTTTAAACAAATCCCACAATTTTGGCTTTTTCTTGTTCTTTAATTCCACTCATGCTGAATTCTTTTGGAGCTTGAACTTTCCTCTTCTATGTGAAGAGTTGGGAAGTTTCATGTCCTGTTATTGGTCACAGCGACTTTTATCATGCAATCGTCCACTCCCCACCTATTGATTATGAAACCAGCATCTTTGATCCCTCTTTCATGCAATCATGCAGCAGGAGGCACAGAATCTGGGCACTGTTAGGAACTTCTGATGTGCGTGATTCAGGTGCCACATTTAAAGCCCAGCTGCACATCACTTCAGATGCAAGCCACGACCTACCCACACAATATCCTTTTAGGAAACCAAGATTGTCTCTGAAATGGAAACTGGCAGCCTGCTTTCTTGATAGGAACCTAGAAGTTCTGGTAGACAGAATGGTCACTGACAGGGACATTCTTCACCTAGCAGACCACCAGAGAAGGCCAAAACACTAAACATTGCCAGTTTTGACACAACATCCTTGGTCAGTGCCTTCTCCAAGGCCAGGTGGAATATGCAGCACTGCAGTCAAAAGGTCAATGTACTTCAGTGGTCTGCAAGGGTTAGGTGTCATCATCTTCTCACCACTACTGTACACTCACACACACTATCATTGCACACCATCCTCACCAATGCTCATGGATTAATAACCTCACCATTGTGTACAGCATCTCCACTTAATCTTTTTCCTCCACAGATACTAACTTACCCCTGTTTTAAACAAACAATGCAATCCCAATTGCTGGCAGCCTCCAAGGAAGTGCAAGAAGTGCAAAGTGAATGAGCATTTACAAATTAGGTGAACATATGTTCAGTGCAGATGTACAAAATGGCTGTTTCTGTGTGCTGAAGCACGCAAGTCAAAGATGTCCCTGAGCTCGAAAGTGAAGCCTTGGAAGCCTGGAGCGGATTCTGAGTTGGTCTGAGATCATGGTGAGGCTGATGGTTTGGTGATGTCAATATTGTTGGGTGAAGTTTGGAGAGAAACGCTGTCCATGTTGCATTCAAGGATATGTTGGTGAAGGGACATTCAGACAATGAACTACATTCACCGCATACTGCTCTGATTTTCAAGTCAGGAATTTTAGCTGTCTAGCCTGTTGGGAGAGGAGGTAGAATTGCAAACTACATTTAAATGTGGAGAGTTGGTTTATTAATGAGATACAAATGTGTGGAAATAAGATAATTGCTGCTTATAAGCAAGATGTGGATCATGCAGTTACAGTTTTTAAGGGGAATATCTGACTTACTTTTCTCCGTTTCGGCTATCTAGTTTTTTGATCAAGTCATACTTTCCCAGGAATTCTCACATTGATCACAATGGGAAAATTCAGCCCGACGGCTTGATCCTTTCAGGATAGTCTTTTTCTATGTATCGATGTCAGCCCTTATTAGAGATGGTTTTCCAAATTATCCTTTGCTCCTTTCTTGAACAACAGTGGCACATTTGCAATCTTCCAGTCCTCCTGGAGTAATTCTATGTTCAGAGAGGCCTGAACATCTGTCAATGGCTCCACAATTTGTTCTTTACCTATTGCAGCAATGTAGGATGTTAAGGTGGGTCAAGATGAGGATAAGTAGGTCTCCAGGGTCAACTTTCCAAATTAATTAACTTTTTTGCCACCTTCAGGGAAGTAAGGACAGAATTTTTCAGGTCTTTCCATGGCATGAGCCAAGGATTTAAAGTGTACTAATTCCAATTACAAAGCCTTGAAAGATTGCTGTACTGTTATTTTTTTTCTCACTATCTCCCCGAGTCAGGAGTGGGTAATTTGCACACCTGCTGCCTTCCTTGGATGTGGTAGCCATTTCTCACGAATCAAACCTGATTTACCTGTTACCTGAGGTAAGCACAGAAAGTACCATTGAACGTTGATAGGGCAGGCAGTCAAATGAGTCGTCACCATCACGAGGACTTGCAATCTGTGCAAGGTTATCTTGAGTCACCAAAGCTGCCAGGTGAGTCCAGATTGGTTTTGTTTGATAAATGCACACATCCCCATGTAGGGCAGAGCTTGTTTGCATGTATTAGCTCTAAAATTACCATAGTTATCCAAGTAACGTTTGGAGCAATTAAAGGAGCTATAACTGATTTCATGAGCTATTCACAATTTCACTGTACCAGCCATGTGTACTTAGACATGTATGGCTTAATCTTTGAGACAAGCATGTTATTAGCAGCATCAACCAGATAACTAGACCAACAAAGGCAAGTGGACGACAGGAAAGCAACGTGGTGGGGGTGTGAGGGGGATGCCGACAGAGGCAATACCTCAGGGAGGAATACAAGTGTAGAGAGAAATGCAGCACGTGCCGCCCTCACACAAGTGGACCCCATACCACCCCTAATAGACAGATTTTCATAAAGAGCAAAGCATTTGAAAAGTCTAAAATGTCAAATGTCAAAAATTGACTTCCAAGAGCTCTTTGGATTGCACCTGAAGTCAGAATTGGAGTGCATTTCCCGCAGAATCACTTTTCGGACACTTTTTTTCAAAGTGGTACCGGTGAGGCCATTGTTTCTGAAAATGATGTTCCCAAAAATCACCGTGGGCGGCACGGTGGCACAGTGGTTAGCACTGCTGCCTCACAGCGCCTGAGACCCGGGTTCAATTCCCGCCTCAGGCGACTGACTGTGTGGAGTTTGCACGTTCTCCCCGTGTCTGCGTGGGTTTCCTCCGGGTGCTCCGGTTTCCTCCCACAGTCCAAAAGATGTGCAGGCCAGGTGAATTGGCCATGCTAAATTGCCCATAGTGTTAGGTAAGGGGTAAATGTAGATGCATGGGTGGGTTACGCTTCGGCGGGGCGGTGTGGACTTGTTGGGCCGTAGGGCCTGTTTCCACACTGTAAGTAATCTAATCTAATCTAATCTAATCTAATCTAAAAATCTCCGGGTACCCTGCCAACCCGAACAGCAGACAAAGCCAACTGCTCCTGAAACAGGTCTGGATCCTGAAATTGAGTGCATCGACATGAAACTTAGTCCCTGCAAACACGTCTAGATCTTTTTGCCACCCAAATTCTGTGATCTTGGACAATTTAAGTTTGAGCTGCTGACATGGAAACACAGCAAGATGAGGGCAGGAGTGAATTCCCGCAAGTCGTGCAGCAACCTAGAACATGTTTCCTGCTGCGCCAACTTGCCTCTGGTTGACACTTTGTATTTTTTCATCTTTTTGGACATTCTTCCAAATTTTTCCGGGTTACTGACTGAAAAAATGCCCAAAAATGTTTAAAAATGCTAAGTTTTCCTGACGACTTGGTTCACGTTTTCCGACATTTTTCTAAGTTTTCTCAGGAATTGTTTGGACATTTTCAAACACGTTTTTAAGTTTTTCTGGTTATTGTGATGCCATTTTTAATGTAGGAAAATATGACAACATTGAAAAACATCGAAGTGTTGACATTGAGAACAACAGTTTCAACAGTGAGTTCTGAATCTTGCTATTAAGCAATGACTAATGTGTTTTCATGCAATGTCATTTTTATAATAAGCTAACAATCCTAATTTTTACACGGTTTGCAATTTTGCCCCCACCCTCTGCCACTTCTCAAAATTAGACTGGGACAATTCATGCTTTGAAATTCAGTTACCTGACAAATGGAACTTACTTCTTCTGACCTCCATTTTAAAGGTCCATTAATCATCATGCCCTTCAATGCTTCCTGGGCAGTGCCCTTTTTCAGCCTTAATCTGCTGAAGTCAGCATTAGCAAACCACCAACTTTACCATGTTATCAAGGTTGATCTCAGACCATCTCCGAGTTCACTTCCGTTCCATGGGACTGCTGTTAAAACTCAGGGACACTTTTGCCGTGCATGCTCCTGCCAGGAAATTTTGTGCACAGGATGCACCTTATGGCCATCAACTTCATTTCTTAGCTCTTACTCATTTAGTGCTTACTTTTAGGCTCCCGGCCTTTGTGAATTGCACAGCTATACGGGCAGAGGGCAGGAATGGTGGGTGAGAGTTGTTGAGAGGAGTTACTGCATGCAGTAATGACGTTGGTAATCAATTAACACTGGTGAAGCTTGGGTGCAGTGAAAAAGTTACAGTGAGCAAGAAGTAAGAGGGGGAAGCTGGTGGCACTTCCCCTTGAGGAATGCAGGAGGTCATTGATCTTCATCCTGCACTGCTGTGCATTCCCATCTGATCTTGAAAGCAGCACTGACCTGCAGGTTTAACTGGACAGGGTTTATGGGTGCAGTTCCCAATTCATGAATGCAACTCAAAGAAACAAATTCAGCCCACTGAGTACAAACACAGGAAAGTTATGCCCAACCCTTATAAAGCACTGGTTAGGCCTCAGCTAGAGTATTGTATCCACTTCTGATCACCACACTTAAAGAAATGTGTAAAAGTCTTGAGATGCTGCAGAGGAGGTTTAGCAAAATGGTTCCAGGGCTGTGGGATTCAGTTACTGTCCAGAGAGCAGAGTTATGGGGAGATCTGATAGACAGCTACAAGACTGGTATGACTGGTTAAAATAAGTCAGACAAAAACAGAAGTTCCTAGTAGCTGATGGAGAAGGACCAGGAGACAGAGATTTTAGGGTTTGGGCAAATCCTGAAAGGGATATTTGTGGCAAGAGCTTTTTAATATAGCGAGTGGAAGTGAACTGAAACATTACTTAGAAAGTTGGGGAAAGCAAAGAGGATGAAAGATTTCAAAAGAATATTCAGTCTACACTTGAGAGAAATATACATGTAGGACTGTGGGGATAGAGCAGAGTAATGCGACCGACTGATAAGAATTCACAGCAGAGAGTCGGTTTGGGATCAATGGGCCAAATGGCCTCCTTTTATACTGAAGTTGCAACAGGAAGTTAAAAGGTGTCCTTTAGATTCAAAGTGTTAAGCGGTCCTTTATTCCACCTGAATAGATTTTTAAAACATAGATACTGGCACATGTATTACTTTATCAACATCATGTTTCAAGGAACAAATTATTGAGTGACTCGAACAACAAGGTCTGAAATTTCCAGAATTGCTGAAGTTATGTAAATTGTATCTTGACAATAGATGATAGTGAATATAACAGATCGTGCTTATTTGTACCCCCTTTACTTTAATTAACATGTACGCAATCACCAAGGGTCCAGCAAGATGATGTCGAACCAGTTTAGTGACCCAGTGGTGTCTATGGAAGTGTATTGGACTGTTTTGTAACATCTGCATTTTAAATCAGCTTATGTATCTAAAAATGTTTCAAACAAATCTCATCTTGAAACATCTGAATCTAACCAGCTCTGTACCTTTTACCTGTTTAAAACTTCCAACATTAATCAAAAAGCATTGCACATAGCCAACAAGGTTGTGCTGTGCTTGCCCCGCAGCCCAGAGTTTTTGAAATTCTTTGATTATTGTAATTAAATTTCATTAATTTGAATTGAATCATTTCTTTCAAATGTTAATATTTCATGAAGCTGAAAGTCATGCACTTCATGTTTCATGATATTTTAGATTACATTTCAATTGTATGTAAAGACATCATTAAAGCATTCTATTATACCTTTAGATAATCGAATTGATGTTTCTGGTTTCTCAGGGCAAATCATTTTGGGATATTATGGATAAAAGTATTTCCTTCTCTTACATACCACATTAATGTTTTAGCTTATCTATTATGAAAGCCCACACTAATTTCTACTAATTTCCTTTGGGTAATATGAATAAGGTTATTAACAGTATCAATGCTTTAACTTCTGTTCAGACCCTTACCCATATTGGCCTCATGCCCACTTTACTTTGCAATCTCTCTCTTATGTAGAAACTACCAGGACAAGTGTGTTGTACTCATTCTTTTTAATGAATATGGTATTTGTAGACATGGTATATTTTTCTCTTTTTTTCTTTTTCCTGTGGGTAGTTTTGACAAGGGAGATATATATTCTGATCTGTGAACATGCCAAAGTAAGTTGAATTTGAACCTGAACAAAAAAAAACATACAAAGGACTTTATGAAAAAAGGTCCTCCGCATTCTGCAGACTATTTGGAAAGAAGTTATATGCAACCATCTGTTATCATTAATGTATGGACATCTGTAACAAATAGAAACCATTTGCTTTGATAGTTTGATGATATCATCAAATGAATACATTATGGAACTCCTTAAAGGAGGGAGGGTTCTGTCTACTGAAATTAGTGTTTGATAGCGAATGCTTTTAATAACAAAATAATCTGGTTCTTATCTCAGCTGTATGTTAAATTATGATGCTAGATGTAAATTGTTACTTTTTCAATGGAAGTTCTTGGAGGTGAAAATTACTTACACTTACTTAAAGATAGAGTTCTCAGTAACATATAGCTATTTCTGAATATGATCCTAGAGAATGCTGCTTTAAATCTAGTGATGATGTCATATTATAATTATTGTGTTGTTTTGGCATCAACTGTTTGGTATTTTAATACACTTTCTCCTTCATTGCTCACAAGATCATAACACTTCCCTATTATTGTTGTGCCACATGCACAAGCCTGAAGTGACATAGAAGCTAATGTCTGACCACTCATCACAACCTTACAGTTTCAACTGTGCAATATAATCTCAAAATTAACACTCAAATGCAGCTCCTTTATTATAATCCAGCTTCATGTTCCTTCCACATGAAGCTCTCAGAATTCCAAGTAAAATTTAGCAAACATCTTAGGTGAAGGCCAACTCAGCTAGTGTCTGTCATTACTAAGACTGTAAATGTTGAAGAAGAGTATCATTAATTAGGTGATTCCAAGTCTGTGCATTAGAAGGCTGAGGTTTGCAGGGGAGCACATGACATAAGGTGGCCAGAATATTCCCTGTCAGAGAATAAATTAAAACTCAAGGTGATAAGGTATATTTCTGGAGATTCTGTTTGTGCCACAGAGTCTTTCTGAATTAGTGTACAGATGGAAAATTAAACATGGACATCATATGTATGTAGACAACTGCATCTCAGCAAATAGCATGTACACATGCACACAGTCTGACATGCAAAACACAAATTATTTATTAGTATTCAGAAAATTTGAGTCAGTCATTTTGATCTCTGCCTAGTCCTTGTTCCTCTGCTTGAAGAGCAAAGTCTCTGAAAAATTATCTGAATTTGTGGAGTGTTTGCCTTAAGACAGGTTTAATTAAGCTTGCAAAGTTTTAGCAAGAATTGGAAGAATGTAATATGATGCATCTGAAGTTCAGGAGACGTAAAGGTGGAAAATTCAGAAAAATTATCTTTACAGTATGATTTGTGAAAATAAGTAGGTCATGATCTGTTTTATTTCAAGGCTAGAAATATGTGTACCAAGGAGTGGCAGATGGAGTTTAATTTAGATAAATGTGAGGTGTTGTATTTTGGAAAGGCAAATCACAGCAGGACTTATATACTTAATAGCAAAGTCCTGGGGAATGTTGATAAACAAAGAGACCTTGGAGTGCAGGTTCATATTTCCTTGAACATGGAGTCTTCGGTAGATAAGGTAGTTAAGAAGATCTTTAGTTTGATTTTAGTAGGATAAAAGGTCAGAGGGTTGATGGACCTGTACTGTGCTGTACTGTTCTATTTTTGTTTCTAAATTGGTCAGAGCATTGACAATCAGACTTGGGAGGTCATATTGCAGCTGTACAGGACATTGGTTAGGCCACTTTTGGAATAGTACGCGCAATTCTGGTCTCCCTGCTATAGGAGGGATGTTGTGAAACTTGAAAGGGTTCAGAAAAGATTTGCAAGGATAGAGGGCTGCCAGGGTTGGAGGGTTTGAGCTATAGGGAGAGGCTGAAAAGTTGGGGCTGTTTCTCCTGGAGCATGAGGCTGAGGGGTGAACTTATAGAGGTTTATAAAATCGTGAGGGGCATGGATAGGGTAAATAGACTGTCTTTTCCCTGGATTGGGGGAGTTCAGAATTAGAGGTTTAGAGTGAGAGGGAAAAGATTTAAAAAGGGACCTAAGGGGCAACTTTTTCATGTGGTGCATGTATGGAATGAGCTACCAGAGGATGTGGTGAAGGCTGGTACAATGACAGAATTTAAAAGTCATCTGTCTGGATGGATACACGAACAGGAATGGTTAAGAGGGCCAAGTGCTAGCAAATGGGATTAGATTAATTTAGGATATCTGGTTGGCATGGATGAGTTGAACAGAAAGGTCTGTTTCTGTGCTGTACGTCTCTCTGACTCTAAATGTCTGCTGTTGCCAGTGACAAAGTTTCTTGTAATTTCTGCCATTGGTTCATACTGTTCCAAGATTCCTTCTGCATCCCAGCATAAAGGTCATCAAAAGTTTCTCATAACCAGATAGGATTCCTGTACATAACAAGGATAACAAAAGTCCTTTTAAGAAATTTAAAATTATGAGCCAACACTAATTCAGAACAGTTTGTTAAAATTGCAAGTCCTTCAGAATTCAGACTTGTGGATTTAATTAAAATCATTTTTATTAAAACATGGGATCCTGTTCTTTTAAGTTTACCAAGACTTCAGACTAAATGCGGAGTGGTCACCTTTAGTTTATTGGTTCAAATACTGACGGACTCCAGCATTACAAGAGTGTTATAGAAGATTAGTTTGAGGGCTGATAGCAGATTGACTGAGCCTTTTTGGCAGATTAACTATGCCTGACTTTCTAATGTCATCTCCGTCAGTCAGTGAAAGTACCCATCACCTATCTGCTGAAAAGCGCAACTAGTGGTCCACTGAATCAAGAAAAACATACCTGCATCTGTTTATTAAACCTATTCAAGCCGTGAGCAATATTTGCAATCTGGTACCTGTGGCATCTCTGACAGTAAACTGGGTGTCTGTGCAGAAAGCACAAACAACCCTTAGAGCAACTGCCATGAAAGCCTTTGACATATTTTCCCCTGGAGATGCAACATGGTGAACTACAATCCTCAAGAGTGCTAATAAACTGCTCCAGCTGAACCACCAAGTGCAGCACATTCTCCCAGAGTATACTCAGTGCTATCAGCCACAATTAATGTTCAATGGAAGCAATTAAAATAAATTTTGCATGATGAAATCCTTCAACTGCACGTTCTAATGCTCCCTTGCTTTCCTGCCTGCCAGCTGGTATTTCCATTCTCCTCACATGGTGCTAACAAGTTTCTTGCTCAAACTTGCCTTAAGTGTCACTCACTAGACTCTCCTGGTTATTGCTCAGATGGTACTTAGGAACTATAGAGTCATAGAGATGTACAGCATGGAAACAGACCCTTCAGTCCAACGGGTCCATGCTGACCAGATATCCCAACCCAATCAAGTCCCACCTGCCAGCACTCGGCCCATATTCCTCCAAACCCTTCCTATCATATACCCATCCAAATGCCTCTTAAATGTTACAATTGTACCAGCCTCCACCACTTCCTAGCTTGAATGGGTTTACTGAAAGCAAAATTCAAGGCTGAATTTTAATTGGAAATGGAAGCCCCACTCCCCAGATAAAGTTGAGGTAAAGCCTGGAGCTGATTCTACAGTGATTTGGCAGTTAACTAGTTCAGGGTAAGCCATCTATCCCCATCTGGGAAGAAGTTCTACCTCCAAGAGCTCTGAACCAACTTGTGACACAGTTGGCAATTCATGATGAAGGGCTTTTGCCCGAAACGTCGATTTCGCTGCTCGTTGGATGCTGCCTGAACTGCTGTGCTCTTCCAGCACCACTAATCCAGTTGTCTCGTCACTGCAGTACTACAGAACGTTGGCCACTGCTGGTACTGCAGGCACTCCCAACCCCAATCATCAGTGTTGCCATATGAGAATGTACAAGTTGAGATGCCAGTTTGGCAGGTACGGTAAGGAGTTTCAGGAGGACAGGATGCAGCTGATAAAGGTGGGAATATTGTGCTGGTGGGGTCCTCCACTTATGACAAGGCCCCCCAACAAGAGCAAGGGCGCTTCCACAATCTACACCTCAACTTGCAACACAGGGCATTGACATCTTAAACCACAGGTAAAAGACCAGCAGTAAGGAAATGCCGTTAAGTGTTTCAGACACTGGGAAACAAGGCCATCATGGCAGTTGGAGACAAGCAGAGAAAGGCAAGGATCAACTGAAATTTCATCAGGCTATCGGAATTCTTCTCTTGTATATTTAATTTTTTTTTAGGGATAACCATGTTATTGCAACTTAAAATTGCTCATTCAGTACAATTTGAGACTGTGTTTCTCCCACCCCAGGCATAGGTTGGCAGGCATGGCCCCCATTAAAGAATAATGCCATTAATTGACCATTTGAGTGGCACGATGGCTCAGTGGTTAGCACTGCTGCCTCATAGCACCAAGGTCCCAGGTTCAATTCCAGCCTTGGGCGAATGTCTGTGTGGAGTTTGCACATTCTCCCAGTGTCTGCGTGGGTTTCCTTTGGCTGCTCCGGTTTCCTCCCACAATCCAAAGATGTGTAGGTCAGATGAATTGGTCATGTTAGATTGCCCATAGTGTTTAGTGCATTGGGGGGGGGGGAGGTTACTCTTCAGAGGGTTGGTGTGGACTTGTTGGGCCGAAGGGCCTGTTTCCACACTGTAGGGAATCTAATCTAATCTAATCGACTTCTGTGTGGGGGCGTGGGTTACCCAACACTTCATCTTCTACTGGCAAAATATCAGCAGTGAGCATAAAACCCCCATCTCTGCTCCCATGATTGCCTTGTTTCCCAGCATCTGTAAAACCTTCACTCGCATCAGTTGTTAGTGTCTCCAGAATTTTCAAACTCAGGAGGAGTTAGACTGGCGGTGGACAATGTGGTATGCCAGCTCACCAACACTGTCCCATTCCCAATATTTTGGAAGCTGCAGCTGTAACTGAATCAAGGTCAGAGTGGTGCTGGAAAAGCACAGTAGGTCAGGCAGCACCCGAGGAGCAGGAAAATTGACGTTTCGAGCATAAGCCCTGCATCAGGAAGCTTTTGCCTGAAACATCGATTTTCCTGGACCTTGGATGCTGCCTGACCCGCTGTGCTTTTCCAACACCACTCCAAATCTTGACTGTGATCTCCAGTCTCTGCAGTACCCACTTTCACCTGTAACTGAATGCCAGTCTAGCCACCTGAATGTGGCATCCCATGTATTGCTCTTCAAGGGAGTTGCTTAAGAGTCAATTGTTTCAGATCTTCAGCAACCTTGGTCCGTTGATTTTAGAAATCTGTTTGATGCAGGTACATAGTGCTGCTGGGAGGGTCATTCCAAGATGTTGATCCCACAGCACTCAAGGAGCAGCAATATTGTTCCAACTCCGAATGATGTACATCTGTGAGGAGAATGTGCAGGTGGTAGTGCTCCCATGTGGCTGTTACTCTTGTCCTTCTCAGTCTAGAAGTCATGGTTTTGGAAGGTGCTTTTGGAGGAGGCTTGGTGAGCTACTGCAGTGCATCATGTAGATGGTATGGACCATGTTTCAGTGCTGTTTAAGCAGGCTGCTTGACCTGGATGTTGTCAAGCTTCTTGAGTGTTAGAACATAGAACATAGAACATAGAAGAATACAGCGCAGTACAGGCCCTTCGGCCCTCGATGTTGCGCCGATCAAAGCCCACCTAACCTACACTAACCCACTATCCTCCATATACCTATCCAATGCCCACTTAAATACCCATAAAGAGGGAGAGTCCACTACTGCTACTGGCAGGGCATTCCATGAACTTACGACTCGCTGAGTGAAGAACCTACCCCTAACATCAGTCCTATATCTACCCCCCCTTAATTTAAAGCTATGCCCCCTTGTAATAGCTGACTCCATACGTGGAAAAAGGTTCCCACTGTCAACCCTATCTAACCCCCTAATCATCTTGTACACCTCTATCAAATCACCCCTAAACCTTCTTTTCTCCAATGAAAACAACCCCAAGTGCCTCAGCCTTTCCTCATAGGATCTTCCTACCATACCAGGCAACATCCTGGTAAACTTCCTCTGCACCCGTTCCAGTGCCTCCACATCCTTCCTATAGTATGGCGACCAAAACTGCACACAATATTCCAGATGCGGCCGCACCAGAGTCTTATACAACTGCAGCATGACCTCAGGACTCCGGAACTCAATTCCTCTACCAATAAAAGCCAGTACGCCATATGCCTTCTTCACTGCACTATTTACCTGGGTGGCAACTTTCAGAGATCTGTGTACATGGACACCAAGATCCCTCTGCTCTTCCACACTACCAAGTAGTCGACCATTAGCCCAGTAATCCATCTTTTTATTACTCTTACCAAAGTGAATCACTTCACACTTAGCTACATTGAACTCCATTTGCCACCTTTCTGCCCAGCTCTGCAGCTTCTCTATATCCCGCTGTAACCTGCCATATTCTTCCTCACTGTCTACAACTCCTCCGACTTTCGTATCATCCGCAAACTTGCTCACCCAACCTTCTAATCCTTCTTCCAGGTCATTTATAAAAATGACAAACAGCAATGGTCCCAAAACAGATCCTTGCGGAACACCGCTAGTGACGGCACTCCAAGATGAACCTTTGCCATCAACTACTACCCTCTGTCTTCGTCCAGAGAGCCAATTCCTAATCCAAACCTCCAACTCACCCTCAATGCCATATCTCTGTATTTTCTGCAGTAGCCTACCATGGGGGACCTTATCAAACGCCTTACTAAAATCCATATATACCACATCTACCGCTTTCCCCTCATCTACCTCCTTAGTCACCTTCTCAAAGAATTCAATAAGGTTTGTGAGGCACGACCTGCCCTTCACAAAACCATGCTGACTATCCTTGATCACATCATTCTTATCCAGATGTGCATAAATCCTATCCCTTACAATTCTCTCTAAGACTTTGCCCACAACAGAAGTGAGACTCACTGGCCTTTAGTTACTAGGATTATCCCTACTCCCCTTCTTGAACAAGGGAACCACGTTTGCTAGCCTCCAGTCCTCTGGCACTACTCCTGTCGACAAAGAGGACACAAAAATCAAGGCCAATGGCTGTGCAATCTCCTCCCTTGCTTCCCAGAGAATCCTAGGATAAATGCCATCAGGCCCAGGGGACTTATCTATTTTCACCCTTGCCAGAATTTCCAACACCTCTTCTCTACATATCTCAAAGCCATCCATTCTACTTATTCGTGCCTCAGTATTCATATCGACAACAATGTCCTGTTCCTGAGTGAATACTGACGAAAAGTATTCATTCAGCGCCTCCCCAATCTCTTCAGCCTCCACACGCAACTTCCCATTACTATCCTTGACTGGACCTATTCCTTCCCTAGTCATTCTTTTATTCCTAACATACCTATAGAAAGCCTTAGGGTTTTCCCTAATCCTACCAACTAAGGACCTTTCATGTCCCCTCCTTGCTGCTCTTAGCTCTCTCTTCAGGTCCTTCCGGGCTACCTTATAACTCTCAATTGCCCCTATTGAACCTTCACGCCTCATCTTTACAAAGGCCGCCCTCTTCCATTTAACAAGGGATTCCAACTCCTTATTAAACCACGGCTCCCTCACACAACCCTTTCCTCCCTGCCTGATAGGTACGTACTTATCAAGGACACTCAATAGTTGCTCCTTGAACAAGTTCCACATATCAATTACGCTCTTGCCTTGGAATCTACTTTTCCAATCCACACATCCTAAGTCATGCCTCACCGCATCATAATTTCCCTGCCCCCAGCTATAACTCTTGCCCTGTAGTACACACTTATCCCTCTCCATCACTAGAGTAAAAATCACCAAATTGTTGTTGAAGCTACTCTCATCCAGGCAAGAGGAGAGGATTCCATCGTACTCTGGATTTGTGCCTGCTAAGTTTTGGGCAGTCTTTACAGAGTCAGGCGATGTTAAATCACCCCAGCATTCCCAACCTCTCATTTGCTGTTAGAGTCACTATATTTATACGGCTGATCCAGTTCAATTTCTGGTTAAAGGTAGCTTCCAGGATGTTGATGTTGAGGAACTCAACAACGTTAATGTCATTGATCATCAAGGGGAGATGGTTAAATACTCTCTTGCTGGAAATGTCCATTGCCTGGCATAGTGACGTGTGGTGGCAATGCACCCATGATAACTGAAACATCTAACATCTTATTTAAAATATTATTTCATTGGGAGCAGTTCAGAAGACTCACTAGAATGACTCCTGATAGTGAGAGATTGGGTTATGAGCAAAGGCTGAAAAAGTTGGGACTGTACTCACCGGCGTTTAGGAAAATGAGGCAGTCTCATTGAAACACAGGATTCTTAAGGGCTTGAGAGGGCCTCATGAGAGAGTCAAGGATGAAGGAGTGAGGTGGAGGGGGGGACAGTCTCAGAATTAAGGACTGCCAATTTAAGACTGAGATGAAGAGGAACTTTGTCTCTTAGGATTGTGAGCCTTTGTAAGTTTTGCCACAGAGAGCCCTTTTATATTTAAGGCTGAGATAGATTCTTGATCAGTAGTGGAATCAAGGGTTACGGGAGATCATAGGAAAGTGGACCTGAAGAATTTTGTTTCAGCTATGATCCTGTTGAATAGCAGAGCGGAGTCAAGGGGCTGAATGGCCTACTGCTTTCTATCCATTCTTGTCTTACTACTTTCGCCTAGTGCTTGACGTCCAGAATATAATATGCTTCATTAACTTCTCTCTCCATTTGTTCTGCTAACTCTAATGATCTGCACACATATACATCCAGGTCCTACTGCTCCTGCAGTTGTTACAGAATTGTAGCCCTTATTCTATATTGCCTGTCCATGTATATCCTACCAAAATTCATCACTTCTCATTTCTTTGCTTTGAGCATTATTTGCCACCTGTTTGTCCACTCCACGAACAAATATTCTACACTGTCTTCCTCACAGTTTTACAATGTTTCCAAGTTATGGATAATTCACAAATTTTAAATTGTAGCCACATACCAAAATGGAGTCAGAGTTGTAACTCATCCATGCTGACTAGACATCCCAAATGAACCTAGTCCAATTTGCCAGCTCCTATCCCTCTAAACCCTTCCTCTTCATTTACCCATCCAGATGCCTTTTAAATGTTGTAATTCTACCAGCGTCCACCACTTCATCTGGCAGATAATTCCATATGTGCATCGCCTGTGTGAAAATGTTGCCCCTTAGGTCCCTTTTAAATCTTTCCCCTCTCAGCCTAAACCTATGCCTCAGTTTTGGACTTCCCCATCCTGGGAAAAAGACCTTGGTTGCAGTCCTGGGCAGAGCAGTTACTGTATCAGGTTTCTATGTTGCATCTGCAAAAGTTAGTGACGGTCCTTTCCTTTCGGTCATGCCAAATTTCCTACGCCTCCAGAGGAAGAAGAGGCATTGTTGTTCCTTTTTGATGGTTGCATCTACATGGGGGATCCAGGGAGACTATGATGTGTGACTCTGACACTACAAACATGCGAGTTTCCGAGAAATTTGGCGCTCTTGATCCTCTCCACATCATCTCCATTGATTTAGATAGCGGCATGATCCTCCAATTTCTTCCTGACGTTAATGGTCAGTTCTTCTGTTTTACTGACAGAGATTGTTATCTTTGCACCTCAACCCCTTCCTGTATTCTGACTCGTCATTGTTGGTTGGATATCAAACAACGATGGTGTCATCAGCGAACTTGTAGATGGCGTTCATATGTAATTTGACCACAGCCATGGTGCACAGGGAGTACAGAAAAGGTCTGAGTACACATCTTGCAGGGCACCAGTGATGAGGATTATCATGGAGGAGGTGCTATTGTCTATCTTCACTGATTATGGCCTGCAGTTCAGGACGCTGAGTGTAGTTGCGAAGTGCACAGCTGAGACCTAAGTCTCAGTGGGTATGTTCGCTGAGCTGGAAGGTTGATTTGTGGGCATTTTGTCCCTTGTCTGGTGGCATCTTCAGTGCTTTGGAGCCTCCTGTGGAGTGCTGCAGTGCTGTGTCTCCTGCAATTTATTTGATTCCATTCCTGCTGCTTCCAGTTGCTGGTTCTGGTTGATCATTGGAGAGGTCGGCATATTAGGCCAAGGTCTGTGTTTGTTGATTGAGTCCGTGCTTCTATAAATGCTTCTAGCAAACAGGAAGATGGTTAGAAATGTGTCGACCTCAACGCCAGGAGCATCCGGAATACGGTAGGTAAACTTGCAACATGGGTTAGTACCTATGACTTCGATGTTGTGGCCAATTCAGAGACATGATAGAACAGGGACAGGAATGGTTGTTGCAGGTTCTGAGATTTAGATGTTTCAGTAAGAACAGAGAAGATGGTAAAAGGGGAGTTGTGGCACTGTTAGTAAAGGACAGTATTACGGTAGCAAAAAGGATGTTTGAGGACTCCTCTACTGGGATAGTATGGGCTGAGGTTAGAAACAGGACAGGAGAGATCACCTTATTGGGAGTTTTCTGTAGGCCTCTGAATAGTTCCAGAGATGGAGAGGAAAGGATAGCAAAGATAATTCTGGATAAGAGCGAGAGTAACAGGGTAGTTGTTAAGGGTGACTTTGTCTTTCCAAATATTGACTGAGAATACTGTAGCTCAAGTACTTTAGATGGGTCAGTTTTTGTCCAATGTGTCCAAGAGGGTTTCCTGACACAGTATGTAGACAGGCCAACAAGTGGCAAAGCCACATTTGGAACAGGGTAATGAACGAGGCCAGATGTTAGATTTGGAGGTAGGTGAGCACTTTGGTGATAGTGACCACAATTCTGGTATCTTTACTTTAGTAATGGAAAGGGATAGGTATATACCGCAGGGCAAGAGTTATAGCTGGGGAAAGGCAATTAAGCAAGATTTAGGATGCATAGGATGGGGAAGGAAACTGCAGGAGATGGCACAATTGGCAACAGCGTTACTTTAATCAACCTTTTCTGTTACCTCCTCAAAATTCCGGCAAGTTCATGAGACATGGTATCCCCTTTCGAAATCCATTCTTGTTCTTCATAATCAACCCACCTTTTTCCACATGGCTATGAAATCTATCCTGAGTAATTGTTTCTTGAATCTTCCCATCACTGAAGTCAAGCTGTAAAGTGGGTTGCTGGGTTTACCCTTAAACAACCTTTTTTTGGAGAAGGGTGTCATTTTATTTACTTGGTTTACTTCATAATTCCATCATAACCAGATACCAAGAGAGCAAACTTCAAAGTCGTCCCTGGGTGAAAGTTTAATTTGAAGAGTCTTATCGTATGACACAAATTTGTTATTGCAACAAAGGTATACTGTACTAAAGGAGGATGATAAGCTAAAGCCCAAGTCTGCATTTTAAATTAGATTGCCAGCTAAACCCACTCAATTTACTTGACTTGTTGGTCTAGTGTTGTGGTTTTCACTTCTGGACGCATAATATTCAAGAGGGCTGTGTTTAAATACCAGACAAGCGCTTACTCACTCCTGTTTTAGGGGAGGCAGTGATGTAGTAGTGAAGCCACTGGATTAGCAATCTGAGGTTAATGTTATAGAGGTGTTGGTTCAAATCCCACTGCTTTCTTAAGAAGTTGCGCTCTGTTCGGCAAGCTGCAGCTAGCGAGGAGGATTAACAGAGGATACAGATAGGCTAGAATTGGGCAGAGAAAACGTAAATGGAGTTTAATCTAGACAAATGTGTAGTGATGCTTTTTGGGAGATCTAATGCAGGAGGAAAGTATCAGTATATGCAGAAGCCTTAAAGCATCAATGTACAGGTTCACAGCCTCTGAAAGTGGCGATTCAAATGGATAAGGTAGTTAAGGTGGTGAATGGCTTACTTGCCTTTATCGATCAGGACACAGTATAAAAACTGGCAAGTCATGTTGCAGCTGTATACAACTTTAGTTAGGCTTCATTTGGATTTTTTGTGTACATAGCTAGTTGCCACATTACCAGAAGGATGTGGAGGCTTTGGAGAGGGTACAGAATGGTTTACCAGAATGTTGCCTGGTTTGTAGGATATTAACTATGAGGAGAGATTAGACAAACTTGGTTTGTTTTCACTTGAACGACAAAGGATGAGGGCAAACTGACGGAAGTGTAAAAAATTGAGAGGGGCCAGGGTAGAAATATCAATTACTAGGGAACATAGGTTTATGTAAAAAGGGTATGTTTAAAGGAGATGTGACAGGCAGACTGTTTTCTAACATGGGGGACAGTTGATGCTTGGATTGCGCTGCCAGAGGAGATGGTGGAAATGGATATAATAGCAACATTTAAAAGGCATCTTGACAGCCATATGGAAAGGCAGAGAATAGAGGGATACAGATTGCATAGAGGCTCAAAGTTTTTAGTTTCGAAAGGCATCATGTGTTGGCACATCATTGGTGGGCCAATGTGTTGTACATTTGATGTTCATTATTCTAACATCAAACATCTTATCCACTCTGAATAAGTAAAGCCCACAGGTCTACATGGTCAGCAAGTTGTATTAAATTGCTTCAATAATCCTTTGTGACAATAAGACTTTTGGAATGTTAAGCAGCTCACTTCCAAGTGTGGGGTTAAAGTTACTTCAAGTTTAACAAAATTGGCACAAACATGTTCATTTAACTTCAAGTTCACTGTTTTCATCAATATTTAGTGAATATTATGTCTATTAAACATGTTTGTTTTTGAATTATACAGTTTGTTTTTTTTTAAAAAGAAAGGTCATGAAATCACTTGAGCATTCCAACAAACCCCTGCCATAAACTTGGCTTAGGTCTGCCAAACAATTGTAAACTTGGAATGTATCCATATGTGCCAATTTGTATCTTTAAGGATGGCTTTGTTGGAGTACAGCTTTCATTTACAGTGCAACTGATGTGAGGAGGTTTAGAACTGAAGCAGAGTTTCTAATGACAGATTTTTGACTTCAGTGACTGTGCACTGATTCAGAGTGATCCCATATGAAATTGGAGCAGAGAGGTCAGTTATTTACATCGGAACATGAAGAGTAGGAACGGGGGTAAGTGATTCAGCCTCTCCTGCTCCACCATTTAATATACTCGTAGCTCATCACACCTTGACCTCAACTCCACTTTCCTGCCCATTCTCCGTAACCCTTCAACCCATTTTTCGTTCAAAATTTCTATCTCCTCCTTAAGTGTACTCAATATCCCAGCACTGAGTAATGAATTCTTCAGATTAATGACCCTCAAGAGAAGGAATTTCTCCCCACCTGTTTTAAATCTGCTACCTACTCTCATCCTAGAGTGACCCACGTGAGGAAATATCCTTTCTGCATCTACTTTATCGATTTTCTGTAGTGTCTTATCTCCTCAGTAAAACCCTGTCATTCTTCTAAACTTGAGAGAGTGTAGGCCTGAACTAGTCAAACATTCTTGGTAACACAAACTCATTTCTGAAATCAATCTCGTGAATCTCCTCTGAATTACGTCCAATGCCACATCATTCCTCAAGGAAGGACCAATTCTGTACTCAGTACTATAGGTGTGGTCTCACTAATGCCTTGTCCAATTGCAGCAACACCTTCCTGTACTCATTCAGCAATTAATGCCAAAATTCCATTTCCCCTCCATATTACCTGCTGTGCCTACATGTCTCTGCAGGTCACACATGAATGGACCCATATCCCTCTGCACTGAAGCAGTCATGTTTCTCTCCATTGATTTCTAATCTTCTCTCCCCTATTTTTCTTCTCTTTGGCTTCTCAGGCCTGGTCCATCATC
The DNA here is from genome assembly GCF_047496795.1 of Chiloscyllium punctatum. Lineage (NCBI taxonomy): Eukaryota > Metazoa > Chordata > Chondrichthyes > Orectolobiformes > Hemiscylliidae > Chiloscyllium > Chiloscyllium punctatum. Next base: position 43,632,247 of record NC_092752.1, on the reverse strand, counting down.
CAGCAGGACCATGGCTGATGCGATTGTAGCCTAAACTCCGCTCTTGTGCCTGTCCATCATAATTGTTGACTCCTTGACAGTCAAAAATCAAACTAACATCCTTGAAGCTATTAATGACCTAGCTGCCACTACTGATTAGAGAGCAAAACAACAGACATTCAAACCATCTGAGAGAACAAATGCCTCCATAATTCTTTCTTAAATGCGAGGCTTCTTATTTTAAACCATCTCATGGTTCTGGACTTCCCTGCCAGGTCAAACATCCTCTCAACAGAGCCTCCTCAGAATACTGTGTATTTCAATAAGATAATCGTTTAATCAAAGAGAATAAATAATGACCAAAGAAAATACAGCACAGGAACAGGCCCTTCAGCCCTCCAAACCTACATTGATACATTTTGCCCTTTCCTACTATAATTGTCTTCACTTACAGGATCCGTAAAACCCTTGATTCTCTTCTTATGCATGTATTCCTCCAGGTGTTTCTTGAATGCTGCTATTGTGTCTGCTTCCACCACTTCCTCTGGCAACACGTTTCAGGCACTCATCGCCCTTTGTGTGAAAAATATGCCTCGCAAATCTCTTAAACCTCCCCCTGCTCTCTCACCTTGAACCTGTATCCCCGAGCAATTGACCCCTCCACTCTGGGAAAGAACCTCACACTTACCACTCCAACCATGCCATTCACAATCTTATAAACTTCCATCAAATTGCCCTCAACCTCCTGTATTCCCAGGAAGGGAATCAAACCCAGTCTTCTTCATAGTTAAAATCTCCCATACTAGGTAACATCCTGGTAAACCTTTTTTTTTTGTACCCTTTCCAAAGATTCCACATCCTTCTGATAGTATGATGACCCGAACTGTACGCAATATTCCAAGTGTGGGAGAGGGGCCAGCAGGAGGTCATTGTCCACATTGGAACCAACAATGTAGGAAGGGAAAAAGTTGAGATTCTGAAGGGAAATTACAGAATGTTAGGCAGGAACATAAAAAGGAGGTCCTCAGAAGTAGTAATATCTGGATTACTCCCGGTGCTATGTGCTAGTGAGGGCAGGAATAGGAGAGTAAAGCAGATGGATGCATGGCTGAGGAGCTGGTGTTTGGGAGAAGGATTCACATTTTTGGATCATTATAAGCTCTTTTGGGGTAGAAGTGACCTGTACAAGAAGGATGGATTGCACCAAAATTGGAAGGGGACTAGTATACTGGCAGGGAAATTTGCTAGACCTGCTTGGGAGGATTTAAACTAGTATTTTGGGGGGGGGAACCCAGGGAGATAGTGAGGAAAGAGAGAAATCTGAGACTGGTACAGTTGAGAACAGAAGCGAGTCAGTCAGGGCAGGCAGGAACAAAGCAGAGACTGGCAGAAACAGGACTGGCAGTTTAATGTTCCAGGATACAAATGCGACAGGAAGGATAGAAAGGGAGGCAAGAGAGGAGGGGGAGTGGCATTTTTGATAAAGGATAACATTACACCTGTACTGAGGGTGGATATTCCTGGTAATACATCCACGGAAGTTATTTGGGTGGAACTGAGAAATAAAATAAGGACGATCACCTTATTGGAATTATATTATACACTGTACATCTGTAAGAATAATAGGGTGGTTATGGTAGGGGATTTTAACTTTCCAAACATAGACTGGGACAGCCATCGTGTTAAGGGTTTAGATGGAGAGGAATTTGTTAAGTGTGTACAAGACAATTTTCTGATTTATTATGTGGATGTACCTACTAGAGAAGGCGCAAAACTTGTACTGGATTAGTGGTGCTGGAAGAGCACAGCAGTTCAGGCAGCATCCAACGAGCAGCGAAATCGACGTTTCGGGCAAAAGCCCTTCAAAACTTTACCTACTCTTGGGAAATAAGGCAGGGCAGGTGACTGAGGTGTCAGTGGGAGAGCACTTTGGGGCCAGTGACCATATTTCTACTAATTTTAAAATAGTGATGGAAAAGAATAGACCTGATTTAAAAGTCAAAGTTCTAAATTGGAGAAAGGCCATTTTTGACTGTATGAGGCAAGAACTTTCACGAGCTGATTGGGGGCAGATGTTCGCAGGTAAAGGAACAGCTGGAAAATGGCAAACCTTCAGAAATGAGATAACGAGAGTCCAGAGAAAGTATATTTCTGTTCGGGTGAAAGGGAAGGGGGGATGACTAAAGAAATTGAGGGTTTGGTTAAGAAAAAGAAGGAAGCATATGTCAGGTATAGTCAGGATAGATCGAGTGAATCCTTAGAAGAATATAAAGGCAGTAGACCATAAGACATACGAGTGGAAGTAAGGCCATTTGGCCCATCACGTCCACTCCATCATTCAATCATGGCTGATGGGCATTTCAACGCTACTTTACAATCCCAGGACACTCAGTCGTTCATCGTATCTTAGGCCTACCACTCCAGGGATCATCCGTGTGAATCTCCACTGGACACCCTCCAGTCCAATATGTCCTTCCTGAGGTGTGGGGCCGAAAACTGAGCACAATACTTTCTGAGGTGTGGAGCCCAAAACTGGGGTGGCACTGTGGCTCAGTGGTTCGCACTGCTGCCTCACAGCGCTAGGGACTCATGTTCAATTCAACCTCGGGCGACTGTGTGGAGTTTGCACACACTCTCCATGTCTGCGTGGGTTTCCTTCGGGTGCTCCGGTTTCCTTCCACAGTCCAAAGATTTGCAGGTTAGGTGAATTGGCCATGCTAAATTGCCCATAGTTTTAGGTGCATTAGTCCGAGGGAAACTGGTCTGGGTGGGTTACTCTTCGGAAGGTTGGTGTGGACTTGTTGGGCCAAAGGGCCTGTTTCCACACTGTTTCCTTGAATGATGGATTCTAGAATTTTACCAACTGAGGTTAGGCTAATCGACCTATAATTTTCCATCTTTTGTCGTGTTCCTTTCTTGAACAAGGGTGTTACAACAGCAATTTTCCAATCATCTGAGATTTTCCCTGACTCCAGTGATTTTTAAAAGATTACAACTAAAGCCTCTGTTATTTCCTCAGCCACCACCCTCAGAATTCTAGGATGTAGCCCATCGGGGCCAGGAGATTTATTAATTTTTAGACCTTTTAGCCTTTCGAGCACTTCCTCTTTTGCAATGGCTACCATACTCAACTCTGCCCCTTGATTCTCCTGAATAGTTGGGGTATTACTCATGTGAAGACTGGCACACAGTGTTTATTAAGTTCTTCAGCTATTTCTTTATCTCCCATCACTAGCCTTCCTGCATCAATTTGGAGCGGCCCAATTTCTACTTTTGCCTCTCATTTGTTTCTTATGTATTGAAAGAAACTTTTCCTATCATTTTTAATATTACTGGCTAATTTACCTTCATATTTAATCCTCTCCTTCCTTATTTCTCTCTTTGTTATCCTCTGTTTGTTTTTGTAGCCTTCCCAATCTTCTGATTTCCCAGTGCTCTTGGCTGTCTTTTTCTTTGATACATTTCCTGACTTCCTTTGTCAGCCATGTGAATGGCTCCCACTTTTGAAATAGTGCGTGCAATTCTGGTCTCTTTCCTTTTGGAAAGATGTTGTGAAACTTGAAAGAATTCAGAAAAGATTTACAAGGATGTTGCCAGGGTTGGAGGATTTGAGCTTTAGGAAGAGGTTGAACAGGCTAGGGCTGTATTCCCTGGAGTGTTGGAGGCTGAGGGGTGACTTACAGAAGTTTATAAAATCATGAGGGGCATGGATTAGATAAAAAAACAATATCTTTTCCCTGGGATGGGAGAGTCCAGAACTAGAAGGCATAGGTTTAGCGTGAGAGGGAAAAGATATAAAAGAGACCTAAGAGGCAACTTTTCACACAGAAGGTGGTATGTGTTTGGAATGAGCTGCCAGAGGAAGTGGTGAAGGCTAGTACAATTGCAATATTTAAAAGGCATCTGGGTGGTTATATGAATAGGAAGGGTTGAGAGGGATATGGGCCGGGTCCTGGCAGGTGAGACTATATTGGGTTGGGATATCTGGTTGGTATGGACACATTGGACCGAAGGGTCTGTTTCCATGCTGTACATCTCTATGACTCTTGCCGTATCTATGGGAAGAAAGCAGAGTTAATGCTTTGAATCTGGTGACTGTTCATTGGAACTGTTAGTAGCCCAAAAAAAACCTGATATTTCTGCTGAAGCCAAAATGAGGGAGAGGTGATCAAATAGGTGGAGATGGAGCCCAGAGAGAGAGAGAGAGAGAAGTTATGAAAGGGATATACAAACTAGGATGAAACGGATAGCAGGCCAGGACAGAAGAAAAGTTGAATAAGATATAGTAAGAAATACAAGCAACAAAAAGGCGAACTGTACTGAATGCAACCCAAATAATGAGATGATACACCAATGAGTACATGAGAATGGGTAAACCATTTCTCACTCTTAGCTCGTATTACATCTTATTTAGGTTTTTTTCTTGTCCTAGCCTGTTTTCCTTTTGCTCCTTAATTACCTATCCCTTTCATTTCTCTCTTGCTCTCTGGGCTCCATTTCCACCTATCCACAAACCTCTTCCCATTCACTCGCACTTTGGTTTCAACAAAAACGCCATGTTTCCCTAGCCACTATGAATTTTGATGAAGAGTCATTGAACATAGAATATTACAGCACAGTACAGGTCCTTTGGCCCTCGATGTTGTACCAATCTGAGGCCTATCTAACCTACACTATTCCATTCTCATCCATATGTCTATCCAATGACCATTTAAATGTCGATAAAATTGGCAAGTCTACTACTGTTGCAGGCAGTGCGGTCCACGTCCCTACTACTGAGTGAAGAAACTTCCTCTGACATCTGTCCCATATATATCACCCCTCAATTTGAAGCTATGACCCCCTCATGCTAGTCACCACCATCCAAGGAGAAAGGCTCTCGCTGTCCACCCGAACTAACCGTCTGATTATCTTATATGTCTCAATTAAGTCACCTCTCAACCACCTTCTCTCTAATGAAAACAGCCTCAAGTCCCTCAGCCTTTCCTTTATAAGACCTTCCCTCCATACCAGGCAACATCCTAGTAAATCTCCTCTGAACCCTTTCCAAAGCTTCCACATCCTTCCTATAATGTGGTGACCAGAACTGCACTCAGTACTCCAAGTGTGGCTGCACCAGAGTTTTGTACAGCTGCAGCATGACCTCATGGTTCTGAAACTCAATCCCTCTACCAATAAAAGCTAACACATCGTATGCCTTCTTAATAACCCTATCAACCTGGGTGGCAACTTTCAGTGATCTATGTACCTGGACACTGAGATCTCTCTGTTCATCTACACTACCAAGAATCTTACCATTCGCCCAGTTCTCTGCATTCCTGTTACTCCTTCTAAAGTGAATCATCTCACATGTGAATCATAGAGTCATAGAGATGTACAGCATGGAAACATACCCTTCGGTCCAACCCATCCATGCCGACCAGATACCCAACCCAGTCTAGTCCCACCTGCCAGCTGCCGGCCCATATCCTTCCAAACCCTTCCTATTCATATACCCATGCAAATGCCTTTTAAATGTTGCAGTTGACCAGACTCCACCATTTCCTCTCTGCTTTCTTCCAACAGATGCTACGAAACCTGATAAATTTCTCTGGCAATTTCTATTTTTGCAAGCATGTTCGTCCTAAGGAAAGCAAAAGTGTACACATCACTGTATGGATATTCTCACTCATGCCCTGTACACTTGTAACAAGACTTCCCTACTTTTATACCTCACAGCCTTTGCAATAAAAGCTAACATCTCATTTGCCTTCTTAGCCACTTGCTGTCCCTGCATGACATTTTATAATTTATGTCTTACTGCAAGGTACTGCAGTCTCCCTCTATTTAAATAATTCTGTTTTTCTGTTCCTACATATATATCCCACATTATTCTGTTTAGCTGTTTACAGCCCTTTGTAAAGTCTTTGTATCCTTCTCACCTGTTTTCCTATGTATTTTCATAATGTTAACAAATTTAGCTGGAATACAAGTCAGTGTTTCATCCAGTTCATCAATATAGATTGAGAATAGTTGTGGATTCAGCACTGATCTCTGTGGCTCTCAGCTAGCTATGTCTGACAACTTGAAAATGGCCTATTCATCCTGACTCTTATTATTTAGAGCTGAAAATGTGTTGTTGGAAAAGCGCAGCAGGTCAGGCAGCATCCAAGGAGCAGGAGAATCGACGTTTCGGGCATGAGGAAGGTGTGCCAAGCAGGCTAAGGATAAAAGCTAGGGAGGAGGGACTTGGGGGAGGGGCATTGGGAATGCGATAGATGGAAGGAGGTTAAGGTGAGGGTGATAGGCCAGAGTGGGGGTGGGGGCGGAGAGGTCAGGAAGAAGATTGCAGATTAGGAAGGTGGTGCTGAGTTCGAGGGATTGGACTGAGACAAGGTGGGGGGAGGGGAAATGAGGAAACTGGAGAAATCTGAGTTCATCCCTTGTGGTTGGAGGGTTCCCAGGCGGAAGATGAGGCGCTCTTCCTCCAGCCATCATGTTGCTATGGTCTGGCAATGGAGGAGTCCAAGGACCTGCATGTCCTTGGTGGAGTGGGAGGGGGAGTTGAAGTGTTGAGCCACGGGGTGATTGGGTTGGTTGGTCCGGGTGTCCCAGAGGTGTTCTCTGAAACGTTCCACAAGTAGGCGGCCTGTCTCCCCAATATAGAGGAGGCCACATCAGGTGCAACGGATGCAGTAAATAATATGTGTGGAGGTGCAGGTGAATTTGTGGCGGATGTGGAAGGATCCCTTGGGGCCTTGGAGGGAAGTAAAGGGGGATGACCTTCCGTCCATACCTGTCAACATCCTAGTGAATCTTCTCTCAACCCTTTTCAAAGCTTCCACATCCTTCTTATCATGTGGTGACCAGAACTGTACGCAAGACTCCAAGTGTGGCTGCGCCAGAGTTTTGTACAGCTGCAGCATGACCTCGTGGCTCTGAAACTCGATCCCTCTACTAATAAAAGCTAACACACTGTATGCCTTCTTAATAATCCTATTAACCTGGGTGGTAACTTTCAGGGATCTATATACAGATTTCTGCTTATCTACACTACCAGGAATCTTACCATTAGCCCAGTACTCTTTATTCCTGTTGCTCCTTCCAATGTGAAACATCTTACACTTGTCCACAGTAAACTCCATTTGCCCCCTCTCAGCCAAGCTCTGCAGCTAATCTATGTCCCTTTGTAACCTGCAACATCCTTCAGCACTATCCACAAATCCACCAACCTAGGTGTCATTCACAAATTTACTAACTTATCCTTCTATGCCCTTATCTAGGTCATTTATAAAAATGACAAACAGCAGTGGCCCCAAAACAGATCCTTGCAGTATACTACTAGTAACTGAACTCCAGGATGAACATTTCCCATCAACCACCACCCTCTGTCTTCTTTCAGTGAGCCGTTTCTGATCCAAATCACTAAAACACCCTCTCTCCCATACCTCTGTATTTTGAGCAATAGCCTCCCATGGGGAACCTTATCAAATGCATTACTGAAATCCATATACACCACATCAACCACTTTACCCTCATCTATCTGTTTGGTCACCATCTCAAAGAACTCAATAAGGTTCATGAGGCATGAACTACCCTTCACAAAGTCGTGTTAACTATCCCTAATCAACTTACTCCTCTTTAGATGATTATAAATCATTTCTCCTATACCCTTTTCCAACATTTTACCCACAACTGATGTAAGGCTCACTGGTCTATAATTATCAGGATTGTCTCTACTCCCCTTCTTGAACAAAGGGGCAACATTTGCTATCTTCCAGTCTTCTGGCACTATTCTTGTAGACAATGACGATATCAAGATCAAAGCCAAAGTCTCTGCAATCTCTCCGTGGCTTCCTAGAGAATCCTCGGATAAATCCCATCTGGCCCAAGGGACCTGTTTATTTTTACACTTTCCAGAATTGCTAACAACTCCTCATTGTGAATCTCAATCCCATCTAGTCTAGTAGCCTGTGTCTCGGTATTCTCCTCGACAACATTGTCTTTTTCCAGTGTGAATACTGACAAAAAGTATTCATTTACCACTTCCCCTATCTCCTCGGACTCCATGCACAACTTCTCACTACTGTCCTTGATTGGCCCTAATCGTTCTCTAGTCATTCTTTTATTCTTGATATACCTATAGAAAGCTTTAGGACTTTCCTTGATCCTATCTGCCAACAACCTCAGATGTCCCCTCCTCATGGACATTCGGTGGATATGGGTATAATTACAGTGTTTAAAAGATGTTTTACAAGTACATGAATAAGAAATGTTTGGAAGGATAAGGGCCAAGCACAGGACGGTGGGACTAGTTTAGTTTGGGACTATGGTTGGCATGGACTGGTTGGACCAAAGGGTTTGTTTCTGCACTGTTTGACTATATGACTCCCTGCTGAACCAGTAACGTTTAATGATTCGCCTGAATCGCAATGTACTGGACATTAAATGGTACGCCTTATCTTCATTTAAAACACTTTGGGTACTGAGATTGTTGTGCCATATCACAAATTTCATCACATCAGACCCAATGTGTCCAGTAACAAATTAACCCTGACTTCAATGTCATCAACAACAAAACCCTTCAAGAGATGACCTTTTTCAGGTAGGATGTAACTAGAGCTAGCAAAATGTTCTGTTTTTGTTCATTTTTTCTTAAGAAAAGGCATGCTGTCATGTGTATTGACTGTCTTACTCCTGAGTATAAAGAGTTTTCTAAAGTCCAAGAGTGAGTAAAGTCCTTGGTTTTGATTAAGCAGACATTGTTCTCCTAGCATTGATCAATATAATTACTCTATAATTGATTATTGCATTGATAATAAATTACCTGAATGTAGTGTACACTTATGATAATCCAGAGAATTAATAATAGAGAATGTGAATTCAAATCCCACCATGTCAATTTGAAAACTTGAATTCAGGTTTTAACCCGATCTGAATATGAAAAGCCTGCTGTCTGTTTACTCGCAACAACAGTTTTCCACCCCAAGAATGGGTGTAATGTCTGAGTTTATGTTCTTTAAATTACATTCAATTTCTTTAGTTTATGATTATGTCACCTTGATTATACAACACTGACATTAGATTTTGATGACTCTAAAAGGTTACATTATCTTGCCCCTTAATTTTCATGCAGTGATAATTCAACAAACCGGTTTTAGCTTATATTCTATCATATTTTTTAATATATATATATATTATATATATTTATATATATATATGATATTTATTTTAAAATTGTTTCTGCACTGGATCTCATTTCATTTGTTACAACCCTAATGTATCCCACATTCTCAGAAAACGATCTACCTTTTGACTCGCGATTCATCATGCAGATACTTCTGATTACTTACTACCTTTTCTTGCTTGAAGGATTGATGAACATACTGTCCAATAGATGTTGTATTTTTGGATGTTTAATGTTTATTTGATAAAGTACCACATAGCAGACTTATCTGGAAACTAGATATAATATGGTATTAAAGGGATGATAACTTGGATACATAATTAGCCAAGAGATACACTCTGAAGGTAATTTTTTTGCTGGCTGGAGAATGGGAGTTTCATATCAATACTGTGGCTCAATAAACACAACAGAGAATGGAAAGTCTGCAGAGAGTAACTTATTTCTTGACTCTCCAGCACCAGTCTGCCATCCAAAAATTAGAAACCAGGAATATGAAAGAATATACTTCATTTGCTTGGTTTGCTCCATTTGCTACCTTTCAGGACAAAATACCCTGCTCGATTGGCACCATATCCACCATCTACAACTTGTTTGAGCGTGATTTGTACCATCGACAAGATGGACTACAGCAATTCACTAAAGCTTTCTGGAAAGCACCTTACAAACTTATGACCTCCATCACCTCTGAGAAGGACAGCAAATGCATGGGAAACTTACCACCTGTAAGTTCCCCTCAATGTTGACACCATCGTTATTTATTTTCAGTATTTAAATTTTGAATACATTTTTGGTGTGGAACTATGAATTGCAGTTGAAAATTAACTTTGAACAGCAGCACTTTTTTTTAAGGAAGGAGAGGACAAAAGACTGATGTTTGCTGTTAGGAACTGGCCTGGAAAGATAATGCAGGTTAACTACTGCTCTGAGAACACTGGTTTGGCACCGAGATGTTGTTATGCTCAGGGATTGGCACCTGGTTGGATGGTGAATTGGTCAATAAAGGACTGGTGCTGGCCAGTGAACTACAGGGAATGTTGAAAAGAAAGAGGAAACAGAGTCAACTAGCTCTGACTTGGTTTTTGGGCAGAAGAGAGTTTTGCTTTGGAAGTTCTGGAAAGTTCTCTTTTTCCTGTTTGGCCCTCCGTCCAGGTTGAGGGACTTGAGGCTGTTTTTGTTAGAGAGAAGAAGGTTGAGAGGTAACTTAATTGAGACATAAAAGATAATCAGAGGGTTAGATGGTGATGGCTAGCATGAGGGGATATAGCTATAAATTCAGGGGTGGCAGATATAGGACAGATGTCAGAGGCAATTTCTTTACTCAGAAAGTAGTAGGGGCATGAAAAATACCGTCTGCAACTCACCAAACTTAAGGGCATTTAAATGGTCACTGGATAAACATATGGATGAAAATGGAATAGTGGAGGATAGATCGGTTTCAGATTGGTTCCACAGATTGGCACAACATCAAGGGCCAAAGTGCCTGTACTGCACTGCGCTGTAATGTCCTATGATTTACTTCCTCTGGATGTTCATTTAACTCCTGGTGTTAAAAAAAATGCTCCTCAAATTTTTAAAATCTTTCTCCTCTCACCTTAAAATATGCCTCCTGGTCTAGAAATTCCCCATCCTAGGGAAAAGACACCTGCCATTCATCTTATCTAGACCCTTCATGACTTTATAAGCCTCAATCAGGTCAGACCTCTACCTCCTACACTCCAGTGAAAGAAGTCCCAGCCTATCCAGCTTCTCCTTACAACTTAAAGCTCCCTTACCTGGCAACATCCTGGTACATCTCTTCTGAACCTGCTTCAGCTTAATAATATCCTTCTGATAACAGGACAATCAGATTGGACACAGCTCTCCAGAAGAGGCTTTACCAATCCTAACATGATGTCCCAACTCCTAAACTTAAAGGTCTGAGAAGTGAAGGCAAGGTTGCTAAACGCCTTCTTAACCATCCTCTCTGTATGTGATGTAAAGAATTATGTCGCTGAACCCACAGGTCTCTCTACTCCACAATACTACCCAAGCCCCTACATTTAATTGTATAAGTCCTGACCTTAGTTGTTTTACGTAAATGCAGTACTTTGCATTTATCCAAATTAAAATGCATCTGCCACTCTTCAGCCCATTGACCCAATTGATCAAGATTCCTTTGTAGTCTTAGATAAACCTTCTTCACTGTCCACTATATCACTAATTTTGGTGTTATCTGCAAACTCACTAACCATACCTTCCATATTCTCATCTAAAATCATTGATATAAATGACAAATAAAAGTGGATCCAGCACCAATCCCTGTGGAACACTGCTGGTAACAGGCGTCCAATCTGAAAAACAACCATCCACCATCAACCACTGTCTCCAGCCATTAAGCCAGTTTTGAATCCAACTGGCAAGCTCTCACTGAATCCCACCTGATCTAACTTTACTAATTAGTCTATCAATCAGAATTTTGTCAAAGGCTTTAATAAAGACCAAGGAAACAATGTCTACAACCTCTATTCATCCACAAAAATGAGAGTATTCCATTGCACTCCTGACTTGAACTTAGTAAATGATGGATAAGGATTGGGGAATCAAAAGGCAAATTACTCACAACAGAACTTCCAGCCTTGACCTACTCTCAGTTTCTGGTTAATTGCAAGGATGTTGATAGTTGTAATGCCATTAAATGTCAAGGGCAAATGGTTAGATTCTCTTTTGTTGGAGATGGTCATTGCTTTGGCACTTGTGTGTGACTTGACACTTTATCATCCAAGCTTGGACACTGTCCTGAGGAGCTCCTGCAGAGTTATCCTGAAGGTGAGATGATGGATCGCTAACAACCACTGACCATCTTCCCAGATGCCAGGTATGACTCCAACCAGTGAAGAGTTTTCCCCCTGATTCCCACTGATTACAATTTTGCTCAGGCTCCTTAATGCCACACTCAGTTGAATGTGGTCTTGATGTCAAAGGCTGTCACTCTCACCTCACCTCTGGAATTCAGCCTTTTTGTCCGTGTTTGAACAAGGCTGTAATGAGGTCAGGAGTTGAGTGGCCCTGGTGGACCCCAATCTAGGTGTCACTGAACAGGTTGCTGAGCCAGTGATGCTTAATAGCACTATTGATGACATCGCCATCACTTTACTGATGACTGAGTGTAGACTAATGGGGCATTAATGGGCCAGGTTAAATTTGTCCTAATGTTTATGTAATTTTCCACGTTGGCGGGTAGTTGCCAGTGTTGAAACTTGCTGGAAGAGCTTGCCTAGGGGCGTGGCAGGTTATGGAGCACAAGTCTTCAGTATTATTGTTGGAATCTTGTCAGGGCCCATAGCCTTTGCAGTATCCAGTGGCTCCATAAGTTTCTTAATATCAGGTGGAGTGAATCAAATTGGCTGAAGACTGTTATCTTGAATGCTGGGGACCACTGAAAGAGGCTGAGATGGACCATCCACTCGGCACTCCTGGCTGAAGATTGTTGTAAATGCTTCAGTCTTAAGTTTTGAACTGATAAGTTGTGCTGTTCCATCATTGAGGATCGAGATATATGTGGAGCCTCGTCATGTTGTTTAATTGTCCACCAGCATCCACAACTGGATATGGCAGGACTGTAGAGCCTAGATCTGATGCATTGGTGTGGAATCACTTCGAGCGGTCACTTGCTGCTTATGTTGACACCTCATCTTCAGTTCTGCCTGATGCAGCTCCTGCCATTCCCTCCTGCACCCTCGATTGAACCAGGGTTGATTCCTGACCTTTAATGGTAAAGGTTGAGTGAGGGATATGCTGGGCCATGAGGTTGCAGATTGTGCTGGAGGACAATTCTACTGCTGTTGATGGCCCACAGCGCCTCATGGATGCCCAATCTTGAATCACTAGATCTGTTAGAAGTCTTTCCCATTTAGCATGGTGACCATGCCATATAACACAATGAAGGGTAGTGTGAAGGTGGGAATTTATCTCCACAAGGACTGTGCTGATGTCACTCTTATTGATACTGTCACGGACTGATGCATCTGTAGTAGATTGATAAGGATGAGGTCAAGTATACTTTTCCCTCTTGTTAGTTCCCTCAGCGCCACCTCCAGATCCAGTCTAGCAACTACATCATTTATAATCCGACCAGCTCGACCAGTAGTGCTGCTGTCAAGCCATTCTTAATGGTGGACAATGACATTTTCCAACTAGAGTACATTGTGCATCCTTAGCACCTTCAGTGCTTCTTCCTAGTGTTGTTCACCATGGAGGAGTACTGATTCAGCCGCGGAGGAAAGGTCAGTATACTCTAATCAGCAGGTTTCCTTTTCCATGTTTGTCCTGAAGCCATGAGACTCGAGGAATCCAATGTTGAGGATTCTCAGCACAACCCCTTCCCGACTGTACATCACTCTGCTACCACCTCTGTTGGGCCTGTCCTTCAGGTGGGACAGCACGTAGTCAAGATAATGATGGCGGTGTCTGCGGTCCCAATTTTGGCACTAGCCTCAGATGTTACTAAGGAGATCTTTGCAGAGTTGATAGGACTCGTGTTTTCCATTGGTACTTCTGGTGCCTAGGTCGATGCCAGTTAGTCCATCCAGTTTCATTTCTTTGTTGAGACTTCATAGTGACTGATACATCTGAGTGGCTTGCTGTGGCTCTGGGGTCACATGTAGACCAGACCAGGTGAGGATATCAAATTTCCTTCCCTGATGATATTAGTGAGTCAGATAGGCTGTTCCCAACAATTGACAATAGTAGGTTCATAATTCCAGATACTATTTTTATTGAATCCAAATTCACCATCTGCACTGGTGGGACTTGAATCTGAGTCCCAGAATATTAGCTGAGTTTCAAGATTAATAGTCTTGTGAGAATACCGCTAGATTATTACCCCCCCCAATGGTTTTCCAACCTCGAATGTGACTCCCATTGTCTGCATGCCTTTGAGATAGTATCAGGACTTGGTTTTTAAATGGTAAATCCCTCCTTGATGATTTGTTTTGTGATAGGAATTATCACAAATACATAAGGTTTTGTTAGAAATTGTGTACCTTTTACAAAACTGGGTTCAGAGCAAGTGTGCTTATCCACAACTTTATAATGTATTGTTGCTATTTTTGGCTGCTGACAAACTCTAATATTTACAGATTTCCTGCTAATTTCTTAAAGAAGTCTACTTACTGATCTAACAATGTTGGATCAAAATACTGAAATATTTAAAGGCATTTTTAAATTTTAATTCTAAAATATTTAGAATTAGAATCCCTACAGAAAGGAAACAGGCCCTTCAGCTCAACCAGACCACACCAACCCTCTGAAAAGTAACCCACCCAGCCCCATTCCCCCACCCTATCATCCTATATTTTCCCCTGACTAATGCCCCTAACCTACACATCCCTGAACACTATGGGAAACTAAGCACGGCCAATTCACCTAACCTGCACATCATTGGATTGTGGGAGGAAACCGGAGCACCTGGAGGGAAACACGCAGACACGGGGAGAATGTGCAAACTCCACACAGACTGGCTGGAATCAAACCTGGGTCCCTGGCATTGTTTTAGAGGAGAACTACTGCAGGAAATATGCAAATTTCAGTGACTATCTGGCAAAGTCCTGTGCGGTCCTAATGTAATACTGCACGTGTAAATTATCATGGAACCCTCAAACAGAGATTTACCCAGGAAGAAAAGATAACAAGGGCGTTGACTAGCTCTTCTATCTCAGCAGAAAGCCACCTGTAGCAGACATTGCTGCTTTACCCTCAAGAATTACACAAAATAGAGGTTAAAAAGTTTGGCTCGACTTTACTTAAGTGGACGACAGGCTCTGAACACCCTTGTGTGCATGAGACAGTGTTCCAATGTTAGCGTGCTGTGAAGCTCATCATTGAAGAACTAGTTACCCCTGTGTTGCAGATAAAGACTGTCTTACTTTGAAAGCTCCAAGCCAGTTATAAAGATACGAATCATTTTTCTCATCCTGAATGCTAGAATTTAAGCATAGTTGAAAGGTATCAGAAATGCAGGTGACAACCCATCTGCAAAACAAAGGATCTTGAAGCAGATTGTTCACCTCCCAACATCAGTGACTTTCACTACAACAGCCACAAAAGTTCAACTAGCCAGCCTTCATGAACAATTCAGAGACTGATGCGTATAACCCTTTTTTTAAAAGTGTATACCTTCTTGGACTCACCCTGGATTTTCACTCTGCATGCATGTGTGCTGCCATAGTATTTCTTCTTTCATGCAGTAATCACTAAAATGAACTTTTGGTTAATTCAACAAAGCTGAAGGAATTGGGGAATCTGCCCCAGGATTGGTCTCAACTTTACAGACCACTAAACCTACCTTTCGCTGAGGGGAGTCAGTCTTTCTAATACTTCACTTCTGTGTCCCACACTCTTGATTTGTCCAATTTGATGTTTAATTGCACGCTATCTTTCTTAATCTTCCAGTCGGGACAAAGGATTTATATTGATTGTATCCTCTATTTTTCCTAACATCAGATGCTAGCTTCAATTTTTCTGTGAATTTACGCAGGTCAGTTGCAAGACCATTTTTGATTGAAATGAGCTGCTTTACTTGTACGATTAAAAAAGTTACAAACTGCAAACAATACACGGCCCCTCGGTGGTCTTAGCTTGACCACAATGCCACAAATATTCACTCGTAAATATTTATCACAAACAATGTGCTCAAACAATTGCTGCAGCTTGAATATTTACTATTATTTCTACACAAATATTGATGTAAAGTATTTATTTGAATACTACAATAACTGCCTTATAAAGTAAAGTTTGTAAAGATTTATTCAACACGAAGAGTGCCAAAAATACTTTTCTATTTGCTGTCATTTTTTGAGTTCATTTTACTGTAAACATAACTGTGAAGACGATAAATATATATTTTGACCAATGCGAAAATATTATGCAGGGATTTATTTGATTTTGGTCACGATATCATTTAGAAAACTTCTCTAAAGTGTTTTCCAACCTTTAAGTAGCATTTTAGTAAATCAGACATAAATCTTAACATTTACAGCTGTTAACCTAATCCCTCTATATGCATTTTCTCAGAAGCAACCTCTGCAGGTTAAAGGAAAATGTCCACACACTACACATTTTCCTGAATTAAACAAAAGCAATGAGGACACTAGGTCCCTGGCACATTTTCTATAGCAATTCTTAACTGGAGCTTGTCAACTAATGCAGCACCATTTTCTCATGCAGTACAAATTGGTGCTCCCACTTGAAATCTGGCATTCTTGTAGGTATCTTGTTGTGTGCAAGATCAAAACCTTTGACAGCATTGATGCTTTTTCAGCAATACTCAAGTTCTATATTCCAAAGCAAAAGTTTAAAGTCATTATATCCAGACACTGAAAATGAAAATCTACTTGCTTGACCATTCTGTGTAGAATGCCAGAATAAGCCAGCTTTTGAGCTCCAGCACCCAAACCTGTTAAAATATACTGAATCAATGTGAAACCATCTCATTGTGTAGACATTCCGAGACGAATCTTATCATGGGTACTGTCAAACAGGAGAGCCATAAAATCCCATACCACACTCATGAATTACCCCTGCAGGATTTGTGGACTCCACTTGCAAAGGGGAAAAAGGGCATCAACATTTTAAATAGTCATCAAGAGTCCAACACTAAGGGTCAAACTTAAATCTTTAAAAGCTGTTTTCATTCAGTATACAGGACCATCAATGTTTTGCTGGGTCATGGGTGAGAAAATACATAGCCAGGCAATTTATCCTTTAGGCAGGCCCACCTGATGCAAGAGTCTTTGAATAGGAAAGATACATAGTCCGTCAAAATGAAATCCTGATGAGACTAGTGACAGTTGCTTTGGGCTGAGTGTATCCAGGTCCAGTAATGACTTCAAGTTTTTTTTTGTTCTACCCTTCTCAGATCAACAATGGCAGTGCATGTAAAAGAATCCTGATACTTTCCCCTAATCTGTCCTGGAACAGCAATGTACATCACCATAAAGTGACAATAGATTGATCTTATCTCAGCTTAGTTATCTGGTCTCAGCATGCTGGGAGCAGCCATTCAGAGGTCTCCTGTCTCCCTCCACTGTACAGGGCAATAGATAACCGGATGTCAGAATATCCAAACCGGGAGAACTGAGATATTGTAACAAAGTCAAGCTCTTGGCAACAAGATTTAAAGTTGACTTTCTCTGCATAGATTTTCCAGTGTTGGGAAGTGCAGAAGCTCTATGCGACAGGGCTCAAGTATTAATAGGGTTTAGTCACATATACTGCATAGATGAGGCAGAGCTTTGGACTGGAAAATTCTAAGTTTTGGTTTAACTACACGCCATGAGGTTTTGACTTCACAATGTGTCTTTTGGCCATGAAAACTGCCAGGAATTGGAAAATTTAGCCATGATAAACCTTTGTATCCTCTAGAAGCCTTCAAACTGTATTCTCTAGTTTAATAATCTTCATTTCTCCCTCCAACTTGCTGTTCTCTTTCCTTCTTAGTAGTATGACACCTTTCTCCCTCCCCTAGTTGGCAAGCACCTGCCTTCCTGAATGCTGGGGAATGTTCTCACGGACCGCCAGCTGCAGTCTCCTGCAGATAATAGTGCCTCCCAGCTGCTGGCCAGATTGTTAGCATTACTGCATGTCAATTTATCTGGCTATTAGTCAAGAAACAGAACAAAAACTATGATAAGAGAAGGTACTAACAATGAATCTGGCAAGATCTCGGAGATCCAGTTTTGGCCAATTCATAAAATGATAATGATCTTCTCCAAATCTTTGCCATACATAGCACAAGTATTATGTACAATCCATGCTGCATTTTATTACATCTACATATTTAAACATTAAAATAGAGTACAGCTTTTCTGATTGGAAATCTTCTGTGCACCTGAATTTTCTTCTGATCATAGAATTATTACTGGTACTGAAGGTCATTTGGCTCAATCATATCTGTATTGTCACATCATTCTAACTGAGTGCTAATCTCCTGCATTTTCTCCACAACTTTGCCAATTGATTTTATTTAAATCATCATTTAATGCCTTCTTAAATGCCTCAATTGAACCTGCTTCCACCACTTTTCAAGGCAGTGAATGCTGGCAGTTCAGAGCATTTTTTTCCTCACCTTGCATTTCGCTTCTCCTGTAAAATTACACCTTCTGTTGATAGGTAGGAATGACGAGTTTCTCCCTGACTTCTCTAATCAGTTCCCTCATGATTTTAAAAACTTCCATCAAATGTTCTCTTCATCTTTTCTGTTTCAAGGACAACATCCCCAATTTCTTCCTTTCCTCGTTACTGATGGGTATCATCCCTGGAACCATTCTTGTAAGCCTTTTGCACTCTCTCCAGATCCTTCCTAGAATCTGGCATCTAGAACTGTACACAACTCCAGCTGAGGTCTGACCGTGTCCTATATAAATTCATCAAAATTCCTCATTCTCAGATTCCCCCATTAAGAAGCCTAGAATACTGTATGCTCCATTAACAGTGGTTGCTACATATCTTGCAACTTTTAATGACTTATGGATGCAAACCCCTAGGTCTCTCTGCTACTGCATTGCATTGTTTTTGAATACTACCCTATAGTTTATACTTCTCTTGTACTATCTCACATTTCTACACATTGAACTTCACTTGTCAGCTATCTGCCCATTCCACCAACTTGTTAATGTCTTCTGAGGTTCTACACTCTCCTTCACAATTGACAATTTGTCCAAGTTTTGTGTCATTCACAAACTTTGAAATTGTCCCTTACATATAATAGTGATCTAGACCTCATTATATGTCAGAAATAGTAACAGTCCCAATACTGACCCCATTGTAAACCTTTTTTCAGCCCCAAAAAATAATTAGTAATACCTTTCTGTTTCCTATTCGTCAATTTTGTACTAATGTTGCTACATTTCACATTCACATTTTATGGCATAATGTATTACTTTCCTCACAAATCTATTGCCTGACACTGCACCAAATGGATATTGGAATTCCACATAGATCACATCAACAGCCACAGCCTCGTTAACTCTGTTTTACTTCTTCAAAGGACTCCAGTATGTTTAAAACAGGACATACACAAGCTACCATCTCTTTCAGTTCAAATTAAATACCATGCACTTGAAACTCCTCACGCCCAACATTTAATGCAGGTGCCTATTCTAGTTTTAATTATAATGTAAAATGTAGGGGCGGCACAGTGGTTAGCACTGCTGCCTTGCAGCGCCGGAGACCTGGGTTCAATTCCCGCCTCAGGCGACTGACTGTGTGGAGTTTGCACATTCTCCCCGTATCTGCGTGGGTTCCCTCCGGGTGCTCCGGTTTCCTCCCACAGTCCAAAGATGTGCAGGTCAGGTGAATTGCCATGCTAAATTGCCCGTAGTGTTAGGTAAGGGGTAGATGTAGATGTAGGGGTATGGGTGGGTTACGCTTCGGCGGGGCGGTGTGGACTTATTGGGCCGAAGGGCCTGTTTCCACACTGTAAGTAATCTAATCTAATCTAATCTAATCTAAAACATCGGGGAAAAATCACTTAACCCAAATAAGGCTGATAAATGACTGCCACAAGAGATATAGTTCAGGCACCAGCTTATCCACAGTCTTTGTAAAATATAATGTCCAAGAGGTGCCATAGAGACCCATTAATATTTTTGCCAAGCTAGGTTTAAAGAAGTGCTCAGCCTGGAAGCGCCTCTGTTTGTGGCTCCCTCTCTTTCCATGCTCCAAACCCTACCTGGAGAACTGAGGTTTCGCTCTAAACAAGAGCCTGAGAATCAACTACAAAATCAGAAATTTGTAGATGATTGAAATCCGAAAATAAATTGAAAACACTGGCTATATTTCATGAAGTCAAAGCCTCACTTTTAGGAGAAATATAAAGTTAAAATTTCCAGTCAATAATGTTTTATCAGATTTAAGCATGTACAAAGGCAAGGAAAAGGAGAAGGAAGGAAAGAATAAAAAGGAATAGCAGTGTTTAGGGTGGAAGGCAGAAGTGATGCAGTTATAAAAGAAAATGGTGCAAGCTAAATGGGAGTGGTAGTGAGATAGATAGAACATAGAACATAGAACAATACAGCACAGAACAGGCCCTTCGGCCCACGATGTTGTGCCGAACTTCTATCCTAGATTAAGCACCCATCCATGTACCTATCCAAATGCCGCTTAAAGGTCGCCAATGAATCTGACTCTACCACTCCCTCGGGCAGCGCATTCCATGCCCCCACCACTCTCTGGGTAAAGAACCCACCCCTGACATCTCCCCTATACCTTCCACCCTTCACCTTAAATTTATGTCCCCTTGTAACACTCTGTTGTACCCGGGGAAAAAGTTTCTGACTGTCTACTCTATCTATTCCTCTGATCATCTTATAAACCTCTATCAAGTCACCCCTCATCCTTCGCCGTTCCAACGAGAAAAGGCCGAGAACTCTCAACCTATCCTCGTACGACCTACTCTCCATTCCAGGCAACATCCTGGTAAATCTTCTCTGCACCCTCTCCAAAGCTTCCACATCTTTCCTAAAGTGAGGCGACCAGAACTGCACACAGTACTCCAAATGTGGCCTAACCAAAGTCCTGTACAGCTGCAACATCACCTCACGACTCTTGAATTCAATCCCTCTGCTAATGAACGATAATACTCCATAGGCCTCCTTACAAACTCTATCCACCTGAGTGGCAACCTTCAAAGATCTATGTACATAGACCCCAAGATCCCTCTGTTCCTCCACCTGACCAAGAACCCTACCATTAACCCTGTATTCCGCATTCTTATTTGTTCTTCCAAAATGGACAACCTCACACTTGGCAGGGTTGAACTCCATCTGCCACTCCTCAGCCCAGCTCTGCATCATATCTAAGTCCCTCTGCAGCCGACAACAGCCCTCCTCACTGTCCACAACTCCACCTATCTTTGTATCATCTGCAAATTTACTGACCCACCCTTCGACTCCCTCATCTAAGTCATTAATAAAAATTACAAACAGCAGAGGACCCAGAACTGATCCCTGCGGAACTCCACTTGTAACTGGACTCCATGCTGAATATTTACCATCTACCACCACTCTCTGACTTCGACCGGTTAGCCAGTTTTCTATCCAATTGGCCAAATTTCCCTCTATCCCATGCCTCCTGACTTTCCGCATAAGCCTACCATGGGGAACCTTATCAAATGCCTTACTAAAATCCATGTACACGACATCCACTGCTCTACCCTCATCCACATGCTTGGTCACCTCCTCGAAGAATTCAATAAGACTTGTAAGGCAAGACCTACCCTTCACAAATCCGTGCTGGCTGTCCCTTATCAAGCAGTGTCTTTCCAGATACTCGTAAATCCTATCCCTCAGTACCCTTTCCATTACTTTGCCTACCACAGAAGTAAGACTAACTGGCCTGTAATTCCCGGGGTTATCCCTATTCCCTTTTTTGAACAGGGGCACAACATTCGCTACTCTCCAGTCCCCTGGTACCGCCCCAGTTGCCAGTGAAGACGAGAAGATCATTGCCAACGGTACTGCAATTTCCTCTCTTGCTTCCCACATAATCCTAGGATATATCCCGTCAGGCCCGGGGGACTTGTCTATCCTCAAGTTGTTCAAAATGTCCAACACATCTTCCTTCCTAACAGGTATCTCTTCTAGCTTATCAGTCCGTTTCACACTCTCCTCTTCAACAATACGGTCCCTCTCGATTTTTAAATACTGAAGAGAAGTACTTGTTCAAGACCTCTCCTATCTCTTCCGACTCAATACACAGTCTCCCACCACTGTCCTTGATCGGACCTACCCTCGTTCTCGTCATTCTCAGGTTTCTCACATACGCATAGAATGCCTTGGGGTTATCCTTGATCCTATCCGCCAGGGATTTTTCATGCCCTCTCTTAGCTCTCCTAATCCCTTTCTTCAGGTCCCTTCTGGCTATCCTGTATCCCTCCACTGCTCTGTCTGAACCTTGTTTCCTCAACCTTATGTAAGCCTCCTTCTTCCTCTTTACTAGACATTCAACCTCCCTCGTCAACCAAGGCTCCCTCACACGACCATTTCTTTCCTGCCTGATCGGTACATACATATCAAGGACACGTCGTATCTGCTCCTTGAAAAAGTCCCACATTTCCACCACATCCTTCCCTGACAGCCTATGCTCCCAACGTATGCTCCTCAAATCCTGTCTTACAGCATCGTAATTTCCCTTCCCCCAATTGTAAAAACTTCCTTGTTGTGCGCACCTATCTCTCTCCATAACCAAGGTGAAAGTCACAGAATTGTGGTCGCCATCACCAAAATGTTCACCCACTAACAAGCCCACCACTTGTCCCGGTTCGTTACCGAGTACCAAATCCAATATGGCCTCCCCTCTGGTTGGACAATCTACATACTGCGTTAGAAAAGCTTCCTGGACACACTGCACAAACACTGCCCCATCCAATCTACTTGATCTAAAGAGCTTCCAATCAATATTTGGGAAGTTGAAGTCGCCCATGACTACGACCCTGTGGCTTCTGCACCTTTCCAAAATCTGTTTCCCAATCTGTTTCTCCACATCTCTGCTGCTATTGGGGGGCCTATAATAAACACCCAACAAGGTGACTGCACCTTTCCTATTTCTGACTTCAGCCCATACTACCTCCAGAGGCAGATCCCCCTCAAACTTCCTTTCTGCAGCCGTTATACCATTTCTAATTAGCAATGCCACCCCCCCTCCTTTTTTACCACCCTCCCTAATCTTACTGAAACATCTGTAACCAGGAACCTCCAACATCCATTACAGAAACATAGAGAGCAAGAGAAGGCCTTTCAACCCATTCAATAGCAACTCAGAATCCTGTTCCTGCAATTTCCCCATATTTTTGATCTTTTTAATCCTGAGATGAAGGTTTGGTTAAGAAAAAGAAGGAGGCATATGTCAGGTATAGACAGGATAGATCAAGTGAATCCTTAGAAGAATATAAAGGCAGTAAGAGTATACTTAAGAGAGAAATCAGGAGGGCAAAAAGGGGGACATAAAGATAGGTTTGGCAAATAGAATTAAGGAGAATTCCAAGGGATTTTACAAATACATTAAGGACAAAAGGGGAACTAGGGAGAGAATAGGGCCCTCAAAGATCAGTAAGGCGGCCTTTGTGTGGAGCCGCAGGATATGGGGGAAGATACTAAATGAGTACTTAGCATCAGTATTTACTGTGGAAAAGGACACGGAAGATATAGAATGTAGAGAAATAGACGGTGACTTCTTGAAAAATGTCCATATTACAGAGGAAGAAGTGCTGGAAGTCTTGAAATGCATAAAAATGGATAAATCCCCAGGGCCTGATCAGGTGTACCCAGGAACTCTGTGGGAAGCTAGAGAAGTGACTGCTGGGCCCCTTGCTGAGATATTTGTATCATCGATAGTCACAGGTGAGGTGCCACTGTTTAACAAAGGTGGTAAGGACAGACCAGTGAGCCTGACATTGGCGGTAGACAAGTTGTTGGAGGGAATCCTGAGGGACAGGATGCACATATCTTTGGAAAGGCAAGGACTGATTAGGGATAGTCAACATGGCTTTGTGTGTGGGAAATCAAGTATCACAAACTTGATTGAGCTTTTTTAAGAAGTAACAAAGAGGATTGATGAGGGAAGAGCGGTAGATGTGATCAACATGGACTTCAGTAAGGTGTTTAACAAGGTTCCCCATGGGACACTGGTTAGTAAGGTTAGATCTCATGGAATACAGGGAGAACTAGCCATATATATTCAGAACTGGCTCAAAGGTAGAAGACAGAGGGTGGTGGTGGAGGATTGTTTTTCAGACTGGAGGCCTGTGACCAGTGGAGTGCCACAAGGATCGGTGCTGGGTCCTCTACTTTTCATCATTTACACAAATGATTTGGATGCGAGCATAAGAAGTACAGATATTAAGTTTGCAGATGACACAAAATTGGAGATGTAGTGGACAGCGAAGAAGGTAACCTTAGATTACAACAGCATCTTGATCAGATGGGCAAATGGGCTGAGGCAGATAGAGTTTAATTTAGATAAATGTGAGGTGCTGCATTTTGAGAAAGCAAACCTTAGCAAGACTTATACACTTAATGGTAAGGTCCTAGGGAGTGTTTCTGAACAAGGAGACCTTGGCGTGCAGGTTAGAACATAGAACAATACATCACAGAACAGGCCCTTCAGCCCACGATGTTGTGCCGAACATTTATCCTAGCTTAAGCACCTATCCAATTGCCGCTTAAAGGTCACCAATGATTCTGACTCTACCCAGAGAGTGGTGGGGGCATGGAATGCGCTGCCTGTGGGAGTGGCAAAGAACCTACTCCTGACATTCCCCCTATACCTTCCACCCTTCACCTTAAATTTATGTCCCCTTGTAACACTCTGTTGTACCCGGGGAAAAAGTCTCTGACTGTCTACTCTATCTATTCCCCTGATCATCTTATAAACCTCTATCAAGTCACCCCTCATCCTTCGCCGTTCCAATGAGAAAAGGCCTAGCACTCTCAACCTATCCTTGTACGACCTATTCTCCATTCTAGGCAACATCCTGGTAAATCTCCTCTGCACCCTCTCCAAAGCTTCCACATCTTTTCTAAAGTGAGGCGACCAGAACTGCACATAGTACTCCAAATGTGGCCTTACCAAGGTCCTGTACAGCTGCAACATCACCTCACGACTCTTGAATTCAATCCCTCTGCTAATGAATGCTAATACACCATAGGCCTTCTTACAAGCTCTATCCACCTGAGTGGCAACTTTCAAAGAGCTATGAACATAGACCCCAAGATCCCTCTGCTCCTCCACCTTACTAAAAACCCTACCGTTAACCCTGTATTCTGCATTCTTATTTGTCCTTCCAAAATGGACAACCTCACACTTGACAGGGTTGAACTCCATCTGCCACTCCTCAGCCCAGCTCTGCATCATATCTAAGTCCCTTTGCAGCTGACAACAGCCCTCCTCACTATCCACAACTCCACCAAGGTTCATAGCTCCTTGAAAGTGGAGTTGCAGGTAGATAGGATTGTGAAGAAGGTGTTTGGTATGCTTTCCTTTATTGGCAGAGTATTGAGTACAGGATAAAACCGAAACGTCGATTTTGCTGCTCGTTGGATGCTGCCTGAACTGCTGTGCTCTTCCAGCACCACTAATCCAGTATTGAGTACAGGAGTTGGGAAGTCATGCTGCGGCTGTACAGGACATTGGTTAGACCAATGTTGAGCTATAGGGAGAGGTTGAATAGGCTTGGGCTGTTTTCCCTGAAGCGTTGGAGGCTGAGGGGTGACTTTACAGTGGTTTATAAAATCATGAGGGGCATGGATAGGATAAATAGACCAAGTCTTTTCCCTGGGGTCGGGGAGTCCAGAACTAGAGGGCATAGATTTAGGGTGAGAGGAGAAAGATATAAAAGAGACCGGAGGGGCATCTTTTTCACACAGAGGGTGGTACGTGTATGGAATGAGCTGTCAGAGGAAGTGGTGGAGGCTGGTACAATTGCAATATTTAAAAGGCATCTGGATGGGTATATGAATAGGAAGGGTTTGGAGGGATATGGGCTGGGTGCTGGCAGATATTGCCACTAAATTAATATAGTCAGAGAGTTAGTGCAGACAGGATGGGCTGAATGACCTCCTGTTGCACTGACTGTGTGATGCTGTGGTGAGAAGCTGTCTTCCAAGCTTCCATTGAACTCTTTTGTATAATGTAAGAGTTTTAGGATACAGAGGTCAGAGTCAAAGCGCAATGGAGAACTTAAATGTCAAGCAGCTGGTTGCTCACAGTCATGCTTGTGGAGTAAATGGAGATGTACTTCACACAATCTTGGTTTGGAGATGCCGGTGTTGGATTCAATCACCTGATGAAGGAGCATTGCTCCAAAAGCTAGTGTGCTTCCAATGAAACCTGTTGGACTGTAACCTGGTGTTGCGAGATTTTTAACTTCACACAATCTGTTTTTGGGCTCCTTGGTATAGAGGATACCACATTGTGAACAGTGAATATAACATCCTGAACTGAAAGTGCATGTAAATCACTGCTGCACATGAAATGATGAGGAAAGGTATTAAAAGGTCAGGTAAATGGACCCTGCACTTGCTGAAAAAGTTTTCAGAAGCAACTCTATCACAGGATGTGGGCAGCACTGGCAGGCTTAGCATTTGTGCCCTAATTGACCTGGAGAAGGTGGTGGTGAGCTGCCTTCTGAACCACTGCAGTCTGTATGGTAAAGGTACATAGGATTGCTGTTTGGCTAGAAGTTAAGAGTTTTACCAAATGACACTGGAGGAATGACAATATTGTTCCAAGTCAGGATGGTGTTAGACATGGCAGTGCACTTACATGTGGTGCTGTTTCCGTGCTTCTGCTGTGAAGTTGAGATTTGAAAAATGCTGTTTAAGTCGACCATAAGGTAAATGACTCTCACAGTTAATATGTTTATGCTTCCACCCACCCTGCTTCCTGTGAGAACTCTATTCCATTCTCCCGAGGTTCTTTTTCTTCATCATGTATGCTCTACTGATCCATTTTCCATACCAGAGCTTCTGATATTTCTTCAACTGAGGATTCACCTACACCTTGGTTGGCAGGGTGTTTAACAAAGTCTATCCCCAATTCTTCCATTTTTGCCTTCAATCATTTTCCTTCCTGTCTCTCAGATAGGTTCAATTTCACTCAACTCCACATTCTTGACATCATCATTCTTTTGTGTCACCTGCAGCAATATAGCACTATTGAATACATGCACTTCATCATTCATAAATGGCCATTTCCTTTGAATATCCGATATCAGCCCTGTATACTCCTCTCAATTATTGTAGCCTCTCTTTCCCCTCATGTTCCACCACCTCCTCTACTTCCTTATGTTCCTGTTCTTCAATTTTTTTTCCTCATAATGGCCAGATTGTGTAACATGCAGCACACTACCACTGGTTTTAATATTAACTCTGCTGAGAACTGCAGGATTTCACCAGAGCAATTGATAAGTGGAAGCACTGCCTGATAACGACAATGATGTACTCTATAATATTCCTTATGGCAGTACAGATTCATTTTAGGGAGTGCCACAAGTTCTAGAAGAGAGTTATGAACTATTACTGAAATTAACAATCCTTGTCAATTGGTAGCCAACAATTAATGGGTTGCAGCAAGTCAAATACAGATGGAACAAAAGACTGCTGGAGAATGAAAGAATAATTCCTCCAAGAAGAATAGGCAGTCATCTGTATGAAGGGTTTGCACACAAACTGCCAACTAAGGGAATGTAATCACTTTTGGTTTAGGAAGATGGCCAAGCTCCTGCGGAGTCATAGAGATGTACAGCATGGAAACAGACCAACTCGTCCATGCTGACCAGATATCCTAACCTAATCTAGTCCTTTTGCCAAAACTTGGCCCATATCCCTCAAAACCCATCCTATTCATATACCCATCCAGATGCCTTTTAAATGCTGAAATTGTACCAGCCTCCACCACATACTCTGGCAACTGATTCCATACACGCACCACCCTCTGTGTGAAAACATTGCCCCTTAGGTCTCTTTTATATCTTTCCCCTCTAACCCTAAATCTATGCCCTCTAGTTCTGGACTCCGCCACCCCAAGGAAAAGACTTTGTCTACTTATCCTATCTATGCACCTCATCATTTTATAAAATTAAAAATCACACAACATCAGGTTATAGTCCAACAGGTTTAACTGGAAGCACACTAGCTTTTGGAGTAACACTCCTTCATCAGGTGATTGTGACACAATCACCCGATGAAAGAGTGTCGCTCTGAAAGCTAGTGTGCTTCCAATTAAACCTGTTGGACTATAACCTGGTGTTGTGTGAGTTTTAACTTTGTACACCCCAGTCCAACACCAGCATCTCTGAATCATCATTTTATAAATCTCTATAGGGTCACCTCTCAGCCTCTGACGCTCCAGGGAAAACAGCCCTAGCCTGTTCAGCCTCTCCCTATAGCTCAAATCCTCCAAACCTGGCAACATCCTTGTAAATCTTTTCTGAATCCTTTCAAGCTTCATAACATCCTTCCAATAGGAAGAAGACCAGAATTGCACGCAATATTCCAACAGTAGCCTAACCGATGTCCTGTACAGCCGCAAAATGACCTCCCAACTCCTGTACTCAATGATCGGACCAATAAAGGAAAGCATTCCTTCAAATTCTGGAGTCCTATGTAAAGCCCAGCAGCACATCACACTGCCCTTTTAGGGAACCAAAATGTCTCAGAAAGAAAAGAGCTGATAGACACCTGGAGGTCCTGATGAACATAGCTGAGAAGAGGAGGGCTGTCCTCTACCTGTCATACTACGAGAAGAAGGCAAAGCATCAAACACAGACCTGAAAACGGGATAGTGGCAGAGATCATAGAACATGGAAATGTACAGGCCCTTTAGCCCTCGATGTTGTGCTGGCCTTTTATCTTGTTCTAAAGTCAGACTAACCTACATACCCTTCATTGTACTATCTTCCAATGTGCCTATCAAGAGTCGCTTAAATGTTCCTGAATTATCTGACTCGACTGTCACCACTGGCAGTGCATTCCATGCACCCACCACTCTCTGTGTAAAGATCCTCCCTCTGACATCTCCCCTAACACTTCCTCCAATTACCTTAAAATTATGTCCCCTTGTGATAGATATTTTTGCCATGGGAAAAAGTCTCTGACTACCCACTCCATCTATGCCTGTCAACACTTATACACCTTAGTCATGTCAGCTCTCATCCTTCTTCACTCCAATGAGAAAAACCCTAGCTCCCTCAACCTTTCTTCATAAGACGAGCCCTCCAGTCAATGCAGAATTCTGGTAAACCTCCTCTGCACCCTCTCTAAAGCTTCCACATCTTTCCTGTAATGAGGCGACCAGAACTGAACACAATATTCCAAGTGTGGTCTAACCAGGGCACTACTGAGTTGCAGCATAACCTCCCAACTCTTAAACTCAATCCCCTGCTAATGAAAGCCAACACACTATACATCTTCTTAACAACCCTATCATCTCAGGTGACAACTTTAAGAGATCTATGTATGTCGACCCCAAGATCCCTCTGTTCTTCCACATTTGAAAAGCACGTGCCCTGAAGTTACTGACAGAGAGAGAACAAAGAACCACAACGTTAGATTTACACAGAGGACAAAGTTAACTATTTCACTCAAATTGGGGCATCATAGAATCTCTGCAGTGTGGAAACAGGCCATTTCACCCAACAAGTCCACACCAACCCTCCGAACAATAACTCACCCAGACCCATTCCCTACCCCATTACTCTACATATACCCTTAACTAATGGGAGGAAACCGGAGCACCTGGAGGAAACCCACACAGACACAGGGAGAAGGTGCAAACTCCACACAGACAGTTGCCTGAGGCTAGAATGGAACCCGGGTCCCTGGCACTGTGAGGCAGCAGTGCTAACCACTGAGCCATGGTATCTGATTCAACACAAACTTATAGAGTTTAAGTAAGAGTCAGGGTTAAATGTAGATTCAGCAAAGTAAGGTAAAGTGAAGTTAAATGAAGTGAGTTCAAGTTAAGTTTGATGAAGTGAAAATGTTGCAATGAACGTATGAGTTATATTGAGTATTTCAGATTTTGAGGAGATGCTGGAAAATCGGAATAGATAAAATATGGTGCTGGAAAAGCACAGAAGGTCAAGCAGCAGCAGATGAGTCAACGTTTTGGACAGGACCATTTATCAGGGCTCGCCACTTCTTATATTGAGGATTGATATTTAAAGAGTTCAGCAAAGAAAGGTTTGTTTAACTAAGTTCTGAGTCAGTTCCCTGCCTTTTTTCTGTCACACAAGGGAAAAATGCTAGTGTACTCTTTATTGGGCAACAACTGTGTGTCTCTCTGCATAAAACGACTAAGTAGAAACAGGTAAGTCAACCTGCCTCCGAGTTTGAAAGTGAGTTCCCAACGAATTGAAATGGTTTCTGAGTTGGTACGAGATTGACAATCATAATATTTTGATGCTGGCAGTTTACTGATGTTGACTTTACTGGTAAAGGGTGTAGGAAGATGCTATCCACGAGCATTCATGTTGGTGAAGAGACATTAATATCGAGGCTCAGAGAAGGAAGTAACAAGTTGCATTGATCAAGTAACCACTCTGACCTCAAGAGTTGTCATGTCTAGTGTTTCAGGAGAGACATGATAAATAGTGAGCTGCATTTAAAAAAGGCGAGCTGGGTATTAATGAAACGTAAACATATGAAAATAAGACAGTCAACGCTCAGCGAGATTCTGATCTTGCTATTGAGACCTTCAGTGGAAATTGAAAGTTTTTTCTTGACTTTGAGAATCAGATTTCTTTCATTTTCAATATTTTTTCTCATATTTCTCATCATTACTCTCATCACTCAAAGCACTGGAAAATTCCACTCTAAATTTCAGAAACAATTTTATTCGCTGTCAAACACTTCAAGGTGGTTGTCAGAATTCTATTTATAAACATATGCCTTATTCCCCCTTTCGTATTAAGTTTTATTTTTATTCACAATATCAACTGAAGAATTTACTTTGCTTTGCTAAGCATCACGTATGCTGAAATACAAAACTCATGTCTTCACTATTGGTAAAGCTACAACTAACCATACAAACCAATACTTTCTCCTCAACAACCTATTTCAGACCACCTAAATTTCGCTCAAAACTTTCATTGTGAAGACATGAGGTTGCATACTGAAACTCAATTCTAGCATTTGAATATAGAACCTTAAGTTGATAATCTAAGATTTGCTGAAGGTCCTCTCCTTCAGGAGAGATATTAAGCCAAGCTTCCTTTAGTCAATTCATTTGGACAATTACATGACCATAAAACAAAGCTTCGATAAATACTGAAGAAGGAAAAGTGTAGCTAAAGTCAACACCAGTCCTTCCATGTGTGATACTAGTGAATTTATGATGGGAAAGAAGGCATTAGCAGAGGCTTTTAAATTCAAGTGGCAAAGAGGAGGTAGGTGTTTAAAACAACCACTAAAGCTAGAGCAAAAAAAAACAGGATTATGATGATGAAGGTTTATGATATATTGTCATTGTTTAGGAACCAGCATTGTAAAGTAATGGCAAATGGGATTTTGACTTTTAGTTCTGTCAGGTTAATTTTTTGCTTTCTTTTTCTTAAGACAATTAAATAGCATTTCTAAGAAATCATGTGACTTCAGCTAAAAAAACTAGACAACTTGACTGGTGAGATAATTGTTGAAGTGTTCCCTAAGTTGACCTACAGAAACAGATACCAGAGGCCCGTAATAGGTTTAGTTCAGAAGAAAATAGCAATTCCATCAGAGGGGCAATTCAATTTTGACAGCCTCCATACCAAAGTTGGAAGTTAAGTTTTAAATTGTTTTAATAGTGCAGGTTTGGAAATGCCCCAAAATTTTCATGGAGTTCTCTGAGAAAAGCAAATGAGCCATCTCATGTCAGTGTAGCTCTGGGATAGACAGAAAGAATCACATCTAGTGAATGTGTAAAAAGCCACTGAAAGGAAATGTGCATGACCTTGTCAGTTGTTTAAGAAATTAAAAGTGAAGGTAGGAATGATGAATTACAAGGGTAGATGTTGCTAGAAAAAAGGATGTTGTTTTCCTTTTGCAGCTTATGATGAAAACTTTAATGTTTCATGCACACACATATATATCTATATAACTTTTATTTTGTGTACTAAATATACGGTCTCATTAAAATTACAGTGGAAGCGTTGTGTGAATATTTTTAGTGCATGATCACGAAGATAAATTTAAAACTTATGATCTTTATCAAGTCAAGTTTCACTCTGGGATCTGACTTATCCAGGATTACCACGCTGGGATCATAACCATATTAATGGAACTTAAAAGCAAAGAGGTCTCTTGGACATGATTACCCGATCCTATCATCTTAAAAGAAATAGCTGTAGAGATAGTGAATGCATAAGTGGTTGAATCATTCCAAACATCTCTATGTTTTGGACAGATCCTAGCAGGTTAGAAAACAGCATGTAATGCCTCTGTTCAAGAAAGGAGGGAGAGAAAATGCAGGAACGGTTAGGTTAGTTAGGACATAAAGACACGTGTCCTTTGGAAAATACAACAGTCTATTAACCATGCAGTAATAGGATGTTTAGAAAATCATAAGACAATCAGGGAGAACATAGTTTCAAGAAAGGGAAATTGTGTTTGACAAATTTATTAAAGTTTCTAGGGGATGTAATGAGCAATGTGCACAAAGAAACCATGAGAATCACAGAACCCCTACAGTGCAGAGAGGGGCAATGTGGCCCATCGAGTCTGCACAAACCCTCCAATTAGCACCTCACTTGGACCCATCTCTACACACATAACTCCATATTTACCATGGCTAATTCAACTAGCCTACCAATCCATGGCACAACGGGGCAATTGAGCATGGCCAGTGCCCTAACCTGTTCATTTTTGGATTATGGGAGGAAACCAGAGCACCTGAAGAAAACCTACACCGATGCAGGAGGAATGCACAAACTTCACATAGTTACCCAAGGCTGGAATTGAATCCAGGTCCCTGGCAGTGTACGGCAGCAGTGTTAACTACTGTTTACCATGCCACCCTGAAACCAGCAACACACACAACTGTAATCAGTAGAGTATACTTGGATTTGCAAAGGCATTCATTAAGTTGCCACATTAAAAAAAATTACATAAAGGTAAGAGCTGATGGTGTTGAGTGAGATATTTAAGCATAGAAAGAAGACTGGCTAAATTACAAGAGAAAGTGAGGACTACAGATGCTGGAGATCAAAGCTGAAAATGTGTTGCTGGAAAAGCACAGCAGGTCAGGCAGCATCCAAGGAGCAGGAGAATCGACGTTTCGGGCATGAGCCCTTCTTCAGGAATGAGGAGAGTGTGCCAAGCAGGCTAAGAGAAAAGGTTGGGAGGAGGGACTTGGGGGAGGGGCGTTGGAAATGCGATAGGTGGAAGGAGGTCAAGGTGAGGGTGATGGGCCGGGGTGGGGGTGGGCGCAGAGAGGTCAGGAAGAAGATTGCAGGTTAGGAAGGTGGTGCTGAGTTCGAGGGTTGGGACTGAGACAAGGTGGGGGGGGGGAGGGGAAATGAGGAAATTGGAGAAATCTGAGTTCATCCCTTGTGGTTGGAGGGTTCCTAGGCGGAAGATGAGGCGTTCTTCCTCCAGCCATCGTGTTGCTATGGTCTGGCAATGGAGGAGACCAAGGACCTGCATGTCCTTGGTGGAGTGGGAGGGGGAGTTGAAGTGTTGAGCCACGGGGTGGTTGGGTTGGTTGGTCCGGGTGTCCCAGAGTGTTCTCTGAAACGTTCCACAAGTAGGCGGCCTGTCTCCCCAATATAGAGGAGGCCACATCGGGTGCAGTGGATGCAGTAAATGATGTGTGTGGAGGTGCGGGTGAATTTGTGGCAGATATGGAAGGATCCCTTGGGGCCTTGGAGGGAGGTGAGGGAGGAGGTGTGGGCGCAAGTTTTGCATTTCTTGTGGTTGCAAGGGAAGGTGCTGGGAGTGGAGGTTGGGTTGGTGGGGGGTGTGGACCTGACAAGGGAGTCAAGGAGAGAGTGGTCTTTTTGGAACGCTGATAGGGGAGGGAAGGGAAATATATCCCTGGTGGTGGGGTCCGTTTGGAGGTGGCAGAAATGACGACGGATGATATGATGTATATGGAGGTTGGTGGGGTGGTAGGTGGTAGGTAGATCACCTCAGGGGATCTCCCATCCACCGCCTCCAACCTCAGTCCCACAACCCCGCACCGCCTGTTTCTACCTCCTGCCCAAAATCTACAAACCCGACTGCCCTGGCCGACCCATTGTCTCAGCCTTCTCCTGCCCCACTGAACTCATCTCTGCATACCTCAACATGGTCCTGTCCCCCTTAGTCCAAGAACTCCCCACCTACATTCGGGACACCACCCACGCCCTCCACCTCCTCCATGATTTTCGCTTCCCCAGTCCCCAACGCCTTATCTTCACCATGGACATCCAGTCCCTGTACACCTCCATCCCCCATCACGAAGGACTCAAAGCCCTCCGCTTCTTCCTTTCCCACCGACCCAACCAGTACCCTTCCACTGACACCCTCCTTCGACTGACTGAACTGGTCCTCACTCTGAACAATTTCTCTTTCCAATCCTCCCAGTGCCTCCAAACCAAAGGAGCAGCCATGGGCCCCAGCTATGCCTGCCTCTTTGTCGGATATGTGGAACAGTCCATCTTCCACAGCTACACTGGCACCACCCCCCCACCTTTTCCTCCGCTACATCGATGACTGTATTGGCGCTGCCTCGTGCTCCCACGAGGAGGTTGAACTTTACCAACACCTTCCACCCCGACCTCAAATTTACCTGGACCGTCTCAGACTCCTCCCTCCCCTTCCTAGACCTCTCCATTTCTATCTCGGACAACTGAATCAACATGGACATTTACTATAAACTGACCGACTCCCACAGCTACCTAGACTACACCTCCTCCCACCCTGCCCCCTGTAAAAACGCCATCCCATATTCCCAATTCCTTCGTCTCCACTGCATCTGCTCCCAGGAGGACCAGTTCCAATACCGAACAACCCAGATGGCCTCCTTCTTCAAAGACCGCAATATCCCCCCAGACATGATCAACGATGCTCTCCACCTTTCCTACTCCTCCGCCTTTGAGCCCCGCCCGGCAAATCACCACCAGGACAGAATTCCACTGGTTCTCACCTACCACCCCACCAACCTCCATATACATCATATCATCCGTCATCATTTCTGCCACCTCCAAACAGACCCCACCACCAGGGATAGATTTCCCTCCCCTCCCCTATCAGCATTCTGAAAAGACCACTCCCTCCGTTACTCCCTTGTCAGGTCCACACCCCCCACCAACCCAACCTCCACTCCCGGCACCTTCCCCTGCAACCGCAAGAAATGCAAAACCTGCGCCCACCTGTCCAGGTCTGCAGAAGCTGTTTGCATTAACCCATGATTTTGGAATTCAAGCAAGATTTACAATCCTACATGCCTGTAATACCCATCATCAAAGAATTTTATGGTGGCTTGATATTATCATTGAAATGGTTATTGAATTAGCCAATTGCAATTCTTTTATTTTTCTTTTTAATGTATCCCTTAACTGGACATGTCTGTCTGTCTGTCTGTCTACTGCACTGTAAGGGTTCATATTCAAAGAAGATGGTGCTTAGATTATAGATATTAATTAGATTGCCTTAATGTGCATTTGTGTTCTGGTAAAGTTATTAACAATAAATTATTAATTTTTGTTAAAGTTACAAATTTGGTGTCCAAGGTCTGTTATTTGTAAAGGCTGAATGGGGAAAAAATGGGCAATTTTGAAGGTCATTGTATGTTTTAATCTCACTGTGTTACAAATCTAGTGATAGTGAAACTGTTTGGTTTGGCTTGCTATCCCTGCGTAGCTTGTGATAGCTGTATCATAACAATATCATATTTGCCTGGAGCTATTACCACCATTCCTTCAGTGTTGAAGCGTCAATATTCCTGGAACTCCTTTCCTAATTACACTGTGAGTTTACTAACATCCCTGCAACTATGATTCAAGAATCATCGAATCACTACAGTATGGAAGCAGGCCATTTGGCCCATCAATCGTCTGAAAAGCCCCCCACCCAGACCCAACCCCCTACCCAATCACTTGTACCCTTTATTTCTCATGGGTAATCCACCGAACATGCACGTTCTTGGACACTCTGGGCAATTTATCATGGTCAATCCAGCTAACTGTGGGCTGTGAGAGGGTACCGGAGCAAGTGGAGAAAAAACCATGCAGACACAAAGAGAATGTGCAAACTCCACACAGTTGCCTGAGGGTTGAATCAAAGGCAGCTTACGACCATCTACTCCAGGGCAATTAAGAATGCTTAATAAATGCCGAGCAAGCCAGCAACAGTAAAATTCACCACAGGTTCCAGTAGACAACAAAACAAAATGGAGGAAGCCATTTTTACGATGGGGTATAACATGCACATACAGCGGACCCATACATCCAAAGTTCTGAAGTCTTCTGTTGTGTACATGTGATGAACTCATTGCCTAAGTACTTAAGTGTGACAGTTCTGTCAGAAGAAAAATGCTTTCTGACAGTTAACATGATTCTGCCTTCAGTCTCTATTCAGTTACATTGTCCCAATTTTTCATCAAGATGTGCCCCTACATCTCTTTACGACTTTGTAAAATCTAAGAAATGCCATTTCAAATATAGTCTTCAAGGACCTCCTGTAGATCTTTCTCTGTAAAGCCTCAAGAGCAGCTGTTCTAATTCCCAAGAATTGTACAAGAATATTAATGTTCTTCCTTAAGCTCAGATTTCTGAGCACTGCTTGCCATTAGTGGTGATTACATAACATGGACCTTTTTACTTCTCTGCTCCTGGCCAACTTTCAGATCATTGCCAGGGGACCCTTGCATTCAGAAAACAACACTTGCATTTTCCTAATGGCAGTCATTAAAATCTGATGAATCACTTGATTAAACTGCGCTTTTGTTTGTATCATCCTGTGCTGTGTGACCATGCAGCATAGCTCGAATAATGAAAAGTGTATACATAGAAATCATTAAAAGGCTCAAAATTGGAATCACAGCCACGTTTTGATTAGTTTCTTATTTTGCACGTTGCAAGCTGCATATTGTTCAGCACAGTGCATTCCTACAGTTCATTAAAATGGTGGGTTTTTTAAGTACACTGTCAATGTATTTTTATCTTCAAAGAGAAATTGTGCCTTTGAGGAAAGCAAATAATATCCATTATTTATTATTAATTATCTCTTTGCAAGCAAAGTAATTAAAGTTAATATTACTTCTGCCGAAGCACTTTCTTGAAAATAGTTTGCAATCTATTTTAAATGCTAAGCCTGAAAGCAATGCCCTGTCCTTGAACAAAAATGGTTTGGAAAGGTTGAAGCTTTCAAGTTGTCCATTACAGTTTATGCAAAACTCAATCTGATCATTCTTTATTCTGAGATTAGTCATATGCAATCTGCTACCTTGTGGTGCCACATGTTGGTTAACCAATGTACTGCATGACTGTTCAATTTTCCTGTTCAGCAATTTAAACTAAACACTTGTTAAATTGTAGATATTCTGTGGTGCAAATGACTATGGTTAAAATAGTGGTGATGATGTCAGGCATTAATAATTCTGCTCTATGTTTTGCTAGGTTGCAGAGACAAGGTGCAAAAAGGTTTGTACCTCTAAATCTGATTTGAGATCGAATGACTTCAGCATTGTTGGAAGCTTGCCACGTGACTTTGAATTGTCTAACTATGATTGTTATGGAAAACCTATAGAAGTTAACAACAGTCTTGGGAAGCTTCAGTTAAAAAATAATAAGAAACCTCCACCTCCAAAACCTGTCATTCCAACTGAAGCAAAGCGGATTGACCTCTATGCAAGAGCTGTGTTTCCATTCTGTTTTCTCTTCTTTAATGTGATATATTGGTCTGCCTATCTATGATCATTCCACCGCAAGCTTTCCCTGAGATAATTCAGATATCATTTAACCTTCTCCATATGTCTCTTAAACATAAACTTTTATTGTAAATGCTCTGTGATTGAAAATTGATTCATAACCAGATGCATTTATGTCAAATTTGAATGAAAGCATGCAATTTCAATATGTACACTATAATCAAACAGTGTTGTATATAGCTGTACAGCACCTCAGCTACTTTGGAGATCATGAAGGTTAAGCGACATTACAATCTTTCTACTGCTCTAAGTATAACATTAATGAGAACATGATGGGTCATTCAAACTGTTCTACAATCGTTCTGATGTCTTGTACTTATGCACGTTTAATGTTACTGAGATACAAATTAGGTATAACTGTGTTCAATTATTTAAAAATCTATATATTCCAAATAGTAAACACTTTTTTAATAGTTTTGTTTTAACTTATAATTATCACAAAAACAAAGTATCTCAGTATTTTCTTTAAAAATGTGAACTGTAGTTCATAACATCTTCATTTTTAAATTATAGATAATAGTATAAACCATTGTAGTTGTGTCAAATTTTGATATAATGCTTAAGTTGCCAAAATAATTTATTCAAGAATATGTATTATTGAGATGTTCTAGTGTTAAAATAAATATATCAGTTGTATATCTGTATTCATTTCTGCTTTAATAGTGGATCATATAAATGGGCATATGTCAGTTGGGTGGATCTTCACTGATACCTATTCTGAAATCAAGTACAAAACTATGTGAATGATATAGCTAACATGAAGATGTAAATGAAGTGAATGAACCTAATCTCAAATTCTAGTTTTAATGTTCTTAGTTCCTATGATGCCAGAAACTAATTGTTATGTATATTTTATGTACATCTGAAAACAAAAGTAGTGTTACTTTAATTGACTGAGGAAATATGTGTAGTGTGCAGTTCCAGTCACAGGTATGCTTGGGCGTGCACAACGCTCCAGGTGATCCATGGGACATAATAATGCAAGAACCAATGCTTAAGTATAATCAATGTAATAAATACTTTCTGTTCATTAAACCAATTAAATTCCATATTTCGCACTGAATTCCTTGGGAGATTCTTTGAAGGAATTGGCATTATAGTTGTATTTGCTGACTATTGTAAAATAATATTTTACCTAGAAAAACTCCACAGTTTTTTGTTCTATGATGCCCTCTGCAGATGTAAGTAATAGATCATGATAAATTAATATTTTGCTTCTTTTAGCAATATTTACTTCAAATTCCTCATATGATAATTACCTTTATCTTTCCAAAAGGAAAATATCATTATAAACAAAGTTTTTGTTTCCCAGTAAATTCATTGTCATTAATGGATTAGTTGATAAACCAGATTTATTCAGGTAGTTTTGTATAATCAGCTACCTTATTGTATGTTGTTACTGGTAATGAGAAGTCAACAATTATGATGAAAGCTTGCCTGTGATATTGTATGCCAACATTCATGTAACAAATGAGATCAGGTATTATTCGGTTATCCACTCCTAGATCATTAACTTGATCTTAGCTAGGTTGAGACTAAAAGTCTATAAAGGCAGTTGAAAAATTAACAGAATAATTTCATCTTCAAGAAAAAACAATCCCTACCATTCATTGTCCAATAATCGTGCCACAGTCCCAGAGTGGGAGTGTTGTCTCTTTAGAGAGTGATAACTGGTGTTGAGTTTGATCTAAGAGTCAGCAAGCAAGGGGTAAATTTGAGAAGGTGGGATCTTCATGGTAACCTGGCAGTGCAGCCATTGAAACCACACTGTTGGCATTACTCTATCAAAACACCCTAGCCAATAGTTTTCTTTCAGTCAAGACAGAAAATGGATTATAATGTTGTTTGTGAGAGCTGACTGTGTGTAAACTGGCTGCTGCATTCCTAAAGTACAACAATGACTCATCTAGAAAGGTAATTCATAGGCTGTAAAAGGCTTTGAGCTGACATGTGGTCATGAGGAGCGCTTTATAAATTCAAAGTTTCCTTTCTTTAGATTCTGCTGACACTGATAGGCTGCAGTGAAAAATCATGCAAACTGGAAGCCGTGCTTTGACAGCAGATGTCTTTCTCCTGGTCTTTGGTCTTGCTGTTTTCTATTCCATCGACTAAACTAGAACTCCAGTGATGTTCCAGTGCCATTATTTGGGACTTTACATGGTCACATTAAAAATAAATTTCTGGCAATTTCATATAGGTGTTCTTGCTCCTTAGTTCAACAGATTTTAGTCAAATGGTCAGTTTGTAACAGTTTTTGAGAATAGGTAGCCTGGACAATTCTAACTGCTAACCTAATAAGAAGGTGGAATATAAGCCCCTTTCTCAACTTTAAATCCATTGGTACCACTAACTCATTTTCTGTTTCTAATTAAGTCCTATGAGGTTAAGGAAAGCTGTCCAACATCTGCAACATAGGAAGATCATGTTAAGAGTTGCATTCTGGTTGAGTTGCAAGGCTTTCATAGACATATATGTAGATTAGATTAGATTCTCTACAATATGGAAACCGACCCTCCGAAGAGTATCCCACCCAGACCCATTCTCCCACCCTATATTTACCCTTGACTAATGCATCTAACACTATGGGCGATTTAGCATGGCCAATTCACCTGATCTGCACATCTTTTGGATTGTGGAGGGAAACCAGAGCACCCAGAGGAAGCCCACGCAGACACTGGGAAAATGTGCAAACTCCATACAGACAATCGGCCAAGACAGGAATCAAATCCGGGTTCCTGGCGCTTTAAGGCTACAATGCCACTGTGCTGCCCAAATGTAACATGTATATGTTGCAAACAATAAAACTGCTGTTACTGCTCATTACTATTCTTTATTAGAAAAGTTATGTGTTGCTGTCAATGACCAAGCATCCTCTGCCTGCCATATTATCAAAGACTGCTATCTGGAATCTTAGGAAAGAAATGAAACAAGTGGTTATCCACTCCCTGACAAACAAGCAATAAGAAGTTGAAACGCAGCAGATGGGAAACATTACAGCCTTCTCATTGGCACTTAGAAAAATCAACTGATGTCTGAAACAGGTGTAAGATCGTTTTACTGCCATAGGTTGCAGAACACTGATGCAGATTCAAGTATAAATAAATGAAGGGGGCATGATATAAGTTCTATCTACTTACACTAGGTTGGGGGGGCAGGGGGTTGCTTCACTCATTTGGCTGCTTTGCAATGCAGAGTGATATGAACAGTTGCAGGTTCAATTCCGGTAGCATCTGATGTCACTATGAAATTCATGCCTTCTCAACCTCCCCTCTCACCTGAGCTGTTGTGACCCTCCGATTAAACCAGCATCAGTTATCTCTCCAATGAGAGAATGGTCCTCTGGGACTATGACAATTTTACCCCTTATTTGTCTTCAGTGGCTTGCAAGACCACTAAAGCAAAACATTGCTAAAAACGTTCTTCAGAAGTTTTATTTTTATTGAGGCAACAAGTGCACTGATGTCTTAGACATACTCCCACCTACCTATGAAATTGCTGATTATTGGACAAATCATCAATTACTTTGATGATTTGCTGTCAGATTGAGGCACAAGTAGAGTCAGCCCCTCCTCTGCCCTCATCCTTTACCTTTATTCGGCAAATACAATAATTACTACAGTCAACATTGTTCCATTAAGTGGATAGCTTTCCACAACAATTGAGCTTACATTAATGATGACTGAAATTTATTATGTAAAACATGATTTTATTTTGACATTTGTTTTTTCCTGAATAGGAGCACATTTTGACTATTTTAAGCAGCATGTTGCTCCAGAACACAAACTTGTTGCATTTCTTTTCCAAGGTTCTAGATAGCAGTCTTTGACCATTTTGGCAGCTGGCAATTGTTTTGTCATTGACAGCAGCACATAACTTACATAATAAAATTCCAACTAGGAAGGCAATCACAGAAATTCAGCAGGATACACATTGAAAATAATCTGTCACACTGACCCTCATCTCCCAACTTGTGGGAGTGACAGGAGGAGTGCTTTTTTTTAAGTATCCTGGGGTATGTTAAAATAAACTCCATTAAGGGCTGACTGGAACGGTCTGTTAATGTCATGTAAGGTTTGACAAACGTCTGTGACTCTGCGTGTGTAAGTCCACCCAGGAAAGAATGTATAGAAATAAAAACAAAGTGCTAAAGAAAGCACTTTCCATTTTTATTTCCGATCCACAGTGAGTGGATTTAAGCGAGTGTCAAGGAGTTTTCTCATAATTGTAATTAAATTACAATAAAGCTAGAGAGTTTGCATTGTTTATTCTTTGAGAACTGTTGAAAATACTCCAAAATGAGTATTTGGGGCTGGAATTTTAACTTTGGTTAATTCGAGAATCCTCAGGACATATTTTTCAATTTCCATTGCAGGTAGAACTTGAGGTAGGAAGGCCAGAAAACTGGTGCTAGAGAGCAGTGTGCCAATCTACCAGTATGTACCCAACTGCTGCCAACTCATTTTGAAGGAATAAGTTTGGGGTAGCGATTGTTTCAACTGCCCACACACAACCAGTAGGTTGTCAGTTAAAGGGCCAATTCTGAGCTCGTACTGGAATTATGAGTTGGCAGGTGACTTTTTCCAGTG
Organism: Chiloscyllium punctatum; assembly: GCF_047496795.1. Lineage (NCBI taxonomy): Eukaryota > Metazoa > Chordata > Chondrichthyes > Orectolobiformes > Hemiscylliidae > Chiloscyllium > Chiloscyllium punctatum. The sequence continues at coordinate 43,590,091 of NC_092752.1, read as the reverse complement.
ACTGAAACCTAGTGGCATATCAGAAGTTAGTGCTTCCATCTACTCCCTCACTGCTCCTCCACCCCCATCGCAATTGATTTCAGATAGCAGAGGATAGTAGGACCTGTGAACATACCCAATATTGGGTGCTTAATCTCCTAACTAAAATCGAAGCCTGGAGTCACACTAACACTGATTTAACTCCATAGGGAAACTTCATTTTGTCAACAAGTTCCAGCACAGAATTTAACTTGTTGGATAGGCTGGGTACCCTGCCAGATGGCAACATGTCAGGAAAGGTTGCAGCATTGAAACAGGTAACCTCTATTCTAGTGCTAAATGCAGCACAGTGCTGGATTATTTTTTAATTTCAAAAATATACTTTATTCATAAAATTATTTTGATATCTATACAATTGGTGATGCCATACATAAGTATGCATTCCATTTCTTTACATACAGAGATCGGAATTAATCATTCGTATGTACAAATCTGTACATTGATTATCCAGATATTCTGCTGAGGCGTCAGCAGAGCCCAATTACTGAGCAGAGCCCAATTACCTGTCCTTCTTAGGCAGGCAGATGTTACACGGTGGTCTTTCCCCACTGCGCCTTGGCGGCAGCTGCCCCAAGCTTCAGTGTGTCCCTCAGCACGTAGTCCTGGACCTTAGAATGTGCCAGTCTGCAACACTCGGTCGGGGTCAACTCCTTCAGCTGGAAGATCAACTGGTTTCAGGCAGACCAAAGAGCATCTTTCACCGAGTTGATGATCCTCCAGCATAGTTGATGTTCTTGGTGTGCATCCCGGGGAACAGACCGTAGAGCAGAGTCCCGCGTCACTGCGCTGCTCGGGACAGACCTCGACAAACACCACTGCATTCCTCTCCAGACTTCCTTTGCATAGGCACACTCCAGAAGGAGGTGTGTGACAGTCTCGTCCCCTCCACAGCCGCTTCGAGGGCAGCGTGCGGTGCGGCAAAGAGTCCGGGCGTACATAAAGGATCTCACAGGCAGAGCCCATCTCACCACCAGCCAAGCCATGTCTTGATGCTTGTTGGAAAGTTCTGGCGATGAGACATTCTGCCAAATGACTTTGACAGTCTGCTCAGGAAACCGCTCGATAAAATCCGCCCTCTCCTTTTCCCGAAGGGTCTCAAGGACACCCTGTGCTGACCACTTCCTAATGGACTTGTGGTCAAAGGTGTTTTTCTTCATCAACTTCTCCACAAAGGACAGGTGATACGGAACGGTCCAACTACTTGGAGCATTCCATGGCAGCGAGGCCAGCCCCATCCTTCTCAACATCGGGGATAGGTGGAACCTCAGTATATAGTGACACTTGGTGTTTGCATACCGGGGATCCATGCACAACTTGATGCAGCCACACACAAAGGTGGCCATCAGGGTGAGGGTGGCATTGGGTGTATTTTTCCCCCGTTGCCCAGATCTTTATACGTTGTGTCCTTTGGGACCCGGTCCATCTTTGATCTCCACATAAAGTGGAAGATGGCCCCGGGTGACTGCAGCGGCACAGGTTCTGGGAATAGGCCACATATAACAACACTGACAGTGCCTCTCACCAGGTTTTTACCCGCAATGGAGAGTGACCATTGCTTCCATCTGCCCAGTTTCTGCCTCACTTTCCTGATACGTTTCTCCCAAGACTTGGAGCATGCCCCAGCCCTTCTGAACGAAATACCCAGCACCTTCAGGTGGTCAGTCCTGACGGTGAAGGGGATGGAGGATTGGTCGGCCCAGTTCCCGAAGAGCATGGCCTCGCTCTTGCCTCGGTTGACCTTAGCCCCTGAGGCCCATTCGAACTGGTCACATATGCACACGAGTCTGTGCACGGACAGCGGACCCGAGCAGAAAACGGTGACGTCATCCATTTTTTAGGGAGGCCTTAACCTGTAGGCCCCGCTGCCAGGAATAGTCACCCCTCTCAGGCTCGTATCTTTCCTGATGGACTCAGCAAATGGTTCTATGCAGCACACAAACAAGGCAGGAGAGAGAGGTCAGCCCTGCCTGACTCCAGATCTGACTGGGAAGCTATCTGATTCCCACCCATTGATTGAGACTGCACTGACAATGTTGGTGTAGCGCCATCTGATCCATTTGCAGATTCCCTCCCCAAAGCCCATTTTGGAGAGAACATTTCTCATATACGTTTGCAAAATCCTGTCGATGACCTTTGAGAATCAGGAGTTAATATTGCTGACTCTGGCTGGATACGTTCCGAAAGATGTCATTACATGACAGCATACCTTGAACTGTTCCTCCTGTAGACTATGCTAACTACATTTTTACCATCCTGCATCCTCCCTCAGGTTAAGATGCTAGAATTGCATTCATTTCTAATATTAAAATGAAACTTAATCACCTTCATTATTTCTTGAGGTGACAAGGCTATTGAGTGTGCAGCGTGTGCGGTGAATAGCTGTATGCTAATAGCTATTATACTGATGATGCCAGAGCACATGGAACTAGAACCTGACGGAAGAAGGTTTGAGTGAAGTCCTACTGAAACATGTCTCTGTCCATAGTGTACATAATTAATAAGGATAGCTAATTTGCATTAGTATGGTATCCAGTTCTCCTGTGTTTTACATTTGGAGAATCAGCCCGTGATTCCCACATAGTGCCAATGTTGGTTTGTAATCTGTGAGCAGTTTATGAGCTTTATGTAAGATCTTTATGTAAGCAAGAAACTGAAAATCCGTTAGCCTTGCACATAGTTCTGGAGATTGGGGAGGTACTAATGAGAATTTTGCGTCATCAATTTTTCTGTGGGGCAGGACGTACAAAATATGGGGAAATAGATGGTGAGATCTTGAAAAATGGCCACATCAGAGGGGAACAGATGTGATATGTTTTAAAATGCATAAAGATGGATAAATCCTCAGGACCTGATTTGGTGTACCCTAGAATTCTGTGGCAAGCTGGGAAGTGATTGCTGGGCCCCTTGCTGAGATATTGAGATCACGAATAGTCGCAGGTGAGGTGCCACAACATTGGAGATTGGCTAATGTGATGCCACTGTTTAACAAAAGGTGGTAAGGAGAAGCCATGCAAGTTGTTGGAGGGAATCCTGAGGGACAGGATTTCCATATATTTGAAAAGGCAAGGGCTGATTAGGGATAGTCGCCAGGGCTTTGTGCGTGGGAAATCATGTCTAATGAACTTGATTGAATTTTTTGAAGAAGTAATAAAGAGGATTGATGAGGGAAGAGCAGTGGATATGCTCTATATGGACTTCAGTAAGACATTCAACACGGTTCCTCATGGTAGACCAGTTAGCAAGGTTAGATCTCATGGAATACAGGGAGAACTAGCCATTTGGATGCAGAACTGGCTCAAAGATAGAAGACAGAGGGTGGTGATGGAAGGTTGCCTTTCAGAATGGAGGCCTGTGACCAGTGGGGTGCCACAGTGATCAGTGCTGGGTCCACTGCTTTCCATCATTTATATAAAAAGGTTTGGATATGAACATAAGAGGTATAAATAGTAAGTTTGCAGATGACACCAAAATTGGAGGTGTAGTCGACAGCGATGAAGGTTACATCAGAGTACTACAGGATCATGATCAGGTGGGCAAATGGGCTGAGGAGTGGCAGATGGAGTTTAATTTAGATAAATGTGAGGTACTGTAGTTTGGAAAGGCAAATCAGAACCGAGCTTAAACACTTAATGGTAAGGTCCCGGGGAGTGTTGCTGAACAAAGAGACCTTGGAGTGCAGGTTCATGGTTCCTTGAAAGTGGAGTCATAGGTAGTGAAGGCTAGTGAAGAAGGCATTTGGTATGCTTTCCTTTATTCGTCAGAGTATTGAGTACAGGAGTTGGGAGGTCATGTTGCAGCTGTACAGGACATTAGTCAGGCCACTGTTGGAATATTGTATGCAATTCTGGTCTCCTTCCTGTTGGAACGCCGTTGTGAAACCTGAAAGGGTTCAGAAAAGATTAACAAGGATGTTGCCAGGGTTGGAGAATTTGAGCTATAGAGAGAGGCTAAATAGGCTGGGGCTGGTTTCTCTGGAACATTGGAGGCTGAGGAGTGACCTTATAGAGGAATATAAAATCATGAGGGGCATGGATAGTGTAAATAGACAAGGTCTTTTCCCTGGGGTGAGGGAGTACAGAACTAGAAGGCATAGGTGTGGTTCAGAGGGAAAAAATTTAAAAGGGACCTAAGGGGCAACTTTTTAACACATGGAGTGGTGAGTATATGGAATGAGCTGGCAGAGGAAGTGGTGGAGGCTGGTACAATTGCAACATTTAAAAGGCATCTGGATGGGTATATGAATAGGAAGGGTTTAGATATGGGTCAAGTGCTGGCAAATGGGACTAGATTAGGTTGGGATATCTGGTCGACATGGATGAGTTGGATTGAAGGGTCTGTTTCCGTGCTGTACATCTCTATGACTGTATGACTCTCAACCACCCACTGCAATAATTGAAGAAACTGAACAGTATTGGAGGCCAATAATAGGCACATGCCAAAAATGATGGAGAAAACCTTATTCTGTCCGAAATCTCTAGAGCTTGACCAGGAGGCCTTTACCAAGCCTTGCACTAAGTGGAATATCTTTGCAATTTCAATTACTACCCATATAAGGTCCAGGTGGCAGATCTGATAATATTTTGTTTTATCAGGCATTGAGGAGACAGCCATTAACTATGCAGGATGTATTGTCACCAAGAACTTGTTCATGCTTTTGGCTTCTACTTTGGAGTTTCAGAGTGGAGATGGCAGTGTGGGGATAAGGTTGACAGAAATTCTCAGGGTTCAGCAGCGAACATTGACCCCTTTGCTAATTGACTACATTCAGGGCCAGTGAAGCAGAGACATGAAAGGAAGCCTAGAGCATCTGCATGGAAATCAGAATAGGGTGCAGGTGCCAGCATTGCTCTTGTCTGTGTACAGTTACAGAAAGCCACACCCACACCAAGTTTGCTCAGCCAGTAATGCAGGGTGGTGTTCCATTTATGCTGGCCTTCTGTCACTTTGTGATATGTTCAGAGAAGTCACTGTTTTCAAAATTATACTTCTTAATTAAAACGTAATACATGGTAGATAAATATTTGTATACCGAACATTTTAAATGTACACAACTGATGGTTTCTTTTCCATATTCCCAGCTTCCAGAGCTTAAACTCATCGTCACTTGGTTTTTATTTTCAGATCCCAGCTGCCCCTCAGGTTTGAACTTGAATTGTTTGCAGCACTGAGTAGTTGCCAGTTTCTGCATATCGAACTTTCTTGGAAATTTCCTTTTCAGTGAGAGAGTAAATTTAATCCTGGAATGCAGCATGCTACGTTTGATGCATATTTGCTCCTCTCACAACCATAGTGATCATAACATCTTTTATTCTGCCAGATGATGATAGAGTCCATCCGATGTGAATCTCTTGGCTAAATGCCTTCTGTGAAGAAGGCATATGGTGTACTGGGCTTTATTGGTAGAGGAATTGAGTTCCGGAGTCCTGAGGTCATGTTGCAGTTGTTTCAGACTCTGGTGTGGCCTCATCTGGAGTATTGTGTGCAGTTTTGGTCGCCATACTATAGGAAGGATGTGGAGGCATTGGAACGAGTGCAGAGGAGGTTTACCAGGATGTTGCCTGGCATGGTAGGAAGATCGTATAAGGAAAGGCTGAGGCACTTGGGGCTTTTCTCATTGGAGAAAAGAAGGTTTAGGAGAGATTTGATAGAGGTGTACAAGATGATTAGGGGTTTAGATAGGGTTGACAGTGAGAACCTTTTTCTGCTAATGAAGTCAGCTGTTACTAGGGGACACAGCTTTAAATTAAGGGGTGGTAGGTATAGGACAGATGTTAGGGGTAGATTCTTTACTCAGTGGGTTGTGAGTTCATGGAATGCCCTGCCAGTAGCAGTGGTGGACTCTCCCTCTTTATGGTCATTTAAGCGGGCATTGGACAAGCATATGGAGGTTATTGGGCTAGTGTAGGTTAGGTAGGTTTCGGTCGGCGCAACATCGAGGGCCGAAGGGCCTGTACTGCGCTGTATTTTTCTATGTTCTATGTTCTATGTTCTCATTGACATTTATGGAGGGTTTCTTCCAATGAAGCCAAGCAAGGTTTTTCATGCGATTACCCAAACCCACTTCATTAATTACCTTACATGCCCCGATGCCAATGTTCTCATCTGATATTGACCGATTCTACTATTTCACCATAGTCAGAAGAACGTGCCATTCACCAGCTAACTTGGAATGAACTGACATCCATGATGCCCACGCTGTCTGTAAAACACATCAGATGAGAATGGACATCCTGAAGCTGACTTGCGTGGTTCAAGAATTTACCCCAGATATAGCAAACCTGGGAAAATTGACACCACACTTTGTGGACAGTGACATAGAACGTAGAACATTACAGCGCAGTACAGGCCCCTCCGCCCCTGATATTGCACCAGCCTGTGAAACCAATTTGAAGCCCATCTAACCTTTATTATTCCATTCTTGTTCATATGCCTATCCAATGACCATTTGAATGCCCTTAAATTTGGCGAGTCTATTACTGTTGCAGGCAGGGCATTCCACGCCCCTACTACTTCCTGAGTAAAGAAACAACCTCTGATAGCTGTCCTATATCTATAACCCCTCAATTTAAAGCTATGTCTCCTTGTGCTAGCCATCACCATCCAACATCCTGTATCTACTAGTTGCGGGGGTAGTGTTAAGGAAAGAAATCCTCTTCCTCCGGGACTGGTTACGGAGACTATGCCATCAAACAATGCCATCCTGGTCAGTGCAGTCTCAACCCTCCAGAGGAATGCTCAATAGAACCATAAGAAACTCAATGAACTTTTCCCATCTGTCACAGTAAATGCCACCACTTTCTCTTTGCTGCCTTACCCCTACTCTAGGCCTTCCCAACCTCCCACACTACAAACAGTACATGCCTTCTGCACTGTGAACTCATTAACACAAAATGCCTCAACACCTTTCCCGACTTGCACCACTCCACACAGTTCTGCCACTTTCACCTTACTCAGTCCATGCTGTTATCTCATTCGAGGAAAAACATGGCCTGAATCGAGCAGAAAGGGCCTGGACAGATTGTGGATGTCAGATGTTAGGCTCCTCAAAACTGACAAGGAGAGTATCCCAAACTTCACAGAAAACCAGGACCACTCCTACAGAGACGCCAAGGCATGTATGTCCTACCAAGTGTGTAAGTACCATTACTCATTCCAATGCAATTCTGACATTAACCCTACTGTCAGTTTCATTCACTGCATGCACTTATAACCCTCAACTGTGACACGTCCTCTCTTCAGGTACAAGGATAATGTCCACTGTCTCCATGGGTCACACCACAAAAAGGTCCTCCAGCACTTCTCAGGAGGAGAGGTCAGATGCCATAGAGAATGCATTGACAAGTTTGCCTCTTGAACTTTCCACCAACTCAGACACTCACACCTCCTTGGAATCTCTAGCTAGATTTGAGTCTGGAGCATAAGCTGATGAGCCATGACTCTGCTGCTGACTGAGGAGGAAATGCCCAGTTACCTGGCAATCAGAGGACAGCCAGTGACCAGGCTTCTGCTCAGCTGCAAGCAGAAAAGGACTCTGGTAGTGTCAGCAATCAGGGACTTTGAGGATAAGATAGTAGCTGCCACAGAGAGTCAGTTCCAGCAATCCAGCAGTTTCAAGGTCTCAATGAATGCACAGACCCACATCCACTTGTCCTAACCATTGGTCCTCAGCAGCAATAACAAGGGGACGACTGGGTGGACCAGCTTGACTTGAGGCCAGGTGGCCTGTTCTCACAAGGAGCCTGATCATGACAGAGGGTGGTGGTGGAAACAGGCCCGTCAGAAGTCTCCTGTCAGGAGACTCCAGAGGCGGCCGGGCCTTCAACCTTTTAGTTGCCTGCAGCCCTCACTCCTCATTAATAATAGCAGAACAGCACTTCTGAGCTTTTCTTTTCTTCCTTTTTCTCTCTTTTCTCGCTTTTTGTCTTTTGACTTACCTCTTGTAAAGATCTCAGTCGCAGCAAATGCATTGGTGGTGACAGAATCGACGCCAAGGTGAGCCCAATGTGGACTTGTGGGGACAGTGTCTGAGGCGAGTTTGGGTTCCTGGATACAGGCATTGTCCTGCATCTGCATCCAGCACAGACTCACGCAGGCAGCAGTGGAGGTGGGTTTGGGCCCAGTACGAGAACCAGCAGCATCAGTGGTGGCTGCATCAGCGATGTGAGCCCAGATTGACTCTTGGCGGAAATGGTAGAGTCAGGTTTGGGCCGGTATGGGACCCAGAAAGGACTCACAGTGGTGGCAGTGTCAGTGGAGGCAGGATGTTGGTGAAGAATGGAGATTCTTGTTCCAGCAAACAGCATGGGGACTGGTGGAAGCCCAATCCAGGCCCGTGACGAAGCACTTAACAAGAAGGACTGTACAGTTGAACTTTATTTCTTTATTTTTCTGCCTATATACTCCATGGTTTAGTTTATTTTTCTGTGTTTTAAGAGGGTGGTGACACCATACAACACTTTTCACTGTATTTTGTAACAAAATACACGTGACAGTAAATAAACAAATCAAAGACCCGTGGCTTGGGATGGTGTGCTTACCTATGGCAAGGACATACTGAGCATATCTGAGGCTTCTCAGTACAAACATCCCAGGGATGGTCCAACCAAACCTTCAACAGTATCCAAACTAAACCATCTAGCCTACACATCCCTTGTCACTCTGGGCAATTTTAGCATGGCCAATCCAGTTACCCTGCATATGTTTGGACTGTGTGAGGAAACTGGAACACCTGGCAGAAACCCACACAGGCACAGGCAGAATATGCAAACTCCACCAGAAAGCCACCTAAGGCTGGGAACAAGAGCTGTGGTGTTGTGAGGCAGCAGTGTTAACCACTGAGCCACCGTCTTTCCCCCAGTACATTGTATAGGTGTGAGATTGACATTGCAATGCACTGTATGGCAAAATATCCACTTCTTTGAATGAGGGCTGCCAGCCAGCAGGACAAACAAGACAAGACAAGTATGCTGTGAACAAACAAGTAAGCACTTAGGAGCAAATGACTAACCTTGGGATGCATATTCCCTGCACGCAATGCTAGTTGCCAGTGCAACTTTAATTTATAGAAGCATACTAGTCTGATGTTTACCATGAGGGTCCTGAAAACCTGGCAGGTTTCAAATGTGGGTGCATGTGGATAGTGTCCTGGAGGATACCAGGGGACATTATTACTGGGTGTCCAATGTGATGCCTTGGAGGTGCAAGCAGCAAGCTAGTCACCAGGTACGCACTCTGACTTTCATGTCAGGAATTGCCTCGCAGCACATGGTAGATTTGGAAGCTGCATATTAATGAGGTGAAATTTGTTGCTATTGAGGCTAAAGTAATAATCGCTGTTAATAGGCATCCCACTGCCATTTCAAGGCCTCGAACTCTGTTGGAAAATGCAACAAGTTACTCCCAATGTCAATAAAGGCCTCCCTGCCTTCTCACATGATTCTGTCAGATTTCTCCTTATAGCCCACATCGTTCAGGCTTCTGTAAGATTCCCCCCAAATGTTTTTGTACTTAACCTTCAGTTTGAAGATGCTGTTGGTGATTGACATTTTCCAGTGGGTGCAGAGACTCAGGAGAATCATGGCATTACACTTCTTAAATTTCAAAAATATATTTTATTCAGAAAATATCTTTATAATACATACAGAGCCACTAAAGCAGTACAGTAGCATGTGGAGAAACAAACATTGGAGTTTGACTCCATTCAGCAAAACAAACCAAAGACATTTCTTCCGTGTACAAGATTATATTTACATATATTTGAGGCACTGGGGAGTCTGATAACTGAACAGATCCCCATTTAACTTCAGCAGAAAAACCTTAGACAGTGGTCTTCCCCCACTGCGCCTTGGTGGCAGCTGCCCCAAGCTTTAGTGCATCCCTCAGCGTGCAGTCCTGGACCTTGGAATGGGCCAGTCTGCAACACTCAGTTGAGGTCAACTCCTTTCTGTGGAAGACCAACAGGTTTTGGGCAGAGCAAAGTATGTCTTTCACCAAGTTGCCGATCCTCCAGGTGTAGCCAATGTTTGTCTCAGTGTGCATCTTGGGGAACAGACTGTACAGCGAGTCCTGCATCACGGTGTTACTTGGGATGAACCTCCACAAAAGCCTCAACATCTCTCTCCAGACTTACTTTGTAAAGGCACCTTCCGGGAGGAGATGTGTGACAGTCTCTGGCCCCTCCACTCCCAACAGCTACTTTGAGGGCAGCATCCAGTGACACAAAGAGATCAGACATACATGAAGGATCATACAAGTAGCGGCCTACTCACCACCAGCCAAGTGATATCTTGGTGTTTATTGGAAAGTTCTGGTGATGAGGCATTCTGCCAAACAGAGTCATAAATTAAGGGCATTGCTTATCACTGGCCACCCTAGCATTTCCTTTCTTCCTGATCATGGGAATTGAATAAAGATTTGTATACCTGTTGTTTTTCATTGTGTCTCATACCTGCACACACACAACACGGGGGCTGGGAAAAATATAAGCACCACCACTGTTAGGTGGTAGTGTGGGGGTAAAAAAGAAAAAAAAACTATAACCAGGAGATTATAAAAAAAGAGTCATAAAGTCAAAGTGCAGCACAGATCAGACACTTCAGTTCAACTTATCCATGCCACCCAGATATTGAAAATAAATCTTAATATCTTTTGCTGGCATTTGGCCCATATCTCTCTAAGCCCTTCCCAGTCGTAAACCCATCCAGATGCCTTTTTAAATATTGTAATTGGCCCAGCCTCCACTACTTCCTCTAGCAGCTCATTCCATACATGCACCACCCTCAGGGTGAAAACATTGCCCCTTAGGTCCCTTTTAAATCTTTCCCCTCTCATCTTAACCCTATACGTCTAGTTTTGGGTGTTGTCTATTCACCCTATCCATGCACCTCATGATTTTATAAACCTCTATAAGGTCACCTCTCAGCTCCAATGCTCCAGGGAATACATTCCCAGCTGGTTCAGCCTCTCCCTATTGCACAAACCCTTCAACCTCGAAAGCATCTTGTAACTCCTTTTTGAATCGTTCAAGCTTCACAACACCCTTCGCACTGCATGGAGACCAGAATTGCATCCAGAATTCCAAAAGTGGCCTAACCAATGTCTTGTACAGCTGCAACATGACCTCCCAACTTCTATACTCAATACATTGACCAATAAAGGTAAGCATGCCAAATGCCTTCTTCACTATGCTGGGTAAAAACAATGACTGCAGATGCTGAAAACCAAATATTGGATTAGTGGTGCTGGAAGAGCACAGCAGCTCAGGCAGCATCCAACGAGCAGCGAAATTGACGTTTCGGGCAAAAGCCCTTCATTTATTCCTGATGAAGGGCTTTTGCCCGAAATGGTCGTGTGAGGGAGCCTTGGTTGACGAGGGAGGTTGAATGTCTAGTAAAGAGGAAGAAGGAGGCTTACATAAGGTGGAGGAAACAAGGTTCAGACAGAGCAGTGGAGGGATACAGGATAGCCAGAAGGGACCTGAAGCAAGGGATTAGGAGAGCTAAGAGAGGGCATGAAAAATCTTTGGCGGATAGGATCAAGGATAACCCCAAGGCATTTTATGCGTATGTGAGAAACATGAGAATGACGAGAACGAGGGTAGGTCCGATCAAGGACAGTAGTGGGACATTGTGTATTGAGTCGGAAGAGATAGGAGAGGTCTTGAACAAGTACTTCTCTTCAGTATTTACGGACGAGAGGGACCGTATTGTTGAAGAGGAAAGTGTGAAACGGACTGGTAAGCTAGAAGAGATACTTGTTAGGAAGGAAGATGTGTTGGACATTTTGAAAAACTTGAGGATAGACAAGTCCCCCGGGCCTGACGGGATATATCCTAGGATTATGTGGGAAGCAAGAGAGGAAATTGCAGTACCGTTGGCAATGATCTTCTCGTCTTCACTGGCAACGGGGGTGGTACCAGGGGACTGGAGAGTAGCGAATGTTATGCCCCTGTTCAAAAAAGGGAATAGGGACAACCCCGGGAATTACAGGCCAGTTAGTCTTACTTCTGTGGTAGGCAAAGTAATGGAAAGGGTACTGAGGGATAGGATTTATGAGTATCTGGAAAGACACTGCTTAATTAGGGACAGCCAGCACGGATTTGTGAAGGGTAGGTCTTGCCTTACAAGTCTTATTGAATTCTTCGAGGACGTGACTAAGCATGTGGATGAGGGTAGAGCAGTGGTTGTAGTGTACATGGATTTTAGTAAGGCATTTGATAAGGTTCCCCATGGTTGGCTTATGAGAAAAGTCAGGAGGCATGGGATAGAGGGAAATTTGGCCAATTGGATAGAAAACTGGCTAACCAGTCGAAGTCAGAGAGTGGTGGTAGATGGTAAATATTCAGCCTGGAGCCCAGTTATAAGTGGAGTTCCGCAGGGATCAGTTCTGGGTCCTCTGCTGTTTGTAATTTTTATTAATGACTTGGATGAGGGAGTCGAAGGGTGGGTCAGTAAATTTGCAGATGATACGAAGATAGGTGGAGTTGTGGACAGTGAGGAGGGCATTTGTCGTTTGCAAAGGGACTTAGATATGATGCAGAGCTGGGCTGAGGAGTGGCAGATGGAGTTCAACCCTGCCAAGTGTGAGGTTGTCCATTTTGGAAGAGCAAATAAGAATGCAGAATACAGGGTTAATGGTAGGGTTCTTAGTCAGGTGGAGGAACAGAGGGATCTTGGGGTCTATGTACATAGATCTTTGAAAGTTGCCACTCAGGTGGATAGAGCTTGTAAGAAGGCCTATGGTGTATTATCCTTCATTAGCAGAGGGATTGAATTCAAGAGTCGTGAAGTGATGTTGCAGCTGTACAGGACTTTGGTTAGGCCACATTTGGAGTACTGTGTGCAGTTCTGGTCGCCTCACTTTAGGAAATATGTGGAAGCTTTGGAGAGGGTGCAGAGAAGATTTACCAGGATGTTGCCTGGAATTGAGAATAGGTCGTACGAGGATAGGTTGAGAGTTCTCGGCCTTTTCTCGTTGGAACGGCGAAGGATGAGGGGTGACTTGATAGAGGTTTATAAGATGATCAGAGGAATAGATAGAGTAGACAGTCAGAAACTTTTCCCCCGGGTACAACAGAGTGTTACAAGGGGACATAAATTTAAGGTGAAGGGTGGAAGGTATAGGGGAGATGTCAGGGGTGGGTTCTTTACCCAGAGAGTGGTGGGGGCATGGAATGCGCTGCCTGTGGGAGTGGCAGAGTCAGAATCATTGCCGACCTTTAAGCAGCATTTGGATAGGTACATGGATGGGTGCTTAATCTAGGATAGAAGTTCGGCACAACATCGTGGGTCAAAGGGCCTGTTCTGTGCTGTATTGTTCTATGTTCTATGTTCTGTGTTCTAATCCAGTATTCTTCACTATGCTGTCTACCTGGGACTCCACTTTCAAGGATCTATGAACCTGTACTCCAAGGTCTCTTTGTTCAGCAACATGCACCAGGACCTTACCATTATCTTTCCAAAGTGCAGCGCCTTGCGTTTATCTAAAGTCCATTTGCCCTCAGCCTATTGGCCCACTTGATCAAGATCCCCTTCTTCACTGTCCACTACACCTCCAATTTTGGTGTCATCTGCAAATGGACTTGCCATGCCTCCTATGTTCACATCCAAATTATTTATACAAATGATGGAAAGCAACAAACCCAGCATTGATTCTTGTAGCACAACGCTGGTCACAGGTTTCCATCACCACCTGCCCTCTTCTGCCATGGAGCCAGTTCTGTGTCCAAATGGCTAGTTCTCCCTTTATTTGATGTGATGTAACCTTACTAACCCGTCTCCTATGAGGAACCATGTCGAACGCCTTGCTGAAGTCCATATAGATCATGTCCGCTACCCTGACCTCATCAATCATCTTTGTTACTTCAAAAAGCTCAATCATGTTCATGAGACATGGTTTCCCATGCACAAACCCATGTTGATTATTCCTAATTAGTCCTCGCCTTTCCAAATATATGGAAATCCTGTTCCTCAGGATTCCCTCCAACAACTTGCCCACCACTGATATCAGACTCACTGGTCTGTGGTTCCCTGGCTTTTCCTTCCCACTTTTCCTAAATAGCAGCACCCATTAGTTCTGTCCTGATCCTTACAAAGTCATTTTTTGATATCTCCATGAATACTGATTATTGAAGTATGTGCACCAATGATCATTGCAAACTTATTGTCCAGGAGAGTCAAACTTAAAATCATGAGATGTGCACCTTGGGAGAGTATCCCAGAATCTTCCTTGCAATTTCTGACTTGATGGCAAGGCGAACACTCCTGCCTCTCACTCTTTACCTGCCTATCCGGAAGAAAGTGTACTCTGCTGACAGTGCAGTTAGCTGGCTCTTCTCTAATAGATGGGCTTTTAGATTAGATACAGTGTGGAAACAGGCCCTTCAGCCCAAACCAACCCTCTGAAGAGTAACCCCCCCCCCCATCCAGACCCATTTCCCTCTGACTAATGCACCTATCACTATAGACAATTTAGCATGGCTAATTTGCCTGACATGCACGTCTTTGGACTGTGGGAGGAAGCCAGAGCAAACCCATCCAGACATGGGGAGAATGTGCAAAGTCCACACAGACAGTCACCCGAGGCTGGAATCAAACCTGGGACCCTGATGCTGTAAGGCAGCAGTGCTAACCACTGAGCCACCATGCCACCCATGGCTTGAAGCAGTAAAGTTGATAGTGCATCATATAGCTTCCTGCAAATCAAGGCAGCTCTCAGCTGAGACCAGGAGATTTTAACCTTATTTAGTAAAGTTCACATTTTCCACAAAGCTAAATAAAGTTCCATTTCTTTCTTTTTTGACACACCTACAATGTCTGTAGGTAAGTTCTAAAGGAGCACATTTAGGATATAACAGGGTACGTGTGCAGGAGTGTAGAAGGTGTGCACCAAGAAATACCCACATGTGAAGTAACTGAAGTGGAGATCAATTGCACAGGACCCGCATCAATCTCTTGGTTTTGTACATCTACTCTTGATAGTTTGACAACAAAGTGGATGTGTGGCCAGCAGCAGTAGATAATTTGCAGCACATTTTGTGGCCTTACATATCAACTTTGCTGCTGTTTGTACAGCCAACTGTGATACTTCAAGTATCAGCAAGCGAATAATTTGCTACACCTCTGCAGCATTTTAATGCACTTGTGGAAAGGTAGTTGGAGATAAGCATTTTCCCTCGAATGGGCAGACCAGCTGGATGTTTGACCTGCAGAGCAATGCAGCTTATAGTATGTAGTTATTGAGATAAGTACAAGCAGCTATATGGAGTGTCGCATGGTGAGAGCTAGATGAACATTGATGACCAGGTGTAGTTATCCATCCAACTATCAACAGGATGCGGCTGACTCCTCAAGCTAGATTACCTCTGACATATATACACAACAAAACCTGCTGTATACCAAACTGTGATAAATCTACCATCTGTACATATGTGGACAGCAAATTAAACAGTTGGATAGGTTCATACGAAATGTGTTTGAAACATCATGGGCATTAAGTGGTAGAATAAAATATCCAATACTGAGGTGCTTCGAAAAGCTGGTTGGAAATAAAGCACTCATCATCAGACCTCAGCTGTGTAGTGTGTATGAAAGGCGTTAAAATGCCTAAGTCAGCGAGCATAAGATAGGCCAAGATTACAATTCAATGACTCCTGCAGTGAAGCTCAGAAACATATCACAGACTGGAGAAAAATGCACTAGAAAGAATTACCTTAGGAGTGTGATTTATAGAGTCAAAGAGATGGACAGCTTGGAAATAGACCCTTCGGTCCAATCCATCCATGCCGACCAGATATCCCAACCCAACCCAATCTAGTCCCACCTGCCAGCACCCGGCCCATATCCCTCCAAACCCTTCCTATTCATATACCCATCCAGATGCCTCCTAAATGTTGCAATTGTACCAGCCTCCACTACATCCTCTGGCAGTTCATTCCATACACATACCACCCTCTACGTGAAAACGTTGCCCCTTAGGTTTCTTTTATATCTTTCCCCTCTCACCCTAAACCTATGCCCTCTAGTTCTGGACCCCAGGGAAAAGACTTTGTCTATTTATCCTATCCAGGCCCCTCATGATTTTGTAAACCTCTATAAGGTCACCCCTGAGCCTCCGACCCTCCAGGGATAACAGCCCCAGCCTGTTCAGCCTCTCCCTGTAGCTCAAATCATCCAACCCAGGCAACATCCTTGTAAATCTTTTCTGAACCCTTTCAAGTTTCACAACATCTTTCCAATAGGAAGGAGACCAGAATTGCATGCAATATTCCAACAGTGGCCTAACCAGTGTCTGGTATAGCCGCAACATGACCTCCCAACTCCTGTATTCAATAATCTGACCAATAAAAGAAAACGGACCAAACACCTTCTTCATTATCCTACCTACCTGCGACTCTACTTTCAAGGAGTTATGAACCTGCACTCCGAGGTCTCTTTCTTTAGCAACACTCCCTAGCACCTTGCCATTAAGTGTATAAGTCCTGCTAAGATTTGCTTTCCCAAAATGCAGCACCTCGCATTTATCTGAATTAAACTCCATTTGCACTTCTCAGCCATTGGCACATCTGGTCCAGATTCTGTTGTAATCTGAGGTAACCCTCTTCGCTGTCCCTCCACCTCCAATTTTCATGTTATCTGCAAACTTACTAACTGTACCTCTTATGCTTGCATCCAAATCATTTATGTAAATGGCAAAAAGTTAGAGGACCCAGCACCAATCATTGTGGCACTCCACTGGCCACAGGCCTCCAGTCTGAAAAACTACCATCCACCACCACCCTCTATCTTCTACCTTTGAGCCGGTTCTGTATTCAAATGGCTAATTCTCCCTCTATTCCATGAGATCTAACCTTGCTACTCAGTCTCTCATGGGGAACCTTGTTGAACACCTTACTAAAGTCCAGATAGATCACGTCTACAAATCTGCCCTCATCAATCTTCTTCTTCAAAAAACTCAATCAAATTCGTGAGACTTAATTTCCCATGCACAAAATCAGGCTGACTATCCCTAATTAGTTCTTGCCTTTCCAAACACAAGTAAATCCTGTCCCTTCCAACAACTTGCCCACTACCGACGTCAGGCTCACTGGTCTATAGTACCCTGGCTTGTCTTTACCGCCCTTCTTAAACAGTGGCACCTCATTAGCCAACCTCCAGTCTTCCAGCACCTCACCTGTGACTATTGATGATACAAATATCTGAGCAAGAGGCCCAGCAATCACTTCCCTAGCTTCCCACAGAGTTCGAGGGTACACCTGATCAGGTCCTGGGGATTTATCCACCTTTTTGAGTTTCAACACATCCAGCACTTCCTCCTCTGTAATATGGACATTTTGCAAGGTGTCACCATCTATTTCCCTACAGTCTATATCTTCCATATCCTTTTCCACAATAAATACTGATGCAAAATATTTGTTTAGTATCTCCCCCATTTTCTGTGGCTCCACACAAAGGCTGCCTTGCTGATCTTTGAGGGACCCTACTCTCTACCTAGTTACCCTTTTGTCCTTAACGTATTTGTAAAAATCCTTTGGATTCTCCTTAATTCTATTTGCCAAAGCTATCTCATGTCCCCTTTTTGCCCTCCTGATTTCCCTCTTAAGTATACTCCTACTGCCTTTAAACCCTTCTAAGGATTGACTCAATCTCTCCTGTCTATACCTGACATATGCTTCCTTCTTTTTCTTAACCAAACCCTCAATTTCTTTAGTCATCCAGCATTCCCTATACCTACCAGCCTTCCCTTTCACCCTGACAGGAATATACTTTCTCTGGATTCTCATTATCTCATTCCTGAAGGTTTCCCATTTTCCAGTCATCCTTTTACCTGTGAACATCTGCCCCCAATCAGCTTTTGAAAGTTCTTGCCTAATACCATCAAAATTAGCCTTTGTCCAGTTTAGAACTTCAACTTTTAGATCTTGTCTATCCTTTTCCGTCACTATTTTAAATCTAATAGAATTATGGTCGCTGGCCCCAAAGTGCTCCCCCACTGACACCTCAGTCACCTGCCCTGCCTTATTTCCCAAGAGTAGGTGAAGTTTTGCACCATGTAGATGTAGGTACATCTACATTCTGAATCAGAAAATTTTCTTGTGCACACTTAACAAGTTCCTCTCCATCTAAACCCTTAACACTATGGCAGTCCCAGTCTATGTTTGGAAAGTTAAAATCCCCTACCATAACCAAACTATTATTCTTACAGATAGCTGAGATCATCTTACAAATTTGTTTCTCAATTTCCCTCTGATTATTAGGGGGTCTATAATATAATCCCAATAAGGTAATCATCCCTTTCTTATTTCTCAGTTTCACCCAAATAACTTCCCTGGATGTATTTCCAGGAATATCCTCACTCAGCACAGCTGTAATGCTATCCCTTATCAAATATGCCACTCCCCCTCCTCTCTTGCCTCCCTTTCTCTCCTTCCTGTAGCATTTGTATCCTGGAACCTTAAGCAGCCAGTCCAGCCCATCCCTGAGCCATGTTTCTGTAATTGCAATGATATCCCAGTCCCATATTCCTAACTATGCCCTGAGTTCATCTGTCTTCCCTGTTAGGCCCCTTGCATTGAAATAAGTGCAGTTGAATTCATTAGTCCTACCTTATAGCTGCCTGTCCTGACTGTTTAACTCACTTCTGTTCTCAACTGTACCAGTCTCAGATTGATCTCTTTCCTTACTATCTCCCTGGGTCCCACCCACCTTACTAGTTTAGATCCTCCCATGCAGTTCTAGCAAATCTCCCTGCCAGTATATTAGTCCCCTTCCAATTTCGGTGCAATCGTCCTTCTTGTAAAGGTCATTTCTACACCAAAAAGATTCCAAAGCTCCAAAAATGTGAATCCTTCTCCCATACACCAACTCCTCAACCATGCATTCATCTGCTCTATCCTCCTATTCCTGCCCTCGCTAGCTTGTAGCACCAGGAGTTTTGCAGATATTACTACTCTTGAGGACCTCCTTTTTAAATTCCTGCCTAACTCTCTGTAATCTCCCTTCAGAATCTCAACCTTTTCCCTTCCTACATTGTTGGTTCCAATGTGGGCAATGACCTCCTGCTGGCCCCTCTCCCACTTGAGAACATTCTTCACCCTCTCTGAGACATCCTTGATCCAGGGAAGCAACACATCATTCTGATTTTTCGCTGCTGGCCACAGAAAATTCTGTCTGTACCTCAGACTAGAGAATCCCCTTTATATCTCAGATCTAAATGGAGACTAATTTCTATATGGGTAACATTTTTATTCACAGTGCATTAAAATGCCTATTCCCTGTTTAAGCTCTCATTTCCAGCTTTTTATATTAAACATAGAACATAGAGTGTTACAGTGCAGTACAGGCCATTTGGCCCTTGATGTTGTGCCAACCTGTGAAATTAATCAGATGCCCATCCAACCAACAATATTCCGTTATTATCCATATGTATGTCCAATGCCCATTTAAATGCCTTTAACATTGGCGAGTGTCCTAGTGCTGCAGGCAGTCCATTCCATGTCCCTACTACTCTCTGAATAAAGAAACTAACCATGATATCTGACCTAAATCTATCACCCCTCAATTTTGTTTACACTTAATATAGTTTTTTTTTACTTTCCTCTAAGTCCACAACCAGATATAACCAATTAAGTGTATTATTACACCTTGTTTCCTTCTCATTGCGTCACCTCGTCAGTAATGACATGATGGCGGGTTGTAGTCCAACAGGTTTGTTTGAAAGCTCAAGCTTCCAGAGCCCTCCACCTTTATCAAGCACCTTGCAGTTTCAAATAAACCTGTTGGACGATAACCTGCTGTTGTGTGGTTTTTGACTTTGTCCACCCCAATCCGACACTGGCACCTCCACATCATCATCAATAATGAATCTCTATTCTGATGTGTGGTTTTGAATCCTGGGCATCACTCTAGTTGTAAAGCAAGACATTTTGAAAACAATTGGTCACCCAACTGGTGAGTTTTACTTGGCTGTCGTTTGAGCAGCATCTGCAGTCAAATCACTACATGTATTGCTGGAGTTCACATGACAGAGTTCTGTGCAGGGCATGTGGGACTTGTGACTTCTTGCCACACCAAATGTGCATGTGTTTTTCTAAATAATTGATGTGGCAGGGAGATCTGAGGAACGTGCGGTGTTATACAGGGAGTAGTGTGTGTGGTTTGCCCTAAACCTACAGCGTTGTCTGAGCAGTGATTTTGAGCCTTACTCAGTCCAGAATTTGGTGCCACTGAAGAGTGGCACAAGCCTGTCTATTGTGTCACACTACTGTCCTGACATCTGCCTCTGCATCCATATCATCCATTCTCTCATCAGCAGCATTGTCTTCCCCTTTTTCCTCATCAGAGGAGAATCTGGTTTCTCAATCTCTTTGGGATCAGCCAGCAGCATTCATTAACTGAAAGAACTTTTACTCTAAGCGCAGCTGGCCTGTGGTCACTGGAAACAAATGTGTCCATACTGCTCAGACAATCTCACAATTTGTCAATTCCACGAACTCACAAACTCTCTTTTGTAAACTCGCCCCAACTTACTGCATGACATAATCCAGAGTGCACTGGGCCACAATAATTCTGGACAATCTCTGGTGAAAACTGCAGCATGCCTCCTGAGTGATCCAAGCACAGGAGCTTCATCTTTAACAGAGTGTTACATTCATTGGGGAGTGAGCAGTATAGTACATTTCTGCTGCAATTCGTAAGTTCTCCACTGGTGTCATGAGCTACCTCATGTCAGAAAGAAGCACAATCTTGCAGGGTATGAGAAACAAACACTGGTGGCACTTGTGAGTTCGTGGAATTGGCAAATTGTGAGATTGTCTGAGCAGTATGGACACATTTGTTTCCAGTGACCACAGGCCAGCTGCACTTAGAGTAAAAGTTCTTTCAGTTAATGAATGCTGCTGGCTGATCCCAAGGAGCTCACAATTCTGCCCTGGTGTAACATTGGCATTCCAGCAACGCCAGCAAATCCCACCCCTCTGTCAGCTTGATAATTTCTCGATAATCAAACAAATTAATTCACTCTCCTGAAAGGGCATTGGTGATCTCCCTGATGTATTTGTAAGTGACTGACTGTAAGTTGCAACACATGTCCCCAGTGGAGCACTGGAGAGATTGTCAGACTAAGAATTTCAGTGAACAGTAACTTTTAATGCAAGCAGCATTCAATAGCCTTCCAATCCATGTAGACACAGACCTTACTGACTGAACTGACAAAGGTAAGTGACAGACTCCTGTAACATCTTCATCTACCTCTGACACTGTCTCTGTAACATAGGCAGTGAGTTGAATTATTACCTGAGACATGAGCAATCAGAAGCACCCAGAAGCCACACTTACAAATTGTACTCAGGGCAAATTATTAGATAGAGGTTTATAAAATCATGAGAGGCATAGATAGGGTATATAGACAAGGTCTTTTCCCTGGAGAGGTTTAGGTTGAGAGGGGAAAGATTTAAAAGGGACTTAAAGGTGCGTGTATGGAATAAGCTGCCAGAGGAAGTGATGGAGGCTGGTACAATTACAGCATTTAAAAGGCATCTGGATGGGTATATGAAGAAGAAGAATTGAGAGGGAAATGGGCTAAGTGCTGGCAAATGGGACTAGATTAACTTAGGATATGTGGTCGGCATGGACGAGTAAAATCAAAGGGTCTGTTTTCATACTGTACATCTCTATGGCTCTTTGATTCTACAGCTAGTGAGGGAGCAGACCATTCCAGGTCTGGTTATATGTAATGCTATGGGATTAATTACTGACCTCATCATCAAGGATCCTCAAGGAAACAATGATATCAAAGCATTTTGCATACTTTTGATGTTGAGCGGTGGGTCAAATGTGAGTGGGTCAAATGTGAGAAGTCAGAATTGACCAAAGTGATGTAGAAAACCATGTTAAAATAGAGGTATTTTAACATGAGAATTGAATTTAAGGAAATATCTAATGATTCTCTGCAAATGTACATTCCAATAAGAAAGAAATAGAAGGATGCACCAGTATGACTAATTTATTAAGAAGTTAAGGTTGGAATGAGTTTGAAAGACCAAAGTATACAGTTATATGAAGATGCCTGAAGAGGGATCCTGCCCGAAATATCAACTCTCTTGCTCCTCGGATGCTGTCTGATTTGTTGTGCCTTCTTCAGGGCCACACTTTATCACCTCCAGTTATATGAAGATTAATGATAGTTTAAAGGATTAAACAGATTTTAAAAATTAACACATATTAGTTTGTCCAACAATGATATTTCATACTATTTTAGGGAATAAACAAAAATGTTCTGTGTCCTGATTCTTCCACATGTTATGAATACAGATCCAATCCACCTGACAAAGGAACAAGGCTCTGAAAGCTAGTACTTTCAAATAAACCTGTTGGACTATAACCTGGTGTTATGTGAGTTTCTTAATATGTCCATCCTAGTTGAACACTGGCACCTCCACATCAAGTTAAATCTGTTAGAACAAGGGGGAATTGTTTATTTAATATCTCACACCATTCTGCATAATGATATTTAATTCATTTTGCATTTGGCACTTTGGGAATTAATGTTTGTTTGTTGTTTTGTGCCATGTAATTTAATACGCAGTACTGCTTCTCGAAAATTCAATTGCGCCAAATCCCTTGATTACATGTCTCCTTTTCTTAAAGTTTCAGTACCTAACCTGTTTCCTGCAGCTGTGCACTGTTACTTGTTTCAGGATTTTACCTGCAAGTGTTCTCCTTTAATTCCATTGGTCAGATAAATCTGTCAGCATCCAAAAGGATTGTGATAGGATTCATGGTGCGACAGGATCCAAAAAGGGTAAAAGTGAACATGAATAATATACCCAATGTATATTTTATGTGAAGGTTGGTGCTTTTGGAGGAGCATTTGCTCTGTGTACAGTACTGTATTCAGCTCTTGAACCAAAACTCAGAAAATATTGAAATAATCTAGCTTTACCAAATGATAGTAAATCTAAAAAGGGTGTAGTTCCATATATTCCATCAAGCATGGAAGATTATACTGGAGCAATATGATTGGTGTGTTTAAGATGATAAATATATTTTGAGGAAATTAATCATGTTTTAAAACTAAAGGTAGATTAGATCACTTACAGTGTGGAAGGAAACAGGCCCTTCGGCCCAACAAGTCCACACCGCCCTGCCGAAGCGCAACCCACCCATACCCCTACATCTACCCCTTACCTAACACTACAGGCAATTTAGCATGGCCAATTCACCTGACCTACACATCTTTGGACTGTGGGAGGAAACCCACGCAGACACAGGAAGAATGTGCAAACTCCACACAGTCAGTCGCCTGAGGCAGGAATTGAACCCGGGTCTCTGGTGCTGTGAGGCAGCAGTGCTAACCACTGTGCCACCATACCACCCACATTTAGGACAGAGAAAAGAAAAAAGAACTCTCAGAGGATTGAGAGATTTTGGAAACGCCTTCACCCAAAGGCAGTGGATGTAGAATCTTCAAATATTTTTAAGGCAGAGATAGATAGATTCTTGATCACTGAATGGATGAAACATTACTGGGGGAGTTTGCAGGAATGTAGAGTTGAAGTTAAAATCAGAATAGCCATGACCTTATAGAATGACAGAGCAAAAATGAATGGCTGAGTGGCCTACTCTCCATCCTCATTCATATATTTGCTCTAATGGGAGAGTGCAGTTAGAGAGTATAATTTCCAAATTAGTAAGAGATTATTGGATGTTGCTAGGAGGCAGCTTTCCACATAAAGCTTATTGGAAATCTGCAACTTCCTCCTCCAAATAGCAGTTGAGGCTTAATCAATTAAAAAAATTAAAAACTGAGATGATAGCTTTTATTAAACAAGGATATTAAGCAATGTGCAACTAATACCAGTAAATGGAATTAGGTTACAGATCAGGAATAATTAATTGAATGATGGAACAGGCTTAAGGGATAGAATGGTTTACTCCTGATCTTATGTTCCCATGGACCATATGCAAATAAACTTCCCATTAAAATTTGTTCCACATGATATATCCATTCTGCTGATGTCACCTAAGAAGAAATAATGTAGTTATAACTTCTCAAAGCAACATTGAAAACATGTTCCATTCTTCAAGGTTAAAAATTAAAATCCAACTATTTCTGTTCATGCCATTTTTCTACTCACAGAATTTTCTGTTGGTTAGATATCAGCACAAATCACAGTGCTCACTATAGTCACTCATGGCCTGGAATGCATCAAATGAAGCCAATCGGCATGCATCTATTTATCTGGGAGAGATTTGATAAGATCATAGATGTGCAAGCTTCTGTCCTTCAACAAGTCTTTCTGAGCATCTTTCAGCATCAGAGTTGAGAGTGGGGTGCTGGAAAAGCACGGCAGGTCAGGCAGCATCTGACTAACAGGCGAATCAATGTTTCAGGCAAGAGCCCTTCATCAGGAATGAGGCTTGGCGGGGGGAGAGGGGGGTTGGGGGGAGGCTAGGTGGAAGGTAGCTGAGAGTACGATTGGTAGACAGAGGTGAGAGTAATGGTGATAGGTTGGAGAGGAGGGTGGAGCAGGTAGGTGGGAAGGAAGATGGACAGGTAGGGCAGGTCATGAGGACAGTGCCGAGTTGGAAGGTTGGAACTGGGATAAGGTGAAGGGAGGGGAAATGAGGAACTGGTGAAATCTACATTGATCCCATGTGGTTGGAGGGTCCTAAGGCGGATGATGAAGGGTTCTTCCTCCAGGCATCAGGTGGTGAGGTTCCTCTGCCTACCTATCGCACTCTCAGCTACCTTCCCCCCCAGCCCCACCCCCCCCCCCCCCTAATTATCTCTCCAACCCCTAAGTTCACAAGCTTCATTCCTGATGAAGGACTATTGCCCGAAACGTTGATTCTCCTGCTCCTTGGATGCTGCCTGTCCTGCTGTGCTTTTTCAGCGCCACACTCTTGACTCTGATCTCCAGCATCTGCAGTCCTCACTTTCTCCTCAGTGACCTTTCAGCATCAATTAGTGTTTACAGCAGAGGACTAGCAAACAATTGGCATGGCCACTGTTTTATACAGTAAGCTGTGGCCTAACCAATGTCTTATATAATTGTTTTGGATGCAATTAAGTATATATTTACGAGATTGGGTACTGGAATGAGGGTTGCTCCATAATGAGACATGTGAGTAAATTGGGCCTATGTTCTCTGGAGTTCAGAAGAATAAGAGGTGATCAAATTATAACATACAAGATTCTGAATGGGACTTTACAGGGTAGACACTGAGAGATTGTTTCCCCTGGCTGAGGAAACTAGAATGAGGAAAAGTCTCAGGCTAAGAGGGCAATCATTTAAGATTGAGATGAAGAGAAACTACTTCACTTAAAATGCTACGAATCTTCGGTATTCTTCACTCAAAAAGGTTGTGGATGCTACATTGTTAAATATGTTCAAGGCTGAGGTAAACTGTCAGGAAATCAAGTGATATGGTGTCTGTGCAGGAGAGTAGTGCTGAAGCCTAATAGCAGCCATAATTATATTCATTGGCAGAGCAGGCTCACTCTGGGGCACATGGACTATTCCCACTCCTATTTATTTTGTTTTTGTGCTCTTGGTGATGGAGATGTTAGACCTGAATTCTGTCACTGGTGGCTCCCAAACTAGCGAAGGTGGGGTTGGAAGCCTGAATCTGGATGTTCTGGAGGATAAGTTAGCACATAGATCCCTCGCCCAAAGTAAATTGGGATCTGAAAAACACAATAGACTTGGAAATGATAGAAGGGAGGTAGCTACAGCTGAAGCGGGCTGACAAGAAGGGAAAACAATGATAATCTCCAACATCTCCAGCATGTCCAGACATTGTACTAAGGTTGAAAATTGAATAGCAACTCAATAACCATTCAGCAATAAGATTTGTAACAGTGCTGTGGGTTGAGCAATTGAAGCAGCAGATTATAGAAATGTATGTGACATGCTAAATCTTACTAAAGCGGTTCTGTTGACAATTAGGAAAATTTACAAAATAAGGGTAGATCTGTTCAGTGTTCAGTGGGCACAGCCAAATACAGCAGCAGACATGGCCACTGTGCTACTAACAATGTGAAAAACCAACATGCCCCAGATTTCTAAGCCTTGCTACTAGCAAATGCCAAAAAGATTCCCTGGTATATACATAATCAGAATTTAAAGAAGGGCATAAAATTACTACTTACACCAGAGTCCCAAAAGAAAATGAATTTAAAATCAACCTTTTTCAATGCTTTTAAAAATTCCACGAAGGAACAACCCAACAAAGATCTAAACAGGGCACAATCAATGCAGTAAAAGAAAAGATGTGAGTGTTTCAAAAGACTGTGTGTGCCTGAGTTTGGTTCATTCTTTTTATTTGCATTCTTTC
Organism: Chiloscyllium punctatum; assembly: GCF_047496795.1. NCBI lineage: Eukaryota > Metazoa > Chordata > Chondrichthyes > Orectolobiformes > Hemiscylliidae > Chiloscyllium > Chiloscyllium punctatum. The sequence goes on along the minus strand of NC_092752.1, from coordinate 43,563,716 downwards.
CCAGGCTTTAGTTAAATGGGAGTGAATCTCATTTTATCACTTTACGCTGAGTGGAAATATTACAAGGGAATGTTTCTTGCCTTAAAGGTATAATTAATTATTTTCCTTTTCCTGGCTGGACATGTTAAAAGTCAACACTCACTACAGACAATTTATTTTATAAAGCAGAGACTGCCAGGTAAGGCTGACTATTGCAATGCACTCAGTTTCACATTCCACCAAGTGGGATTAAAACAGACAAGGAAGCATAAAAGTCTCCATCTTCCACCAATCTATTCTACCCTGAAACTTTTCAAATGTTTCTGAGATGAAACGGTAAAACACAATTACCTGTTCAGAAGCAGTAACTGCCACAGGCCTGAATGAGTAATAACTCTTGCAATGTGGAATATGCAAATGAGCAGAACACCTCAGGGTCCTACCAAGCACATATCACAATGCTCTTCTGAAGACAGGCTCTCTCTCGCTCTCCATCTATCTACCGTTTCCACCCCCATCTCTTTGAAAGTACAATGCCCCATTCTATTAAAGTGAAAACCAAGGCAAACTGAATTTTTTACAAATGTAGGAATCCAGTCCATGCAATTGCTAAACAAAACAACTCCGACATTGAACTTACCATAGGAAGAGCAATTAACCCGAACTCCTTTATTTTACCTTTCATGGACTGTAAACCCCTCTTCCCAGTGTTGGACAAGCTTGTCATGGATTGTGTGGAGAGTGAGGTTGAAGAACTTGTCTCTGTTGGCACCTTTCAAGGCTCTACGCCATAGCTATCTATCTCAACTTTAAATATATTTAAGGACACTGCTGCCACAGCTGTCTGTGGAAAGGAGTTCCAATAAACCACAACACTCTGAGAGAAGAAATTCCCTCTCATTTCCATTTTAAATTAATACTGAAACTATACCTTCTGGTCCTAGACTCTGTCTTGAGGAGAAATATCCTCTCAACATTTAACCTGTCAAGACCCTTATGAATCCCATATGTTTGAATACGACCACCTCTCATGCTTCTAAACTTCATTAAATAGAGTCTTAACCTGTGTAACATCTGCTCATAAGACAATCCTTGTTCTAGTGGATGCGTGATGGAGAGAAGCTGTGTCATTTTCCCAGTTGACCATAACAAGAAGCCGTAATGAACCAGCCAGCGTGGAAAATTCCCATCATCATATGACCTTGCAGTGGGTCGTAGTTTAGGAGGCTGCATAAAAAGACTGTAAGATGTAGGAGCCTAAATTGGCAATTCAGTATGTGCACCACCATACAATGAGATCATGGGCAATCTGGTAGTATCAACGTCACTTTCCTGCCTTTTCTCATAACCCTTGATACCCTTACTGATTAAAAGGCTATCTCAGACTTGAATGTAATTAATGACTCTGCCTCTCACCTGCAAACCTTTGCCAAACTGGCCCTCTGATCCACACTCTTTACCAGCTACTTTCATCTCCTGCTCCCTCTTGACTTCTTTCTGCCTTTAATGTGCCTTCAATTTAAAATGTTTGTAAATGTGTGGCCATATGTTGTGGAACAGAACCACAACAACGAGCATCCGAGCTACAAATCTTCTCCCAAACTGTGTGGCCATATTACTCCACATACAGCACACTGAAACAATTTTTGCCAAGCTTTAGAAATTAACTTTGATGGAAATTTCTTAGTTATCCAGCTGGAAAATGTTGCTTTGGCACTCCAGAAACAGCGTCGTTGATACTTTGTTTGTGCTATGGATTAATAATGAGATCCTGTATGGAACAATGCAGTTAAAGTCACTGAATTATCTTGTCGTGTAGCGAATACTGAGTGGCACAACCTGTGACTAATTGTTTTGTCCAGCTTAAACCTTTGGAGGCACTGTCCGAAATCACTAACTGTTTAATAGAACCTTTAATGGAGACATTTCACATCCCTTAGATTATTGATATCAAAAATGATATGTGTTCAGGGACATGAGGATGTGACTGTGAATGAGGCAGATATTAGGATCAAGAACTTAAATTTGGAGGAGTGTCAGCCAGTGCTCTTGTCCAATAAATATGAGGTTCTTACTCCTAGTGTGAAAAAGGGCACAGATTGCAGAGAACGGTGTGCAATTCTGGTGTCTGTGCTATAAGAAGGATGTTGTGAAACTTGAAAGGGTTCAGAAAAGATTGACAATGATGTTGTTGGGGTTGGAGGGTTTGAGCCAAAGGGGGAGAGTGAATAGACTGGGGCTATTTTCCCTGGAGCATAAAAGGCTGAGGGTTGACCTATGGAGATTTATAAAGTCATGAGGGGCATGGATAGATTAAATAGTCAAGGTAATTTCACTGGGGTGGGGGAGTCCAAAACTAGGGGGCGTTGGTTTAAGGTGAGAGGGAAAAGATTTAAAACGGACCTGAGGGGCAGCTTTTTCATGCAGAGGGTGGTGCGTGGATGGAATGAACTGCCCAAGGAAGTGATGAAGGCTGATCAATTGTCACATTTCATAATAATAGAAGCAGGAGTAGGCCATTTGACTCATCAAGCATGCTCTACCATTCATTAAGATCATGGCTGATCTATCCACTGTCTCAGCTCCTCCTACCTTCATTATCCCCGTAACCCTTAATTCCCCAGCCATGCAAAAACCCACCCATGTGTGTCTTGAATATGTTTAATGAAGCTCCTCTACTGCGTCCTTGGGCAGAGAATTCCATAGATTTACTCCTGCCTGGGAAAAGCAGTTCCTCCTCATCTCTGTCCTAAATCTACTCCCCCGAATCTTGAAGGCATGTTTCCTAGTCTTTGTCTCACCCACCAGCAGAAACAATTTGTCTGCCTCTACCTTATCTATCCCTTTCATAATTTTACATGTTTCTATAAGATCCCCTCTCATTCTTCTAAATTCTAGCGAGAACAGTCCCAGGCGGCTCTACCTCGCTTCATAGGGTGACCCCCCTTATCTCCAGAATCAACCTGGTGACCCTCCTCTGCACTGCCTCCAAAGCCAGTATATCCTTCCTCAGGTAAGGAGGCCAGAACTGTGCACAATGCTCCAGGTGTGGCTTCACCAATACCTTGTACAGTTACAGCAGAACCTCCCTGATCTTAAATTCAATCCCTCTAGCAATGAAAGTCAATGAATACCTTCCTGATTACCTGTTGCACCTGCAAATCAACTTTTATTGATTCATGAACGAGCACTCCTAAGTCCCTCTGCGCAACAGCATGATGCAATCTTTCACCATTTAAATAATACTCTGACCTACTATTTTTAGTTCCAAAGTGGATAATCTCACATTTACCAACATTGTACTCTACCTGCCAGACCCTTACCTACTCACTTAACCTATCTAAATCTCTCTGCAGACCCTCCACATCCTTTGTGCAGTTTGCTTTTGCACTCAATTTAGTGTCATCAGCAAACTTGGATACATTACACTTGGTCTCCTCTTTCATATTATTTACAGATTCAATAACAATTGTGGAACCAACTCTGACACGTATGGCACCACGTTCACCACTGATATCCAACCAGAGAAACACCCATTTATCCCAACTCCCTGCTTTCTATTGGTTAACCAGTCCTCTATCCATGCTAGTACATTCCCTGCAACTCCATGCATTCTTCTCTTATGGATGAGTCTTTTATACAGCACTTTATCTAACATGTTCTGGAAATTCAAGTATACAACATCCACCCATGCCCCTCCATCCATCGCAATTGTTACATCCTCAAAGAACGCCCGTTTCTGAATCCATGTAAATTCATACTTGGATATAAACTTTTATATTTTCTGCCCAATGGAAGAGAGTGAAATAGAGAATAACTGGGGTGGGAAGGGTCTTTGATTATGTTTATTGTTACTTCCCAAGGCAGTTGAAAGTATAGACGGAGTGAGTAAAGGAAAGGTTGGTTTATGTGATAGACTAGGCTGTGTTTACAATTATTTCACTGCTCCTTGGATGCTGCCTGAACTGATGTGCACTTCCAGCACCACTAATCCTGTTTTTACAATGCACATTAGTTTCTTGTGGTCTGAGGAAGAGCAGTTGCCAAACCACTCTATTCTGCATCCAGATAGAACGTTTTCATTGGTGCATCTATAATAATTGGTAAGAGTCCTTGTGGACATCCCAAATTTCTTTAGCATTCTAAGGAAATTGAGACATTATTGTGCTTTGTTGATCATTGTGTTGACATGCGTGGACCAGGACAGATGGTCAGTGATCAATACTCCCAGGAATTTGATGCACTTGACCACCTCCACTCAGCAACATTGTTGCAAATAGGGGCATACCCTTCACTCCAATTCCTGAAGTGGATGACATTGTTTTGTTGACATTGATGAAAAGACTGTTGCCTTTACCCCATGCTGCTGAGCACCCAATCTCACCTGAATTCTATTTTGTGGTTGCTTGAGATCTGAGCAACAAAAGTGGTGTTGTCATCAAACTTGTAAATGGAGTTGGGGCAGACTTTGGCCACAATGTTGTGAGCATATAAAAAATATAATAGGGGGATTAGTACACAGCCTTGTGGGGCACTGGAGTTGAGGATTACAGTGAAGGAGGTGTTGTCAACTATTACTGATTAGGGTTTATGGGTCCGGAAGTAGATGAATCAATTACAGAGGAGGGAGCCAAGACCTAGGTCTCGAAGTTTAGAGGTGAAACTGAAGACTGGAGATTAGAGTCGAGATTGTGGTGTTGGAAAAGCACAGCAGGTCAGGCAGCATCCACTGAGTGGGAAAATCGACATTTCAGGCAAAAGCCCTTCATCAAAATTCTTTCCTGGCTTCTGCCGTGGACACATTGCACTGGTAGGTGAATTGTAAATAATCTAGACAAGTTGGTCAGCTGGAGTTGATGTGAGCCATGACTACCATCTTGAAACACTTCATAATTATGGAGGTCAGAGCTACTGGGTGGTAGTCATAGAGGCAGGCTGCATGATTTTGCTTTAGCACTGAAATGATAATGGTTTTCTTGAAGCAGGCGAGGATTTCAGATCATAGTAGGATTGTTTGTCATAAAAGTATAATTGATCAAACCTCCAATTTCTTATACTTACAAAAAAAACCTAATTTATAAAAACTTATAAGATAGATTAACAGAAAACATATGAGGGCAGATGCCCTGCAGAATTTCACACCTGCCATTCTTTGAACTTTGTGGGGAAAAGAAAGCTTAGCACAATAAGCCACAGCCATCTCTTCTGTAGAAACTAAAGGAAATCTACCAAAAGCTGTTGTACAAAAGATTTGTGAAGCCTCCCCTATTTGTTTCACTGCCACCTTGATAGTTTTGACAATGGGAGAACGAAACTCCTTCATTACCAGGAGCTGTCCTCGTTGTGAGTTAATGGTCAGCTCTCACATGACCAGAAACTGCCCCTTGTGAAAAGCGATGATTATACTCTCCTCTGTTGATTGCAAAAAGGAGCAACATCAAGAGGCTTCAAAATGGTACAGCTGCGGCCCTCTTTCTACAGTTTCTCAAGGTCACACCTTATTTCTTGCAAGCTGAAAAACATCACTGTCTAGAGAATTTAAAGATTCAACTGCTTCTCCCTTACCTATAACATGTTCAGTTTTGCATGGTAGTGCACATGTATCTGTTCAAATAGGTTCTACCATTCAATAAATTTTATGAATTACTCCAATGAGTTTACAATAAAAATGATTTTTCAATGTTAGTAGTTCAAGAAATCTGGTTTATTTCTTCTTATAGCTTTATACATGGTCAAGTGCATATTGAGTTGAAAAATCACATCTTTTTAAACCTGTTATAATTAATTTCAGGAACGGAAAGGAAACTTTATTCATCCCTCTGGACTTGGCTGTAAGTAATATATGACAATGTGTTGCATTTTTCCTGCTGGGTCTTGCTCAGACTTCATTGTTTTTTCACTGTTTTCCATCCACATCTATCCGACAAAATGCAAACTGCAATTTCAAACAAAAACCTTGACACACATAGTCCATCAAACAAAATCAAAAATGATAGTCTGAATTTTGTCCAAGGGTGAAATGACCCAGAGTCAAAGGAACGTGAATTAAAAGGTCCCCATGAAATGTGAGGTGAGTACGTGTGACAAAAATAGTAACCAACATCCATGTTGTGGAGCCGAGAGCACACATACTCAAATATGGATGCATAAAGGACGCATTGAGGTGATTGAATGATGGCTTCACCATCCCAATGGAGCAGAGCTGTGCATTTACAGGACTCCTGAATGACCAGCTCAGACAAGTTCATTAGATGGCAATGATGCTGTAGTCTGTGCCCACAACTCAAGGTGCAGAAAAAAAACAGTAGAAGTAAGCAGAAGTGAGCATATTAATTGATGGACATTGGGTTTGCCTGAGTGTAAATTATTTGTTAGCATTAAAACATGCTGCATTTACCAGTAATACAAAAACATTGGAACAGAAGTAGACCATTCAATCCCTTTAGGGAGAAAGTGAGGACTGCAGATGCTGGAGATCAGAGCTGAAAATGTGTTGCTGGAAAAGCGCAGCAGGTCAGGCAGCATGCAAGGAACAGGAGAATTGACGTTTCGGGCATAAGCCCTTCTTCAGGAATTCCTGAAGAAGGGCTTATGCCCGAAACATCGATTCTCCTGTTCCTTGGATGCTGCCTGACCTGCTGCGCTTTTCCAGCAAAACACATTTTTAGCATTCAATCCCTTTAGCCTGTTCCATCATTCTAGATCATGTCTGATCATCTACCTCACACCATATCCACACTTACCTTGGTATTATTAGTAACTAGAATCTATTCATTTTTGTCTTGGACTTACGTAATGACAGAGCTTCCATAGCCTTCTGAGGGAGAGAATGCCAGAGAGCCATTACTCTCTGAGGGGTAGAGAAAAGAAAACCCTCTTTGTTTCAGACTAATATGATAAACATTGGGCCAGCATTTCATGCCCTTGAGTGTGTGGTGGTGAACCACTTCTTGAACCATTCCAATCCATTTGAAACAAATAGACCCACAGTGTCGTTAGGAAAGAATTTTGATCCAACGGTACTGCAGGAACGGTTATATTTTTCCAAGTCAGAAAATGAGTGGTTTGGAAGGGACCATGTAGATAGGTAGTGTTTTTGGATATCTGCTCACCTTGCCCTGCTCAATGGTGAAAGGTTTGGAAGATTTGTAAACGTGAATGACTAATGAATGATGGGTTGACAGGATCCCTTGGCATGTAATGCTACCAGCCACTCATAAATGCCAAGTATCTCATGAAAGATCAGAAAGGCCATCTACATGAAAGGCCATCTTGATTCAGTGGCACCTTGCACTCCATGTGAAACACCTGCTGATTGGAGAGTTGTGAATATCTCTGCCATGTATGTTACTATCCTGTGAGTTGTCTCCACTATGCCACCTCATCAGCTGGCATCTCTTGAGGCATTTCATGTTCATCTTCCTCTTTGATGATGATGCTGCTGTCTCAGTGCCTTCATCTAATTACATCATTTTGAAGTGGCAGATTGTCAGTACGCAGCAAATGGCAAGATGGGAGTGTGCATATTGCATGGGTCCCCCATGGTTATTGATGCAGCTAACTTCGTCTTTAAATTGCTAACAGGTTGCTCTATTGTAGCCTTTTAGAAGCAGTTATGTATGTCCTCTGCCATGTGTATTGTGGTTTGTACAGGAGTCTTCATGTCTTCAATGTCTATGTCCTTCAGAATACAGTCATGAAGCTATAAGGCCAACCTGAAGAGTTGAAGAAATTCGGACTGTCTCAGGATGTAAGAGTCATATTAGCTTCCCAGAAATCCCATGCACAGCTGTATGATCTACTTAATATGGGAATGACAATTTGGTGTTTGAGTGAGTGGAACTTCTAAGGATTAAAACTGATTGTCCATTTGCAAATTTCCATAGATACAGCAAGAACGGTTCTATAAAAACCTGCTTTCGGCAAAGAGTGTCACTTGAATACACACCCCCTATTTCCTTTGAATGTGATCAAACTGCTTCTAAATTTCAATAAATAAATTTCTGATGCTCGTAATTCTTTTTGGGATGTTGGCTAGGCTAGCATTGTAGTTTGGATTCTAGGCATGATTTTTTTATATATGTACTGCAATTTCTACAAATATTGAGACATCACATGTTTTAGTTTTCTTAAAACTTCAGATTTTGTGAAAATCCTGGCAATCTCAGGATTGAGCAGTGTGAACATAGGGGAAATGGCAGTCTGCTGCCCTCAAACACAGCAAGCTTTACTCTACAGGAAAATAGCAAAAATTACAATAGTTTAATTAAAACACTGACTCCTTAAGATAAATCAACATAGGAACCAAGAAGGAAGCATGGCCCATTTGTAGTGCAGAGTGGGCAGAAAATGTAAAGCATCATTTTATGCCACTGAACTCCCCTGAAATACACATTATAAAAGAGCATTTTGAGTAGTTCAAGTGTTATGCCTGAGAGTTTGGGGAGGGCCTTCTACTCTGAATTAAATTTAACCAAGTATGTGGTACAAGTGCATTCTGCACGATGAGCTCGCAACAGTCAATGAATTCTGCAAGTCCAGTTATAGAGACATTGTAACTGATACAGGTTGTTCTGCCAAAAAATGCATTTTGTTAATGCGAATTCACTTTAACACGATTGACAAATTGAGGACACTGTTTCTAAAAAGCAAACTTTTAAAGCATGTATTGGTTATATCGTGATTCTGGCCCCATTAGTTATTGGTACTGCTTTTATGTGATTTTTCTTAGAACAAGGGGTTGCATGAGAACAGAACCGCTGCATTATAGCAGAACCAACTGTGTAGATTTGTACCTTGGGAACCCTGCTATTGCATTATTGACACAGATGTGCTTTGCTCTTCTTCTTTACAGTCGATCTTCCTGTTCGTTCATCCACAACCATGAGCCACACGTTATGTTAATTGTTCTGATTCCCAACACTAACTTAGAAGCTAGAACCACTGACCTTTAATGCATCATACATACATTGGTAACTTGCCACTTGGTTTATCTCCACTTGCCAACTGTTTTCTCCAATCCATCAAGAACTACATGAAAGGTTGCATTCACTTGTCCTCATACAGTGTGGCAGTTCACTAACTTTTGGAAATATAAGTAGCGCTATCTTTGAGATGGTGGTATAATTTAATTATTATTTAATCATAGCGGATGAGGTGCTTTCATTCTAGTCCAGTTATTAGTACTTAACTAACTTATGTTGCAAACAGTTCAGGCATATTTACAGAAAAAAATGTTATGCCATCATTAAATCAAGCTTTTAATCCATGAATTTGAATTTATTGAATTTATTGTCATGTGTACCGAGGCACAGTGAAAAGCTTTGTCTTGTGAGCAATACAGGCAGATCATAGAGTTAAATGGCAGAGATAAGTAAATAATAGGTAAACAGCAGCAAAAACAAAAACGCAGGTACAGGCGAATGTTAAGAGTTTGTGAGTCCATTCATTATTCTAACAACAGTATGGTAGAAACTGTTTCGAAACCGGCTGGTGCCTGTGTTCAGACTTCTGTACCTTCTCCCCAATGGTAGAGGTTGTAGAAAAATATTACCAGGGTGGGATGGTTGTTTGAGAATGCTGGTGGCCTTTCCTTGACAGCGGGCCTGGTAGATGGATTCTATAGATGGGAGGTTGGCCTTTGTGATTGTCCGGGCCGAGTTCACCACTCTCTGTAACCGTCTCCGATCTTGAATGGTCCAGTTACCATACCAGGTAATAATACATCCAGACAGAATGCTCTCGATGGTGCACCAATAAACGTTGGCAAGGGTATTAGCCGTCATGCCAAATTTCCTCACCTGTCTGAGTAAGAAGAGAGGTTGTTGGACCTTTGTAGCCAGTGCGTCCACATCAAGAGTCCAAGAAATCTTGTTGTGGATGACCACTCCCAGGAGCTTGACACTTTCCATGCGCTCCATCTCTGGGCTGTTAATGTGTAGAGGGGCATGAGTAACATCCTGCCAAGAGTCAATAATGAGTTCCTTGGTTTTGCCAGCATTGAGAGCTAGGTTGTTCTCAGTGCACCATTTTTCCATGTTTTCCACCTCCTGTCTGTAGTCTGTTTTGTCACCAGCTGAGATTTGACCGACTATGGTGGTGTCATCAGCGAACTTGTAAATGGCATTTGGCAACGCAGTCATGGGTATACAGTGAGTACAGTAGGGGGCTGAGTATGCACCCCTGGGGGGCTCCAGTGTTGAGTGTTAATGAGGATGAAATATTGTCCCCAATCTTCACTAATTGTGGCCTGTGGGTCAGGAAACTTGAGGATCCAGTTGCAGAGGGTGGGGCTTAGTCCAAGATCACTAAATTTTGTAATTGGTCTCGAGGGGATAATAGTGTTGAAGGCAGAACTGTAGTCAGTGTGTAGGATTCTTACGCAGCTGTTCTTGGTGTCAAGATGTTCCAGTGAGGAGTGAAGGGAAAGTGATATCGCACGTGGATCTGTTGGTCCGATAGGCAAATGGGAGTGGGTCAAGAGTACTGGGGAGGCTGGAATTGATTAATGCCATGACCAGCCTTTCAAAGCACTTCATGACCACTGAAGTTAGGGCTACTGGGTTAGGGCTAATGTAGTCATTGAGACATGCTGCATGAGCCTTCTTAGGCACAGGGATGATGTTGGCCCTATTGAACAGGCAGGGACAATGGCCTGCTCCAGGGCGAGGTTGAAGATATCCAAGAAGGTCTCTGCCAGTTGATCTGCGCATGTTCTGAGTGCACAGCCTGTTACTCCATCTGGTCCCATCGTTTTCATTGGATTACATAATGCAGGAGAATATAGAGTCAGAGAGTTATACAGCATAGAAATAGATCCTTCGGTCCAACTTGTCCATGCCACCCAGATATCCCAACCTAATCCAAGGCCCACCTGCCAGCACCTGGCCCATATCCCTCAAACCTTCCCTATTCATATACCCATCCAGATGCCTTTTAAATATTGCAATTGTACCAGCCTCCACCACATCCTCTGGCAGCTCATTCCATACACGTACCACCCTCTGCATGAAAAAGTTGCCTGTTAGGTTTCTTTTATATCTTTCCCCTCTCACCCTAAACCTATGCCCTCTAGTTCTAGACTCGCCCACCCCTGGGAAAAGACTTTGTCTATTTACCCTATCCATGCCCCTAATGACTTTATAAACCACTATTTGGATAGGTACATGGATGGGTGCTTAATCTAGGTTAGAAGTTCGGCACAACATCGTGGGCCGAAGGGCCTGTTCTGTGCTGTATTGTTCTATGTTCTATGTTCTATGTTCTAAGGTCACCCCTCAGCCTCCGACGCTCCAAGGAAAACAGTCCCAAACCCATTCAACCTCTCCCTTTAGTTCAAATCCTCCAACTCTGGCAACATCCTTGTACATCTTTTCTGAACACTTTCAAGTTTCATAACATCCTTCCGATAAGAAGGAGACCAGAATTGCATGCAATATTCCAAAAGTGGCTTAATCAATGTCCTGTACAGCCACAACACAACCTCCCAACTCCTATACTCAATATTCTCACCAATAAAGGAAAACATACTAAATGCCTTCTTTACTATCCTAATTACCTGCAACACTGCTTTCAAGGAGCTATGAACCTGCACTCCAAGGTCTCTTTGTTCAGCAACACTCCCTAACATCTTACTATTAAGTGTATAAGTCCTGCTAAGATTTGCTTTCTCAGAATGCAGCACCTCACATTTATCTAAATTAAACTCCATCTGCCACTTCTCAGCCCATTGGCCCATCTGATCAAGATCCCATTGTAATCTGAGGTAACCTTCTTCACTGTCCACTACACCTCTAATTTTGTTATCATCTGCAAACTTACTAACTGTATCTCTTCCGCTCACATCCAAATCATTTATATAAATGATGAAAAGTAGAGGACCCAGCACCGATCCTTGTGGCACTCCACTGGTCACAGGCCTCCAATCTGAAAAACAACCATCCAGCACCACCCTCTGTCTTCTACTTTGAGCCAGTTCTATAATGACTTGTTTTTGACTATTATCTTATAGTAAAGTTTCATCTAAACTGTCAAAGGTAACAGCATTGGAAACAAAGAGGCAAAAGTGGTACACCAGTAGTGGAGGACATGTTTTTATGTTATTTTTAATTGTTGTTTCAGAAAGTAAATTTTGGGGTTTCCAATCTTCTCAGTAATTTTAATTTGTATGCCCCTCCTTCTAGGAAGTTAAATACTACTGTATGTAAGTATGTTGTTTTGTGACTGGGTTAAATGATGGTTGGGAATTAAATGAAAATTTTACTAAGATTGAATGGATATTCATTCCTGATGAAGGGCTTATGCCTGAAACTTCGATTCTCCCGTTCCTCCACTTTCCTATCTGCTTTCCATAAAGGCTGTTCCCTCCATGGCTACCTCATCAGGTCCACGCCCCCCACAGCCCCCCACCCCCCCCCCCAACAATGTACCCTCCTCTCCCGGCACCTTCCCCAGCCACCACAGGAATTGCAAAACCTGTGCCCACATCCCACCAACCACCTTACATCCATCCATGGCCCCAAAGGACCCTTCCACATCCATCAAAGTTTCTGCTGCACTTCCACACATGCATTTATTGTGACCGTTGCTCCCGATGCGGTCTCCTCTACATTGGGAGACAGGACACCTACTCCCGAAATGCTTCAGAGAATATCTCTGGGACACCCGCACCAACCAATCCCACCACCTCTTGGCTGAATACTTCAATTCCCCTTCCCACTCCACCAAGGACATGCTGGTCCTGGGCCTCTTCTATCATCACTTCCTCACCACCCAAAGTCTGAAGGAAGAATGCCTCATCTTCCAGCCCCATGGCATCAATGTGGATTTCGTGAGTTTCCTCATTTCCCCTCCCCCCCCACCTTACCCCAGTTCCAACTTTCCAGCTCAGCACCGCCCTCATGACCTATCCCACCTGTCCATCTTCCTTCCCACCTATCCACTCCGCCCTCCCCTCTGACCTATCAGCTTTACCCCCACCTCCATTCACCTATTGCACTCTCAGCTATCTTTCCCTGAGCCCCACCCCCCCCTCCCATTTATCCCTCCATCCCCAAGGCTCCAAGCCTCATTCCTGATGAAGGGCTTTTGCCCGAAACGTCGATCTTCCTGCTGCTCAGATGCTGTGTGACCTGCTGTGCTTTTCCAGCAACACACTCTTCACTCTGACCTCCAACATTTCACTTTCTCCCAGAACTGTATTGAATAACATCCTGAAACCCAATATTGCTTACTATGAGGGTCAATAGATGTGAAGCTTGAAAAGCAAAGCAAGTCAGACAATATCCGAGGAGCAGGATAAAGTGTTTTGGCCTGAAATGTTAACTTTCCTGCTCCTTGGATTCTGTCTGACCTGCAATGCTTTTCCAGCTTCACATATATTGACCCTGGCTTCCAGCATCTGCAGTCCTTACTATCTCCTTGCTTATTATGAGAGGTTGTCACTGCAAAGTGAATTGAATAGATGAGCTGGAAAATGGAGCAGAGTGCAATAACATTGAATTTCCCCCTCCTCTTTTGCTCCTTTGCAGGTTTTGGCAGTAGTGAATGAGGTAATTTCTAGAACCTAATCTTTACAAATGGCCAGAAGGAAATAGGAGATAATATTAATTTGTGTCAAATTCAGCCCATTCTTTTTCAGTTGCCCCCAATGAGAAGTGTGACTATATGATGCAAATACAAACAATGTGAGGGTTAGGAATTTATTATTACATGATAAAAGCCAACATGAGGAGGGAGATTAATCTTGGTAGAAGTGGCCAGCACTAGCCTTGACAAATCTCAATTTGGAGATGCTGGTGTTGGACTGGGGTGTACAAAGTTAAAAATCACACAACACCAGGTTATAGTCCAACAGGTTTATTTGGAAGCACTAGCTTTCAGAGTGCTGCTCCTTCATCAGGTGGTTGGGGACCATTCAGGCTGAATTTCCTTCAGCTCTTAACAAAGTAGAGGCATTGTTGTGCTGTCTTGACCATAGTATCAACATGGGTGGACCAGGATAGATCATTGATCATCATCACTCTTAGGAACTTGATGCTCTCCACCATCGCCACAACTACCTGATGAAGGGGCAGCGCTCCGAAAGCTAGCACTTCCAAATAAACCTGTTGGGCTATAACCTGGAGTTGTGTGATTTTTAACTTTGACAAATCTCGTTCATCTCGCACATACAATATCCTCAACCTCAAATCGTTGCAAAGCAATGCTCAAAGATCTCAAATGATCCAGATTCCTGAACTCTCCAACTAAACTACTCTTGAACTGACTTGATTTGATTTATTATTGTCGCATGTACCTAGGTACAATGAAAAATATTATTTTGCCTGCAGCACAGGCAGATCATATCATACAAAGTGCATTAAGGTAATAGAACAGAACAAAGAATACAAAGTTACAGCTGCAGTGATGGTGCACAAATAGCAAGAGCAAACTTAAATTTAAAATTGGAGAGGTCCATTCAGAAGTCTAATGACAGCTGTTTGTTAATTTGTAGTATGTGTGTTTAAGCCTTTTTATCTTCTAACCGATGGAAGATGTTAGAAGAGATTATAACCAGGGTGGTTGGGGTCATTGATTATGTTTTCTGCCTTCCTGAGGCAGCAAGAAGTATAGATGGAGTCAATGGATGGAAGGTTGGCTTGTGTGATGGACTGGGCTGTGTTCACAACACTGTGGTTTCTTACAGTCCTGGGCAGAACAGTTTCCATACCAAGCCATGATGGATCCAGATATAATGTTTTCTACGGTGCATCTATAAATATTGGTAAGAGTCTTGACATTCATGTTGAATTCCTTAGGCTCTTAAGGAAGTAGAGGTATTGTTTTGCTTTCTTGGCCATAGTGTCAACATGGGTGGGCCAGGACAGATTATTGATCCTCATCACTCTTAGGGACTTGATGCTCTCGACCATCTCCACCTACTGTCAGCACTGAGGAAAACTAACCGTCCTTCTCAAAGCAGAGTAAAGCCAGAGGATTTCCAGTACCTCAGTAACTAGTCACTCGCTGGGATTTCCCACATAACAACAACCAGTATCACATTTCACTCAGCTCAAATGTCTTTCCATGTCTTAACACTGCTCCACAATTTTTATTGTGTCTTGGTGATTTCTATCAATAATTTGGACTTGAATGTAGGAGGATTGATCAGTAAGTTTGCAGACGATACAAACAAATGGTGTGGTGATGAATCATAAGGAGGGTTGCCTTAGACAACAAGAAGGTACAGATGTGTTGGGTGAATGGTCTAATGAGTGGCAAATGGGATTCAATCCAGATAAATATAAAGTGATGCACTTGGGCAGAACAGTCAAAGCAAGGGAATGATTAATGATGGGACCCTGGAAAGCACTGAGGGACCTTAATGTGCACATACACATTAATTCCTTAAGATATCATGACAGGTGAATAAAGTGGTTAAAAGTCATATGGTTTCATTGCTTTTATTAATTGAGGCATAGAGTTTAGGATCAGGGAGGTTATGCTGGAGCTGTTTTAAATATTTGTAAGGAAAAGCGAGAGTATTGTGTGCAGTTCTGGAATCCTCATTACAGGAGGAATGTGATAGCACTGAAGAGGGTGTAGAGTAAATTTTCCAGAGTGCTACCTTGGCTGGAGAGTTTCAGTTAAGAAGAGAGACTGGACAGACTGAGCTTGCTTTTCTGAGAGCAGAGTTGGTGGAGAGGAGACATGATCGAGATGCTAGATAGGAGTGAACTTTTCTTATTGATGATGGGACCAATGACTGGGGGGATTGATTGAAGGTGGGGGTCAGAAGCTTTAGAGAATATGTGAGGAAAACCTTTTTCACCCAGATGGTGGTGGGATTCTAGAACACACTGCCTGGAAGGATGGTGGAGGTAGAAGCCATCGTAACATTTAATAAATATTTAGATATGCACATGTGATGCAAAGGTACGCAAGGCTACAGGCCAAGGGCAGGAAAATGGGATTATAATAGTCCGGTAATTGTTTCTGTCTGGCCTGGACCTGATGGATCAAAAGGCATGTTGATCTCTATGTCTTTATGACTGTTCCACACTGGCATCTCCAAAAATATGCAGCACTGCATCCATTGCACAGTTCTGTCATTCCATCATATTACACTAGTGTTAAACATAATAATTGGCTGAATGGCTAAGTGAATGGATGTAAATGGGTGAATTTAGTAAGTGGATGAAACAGGCAATAGTAAGGGTGGTATGCAGGGTGGGTGTGAGGTAAGTTGGTAAATGTGGGCAAATATGCAGGATGGCAGATGGGTAAGGTAATGAGTGAGTGAGGTGGTATGTATATAGGATTGTAAGTGGGTATAGTGGCGGATGGATATGGTGCTCAGTATTGATAGTGCATGTGGTAAGATGGTTGGTAAATAGGTTGGCAGTTAGGTAGGTGGTAGGTAGCTGAGATTTTAGGTGGGTGAGACAGTAGTTAGGGTGGCAGGTGGATCAGGTGGCTGCTGATTTAGGTAATAGATAAGGGAGATGGTAATTGGATAGAGTGGCAGGTAGGTAGCATGGTAGATGGATGAGTTGGTAGGTGAGAAAGGTGGAAGCTTAACAGGGTGGTAGATGGATACGTTGACAGGTGGGTAGATGCCAGGTAGTTAGAGTGGCAGATGATGGGGTTAGGAACAGTAACACATTGGGGCTAGTCTCGTATTCATGTATACAGGACAGAGTTCTTTCAGCACAGGGGATAGTTTTCTGAGGTGAGTAAATAACAAACTTTCAAATTATAAGGAATTAAATTGTTGATTAATTTGGTTATTCAATTAGTTATCAGTCATCAATGCCGAATATACTGATGATCAGAACTGAAATCTCAGCAACCGAAATAACCGAGGCATCTATTGATAGATTGTCACATTCATTGACAGTTTGAAAGCATTCGTATTTAATATCTCCGAGTTTTTCACGTATATTTATCATTATTTCATTAATCAAACTCTACAAAGCATAGGTTGCAGGGACTAATATGTGATGCTAATTCGCTCTTTAAACTTATAAGACGAACTTTACACGCACCCCCAACACACGTGATCGGCTATTTGGACCACTGAGCACCTGACCATTTACAGATGGAAACAGTTGTCTAACAGAAAACCTGGCTCGGCTCAGTCCATGTACTACTCTGTCTCAGCCCTCTCCTGGTTTTACATTTCACCCTGACACAATTAAAATCATACGATGCGTTGCAAATTTGAAATAAAATGTATGGTGTTCGTATTAAAACCGCAATATATCGGTCACAATATTAATATTAGTCTTCCCAGGCGAATTATCTCTTTCATTCATGGTTTGGCTACAAGTCGCGAAAGTAATAGGTAAACGGATATATTCTAAATCTATCGCTAGCAATTCGAAAGATGAGAGTTGTTTATGAACAGTTGCTTCCAATGGAGCCCATTTTTCTCTTGTTCAGGCAGCAGTCTTTTATTAAAAAAGAAACGTAGTTAATGATCACATCCTGATTATATTTAACTCTAATTCATAATTAAGGTCGGCATCCAGCTCGAAGGAAAAGGGAGGATTCAATCACGTCGCTTTATTGGTTTTATACGTAAATATTTAAAATGACACTTATATAATTTGGCGGGCCCACAGCTAATTATCACTGCTTGAGTTCACATGTTGGGAAAAAAAGTCAATGCGTGTTATCACCGTTATTTTGTTTAACAGATCTATGTCACTTCAAAATAAATATTTCTGATACCATTGACATTGCAACTTCAAATGTAGAAAAAGATGAGTTAATCAATTTCCTGAGCAGTACTGTCCACAAATCGCATTTGTTACGCCGCGCCCTTTTCTATCTTGATGTGAGCTTGAGTTAAAATTAGATGTATAATTGATCGAAAATAAGCAGATATCTTCAATCGAGAAATTATTAAATGTTTGGTCAGTTCAAGTGTCTCTTTTCGTCCAAACATCATATTTACAATATCTTCGTCGTGGGATTCCTAGTAAGCAAGAGTCGAACTGTGTGGTAAAATGTGGTGAGCATGTAGCCAAGACTAGCTGGAATCCTCAAATAAAGCAAAACAAAATGTGGATGCTGGAAATCTGAACCAGAAGCAGACATTGCTGGAGAAATGCAGCAAGCCTTATGTTTTTTTTCTACATGTTTGCTGTCAGACCAGCTGAGTTTCTTCAGCAATTTCTGTTTTTCCACTTGATAACACCTCGATAGCACTTAGATTAATGATTCAGCAACAGGAACTGCCCCTCTTTAGGTTAAAATCTGCTTGTTCCATTTACGAGAAATAGGATGTGAAGATCTCGGTTCTGAACTTAAACATCGATTACTCAATGCCACAACCAATTCTACAACCATTACAATACTAAACAGTCACAACTGACCAACATTAACCACCTTTGTATACAATCTATTATTAATTATCGTAGGAATCTGAACATGAAATACTTGGACAGGTTGAACAGCCAGGCTAAGATTCTATTAAGCTCCATTATTGATTTCGAAAAATGCTGCTGTGTCTGTGAACAGTTACAAACTGCTGGGATGCTGCTGTTCACTAAGGGGATGACAATTTGTGTCTCTGTAACTGGCGTTTTCTCATGATTGTTTCAATTTGGAAATAAGGTATGAGGTATGAGTAAAATAACGCCGTAGCAACAAAATAGTATGAGCTTTTTCGTGGATTTATAAAATCGGAAGCTTATTAAAATATGTTATCGTTATTAATGGAGTGTTACTAATATAATTGTCAAAATTGTCAACTCGGGCGACTAAGAGATATTTGTTTCTCTTTTTTCCATTCTCACCCTTTGCACCTTAAATTAAGCCATTGTAATAGTGGTGTTAATATGTGAAAACACAGTGGCAATATTAAAATAAACAGGACAAGCAAAAGCATTCTGAAAAATATGGACGCCTGATGAATCCGAACGAAGTGCTTTCTGGATTGGTAGGGAGCAATGTACATGTGTTCGGTCACCGATCGGTCATGTTCGTGCGTTCGGATTTATTAAGAATCAAGACATGTCTCTGGCAGCGTGGCTGCACTGAAGGGTGATGCTGGGTAAAGCGCAGTGCTAAAACTGCTTCTCACATCTTCCTGCTCCTGCTGCCGCCTTTTCAATCGGCAAAGACAGTGTTCGCGAACGAGCTGTTTATTGTTTTCCTATTTTTCCCCCCCCTTCTCTCGTATAACAGCGTTATGCAAGGAATCTGAGTCTCGCGACAAACCCTGAAAGGGAAGGATTATATCGAGCTTGCAGTGTAGGGGTTTTTGTTTTGGCAATGCAAAAGATAATGCAGCATCTTTCGGTCTTCCTAGCTTCTTGGGTTTGCGGTCTGGCGTTTGCTGCCTCTTCTCCCACCAGCGTACAAATAGGTGAGTCTCCTTCAAGCAGAATATCTGTCATTATTAAACAAACCATAAAATCTCTTTTTCCCTCGGAACCTGGTGTGTGAAAGGCTCTCATTGTTTGGATCATCTTCGCCTTCTGTATTCTCTGCATTAATGCCTTCCGCTCACCAACTCTGGTAGAAAATGCTTGATTGAGATTTTAAATTCTCTCAGAATCCAGAGGTTCGATTTGAATGCATTTTCATGACCTAATTTTGAACGAATTATTTAGATAAACTTCCCTCATTGAATTGTGAATAAATCGAGTTAAACCCGTTGATGTTTCTCTGTTCCAGGAGGGTTATTTCCAAGAGGCGCTGATCAGGAATACAGTGCGTTTCGTTTAGGAATTTTTCAGCATAATTCCCATGAACTGAGGCTGACACCCCATGTTGATAATTTGGAGGTGGCAAACAGCTTTGCTATTACTAATGCATGTAAGTAGTCTTTGTGTGGGGGGGGGGGGGGCGGTGGGGGTCACTGTTCGATGTATTGGAATGCTCGGTTCCCCGACCGTGAGAAGGGACAGCCATCCTCGCGTTTTTCCGCTCAATATTGGTCTGGTTGAACATTCGGACTGTCTGGAGGCGCTGTTGTGTGTCTGTGCCATGTCTGGGGGAAGTAAACTGTCATGAGCGTTCAAGGTGGCATTAGAAAAGCCATATGTAACCGGTTATCTCTATGTGGTGAACTGAAACGTTTCCCGTGTACACATGTAGTTGCAGCTGGGTCCCTGGAAGCAGGATGAGCAGTGATGTCCAGCATTCAGTGAGATATGTGACTCACATTGCCCCTGAGTGAGTTGGTGTGATAACTGACAAGCGGCTGAGTGCCAGGGGATTCATACGTCGGAGGGGGGATTGAACAATCAGCTCAGGTTTGAAATCAATAATCAGCCTCCCCTCAACACTGAAGCCATTTATTGTTTAATTACTATTGAACTATTTATTGATTACTTTCTGTAGTCCCAAGATGAGGTCCCATCATAAAGTAAATGATCTCCGGCTGACGTCACACCACTGCAGTGGTATAACCGACAGTTAGCCCACCGTGTCACTATTAGTCAAGAGAGATGGAGACATCAGCTCGATCCAGTTAGTGACCGAGCTAACATTGCTTACAGAGTGGATCTTTTTTAACTTGCAATTGTGCTTTTACTTTTGTCCCTGGAATGGGAGGAGATGGTCGTGTACTCTCGGGTAAAACGTGTATCAGCGGCTCAGACAAGTCGGTAAAGCAGAGTTCATCTGCGTTATAGATTGCTCGCTGAAAATGGTGGGAGGGGGCGCCTACATTCCGCCGCATCAGCTAACACACCACACCGAGGAGAGAGGTCAATAAGCAACTCCCGAGTCACTGAGGAGAAGCCCCCAGACAAACCTTACACTAGCTGTACTTAACCTGTGCAACTTCCCTCACATCCCAGTTGTGTGTTTGAACCTGTTTTGTGTTTGTTCGTGGATCGGTGTAGCTTTTTTTTTCCTGTATGTGTGCAATTTCTTCAATGGCTGCTGGCTGTGAGCGGCCGGCTGCATCTGATGTTTTCTCCCTGTGCTGCAGAAACTAAACTGACTTCATACATGTAAGAAATAACATCTGGTATCGAGCTAAAATCAAAGCTCAGCAACAGATTCGTGCTGGGAATTTGAACAAAGAGATTCCAAAAGGCATTTTTTTTACCAGTCGAGCCACCTTGCTCCTGAATGCCGTTTTAGCAAAACGGGGTGTTGCTGAAGCTTGGGATTTTCAATGTGTTCCCGAGTTCCTTCTTGGAATTGTTACTGAACTGCGTGTGAAGGGGCTCTAGGAATCAGTTTAATAAACCTGGTGGCCGTTACAAATAAAAATCGGTGGGGGGAGGATCCGGTTGGAAATGAAATTCTAAGACAGCCTTTTCTTTGGAGAGTCTGGATTAGTGGTGCTGGAAGAGCACAGCAGTTCAGGCAGCATCCAAGGAGCAGCGAAATCGACGTTTCGGGCAAAAGCCCCTTTAGCTTTTTCTTTGGAGAGTGTCTCCCGGACACCATCGTTGTTAGGTGTGCGGAGGCCCTGGCCAATTCCGCACGGCATTGGAATAAAGTCACTCGACAGATCTGTGTGTGCCCCCTGTTGTCGATTCAAATGACACGGTTGTGTGTGTGTGTTCGAGGGGCTTATAAATATTGATGCGACACATCCAGTTCTCTGTGCAGCACAACATGTTCCGCTTTCCTCAGCACAGCATCCGATGTACGTCACGATTATCTCAGGGAGGAGATGGGGACCAAACTCAGGAGACGAGAGAGAAAAGCTCCCTCACCTAACCCTCCCATTCTCACGCAGCTCACTCCCTGCCATTTATTATAAGACCATCAATTGAGTTCCAACCCGCCTTTACGAGCCTGATATATTGACAAATCACAGAAAGTTCTGCTGGTCAGGGGTCAGACCTTGTAGCATTTCAGGGCCAGGCGGAGACCTGAACCGTGTGGGTGCTTCGCTGTTCACCACATTGAGTGAACCGAGCCAAACCTGGCTGCGAGGGGAGATCCTCTCCCATAAAACTGGGCTGGTCCCCGGTCGGTGAATCTGACTGGCGGCTCGGCACATTCACCAGATCCGATTGCAAAATGAATAGTCCCAGCCTCTTGCATTGAGAAATGACCTGTTATTTCACCCAGAGAATATCAGAATAAAGCAAGATTGCCAAGCGGTTTTATTTCGCTCAGTCCTTAAACTAGAGAGGGCGCAGTTAGCTCTTTTACCGCCAGGGGGAAGACTGGTGACAGAAGAATGTTACATAAAGTGTCAGAATGGAAATAGGCCATTTAATTGTGAGAAATCTGACTTGCCTCTCTCTCTCTCTCTCTCTCTTTCTGTGCAAAAGGGGCTGCATAGTGGTTAGCACTGCTGGCGATCCGCCTTCGATCCCAATGGCAGGCAACTGTCTGTGTGGAGTTTAAATGTTCGCCCATGTCTGCGAGGTGCTCCGCTTTCCTCCCCCAGTCGAAGGGTGTATAAATTAGCTGGACTGACCATGCTAAATTGCCCTCGTATTTCAGGGATGTGTAGGTTAGGTGCATTAGCCACGGGGAATATAGGGTTTGAGTGGGAGGGTGAGTATGGGCATTTTGTGGGCCGAATGCCCTGTTTGCCACGCCAAGGGGGTTCGATGACAGGAACAATGTAACTGATTGGCTTAGCGAGCAAGTCAATTCAAAGGCAATGAGGGACGGTTAACAAGTACTGCCATTGTATGTAACACTCAAATCCCATTATAGATATTTTTACAAAGGAAATGACTAACTAATGGCTAATCAACTTTGACGATTAATCCAGAGATCGGGTTAATGATCATAAAACCATACAATAACACAGCATAATTATGCCATTTGGCCCATTGAGTCTGCTGTGCCATTCAATTGCTTGACTGACTGGGGGACCTGCGCTCAAGTCCTGGCCTGGCAGAGGTGGAATTTGATTTCAACAAAAATTGGGAATTAAGAGTCTAATGATGACCATGAAACCTTTGCTGATTATCAGGAAAAATCCAACGGCTGGTCTTGCCTACATGTGACTCCAGACCCACAGCAAAGTGGTTGACTGGTAACTACACTCTGGACAACTGGAGATTGGCAATAAATGTCACCCACATGAGATACCCACATCTCATTCAAGTGAGCATTGGACAAATCTAAGATTTATGTTAATAAAAAGAATGTATTGTGGATATTGGAGATTCAAATAAAAACAGAAAGTGCTCGAGAAACTCAGCAGGTCGGGCATCATCTGTTTCCTTAATTTTGTTTCACTGAACAGGAGCTGCTAGGTGCTGAGTTTCTGTAGCAACTGAGCTCATTGAGGTCAGTACTGTCATCAAAAAAGCGTACTCACAGTGGAGGTTGCTGGTGAAGAAAAAGGAGTGGCA
Source organism: Chiloscyllium punctatum (assembly GCF_047496795.1). Lineage (NCBI taxonomy): Eukaryota > Metazoa > Chordata > Chondrichthyes > Orectolobiformes > Hemiscylliidae > Chiloscyllium > Chiloscyllium punctatum. Next base: position 43,540,458 of record NC_092752.1, on the reverse strand, counting down.
ATACAGACTGGCTTCTCCTCTGAACCTTGGGATGGAGGGGCCTCATATAGCATTGGCACGACTATCCCAAGTGGATTAGCCAATTCATCATTGAATTTTGATTACATTAGGCATTTGCCTGGTCTGAAAAGCTTCACTACTGTTGGATAAACATGTTGATCCATCAGAACAACTTTAGCTGCTATTTATTAATAATGTCAGTCCAACACTGGCACCTCCGCATCTTTATTAACGATGTACAAGAACAGCCATAGAATGACCGCAACATGGTTATTCATCAGAACAGAGTATATTGTACACCAATCATCTTATTAGTCATCGTCAGGTTGTAATTTTGTTACAGGGCATTTGTGGGATATCATGGTTAGTATGTTAAGTGAGGGAAATTACAGTAAAAACCATGAACAATCATGAACAATAGCAATCATGAACAATTTTTAATTATATTGGAGAGTGATGTAAGGAAAATCAAACCACCAAAAGATCTAGGAGTTAGTATTCAGTGCAGTGGGCGAACTTCCTACATCTATAAAGGCACAATTGTTTAGTATTTCTCTCTCAGATTTTTGTTGTTTTATCCTCTTTGTTTGTCCCCTCTCTCAGTCAAGTCATAGAGTCACAGAGATGTACAGCATGGAAATAGACTCATCAGTCCATCTAGTCCATACCAACCAGATATCCTAACCTAATCTAGTCCCATTTGCCAGCCATGTCCCTGTAAACCCTTCCTATTCATATACCCACCCAGATACCTTTTAAATGTTGCAATTGTACCAGCCTCCACCACTTCCTCTGGCAGCTCATGCCAAACACGTACCAACCTCTGTGTGAAAAAAATTCCCCTTAGGTCCTTTTTATATCTTTCCCCTCTCACCCTAAACCTATGCCCTCTAGTTCTGGACTCGCACAACCCAGGGAAAAAACCTTACCTAATTATCCTATCCCTACCCCTCATGATATTATAAACCTCTATAAGGTCACCCATCAGCCTCCAATACTCCAGGGAAAACGATCCCAGCCTATTCAGCCTCTCCCAACAGCTCAAACCCTCTAACCCTGGTAACATCCTTGTAAATTTTTTCTGAACTCTTTCAAGTTTCGCAACATTCTTCCAATAGGAAGGAGACAAGAATTGCATGCAATATTCCAAAAATGGCCTAACCAATGTCCTGTACAGTTGCAATATGACCTCACAACACTTATGGTCAATGCTCTGACTAATAAAGGAAAGCATACCAAATGCCTTCTTCACTATCCTTTCTGACTGCAACTCTACTTTCAAGGAACTATGAACCTGCACTCCAAGGTTTCTTTGTTCAGCAACACTCCCCAGGACCTTTCCATTAAATGTACAAGTCGTGCTCTGATTTGCTTTTCCAAAATGCAGCACCTTGCATTTATCTGAATTAAGCTTCATCTGCCATTCCTCAGCCCATTGGCCCATCTAATCAAGATCCCACTGTACTCTGAGGTAGCCTTCTTCACTGTTCACTACACTTCCAATTTTGGTGTCATCAGTGTTAACACCACAAATGAAAAAAAGGAGGTCTAACATGTCCAGCATAACAGCACCATCTGAGCCTTGTCTGACTAAATTTAGATTCAATAGGACTGTGGATTCAGGTTAGTCATGACAGGAGGTGAGATATGCCCTACTGGCACTCAATTGCAGAAGTGAGATGAGAGTGACTGCTTTCACCATCAAGGTGGTAAATAACTGAAATTGCCATCAAGCAGCCCTAGCGAAACTAAAGCCAATGCAATTCGGGGAATCTTTACGTTAGTTTGAATTATACCTGGCACAAACAAAAATGTTTGTGGTTTTTGAAGGCTAATTATCTCAGCCCCAGGATGTCACTGTAGGAATATCCAATGCCCAACCAACAAAAGCAGCTTTATCAATAACCTTCCTTCAGCATAAGATCAGAAATAGTGATGTTTGCTGAGTATTGCACAGTGTTACAGCACTGTTTGCAACTCCCCATTTATTGAATTAGTCTGCACCTTCATGCAGCAACACTGGATAACATTCAGACTTGGGCTAATTCACAGTAAGCAACATGGATGCCACACAAGTGTCAGGCAATGACCATCTGCAATAAGAGAGAATTTAACCATCTCCCCTTGACATAGAATGCCAGAACCACAACTGTATCCTGAACAATCAGCAACCTGTGGTTTAGTATTATATAAACATTGAACTGCAATAACAAATGTTGCAACAAGTCCAGCTCAGAGTCTGAGAATTCTGAAGTGTGTAACTCACCTCCTGACTCCCTAATCTAACATCTAGCATCCATATGGCTCAAGTCAGGAGTCTGATAGAATAATCTGCACTTGCCTGGAGAAGTGCAGCTCCAACAACACTCAAGAATCTAGATAACATCCTGGACAAAGCAGCCTGCAAATCAGCATCTCATTCCCTCTATTGTATTCACTGAATCCTCAATCCATAATACATTGCAGGCAATATTGTGAACTCTTATCTTGTGCAATAATTTTTTAGGTGGCACCTAGTCAAATATTTTCTGGAAATTCAAATACACCAAATCTACTGGCTCCCCTTTGTCAACTTGGCTTGTTTTATCCTCCAAGAACCCTAGCAAGTTTGTCAAAAAGATTTCACTTTCACAAAATCACATTGATTCTGTTTGATTGTGCTGTGCTTTTCTAAGTGTCCTGTTATTTCTCCATTAGTAATGTATTCTAGCATTTCTCAATGCCAGATGACTGGCCTATAATTTCCAGCTTTCTATTTCCTTCTCTTCATGAACAGAGATATCATATTAATGATAGGAATCAGTGAGTTCTGGAATATTTTAACCAATGCCTTCACTATCTCTGCAGACATTTCCTCTAAAAGGCTTGGATGCAGGTCATCAGGTCCTGGTGACTTGTCTGTCTTTAATCTTTAGTCTGTAATTCATCAAGTACCTTGGCCCTTGTGATTACAAGATCTTTCCTCCTATTAGTACGATGTTTTTCTGTTGTTCTTGGGATGTTTAATGTCCTTCACCATGAAGAGCAATGCAAAATATTGATTAAATTATCTGCCTAATATCAATTTCCTATTCATAAAGGCCCCACAATTATCTCCACAATTGTTTTTATTTACATTGAAGATACTGGTTTGAGACCTGAGCCCCTCACTTATAAACAGAATATGAAAATTTACTATGTTGTGATTGGTTCCAGCAAGAGGAGTCATAACAGCAATTCTTCATATTAATCCTACTTATTACACATTGCAAGATCTGAAATTACCGGGTAAATTTTGTAACAAAACAATGCTCTCAAAAACAATCCCTGATGTATTCTGCAATGTCAACTTACATGCTACCCTTGCCAATTTACCTTGCCCAGGCAATAAGCTAAGTAAAATCACCCTGACAATTTTAGTGCCCTTCTTATGTGCCTGTATTATTTCTTCATAAATATTTTGTTCACAGTGAGGCAACTCTGTGGGAGCCAGTAGACGACTCCTACCCCATGACATCTTTCCTTTGCTATTCCTTATTTCCACCTAAACTGATTCCACATCATGACCAATTGCACCTATATCACTATCCATGGCTGCGCTAATACCATCCTTTATTAACAAAGCGACTCTGGTCTTGCTTTCTGCCTATTTTTCTGAAACATTAAATACACTTGAATATGAAGATCTGTGCTTGGTCACCCAGTAATCACATCGCTAAAATAGCTATTGAGTCATCTTAACTTATTTGTATTTGTAACATTAATTCCTCAATTTACAAATGCTACATGCATTCAGATAAAAAAGCCTTATGCTTTGACTTTTTTGCCATTGTTACTTACCCTTCAATAAGACCTCCTGAACACTTTGCCTCTGCCATCTAGAGAGACAAGGATAGCAGACTCATAGGGACACCAGCAACTTTATGCTCGTTTTCTATTCTTTCATTGTCACAGGTCAAAATCCTAGAGCTCCTTGTGCATCATTGTGCAGGTGACATGGATTGACATGATCTAGGATGGTGGCTCACACCGGGATATTAAAAATAAACTATAATTGTTAATCTATTTTGAACACCTGCATCCCATGCATGAGTAAAAATACAAGTGAAAGGAAGTTGTTATTTATTTTGGAATCATTGTTATGATTTGATTGTCATTATTAGCTGATCATCATTTATTGTAGAGAATATTTATCTTGAATTATCACATTTTTTTTCTTTCATATTATAATTGCAAAAAATTCTCAAGGCAAATGGCAACCCAATTGATAGTGGTGCTTTGCAATAATAAACTTGGATATCTCCTAAACTGCAACACTTGATGCATTTTATGAATTAATGACCTTAATTTGGAAAAAGCAGTTGAGAAAGTCATCATGTCCAATTATTTTTACACTTGCCTTTCGCTCTCTTCTCTGGAATTGGAAAAGGTCATCAATTTCATTTCCAATTTCCACCCCTCCCTCACTTTCACCTGGTCTATCTCTGACTCCTCCCTTCCCTTCCTTGACATCCCTGTTTCCATTTCAGGGCCAGTAATATCCATTATAAACCCACTGACTTCCACAGCTACCTGGACTATACATCCTCATACCCTATTTCCTGTTAAAAATCCATTCCATTCTCCCAGTTCCTCTGTCTCCATTGCATGTGTTACGGTGAGACTAACTTCAACAAGGAGCCTCCAAAATGTCCACCTACTTCCTCAATCAAGGCTTCCCAGCACTGTTGTCAACAGGGCCCTGAACCGGATGCGACCCATCTCCCATACTTCCACCCTCACCCCGCCTCTTCCCTCCCGCAATAGCTATAGGGTTGCCCTTGTTGTTACCTTCCATCCCACCAGTATATGCATCTAGATAATCACCAGCCGTCATTTCTGCCAGCTCCAGTGATGTGCCACCACCAGACACATATTCCCCTCCCCTCCCTTGTCCATCTTTCGCAGAGACCATTCCCTTCGGGACACCCTAGTGCACTCGACCTTCACTCCCAACACAGCCCCATTGGCACTTTCCTCTGCAACCGCAGGAGGTGCAACACCTGCCCATTTACTTCCTCCCTCCTCAGTATCCAAGCCCCAAACATACCTTCCTGGTGAAGCAGCACATTACCTGCACTTCTCACAATCTCATCTACTGCCTTTGTTGCTCATAATGTGGTCTCCTCTACATTGGGGAAATGAAGCAAAGACTGGGTGACTGCTTCACAGAACATCTAGGTTCTGCCCACAAAAACTTGAGCTTCCAGTTGCCTGCCACTTTAACACATCACCCTGTTCCTTGGTCAACATCTCTTTCTCAGGTTTGCTGCCGTGTTCCAGCAAAGCTCAGGGCAAGTTGGAAGAACATCATCTCATTTTCCGCTTTGGGACCCTGCAGCCCTCTGGACACAATATCAAGTTCAATAATTTTAGGGCCTGAACTCCCCATGTCATAGCCCCTACCATACACACCAGGTCTTGTTCTCTCTCTACAAGCCTCTCACTTATCTCTCCACCCTTCAGGCTCTCTGCCTGTATTCCTGATGAAGGGCTTATGCTCGAAATGTTGATTTTACTGCTCCTCGGATGCTGCCTGAACTGCTGTGCTCTTCCAGCACCACTAATCCAGAATCTGGTTTCCAGAGCTGCAGTCATTGTTTTTATCTTGTTATCACATAGTCTGCCATTACACACGACCTATTGTTAGCCACTAACAGTCTCCTCTGGACACAATATCAGGTTCAATCATTTTAGGGCTTGAACTCCCCATATCATAGCCCCTACCATACACACCAGTTCTTGTTATCATATAGTCTGCCATTACAAGATGGAGGACGGGAAAAATTTCTGGCTGTGACAGCTGCTCCTTCTTTGAGGTATTTTAGGTGCTGGAAGTGATTTCCTCGAATTCCAGGAGCAGCAATTACTGTTTCATATGCTGTTTCATTATTTTGGAACTTTGGGAAAAAAAAGTCAAAACAACAGCAGTTTTAAAAGGGAGAAGAATAGACAAAGGATGATGGGTATATGAATAGGAAGGGTTTGGAGGGATATGGGCTGGCTGCTGGCAGGTGGGACTAGATTGAGTTGGTATATCTGGTTGGCATGGACGGGTTGGACCGAAGGATCTGTTTCCTGCTGTACATCTCTATGATTCTATGACTCTACACATGACATATTGTTAGCCACTAAAAGTCTCCATTAACAGCAATTCACACACCCAGCCAGATTGTTGTCCACTCTTGTGTCTGTCTTGGTGCTCTATCCCAACCAACCTTTTACTGCTTGCACTATCCCCACACCCTATCTTCTGCATAAAGCCCAACATTTTCCAGCTACCATCAGTTCTGAGGAAGGCTCACTCGACGCAAAATGTTAACTTGAATTTCTCTTCACAAATGCAGCCAGACCCGCTGAGCTTTTCCAGCAAATTCTGTTTTCGTTTCTGATTTACAGCATCCACAGTTCTTTCGGCTTTTATTTAGCCTTTATGCTTCTCCATTTACTGATAATATTTCCTCTGCCTCTTTCACTTTCTGTAAATGCAGGTACAAAGCCTTTCTTTAAAATATCTTCTGCACCCTGACACACACCTATTTTGCTCAAAAACCACTGCCATAGAGAAGGCAGGTTATATTGCATTCTCTCACACAGGAGACTGTGTTCTGTAAACATCCCATGTGAAGCTAGATTGCAGATCTTAGTATATTTCCTGCTGGAGATCGCTCATGACTACATTTATAGTAATAAATCAATAATCTCACTGAAAGAGATGATGGAACATGTTGTAGGTAAACGTCCTTGTGAAGCCTCCTGGTCATCTGCAAAAAAAAAAGAATATTTTGGAAAATCATGCAATAAACCACCATTTTGCTTTCGATAAGGTTTGTGGCACTTCTGAAGTTATTGCAAATTAAGGGGACAATCCATGAGAAATTCACTCCCGTAACGTAACAAATGAAAATGTCACCACTACAGGCTGTTGTTATAAGGTTGCAAATGAGACACAATATTACAGCAGCTTTGATTGGGTTTATACTGCATGTTATGATGTCCTGGACAGCTTGTCAGGGAAAGCATAGACTCTTACAGGAGGAGTATAGCTCTTTCAAACTAGTCAGATCTCCATGATGGCTATCACTACCCCAGAGCTTGTGACTCCAATATTGCGATGTACACTTGGAGTCCGATCCCCATCTGGCAAAGTCCTGGATTAGATATAATGCAAATGCCTTTTACTCTGAAGTCTATACTGTTCATCTTGACCTGCAATGAATTTCACTCTGTTAAGAAGAAGAGTAGAAGGTTCCTCTCAGGAATTGTAGTCATTAATTGCAGTTTTAATAAATTCTCTGGTCACTGTATCAACTTGGAATAGTTAATTGTGCACTGTTGCTTGAATCATTAAGTTCAAAGTTGGAGCACTGATTCCAGATTTGAGCACCTTCTTTATGCCATTTTGATGAAGTGCAGCATTGTAAGAAGAGTCTGGTTATTTCAGTAATTTAGTGTTATCCAGATGAAGGCAAGGCTCTTGTCAAAATTCTGTCCTCAACTAATGTATCTTATCCAAAATGTGGTCATTCATCTAATTGTTTTTTTTAAAAGCTCATTTCTGGTTGGACTTTATTGGGAGAACGGTCTCACAGACTAGTCAAGCAACAGCCTGGCATAGTCATACTCATGGAATCTTACCCTACCCTGGATCCTCAATCCATGATTTCCTGGATATGTCCTGTCTCTCTGGCAGGACAGACCAGCAGAGGTGGTGGCATAGTGGTGTATTGTTGGGAGGGAGGTGCTGTGAGTCCTCAGCATTGACTCTGGACCACAAGAAGTTTCATAGCTTCAGGTTAAACATGGGCAAGGAAACTTCCTGCTGATTACCATGTACCAACCTCTCTAATGTGATGATTTGGTACTCCTCCATGTTGAACAACACTTACAGAAAGCACAGATAATGGCATGGGACCAAAATGTACTTTGCATGGGGGATTTCAATGTTCACCACTAAGAATGGCTTGGTAGCAATACTACTGATCAAGCTGGTCGGGCCCTAAAGGATATACCTGCTAGACTGGGTCTACGGCTGGTGGTGAAGGAACCAACAAGACTTGACCTCTTGACCTCACCTCAAGTATATACTTGACCTCACCCTTACCAATTTGCCACCTGCAGAGTCATCTGTCCATGACAGTATCGGTAAGAGCATCCACCGTACAATCCTTGTGGAGACAAAGTCACGCTTTCACATTGAGAATAACCTCTAGTGTGTTTTGTGGCATTATCACTGTGCAAGATGGGACAGACTTCGAACTGATTTAGCAACTCAAGACTGGGCATCTATGAGGCACTGTGGGCCATCAACAGTAGCTGAATTGTACTCCAGCGCAATCTGTAACCTCATGGCCTGGCATATTCCCCACTCAACCATTACCATCAAGGCAGGAGATCAACCTTAGTTCAATGCAGAGTGCCGAAGGGAATGCCAGGAGCAATACCAGGCATACCTGAAGTTGATGTGTCAACCTGGTGAAGCCACCGAGCAGGACTTGTATGCCAAACAGCATAAGCAGCAAGTGATAGACAGAGCTAAGCGATCCTACAAACAACGTATCAGATCTAAGCTCTGCAGTCCTGCCACATCCCATTGTGAATCGTGGTGGATGATCAAACAACTCACCAGAGGAGGAGGCTCCACAAATATCCCCATCCCCAATGATACAGGAGCCCAGCACATCATTGCAGAAGACAAGGCTGAAGCGTTCACAGCAATCTTCAGGCAGAAATGCCGAGTGGATGATCCATCTCAAACTCCTCCAGTGGTCTCCAGCATTACAGTTATCAGTCTTCAGCCAATTCAATTCACTCTATGTGATGTCAAGAAATGGTTGGAGCCACTGGATACTGCAAAGGCTACAGGCCCTGACAACATTCCAGCATTCCAGAATTTACCACTTCCCTAGCTAAGCACTCCCAGCACAGTTATAACACTGGCATCTACCCGACAATGTGGGTATATAAAAAGCAGGACAAATCCAACCCGGCCAACTACCACACCATCAGTCTACTCTCGATCATCAGTAAAATGTTGGAAAGTGTTATTAAGAGTGCTATCAAGCAGCACCTGTTCAGCCTTCTTGACCACTCTATCCACCTCTGCAGCAACCTTCAGGGTACAATAGACCTGCACTCCCAGATCTCTCTGGGAGCTCAGATGAACAGTAGGATCTTGGAGTGCTTGCCCATGGAGTCCTGAAGGTGGCCGGGCAGGTTTTGGGGTCTTTAAGGAGATATAAGGGATGTTTGTCTTTGTCAGTTGCGGCATATATAACATTGTTATGTTGGGCTTTTCCGAATTTTAGTCACACCACAACTGGAGTACTGTATGCAATTCTGGTCACAATACTATAGGAAGGATGGTATTGCACTGGAAAGGTTGCAGATGAGATTTACCAAGCTGTTGCCTGGAATGGAACATTTCAGTTATGAAGGGAAGTTGGATAAGCTCAGGTTATTTTCTCTAGAGTAGAGAACATTGAGGGGAAATTGGATGGAAGTGTATAGGATTATGAGGGACATGAACAGAATGGATAAAAAGCAGCTGTTCCCCCTAGCTGAAGGGTCAAGAACAAGGGGGACACTTTTACAGTGAAAGGCAGGAGGTATTGAGGGGATTTAAAGAAAACATTTTTCACCCAAAGGTGATGGTCTGTAATGCATACCTGGGAAGATATAACCTCACCTCTTTAAAAAGTACTTGGATGGAGACTTAAACTGTCATGATATTCAAGACATAGGATAAAAGCAAATTACGGCGGATGTTGGAATCGGAAACCAAAAGAGAAAATGCTGGAAAATCTCAGCAGATCTGGCAGCATCTGTAAGGAGAGAAAAGAGCTGACGTTTCGAGTCTAACTGGCCCTTTGTCAAAGCTTTGACAAAGGGTTAGTTAGACTCGAAACGTCAGCTCTTTTCTCTCTTTTCAGATGCTGCCAGACCTGCTGAGATTTTCCAGCATTTTCTCTTTTGGTTTGATATTCAAGACAATGGGTCTAGTGTGAGAAAGTGAGACTAGTGTAGATAGTAGTATGGTTTGGACAGTACAGACACAAGATTTAAAGCCACTTACATAATCTGCCATAATTTGACATGAGCTTCTCTAATTTTTGCATTTTTCATTTCACAGACATGAGGAGAGAAATGTGCCAAAGCTGTTAGCTTTTGCCGAGCTCAGTATGGAATAGTTTGTGGCATTCCATGTATTAGTTCATCTGAAAAGTGGTCACATTTCACTATTAAGACAATTCTCAAGTGATAACTCAAAGATTAAAATTCTTTTGTTTGATTGGCAGTCAAGAAGTTTTGCTTATAAATAAAATTAAAACTAGAGCCGGTTTTACTGTAAACGTTTTCAGTGCGATATTATCTGTGGAGATGTTCAATTACAATATCATTCAATTTCCTCAAATTTCTGGTGAAATTTTATCGATTTCAATACTTTTATAACTATCCTGAGATTAAAGTCATTTTATGGCTAGTGTGTGACCCAGACCAAAAGAAAAGACCATTAATATTATAATGTGAAATACATTATTGGGTTTTTAAAAAAAAATTAATCCATTTACAGGATATAGGCATTAGTGGTTAGGCCAGCATTTATTGCCTATTCCACATTGCCCTTGAGAAGGTGGTGAAGAGCTGACTTATTGATCTGCTGCAGTCCATCTGATGTAGTTACATCTACAATACTGTTAGGAAGGAAATTCCAGGATTTTGACCCAGCAACACTGAAGGAATGGCAATATATTTTGAACTCAGGATGCTGTGACACTGAAGGGAAGTTGCAAGTGATGTCTGCTACCCTTGTCCTTTCAGATGATAAAGTTGCGAATTTGGAAAGTCCTGTTAAAGGACGACGATGTTGTCTAAGGAACTTTTATGACTTTTGTGTTCTAAGAAAGTCACAGCCGACATCAAAGGGGAAAAAGTTTATGCTCTGGTGAGGTTGGGAAGGGAGGAAGGCCAGGCGCAAGAAAACTGGCATTGGCTGGCACGGCATAGTCCTATCATTACTTCCAGTATTAACCAGTTTAGGATCAGTGAGATTGAAGCCCAGTTAGGCTGAGTACCAATGCACACCAATTAGTCACACTAACAACCTTGTTACAGGCACTGACAGCAGACAAACTGGCATTTTCCAGTCAGCTGCCAGTTTCCCAATGTGATGAGGGGGACAGTGCAGTTTAACTACCTGGAGGTGGGAATCCAGTAGGTCAGAGGCCAGCTATCCAAGCAGACCTGTCAGATAGTAAACAGAAATTGTAGGGGATCCTGGAGCCTTTAGGTATTGAGTTCTATAATGTTAGGGCCTGAACACCTTCTCCCATGTCCATACACAACCTCCACACACCAGACCTAGTCATCACAAAGGCTGCTATCATAAACAGCCAACTGTCAGCTACTAATATTGCCCATTAGCAGCTACTGATTCCCCAGACTGGCCTCTACCCACTCTTTTGTCTACCCAACTGTTTTTCTTTCTCTCTCTGCTCCACCTCTATTTATCTTTTCCTTAAGCTCCTTATCCCCATTTCATCATCAGCATATTTCCCTCCATAAACTCAATTCTGAAGATGGGTCAGCAGCCCAAAATGTTAACTCAGCTTCCTCTCCACAGATGTTGCCAGAACTGCTGAGCTTTTCCAGTGATTTCTGTCTTTATTTCTGATTTCCAGCATCCGCTGTTCTTTTTTTTTGCCCTTCCTGTCAGCCTGACTGGGAGTGAAGCCCAAATTCCATTCTGATGAAGGAAGCTGTTGCAACTTCCTCAGCACCCCACCCCCAATGACCATAGTGACCTGGGACCCTTTACTACTTTTTATTGAAATGTTATAAAATGTTGGTGAGAGGATATTTCAATATTTAATAGCCTACTCGGTTAATTACCCTTTATTGTACCCACCTGTCCCTTTCAAAATGGAGGTCCTTTGATTAGGCCTCTAGTCATGTATAATAGGAAAGGGAACCTATTTCCATGTTGATTACTCTGTAGTGACTGCTTTCCCTCCAGGCAGGTTCGGGACTTAGAAAATGTGCTTCTGATGACCCAAAGTGAAAATACAATTTCTGTAGAACATTACCTTGCATAAGTAAGAAATGCCTTGAGTTTGTTTGTTGGAACTGTTGGGAAAGTCAAACTCCAAACACAAAAACTGTACAGAACCGAACTGTGCTAGTGACTATGTATATAAAGACTTTTCATGAAAAGAAATGTTTTCATGTTTGAAGTTACAAAAACTTCTTAAGAATAATTGATGGATGGGATCAACTTTGCGAGGCAACAACGGAGTAGAGGTAGTTCATGTTTTGCTGCAATCTGCATATGGAGTGACCTGAAGACTTTTTTCTCTTGCTTTTGAAAAGAACAGAAAACCCAGAGGTAAGAGCCAGATTTCATAGAGTTAGGTATTTAGCTTAATAGTTATGCCTTCTTCCCAACCCTTCAGCTGAAATCCTTGTGCACTAAATTGCCTAAAGTGGGAGCTAATAATGCAGTGACTGCACTTCAAAAGTACTTAATTGACAGTAAAGCACTTTGGGATGTCTGATGGGCAAGAAAGGTGCTGTATGAAGTTTTTCCTTCCTTTAACCATGCAGTGAAATAATTTACCATCTGAGACCTTGATGAACGTGAGGATGGACTGTGTATTTCCTTAACAAATCAGATTTAAAGATTGAGAAATAAAGACAGTCAGATAGAAACATGCTGAATTAAAATCAAGTCAAGCACATAAAGAGAAATGAAATGAGGTGAAGAATGGTTAGATTAAGACCGAGAGGGAAAATAAGATAATATTTTTTCAAAAATTGTAACAGTTAACTGGATTCAGTCATTCTCTTTTTGAGCTGGAAGTTAAGCTGTCATTGTAGGAGCATAAATTTTGATCACTAAGGGTGTTAGAAGCAGCCCAATTGGGAGATTAAAGAAGAGTCACTGCTTTTATGAGGTTATTGACAAAGTGGCACAAATGATTTAGAAATCTGTGGCAATTAGCAACAAACACAGCATCTCCTCTTCATCTCGAACTGCTTGATGATTTACATACTAGGAACAGGGAGTGGCACTAAACTCACCATTTATTTTGGCAAATTCTGGTCCAGTGGCGTGAATGGGATACTAATTTTCTAGGATTTTTGTGAACTTTCTGCTGAAGTTAATAGATGACGACTTCATAGAAATTCAACTGGCTGTTTTACACTCCTTGGTCTATAATATCGACTGGACATTGGCTCACTGAGTTGGTTTTGCTGTTAATGAAGAACTACTATCAAACGTTTTCAATAGTTTATTATCTGGCAAATGGTTACTTTTGATTAGCTTCACTTCCCTACAGTGTGGAAACAGGCCCTTCAGCCCAACTAGTCCACACTGACCCTCCGAAGAGTAACCCACCCAGACCCACTCCCACTCCCACTCCCCCTAACTAATGCACCTAACACTACGGGCAATTTAGCATGGCCAATTCACCTGACCTGCACACGTTTAGACTGTGGGAGGAAACCGGAGTACCCCGAGGAAACCCACGCAGATGCGGGGAGAATGTACAAACTCCACGCAGACTGTCGCCCGAGGCTGGAATCGAACCTGGGTCTCTGGTGCTGTGAGGCAGCAGTGCTAACCACTGAGCCACCCTAAAAACCTCCCTGACCAGGAATCGAACCCAGACTGCAGTGGTGAGAGTGCCAAATCCTAACCACTAGACCATCAGGGAGCTCTTAAATTCTGACATTAGCCCTGGTGGGATTTGAATCTGTTTCCCCAGAGCACTAGGCAGGGTTTACTATATTCCCAACCCAGTGACATTGCCACTCTCCCCCCAACTCTTTCTCACCAACTTTCTTGAGTAATATTTGGGTTTACTTTGAAAAAGAGAGCTTTAGTCTACAAGAAACTATAGAACAACTAAAAGATAATGCTGCAGTCAATTAACTTTTTTTTCACAAATTAATTTATATTGTTCAGTAATTGATAAAAATGCCTTTTTAAAAGATGTATTTTGATCTGACATGTCGGTTGATTCATTGCTGTTTACAGTGGTGCCCGATAATAAAGCAGCCAAGTGGATACAAAACTGTCACATTTATCAGCCTCTTGGTGGAGGGAAATTTATCATTACTTCTTGAAATAAAAACTTTAAGTTACTTAAAGGCATAAGTTTACTGAACATGGAAACTGAACGTAACTAATCCAGTGAAGAGGGAGATATGCTATAATTAGTGCAAAAGATCCTAAGTTAATGATAGCTTTACAAAACTTCTCTATTTCGGCATGTCTTATATTTGGACTGTGTTTCAATATGTGATGTGTCGACAGGTAGTCATTTGATTCTATTTATAAAGAAGTGACACAAACAACACTGACAATGTATCTTCTCTTCCTAACCCATTTCTGCATTTGTAATGATATTAATGCTTCAGGAATAATAAAAGCAACTCCAGAGGCATGAGGGAGGAGTTGGGTAGAATTCACTAGGAGAGGAGCCTAGCAGGAAAGACAGTGAAACAGCAATGGCAGGAGTTTCTGGGAAAAACGCGGAGACACAGCAGAGATTTAGCCCAAGGAAAAACAAGCATAGTACAGGGAGGATGAGGCGACGAGTGAGGCACACTATGCAAGTCAAGGATAGCATAAAAGCAAAAGAGAAAGCATGTAATATGGTGAAGGGCAGTGGGAAACCAGAGGATTGGGAAGCTTACAAAGACCAACAGAGGGCAGCAAAAAAGAAATATGGAGGGGAAGATAAAATATGAGGGTAAGCTAGCTAGTAATATAAGGAAAGACTGTAAGAGTTCCTTTAGATATATAAAGGGCAAAAGAGAGGCACAAGTGGACATTGGACCACTGGGAAATGGAGAGTTAGTAGTGGGGAACAAGGAAAGGGCTGAGGAACTGAAGAATTACTTCGTGTCAGTCTTCAAGGTGGGAGAAATGAGTAATATCCCAAAAATTCAAGAGGTGAGTATGGTGGCCATCACCAAGGAGAAGGTGTTAGAAAAACTGATTGGTCTGAAGATGGATAAATAACCTGGAGCAGATGGACTACACCCCAGAGATCTAAGGGAGATAGCTGAAGAGATCATGGAGGTGTTAGTGGTGATCTTTCAGGAATCACTCTAATCAGAGAGAGTACCAGAGGAGTTAGACCGAAGGGTCTGTTTCCATGCTGTACATCTCTATGACACAATGACTAGAAAATCGCTAACGTGACACCCCTGTTTAAAAAGGGAGTAAGGCAAAAGATGGAAAATTACAGACTGGTTAGCCTAATCTCAGTTATGGGTAAGATCCTGGAATCCATTGTGAAAGATGAAATTTCTGAATACCTGGAAGTGTATGGTAAAATAAAGCAAAGTCAGCATGGTTTCATCACGGGGAGGTCATGCCTGACAATTTGTTAGAATTCTTTTGAGGAAGTAATGAGCAGGTTAGACCAAGGAGAGCCAATGGATGTTAAGACTGGACTTCTAGAAGATGTTTGACAAGGTGCCACACAAGTGTGAGATAAGGGTCCATGGTGTAAGAGGTAAGGTGCTAGCATGATAGAAGCATGGTTGTCTGGCAGAAAGCAGAAAGTGGGAATAAAAGGATACTTCTCAGGATGGCAGCTGGTGACAAGTGGTGTTCCATTAGGGCCAGTGTTGGGACCACAACTTTTCATTTTATACACTAAAGACCTAGATGAAGGAATTGAAGGCATCCTTGCTAAGTTTGCAGATGATGCAAAGATAGGAAGAGGGACAGGTAGCATTGAGGAGGCAGGGAGGCTGCAGAAGGATTTAGACATGTTGGAAGAGAGAGCAAAGAAGTGGCAGATGGAGTACAATGTGGGCAAGTGTGAGGTCATGCACTTTGGTAGGAAGAATAGAGGAATGGACTATTTTCTAAGTGGGGAGAAAATTCAGAAGTCTGAAGTGCAAAGAAACTTGAGAGTTCTAGTCTAGGATTCTCTCAAGGTAAACTTGAAGGTTGAATCAATAGTTAGGAAGGTAAATGCTATGATGGCATTTATTTTGAGGGACTTCAATATAAAAGCAGGGATATATGTCTGAGGCTGTATGAGTCTGTGGTCAGACCACATTTGGAGTATTGTGTGCAGTTTTGGGCCCCATATCTCAGGAAGGATATACTGGCCCTGGAGTATGTTCAGAGGATGGCCCCAGGAATGAAAAGCTTAACATATGAGGAACATCTGAGGACTTTGAGACTATACTTGATGGAGTTTAAAAGGATGAATGGGAATCTAATTGAAACATACAGAATACTGAATGGCCTGGACAAAGTAGATGTTGGGAAGATGTTTCCATTGGTAGGAGAGGCTAGGACCCAAGGGCACAGCCTTATAGTAAAGGAGACACCTTTTAGAATGGAAATAAGGAAAAACTTCTTTAGCCAAAGAATGGTGAATCTATGGTATTCACTGCCACAGAAGGCTGTGGAGGCCAGGTCATTGAGTATATTTTAGACTGTGACAGATAGGTTCTTGAGTATCAAGGGGATCAAAGGTTACAGGGAGAAAGGAAGGAAATTGGAATGAGAAACATATCAGCCATGATTGAATGGCAGAGCAGACTGGATGGGCTGAGTAGCCTAATTCCTACTCCTATGTCTTTATGCTCTTAATAATACCTGGATTTTTCTAATATGGGCAACTGAACTGTTTTCAAAATACATCTTATGTAACCTTCCATTAACAAACTCCACTTGAGGAGCAAACAAATAAAAGCTTTGTGAACATGAAACTGAAGTGCAATTTAACTCAATATTCAAAACATTTTTTTGAACCTTTTGCACATTTTTCGTATTGTTGGGAATATTGATAAATTCATATCTCAGCTAATTCAGAGATGTGAACAAAGTAAAGGATACTTATTGAAGCGAATATACACACAGTGACTCCATAATTCATCACACCATTTTCAGGAGTAATTGGTAAGTAGAGGTTTCCTGAGACCGGTTGAAGTTCACCAGTTCCTTGTGGTCAATGATTGGTTCCTTTATTGATGTTTGATTAGCAAGTTCCCAGGCACCTTTTGGGTGCAATGAGAGATGTGACTTATGCTGAAGCCACTTATCTGTCCAGCTTGAAGTGAAATAAAAATTTAACATTCTAACTGACTTTTTGTTCTAACTCTTTGAGTGTCCAACTTCAGCTAAAGCCTGTGTCCCTCAAATTGCTTTCCTGCCAAATATCTCCTGGTCAGGGATGTTGGAAGTCCCAATATTCCAAGTTCAGTCTTTTTCAATGCCATTGCTATTATTTAAGGACTTTAATAACACGCCAGATCTTGGGTGACATTATTCTCATTCTTTGTAAAGGTGGCGATTCCCAGAAGGTATGGAAAAGAATTTGTTGAAAAGGTGCTCTGATTCCAAGGAAACTATGAAGTATGAAGGAGCGGCGCTCTGAAAGCTAGTGTGCTTCCAATTAAACCTGTTGGACTATAACCTGGTGTTGTGTGATTTTTAACTTTGTACACCCCAGTCCAACACCGGTATCTCCAAATCATGCAGTATCAAGCTAGTGAAACACTCTGGGATTCAGGAAATTGAGGCTTATCAAAGTGATCTGAAACATGGAAATTGAAAATACTTATAAATACTTCCAGCCAGTTGCGCTTCATTTCCATAGAGATGCTTAATAATATTTTAAAATTAAGAAATACAATCTTTCTTCATTTTGTTTTCTGCTTCAGTGATCATTATTGAATTGGCCTGAAACTCTATTTGAAAGAAATTTACAGAGAAGATGGCCTTATGCTAATTAGGTTACACATGATTCTGACTGGGGAATATATCAATATTTTTGTAATGTTTTCTGAAATTCCCTCCCTAAAAGAACGATGGCAATACCTACACAGGGATCACAGAGATCAAGAAGCTATCTTAGGACAACGACCTAATTGTGGGCAATTAGGGCCTGAGAGTAAAAGCTGTTCTTTCATTGAAAACTTCATCCTGTGAGTGAATTATAAAGTAGTCCTTTAATTTGGTTTGACCTATTTGTTGCAAGTCGACACTAAAGTTTCAGCAGCATAATAATGCATTGTGCACTATCTGATATAAGACAACTATAAGGAATGCTATATCTGTCAATTCTGTATCTTATGTTAATCCATATTGTGTGAAAGTATATAATTGAAATTTAACATGGATTGTGCTTCAGTCTTCTAACAACAGTGAAAGCTAAACCTTTCATGTGTTGTATGTGTACTGGTAAATTGAAAGGACCTTTCAGAATTTGTTAGATAATGAGAATCTTACCCTATTCCTGTGTTTGTTTGTGTGTTTTTGTGTGTGCGTGCATGTGATCATATATCATAAGCATAGAGTACCCTGTGGCCAAAAATCAAGCAAATTATTTCATTAGAAAATATATGGAAGCAATTTCATCAGCTGGGACTGAAGATAAGGAATTATTGACAACTTTGCCATTGACATCTCTGTCTATCCAAGATGTAAAATTATTTTTCATGGGCAAAGTTTGCCCTGAAAATGTCTGTTAAAACAGGAAATAACACGTTGGATGGAATTTTCCTATTTGCAGTTAAAATACGTTTGTGAGGTGACTTTCATAGTGCCTGAACCATTGCTCATTAATGATATAATCTAGATCCTGGACAGGTTTCTTGAAAAGGTTCCAGTGTAAATACCTCAGGAGCCATATTTGAAGTCCAGCTGTTTTGGATGCAGCAACCCGGGAACTGTTCCTTAAAACTGTGGTATTTGAGTCTCAACAATGAAGAAAGGCAAGCTAGTTTTCTACTCTCAGACAGTGGGAGTGTGGTTACATCCCATCTGCTCCAGAGGTGTGAAATAACATCCCTAAACAGGTTGATGAGAAAAATATAGGGACTTGAAGGTGTTAGGAGACAGGGTAGTGGAGAGTTGGACAGTCATTATTCCTCTTAGATACCATAGAAGGCCACAGCATCAGACCCAGCCAACCTGAATACGGATTGCAGCATGGGTTTGTGTTCTACCCTGAGTGAAGTAGGATGTTCAGCAGTCTAGAAAGAGGGCAGTGATCATGTGTGCATTGTAGGTGTAAATGCCATGCTCATCTCTCTGCAACCTTACACTTTGAGGACCAACACTCACGCTGACTCATTTTGTGCATGGGAAGTCATGTCTCACTAATTGATTGAGTTCATTGAAGAAGTAGCAAAGAGGATTGATGAGGGCAGCGTGGTGGATGCGATCTATGTGGGTTTCAGTAGGTCATTCGACAAGGTTCCTTGTGGTAGACTGGTTAGCAAGGTTAGATCACATGGAATATAGGGAGAAATAGCCATTTGAATACAGAACTGGTGCAAAGGTAGAAGACAGAGGGTGGTGGTAGTGGGTTGTTTTTCGGACTGGAGGCCTGTGACTAGTGGTGTGCCACAAGGATCGGTGCTGGGTCCACTGCTCTACATCATTTATATAAATGATTTGGATGTGAACATAGGATGTCTAGTTAGTAAGTTTGCAGATGACACCAAAATTGGAGGTTTAGTGGACAGTGAAGAAGATTAGATTCCCTACAGTATGGAAGCAGCCCTTCGACCCAACAAGTCCACACCGACTCTCCAAAGTGTAATCCAATCAGACCCTATAACTACCCATGACTAATGCACCTAATACTATGGACAATTTAGCATGGCCAATTCACCTGACCTGCACATCTTTGGATTGTGGGAGGAAACCGGAACACCCGGAAGAAACTCACGCAGACACGGGAATAATGTGCAAGCTCCTGAGGTGGGAATTGAACCTGGGTCCCTGGTGCGGTGAGGCAGCAGTGCTAATCACTGAGCCACCGTGAGGTTACCTCAGAGGTATAATGATCAGTAGGGACAATGGGCTGAGGAGTGGCAGGTGGCAGGTGGAGTTTAATCTAAATAAATGTAAGATGCTGCATTTTGGAAAGGCCAACCAGAACAGGGCTTACACACTTAATGGTAGGTCCTGGGAAGTGTTACTGAACAAAGCGATCTTGAAGTTTGGGTTCATAGCTCCTTGAAAATGGAGTCTGAGGTCGATAGTGAAGATCTTTGGTATGCTTTCCTTTATTGCTCATCGCATTTAGTATATGAGTTGGGGGGGGGGGTCATGTTGCAGCTGTACAAGACATTGGTTAGGCCACTTTTAGAATGTTTTGTGCAATTCTTGTCTCCCAGTTATAGGAAGGATGTTGTGAAACTTAAAAGGATTCAGAAAAGATTTCCAAGGATGTTACCAGAGTTGTAGGGTTTGAGCTATAAGGAGAGGAATAGACCAGGGCTTTTTTCCCTGGGGCATCAGAGGTTGAGGGGAGACCTTATGCAGTTTTATAAAATCATGAGGTGCATGGATAGGGTAAATTAACAAGGTCTTTTTCCTTGGGTTGGAGGATTCCAGAACTAGAAGCCATAGGTTTAGGGTGAGGGGAAAGATTTAAAAGGGACTAAAGGGGCAATTTTTTCTCACAAACACCTGTTTTTTTTTTCGGTAGTAAGATGAACATAGAACAGTACAGAATATGAACAGGCCCTTTGGCCCACCATGATGCTGTTCTAAATGAATCCCATCTGCTTGATATGGTCTGTGTTCCTCGATTCCTTGCTTGTTATAGAGCGTTATAGACCAGGAGTGGAATCTTTATCCAAAGACATCCTTCAGTAACTATTGCAGGAGCTGGAGGACTGTGAATGTGCCTCACTGCAGTTCAATGAATCCATTGACATGACTAATACTGCCCACTAAGCTTGTGCTTTCAGAATATAACAGCTAAAGAGGATCTGCTCTCCCTTTTCCTGAAAGAGGGGAGAAAGGGGTGATGATGTCTACAATAAATTCAAAAGGTATGTGTTTGAAAATCTCATTCCAGTCAAGAAACTAGTTCCCATTACAACTGAAGGTGCACCAGCCATGCTTGGACTGAATGCAAGCTTTGTAGAATTTTGCAAAAGTTAATCTGATTTGTCCTCTTTTGTCAATTATCACTGTAAACTCCACCAGCAAACATTAATGAGTGAACACATGGACTTTTCTCATGTAATGCAAGTTACTGTTAAGATTGTAAACTCGGTTCAAGCAGGAGCCCTCCAACTCTGCCTATATAAATCCAGGCTTGATGAACTCAGCGCTAACTATGGTGAACTGATATGAGGTGGTTAAGACAAGGGAAGATTGTGCAAAGATTTTAGATCTGATGTTTTATAATCATTTTTCTTAAAGTAAGGACTGAAATGTGTAATGAGCTGTCAGACAATGCACAGTTCGACTTTGGATTCCTTATAGGCATAATGCCCAAACTGAATGAGCTGAACTGTTAACTGCTGGGAAAGGACAGAGACTTAGCACATATGGTCAGTTTTATGAATACGTTCAAATTGAAACTTGGTCTAAAGTCTTCCCAGTTAAAAAGTAAGTTCTGCAGCACTTCCTGGTTCTGGAAAAAAAACCTAGCACTTATTAAGGACAAAGAAAAATGGTTCCACCAGAAAACTTCAGTAAACACCTGAGGAAGTCAGAGGACTTCTACAGTGATTTCAACAATTCGATGTGATGTCTCAAATCCATTCCTTTATGTAGACATTGGGTAGGATGGCTCTGCAATGCCATGATGTGTTTGATTTATAAAGCACTGGACGCTTTATGGAGATAATTACTATGCAAAATAATATTGAGCTGAAAGTCATAGTAAAGGACAGTGATTTCTGAATATCCATAAACCCAAAAAGTCCTTGCAATGGATTTTCGGTCTTTGTCCTTGGTTAGAACAAGATTGAGCATGTTCTTGTTCTCATGGATGTCTTCGTCAAGTTCATGCAAACTATGCCCACCTATGACCAAAAGGCCTCAACTGGAGCCAGAGTATTAGTATGTGATGGTTTGTCTCTTATATATTCCTATCATTTTGCACTTTTAAAGTGAAAGCTTACTTTAATTCCACGTACTATTGTGAGAAAGCATTCTCTCAAATGAAGATATCAAATCCAAATATTACACTCAGCTAGCGATGTTTGAGAAGATTTGTAGATCAGGTTGATGATAAGTATGTAAATTAGCTCATGGTATGTAAATTACCATGACTAGGTAACATCATCAGTGAGAGTCTCTGGTGAAGCGCTGGTGGTATGTACCACCTCTCTATTTCTTAAGGGGGGGGTGATGTCATTTTTTTGCTTTTCAAGGGAAGGTAGATAGGATCTAAATCGATGTTTTTATTGAGGCAGTCAAAAACTGGGAATTTAAAGACACACATCCTAGGACAGGTGAAACAAAGACATGCATGGGAATTCTTAGATGCATGGCATTCTAACCAGAACTCCATCAATAAAAACATCGATTTAGACCCTATCTACCTTCCCTTGAAAAAAAAACTGGAAATGACATTACCCTCCTCAAGAAACCAAGACCCCCCCATAAATAGAGAGGTGGGACATACCACCAGCGCTTCACCAGAGACTCTCACTAATGATGTTACCTAGTCATGGTGACGAAATGTCTGAAAACAAACCTTCCAGCTCAGCGAGCAAACTTATAAAGTTATCACACTCAGCCATCAGCCATTTGGTGGACTCTATATGACTAGCCTTCTCAATCCAGCACCCAGATTTCAAGAAGATAATACGCAATCAAGTGTATTACACTAAGGCTTGGTGCACAGAGGACAAAATGCATAATTATATATAATTAGTTTTAGATTTGTATAGGACTAAAATAAACTGTTAATTCCATATTATCTTCAGGGTAGATTCTGAATTGGGCTTAAATTCAAAAAGTGATCTTGTTCTTAAAAAGATTGGATACACTGTAAATCTCCTTTAGGACTTACTCTTGTAGTTAGGAACACTGTAATTCTAACACAGAACAGCCTAATAAGCTAATCAATCACATACTAATACCCTGGCCACTGTTGAGACCTTTTGGCTACAGGTGGGAATGGCCTGAGTGAAGTTGGTGAAAACATCCATGAGAACAAGAATGTACTTAGTCCAGTTACTGGTCAAGACCTGAATAATCCGTTTAAGGATTTTTAGAGATGTCTTAGTGATCCCATTCCTGGAGTGAGGTTGCTTCTCTGCTTTGGTCCAAGTATATCTCTCTCAATTGCAGAGGTGGTCATCTATATCAGCACCACCCTGGACCAGTGACACCACTCTCTCGTCAGTGCAGTTTGGCTTCTCCAACATTTGGTGTCCTGCATGATCATGAGCTACAATCAAAACCTGAAAATTGAGGCTGTTAAGAAGGATGGTTGTTTCAAATCTCTCTCCTTGACACGAATCAGCAGACAGAGAATTCTATCTTCCTCCTTGATCCCGTCCTAGCATCTCTACAGTTTTTGTTCCATTTGGACTCTCTTTTGAGTTGGCACTGTTGTTGGATCGGGGCCTTCCAGTAATTGGACAGTTTCCTGATTCCCTGTGTCAATCAACTGAAACTGACTATGCCCTCTTTTAAGAGATTTATAGCAATGGTGAAATCATGCCTGGCTTTACCTATCTGCATCTGAATTCACTCCAAAGTCCACGTGTGACATTATATTGAAACTTATTTTGAACGTCATAGAGAATGCTGTCTCAGCTGCAAAATGCTGCCTTTGACTGAGGGATGGACATAGCATCTACAACAGCCCTCTCCAACTTGGCAGGGGTGTTTTCCTCTCAGGGTTAGTCTTCTGTCTAAGGGCATCAGTATTTGCACTAATTTGCACCGTGGGCGGCACGGTGGCACAGTGGTTAGCACTGCTGCCTCACAGCGCCAGAGACCTGGGTTCAATTCCCGCCTCAGGTGACTGACTGTGTGGAGTTTGCACATTCTCCCCGTGTCTGCGTGGGTTTCCTCCGGGTGCTCCGGTTTCCTCGTGCAGGCCAGGTGAATTGGCCATGCTAAATTGCCCGTAGTGTTAGATGTAGGGGAAGGGGTATGGGTGGGTGCGGGTCGGTGTGGACTTGTTGGGCCGAAGGGTTTGTTTCCACACTGTAAGTAATCTAATCTAATTTTTCCTGACCTACTGGATCTAGAACAGAAACTGGATACGTCCAGGGCTTATCTGGTCCATGTTGCTCCCAGCTTGGATTGTTATCATTGAGCAGGTTGTCGTTGAATGTTTGGGAAATAGCCCACCTCAAAGTTTCATCCTGGAGCAATTTGCCACATTCCTCTCATTCAGCTTGAGACTGACTCTCATAAGCAATAACCACACTTTTCATAGGGACATAGAAAATAGGAACGGGAATAGGTCTTTAGTGCTTCAAGCCTGCCCTACCATTCAGTATGATCATGGCTGATCATCTAACTCAGTTCCCTGCTCTCACTTTCCTCTCACACTCTTTGATCCCTTTAGCTCCAAAAGCATCTATCTCCTACTTTGAACTACTCAGGCGGGTATCTCACAGCCAACCTGGTGATGACCAATGTGCCAGCAGCACAGAGTGCCCAAGTGCCCAGTCCACTCTGCAAACCATTGTCATCAGCATTAATGCTTGGCCTCTTGACCTGAAAACACCAAAGCAGCATCAATGAGAACAATCAGGAGATCCAACATCTCCTGGACTTCTATCATCAAGCTGCAGTATGCAGACAATACCTGAATGTGTGCATATCAGTGGCTAAGCTACAAACCACCGTCAATGCATTCACCAATGCATGCGACAGAAAAGAGTCTCAGACTAAATATCCACTAACTCTCTGCTAACCCACTCCTGCCAAACAGCACTGTTCTGCAAATATTAAACTCCAAGGTGAGCCCTGGATAATGTGAGTCACTTTACAGACCTTTTGCTGTGAGCAGATATTAACGATGAAAACCATCATTGAATTCAATCCACCAGTACAGCCTTCAGATGCCTAAGCAACAGAGTGTTTGAAGTCTGAGACTTCAAACTCAGCACCAGGTTCATGGTCTACAAAGCAGTCCTGGTGCCTATCCTCCTGCATGCCTTTGAAACATGGACCGGGTCCAGTAGATACCTTGAATTCCTGCACAGTTATCACCAGCACTCCCTTCAAAATATTCTGCATTTCGTTTACCTAAAGTTGTTCAAACTACGTTCTATTGAATAAATGCATTCTCAGTCATAAAAACACTTCTAAAAAACTTAAAAAACAAAATGTTGCCAGGTATTAATAGTTCTTTTTATAAGTATGACAATCCAAGGGGTCTATTCATCTCTTTCACACAATGTTCTCTGGAGTTAACAATCCCAATTGCCACTAAACCCCTTCCACACCCCAGCAATGTTGCCCAAGGATTACTTAACCCCTCTATCAAAAAATACCTGCAACATATTACAAAAATAGGACACAACGTTTTCACTAAGGTTCAACCCACCATTTAAAAATTCTCCAGAGAGCCTAGCTCTGTGAAAATATGTTTCTGAACCAATTTTAGCACATTCAATTACTGACCCTTTTTATACTCTAAACTTCAATATTGCTGACAAATATATTTTAAGGCACTTTCTGTTTTGAAAGTCAATGCACATAATATTAACCTCATTAATTTAATCAATTCTCTCATTCATCAAAGAACCAAACCAAGTTTCCCATATACAAACTTGCCTTTCACAAATCTGTGTTGGCTGTTTTCTTGGCAAAACTTGGCAATGTTTTCCAAGTAACAATTCTATGTACTCTATTGGTTTCATCATCACTGACGTCAGACTGACTGACTTCCAATCTATTGTTCTCTTTTTTGAACAGGGATAATCCTCCCATCTGCTGGCGCCACTATTTTAACCAAAGAGGATTGCAGTTTGTGGTCAAAGCCTCCATTATCTTCAACTTAAAATACTCTGTTTTCTTTCTAAATTGCTGAATTATTATTTTATTTAGAACAATTAAATGCAGTGGAGTGAGGGTGAGGCAGGGTGGAGGGTGCAGTGGAGTGAGGGTGAGGCAGGGCAGAGAGTGCAGTGGAGTGAGGGTGAGGCAGGGTGGAGGGTGTAGTGGAGTGAGGGTGAGGCAGGGTGGAGGGTGCAGTGGAGTGAGGGTGAGGCAGGGTGGAGTGAGGGTGAGGCATGGTGGAGTAAGGGTGAGGCAGGGTGGTGGGTGTAGTGGAGTGAGGGTGAGGCAGGGTGGAGTGAGGGTGAGGCAGGGTGGAGTAAGGGTGAGGCAGGGTGGTGGGTGTAGTGGAGTGAGGGTGAGGCAGGGTGGAGTGAGGGTGAGGCAGGGTGGAGTAAGGGTGAGGCAGGGTGGTGGGTGTAGTGGAGTGAGGGTGTGGCAGGGTGGAGTGAGGGTGAGGCATGGTGGAGGGTGAGTGGAGTGAGGGTAAGGCAGGGAGGAGGGTGCAGTGGAGTGAGGGTAAGGCAGGGAGGAGGGTGCAGTGGAGTGAGGGTGAGGTAGGGGGGAGGGTGTAGTGGAGTGAGGGTGTGGCAGGGTGGAGTGAGGGTGAAGCATGGTGGAGGGTGAGTGGAGTGAGGGTAAGGCAGGGTGGAGGGTGCAGTGGAGTGAGGGTGAGGCAGCGTGGAGGGTGCAGTGGAGTGAGGGTGAGACAGGGCGGAGTGAGGATGAGGCAGGGCTGTGGGTGCAGTGGAGTGAGGGCGAGGCAGAGTGGAGGGTGCAGTGGAGTGAGGGTGAGACAGGGTGGAGGGTGCAGTGGAGTGAGGGTGAGGCAGGATGGAGGGTGCAGTGGAGTGAGGGCGAGGCAGGGTGGAGGGTGCAGTGGTGTGAGGGTGAGACAGGGTGGTGGGTGCAGTGGAGTGAGGGCGAGGCAGGGTGGAGTGAGGGTGACGCAGGGTGGTGGGTGCAGTGGTGTGAGGGTGAGGCAGGGTGGAGGGTGCAGTGGAGTGAGGGTGAGGCAGGGTGGAGTGAGGGTGAGGCAGGGTGGTGGGTGCAGTGGTGTGAGGGTGAGGCAGGGTGGAGGGTGCAGTGGTGTGAGGGTGAGGCAGGGTGGAGGGTGCAGTGGAGTGAGGGTGAGGCAGGGTGGAGTGATGGTGAGGCAGGGTGGTGGGTGCAGTGGTGTGAGGGTGAGGCAGGGTGGTGGGTGCAGTGGTGTGAGGGTGAGGCAGGGTGGAGGGTGCAGTGGTGTGAGGGTGAGGCAGGGTGGTGGGTGCAGTGGTGTGAGGGTGAGGCAGGGTGGAGGGTGCAGTGGTGTGAGGGTGAGGCAGGGTGGAGGGTGCAGTGGAGTGAGGGTGAGGCAGGGTGGAGTGATGGTGAGGCAGGGTGGTGGGTGCAGTGGTGTGAGGGTGAGGCAGGGTGGTGGGTGCAGTGGTGTGAGGGTGTGGCAGGGTGGAGGGTGCAGTGGTGTGAGGGTGAGGCAGGGTGGTGGGTGCAGTGGAGTGAGGGTGAGGCAGGGTGGAGTGAGGGTGAGGCAGGGTGGTGGGTGCAGTGGTGTGAAGGTGAGGCAGGGTGGAGGGTGCAGTGGTGTGAGGGTGAGGCAGGGTGGAGGGTGCAGTGGTGTGAGGGTGAGGCAGGGTGGAGTGAGGGTGAGGCAGGGTGGAGGGTGCAGTGGTGTGAGGGTGAGGCAGGGTGGAGTGAGGGTGAGGCAGGGTGGTGGGTGCAGTGGTGTGAGGGTGAGGCAGGGTGGAGGGTGCAGTGGTGTGAGGGTGAGGCAGGGTGGAGTGAGGGTGAGGCAGGGTGGAGGGTGCAGTGGAGTGAGGGTGAGGCAGGGTGGAGTGAGGGTGAGGCAGGGTGGTGGGTGCAGTGGAGTGAGGGTGAGGCAGGGTGGAGTGAGGGTGAGGCAGGGTTGAGTGAGGGTGAGGCAGGGTGGTGGGTGCAGTGGAGTGAGGGTGAGGCAGGGTGGAGTGAGGGTGAGGCAGGGTGGTGGGTGCAGTGGAGTGAGGGTGAGGCAGGGTGGAGTGAGGGTGAGGCATGGTGGAAGGTGCAGTGGAGTGAGGGTGAGGCAGGGTGGAGTGAGGGTGAGGCAGGGTGGAGTGAGGGTGAGGCAGGGTGGAGGATGATGCATTGTTGGGGAAGGATGTTGCAGGTATCATACATGGAGCAAACTCATCAGATGAGCTGATCTTTTCCTGCTTATTGTATCTCCAGCCTTTACATTTTAATTTCAATATTTTCTGAAAGTGTATGTTGAAGTTTAAAACATTATTATTATAAATTCCTGTCCAATAGTTGTAACATGTAAATATGCTACCTCTACAAGAATTTCAGTAGCCCTCATCTACTGCATTGCAAGTACTGTACTATGATATTGTATGTTTCCATATTTTTGAATGATTTAAATTGAAAAGCATTACATTCAATATATCAGATTGCAATAACTGACCAAGAAGTGAAGTTTGTAGAATGTAGATGTGGAGGTTTGTACACTATCATATTTACAATTCTTAATGTTTTGCAAGGAGTTCTTCAGAAGTATAACTCACCCTTAATACATTAATGTCTAAGTGAAGAACTAACTAATACATAATCCTTAAGGAAGCAAATAGATGTTGAAATTAAGGAACAGATAATTTTTCGAATGGAGACTGTATGACTTTCAACTAGATCGTGTCTGATTTATAGCTTAATCCCATTTACTTATCTGGTTCAGTAAAGCTTTGTCGAATAAAAATCTATCAATGTCATTTAAACGTTTTCGGTTGACTCTTTGCCTAAAGAGCTCCTAGAGGGAGAGAGGATAATCAAGGGTAGCGTATCAATATGGAAGGAAATAATTCTGCACAGTTTGAATAATAGAACTTGTAATAGTTGGGACTGCATTTCAGGTAGAAGTGGAAAAAGGATGGTTCGGTCATAAAGTCACCTCTGACAGGAAGCAGAAATATTTTGATGGCATTGAGCTGACATTTGGGTCAGGAATGGGTTTGCCAGTAAGTTGTATAGTGACCAGTGAGGGAAGGCAGTAAAGTGGGTCACTGAAAAGATGGGCCTCATTCTGACCCTCTGTAACAGCCATTACTGAGGCTGCCTTTAGGAGTAATACTTTAAAGAATGGAAAATGCAGACTTCTCACATTTCAGAGTACAAATGGAAATCATGAACTTGGGATCAGTGGGAGGGTTGACTATAGAAGTTTTCAATTCTTTGCCATATGAAACTCTTCTCTAGAAGCTGAACTACCCCATTCAAAACCCTATTCTTGACCGCCTTCAGCTGCTCCTCATAAGACAGCACCAATAGCCTCCTGTTCCTCCTGAAACTTTAGAAAAATAGCAAGCTCTTAACAAAGTCCTTAAAGTGCTTTAATTGCTGTGGGTCATTTGCTACCTTGCCCTTCCGCCTCTCGCAGGAAAGTTGGCTGCATTGGGACTTGAGGTGCTAGTCTGGCACACAGACTGTCAGTGCCATCTTTCTGGTTGTTAGTTCTGGCTGTTCCTACCTTCACCCAACAGTGAACAAGTCAATGAGCAGTCCTGATTAAATTATAGATTATAGGTCTGTCTACCTTGCATTTAAGAGAATTCACCTTGAAGGACTCTATATACTGTGCTTATGTTGTGTCTTCTGTTGCGACATCTCTTGGTAGTTTGTCTGCTTTATATGTATACATAGTCATTTGTTGTAACGTCTGCTTCCATATTTTGTATTTTAAGATATTAAATAAACTAACCAATGGAATTTTTCAATTTCTGATGAGCAATTGATTATTAGATTGTTACCATTAATATGACACACTCGAACAGCAGAGCTAGAAAACATCATTTTGATGAGGCTTGTCATGCTTGAACTGTCAACAAGTAAGTTAGTCTTCAGGTGACAGCATTATTCTGTATTGTCAAAGTGCATGGGACAGCCCTCAACGTCATGACAACCAATTCAATGTGTGAGATCAATAGTGTTGGAGTGGAAGTACATCCAATTTGACAGCACAGGTGTTTGACCTTGTAGATATCATTGGATGAACAATTGGCGGTATACCAGCGTGCAGCTTGCACTGTCACAATCCATTGAATCAGTCAAACATCACAGATAAAGCAGAAATGGAAGCAGACTTTTCAAGAAACACTTGCAGACCTCAATGTCAAAGAAAAATGGAAAGTTTCACTCTTGTGAGAATTAGTACAGCTACATTCTCAGCTCAGTGTCAAGAGAAAAATGAAAATTCAAGAGGAAAAGGCCAGAAAACTAATTCAGAATAAATCAGAACTTGAGAATCCTAATTCTGAGGTGACAAATTCTTGAGAGGGCATTACTGCCTCGCTCTCAAAGGTAAATGAAGAGTTGAAAGAGAAAGACAGGAAGCAGGGTGAACTATATGCTTTGCGTGAAGAAAGCAATGAAATGAATGATTTCAGTCTGGAGTAAATCTCATGTGAAACAAACAGGCCTAGCAGTAGCAGTTACAGAAATATCAGCTTGAGATCAAAGTAGTTCTGGAGAAAATGAATGACCTGTAAAAGCAGATGGAGATGCATAGGGCTGAAAATCACTTATGAGACAGTTATTTTCAGAAATTAACAATGCTCGAATAAAAGACGCTGAGCAGGACATGTGGCAAGCCAACAATGACTGAAATATCAAGTCGAAGAGGTCCAGACTTCAAAGGAAAAAAATGAGGAAAAACATGATAGCAATGTGGGTGGCACAGTGGCTCAGTGGTTAGCACTGCTACCTCACAGTGCTCGGGACCTGGGTTCGATTCTAGCCTCGGGCGACTGTCTGTGTGGAGTTTGCACATTCCCCCTGTATCTGCGTGGTTTTCCTCCGCTTTCCTACCACAGTCCAAGATGTGCAGGTTAGGTGAATTGGTCATGCTAAAATAGCGCATAGAGTTAGGTGCATTAGTTAGATTAGATTAGTTTAGATTAGATTACTTACAGTGTGGAAACAGGCCCTTCGGCCCAACAAGTCCACACCGCCCCACCGAAGCGTAACCCACCCATACCCCTACATCTACATTTACCCCTTACCTAACACTATGGGCAATTTAGCATGGCCAATTCACCTGGCCTGCACATCTTTGGACTGTGGGAGGAAACCCACGCAGACACGGGGAGAACGTGCAAACTCCACACAGTCAGTCGCCTGAGGCGGGAATGGGTCTGGGTGGGTTACTCTGCAGAGGGGTTGGTGTGGACTAGTTGGGCCGAAGGGCTTTGTTTCCACACTGTAGGTAATCTAATCTAATCATATGCAGAGGTGGAAATATGGTGGAAAGTTGTTATAGCAGGTTATAATAGAGAAAATATACGGGACCAATGGAAACCGAACACTTTGATTGGATTAGAAGAATCCAGGATGTAAAGCCAGAAGCTTCAAAATATGTTCCTAATCAACAAAACCATGAATGCCACAAAGATTTGAACCATTTGAAACAGCTCGAGGAATGAGATCAGTCAGTGGCTCATCTGGAAAAAGCCTTAGCTGTGATGAAGTTAAAAATCACACAGCACCAGGTTATAATCTTAGCTGTGATGCTTCAGGATAAGCAAATTCTGGAATATCAAATGAAGTCCATGAAATAAAATCTTGATAACACAGACATGAAAGACAGACAAAGTTACTGAGTCTGGAAATCAACAGTAAATCCAGATGATGTCATCATCATAGGATGTCTCAGCAAATTACCTCTATGTTTTATAGATTCAAAGGCTCATTTGTTATTATAATTCATTAAACTTTCTTTTTGGAAGAAAGGGGTTTCTTGTATTTGTATCTTGCCTTTAAGAGTGCTCATGTTTAAGGATTACGTGGTGTATACAATGTTATGACTCTTCCCGGAACTCAGTCTCCTATGAATTTGCAAGCTTCATGTAGCCAAATCAACTGATTTTCTCTTTTTTATTCCAAACTGATTCTTATATATTTAATTCTAATCTCCTAGTTTTTTTTATTAACCCCCCCCAACTACTAGCAAACATCGTTAGTGCTTAATTATCCCCAGCACCCATGTTGTGTGCATGCAGGTGTAGGATACAGTGAAGAAACAGCCGAATCAATTGATTTGTTGCAATGACTGCTTCACAAATTATAGTGTCTTTAATGGTTTTAAAGGAACTAATGCATGGAGTTAGT
The DNA here is from genome assembly GCF_047496795.1 of Chiloscyllium punctatum. NCBI lineage: Eukaryota > Metazoa > Chordata > Chondrichthyes > Orectolobiformes > Hemiscylliidae > Chiloscyllium > Chiloscyllium punctatum. Next base: position 43,508,546 of record NC_092752.1, on the reverse strand, counting down.
CAATCCCTCATGAATGATTGATTATCTGTTTTAAGTTGGGAAATTTTCTGACTCCTCGAACTTGAATCAGGAGTAACTGTGCAGTTCCTGTACAGTTGTGGAGATGGGATCAGCATGGGTCATGCAACTCGATCAGGGAATAAAAGAAGGATCAGTAAGGGAGCACTTGGCAGCAAGAAGTAGATGTAAGCATTGTTGGTCCTGGGCAGAGATGCGAATCGAGAATCTCGTGAGTTTCACCTTTAGCTGGTTGCTGCATTGGAAGGGACTGTTGTACACTTTCCATAGGATAATATAGTCATTGCTGCTGCCAGTTTATCTTGCAATGACAGAGTACACAGTATAAAGTTATGGCTGGAAAACGTTTGCAAGGTACAGCCCTGGAGATGCCAGTATCAATCGCTCCTCCTCTCCTGTGTCTGGTTTACTTGATTTTGATTTTGTCAGAGCTGATCAATATTTTATAATTATATCAACACCTACTCTGAACCTGTCTCTTCTTTTCAACCATTTCCACTATTGCCATTCCCTTTGGCTTTTTATTCTGTGACACCTGTTCTCCTGTGCCCTCCAACCTTGCCCTGACTTTCCTTCTGTTCCTCTTGCCTTTTTTCACAGCATTAAATCCCACCACTTTTCTGCCTCAAGTTCTGGAGAACAGTCATACTGGACTCAAAATATCGGGTGGAATCTACCCAGCCCCTGAACAATGTGGGGCATGATGGGAAAGTTAAGAAAATTGGGTGAGATGTGCAGTGAGGATTTTCTTTATGTCAATAACAAAAAGTTTCATTTCCAATCAAGATTCGATCAGCAAGACTAAATTCTTGCTAGTGAGCAATCCAATTGCACAGATTATTGTTCATGATCAACCTCATTACCACTGAATCTCATCTAATGAATTTGCAGTTTCCCATTCTCTGACGTGCCAGCTAGATACTAGTTGATAAGATCTCCTGACATGAAACTGAGAGTGATTACTTAAAGATTCCAGCTTGCCACTCGCTGCTATGAGCATCCATTGTGGAAACCTGGCACCAACATCTTAACACATACCATAGACAATGGCTGCACACACTACATTTCCACAGATATTGGCATCTGACAATGTTAATACCAGTCTCGTCACACCGTCATGACACATCTTTGAGCCACTTACAGTATGGTTCTGCACTTAGAACATAGAACCGTTTGGCCCTCAATGTTGTGCCAATCAGTAAACTAATCTAAGCCCATTCCCCTACACTACCCCATCATCATCCATGTGCTTATCCAAGGATTGTTTAAATGCCCCTAATGTGGTTGAGTTAACTACATTGGCAGGTAGGGCATTCCACACCCTTACCACTGTCTGAGTAAAGAACCTGCCTCTGACATTTGTCTTAAATCTATCACCCTTCAATTTGTAGCTATGCACCCTCGTACAAGCCGACGTCACCATCCTAGGAAAAAGACTCTCACAGTCCACCATATCTAATCCTCTGATCATCTTGAATGTCTCTATTAAATCCCCACATGGCCTTCTTCTCTCTAATGAGAACAGACCCAAGTCTCTCAGCCTTTCCTCATAAGACTTTTGCTCCAGACCAGGCAACATCCTGGTAAATCTCCTCTGCACATTTTCCAATGCTTCCACAACCTTCCTGTAATGGGGCGACCAGAACTGTACACAATATCCTAAGGGAGGCTACATTAGCATTTTGTACAGTTGCAACATGACATCATGGCTCTGGAACTCAATCCTTCTACCAATAAAACCTAACACACCGTATGCCTTCTTAACAGCACCATCAACCTGGGTGGCAACTTTCAGGGATCCATGTACATGGACTCCAAGATCCTTCTGCACATCCACAATACCAAGAATCTTTCCATTGACCCAGTATTCTGCCTTCCTATTATTCTTCCCAAAGTGAATCACCTCACATTTATCTGCATTGAATTCCATTTGCCACCTCTCAGCCCAATTCTGCAGCTTATCCAAGTCCCCCTGGAACCTGTAACATTCTTCCACGCTGTCTACTCCTCCACCAACTTTATTGCCATCTGCAAACTTACTAACCCATCCACCTATGCCTGCATCCAAGTCATTTATAAAAATGACAAACAGCAATGGTCCCAAAACAGATCCTTGTGGCACACTACTAGTAACCGGACTCCAGCCGGAATATTTTCCATCAACCACCACTTGCTGCCTTCTTTCAGAAAGCCAGTTTTAGCTGAACTGCTAAATCACTCTCAATTCCATGCCTCTGAATTTTCTCCAACAACCTACCATGTGGAACCTTATCAAAGGCTTTACTGAAGTCCATGTATACCACGTCAACTGCCCTACCCTCATCCGCTTGCATGGCCACCTTCTCAAAAAACTTAATGAAGTTTGTGAGACATGACCTCCCTTGATGACACCATGTTGACTATCTCCAATCAAATTGTTGCTTGTTAGATGATTGTAAATCCTATCTCTTATAATTCTTTCCAGAACTTTTCCTACAATGAATGTAAGGCTCACTGGTATATAATTACATGGGTTACCTCTGCTGCCCTTCTTAAACAAGGGGACAACATTTGTATCCTCCAGTCCTCTGGTACCAAGCCTGTAGACGATGATGACGCAAAGATCAAGGCCAAAGGCTCTGCTATCTCCTCCTTAGCTTCCCAGAGAATCCTCGGATGAAACCCATCTGGCCCAGAGGACTTGTCTATTTTCACTCCTTCTAGAATTGATAGCAGCTCCTCCTTACTATCCTCGATCCTTTCTATTCTAATAACCCGTATCTCAGTCTTCTCCTCTACAATATTCTCTTTTTCTTGAGTGAAAACCGATGAGAAATATTTGTTAAGCACCTCCCCGATTTTCAGAGTCCACACACAACTTCCCACTTCTGTCTTTGGCACTATTCCTACCCTAGTCATCCTTTTATTCCTCACATACCTATAGAAATCTTTAGGGCTCTCCTTTATTCTATCTGCTAAAGATTGCTCATGTCCCCTCCTTGCTCTTCTTAACTCTCTCTTTAAATCATTCCTAACTAATCTGTAACCCTGCATAGCCTCATCTGAACCATCTTGCCTCAATGTCACATAAGTCTCCTTCTTCTGCTTAACAAGAGATGCAATTTCTTTAGTAAACCACGGTCCTCTTACCTTATCACTTTCTCCCTGCCTGACAGGGACATCAAAGACACGCGATATCTGTTCCTTAAAGCAGCTCCACATTTCGATTGTCCCCATCCCCTGCATTTTGCTACCCCATTCTATGCCTCCTAAGTCTTGCCTAATCACATTATAATTGCCCTCCCTCCAACTATAACTCTTGACCTATGCTGTGGCATGTACCGATCCCTTTGCATCGCTAAACTAAACATAACCGAATTATGGTCACTCTCTCCAAAGTGCTCACCTGCCACTAAATCAAACACCTGGCCTGGTTCATTACCAAGTACCAGATCCAGTGTGGCCTCCCCTCTTGTTAGCCCTTCGACATACTGTGTCAGGAAACCCTCCTGCACACGTTGGACAAAAACTGATCCATCCAACGTACTAGAGTTATAGCATCTCCAGTCAATGTTGGGTAAGATAAGACCCCATAATGACCCTGTTCCTTTCACTCCTGCCCAGAACTGATTTGCCAATCCTCTCCTGCACATCCCTGGAACTCTGCAGAGGCCTATGAAAACCTCCCAGCAGTGTGACCTCTCCTCTTCTGTTTCTAACCTCAACCCATACCACCTCAGCAGATGAGTCCTCATCAAAAGTTCTTTCAGCCACCATTATACTGTCCTTGACTAACAAAACCAACTCCCCCCCCCACCTTTTACCATCTTCCTGATCTTAATGAAAGATCTAAACCCTGGGACCTGCAACATCCATTCCTCACCCTGCTCTATCCATGTATCCGAAATGGTCACAGCATCAAAGTTCCAGGTACCTACCCATGCTGCAAACTCACCTACCTTATTTCGGATACTCCTGGCATTGACGTAGACACATTTCAAACCAACTTGCTGTCTGGCAGCACATTCCTGTGACCATGAAATCCTGTCCCTGTCCTCCCTACTCTCATCCACCTGTGTACTGGAACTATGACACAGATTCCCATTCCCCTGCTGAGCTAGTTTAAACCCACTTGGTGGTGGATTGTCAATAGCAAATAAGTAAGATAGGCAGAGGATTGGAATGATTATGAGTTTGCAAGGATCAGGTGGGTGAGAAACTTTGGATGAACATGTTGCATGCAATAGTGAGTGTTGGATTCAATGAGCCTTGGTGAGATACATGTGCAATGACAGACTTCGAGTGTAGCGTGGTTTTGCAAGTGAGAAGTAGCAGATAGAAGATAGTGGCACTTACCCTTATGGAGCACAGATAAACATTAATCTTCTTCCTTCTTTGCCCAGGGCACTGTTGTGACAGGACCTCTCAGTCACTGTAGCTGAACTGAAGATCCAACCTACTTTTCATGGCCATTTCGTTGTGGGCAATGGTACAGGACCATAGCGTGAAGTGTACTCTGTGGCTTGCAGTGTCTGAAACGGTGTGGAATTGGGGTTTAAGAATGGCACCAGTGGCCTGGACATCCCAAAGGTCTGGCAGTAATGAGCACATGTGCCTGACTTGCTGCACGATTCCATGGTAAAGATAAAACAAAGAAATTCAAGTGTTGAAGGTCTGAAACAAAAACAGGAATTGCTGGAGAAACTCAGCAGATCTAAGGAGAGAAAACAAAGTTAATGCTTTGAGTTCAGTGACACTTCTTCAGAGCTGATGCCAGTTAAGAAAAGGGGGTATTTATATTGAGGAAAGGGGATTGGGGAGAAATAAAGTGAGTGGATAGGTGGAGATGGAGCCCAGAAGGGGGAAAAGAGGTTTGGGCAGATAAAGGAGTTATTGATAACAAGCTGGGAAGGAGAAATGCTGACAATGGAGAGATTGGGTAGGTGAAAATGAACAGCTATGCTGAAAGCAGTCCATGTCATGACAAGGCCTGAGGTACCAGACCGGGTAAAAGAAATGGAAGGAGGTGTTCAGGTTCGAAAAGTATTGACCTCACGATTGAGTTCTGAAGGCTGCAGGGTACCCAAATGCAATAGAGATGCAGTTCTTCCAGCTTGCATTGAACCTTGCTGGAGTACTGCAGCAGGTCTGAGACAGAAATGTTGGCCAGGGAACATGCTTGATAGGACCCTTAGCTGTGTCCAACCTTTTGCCCTCACCCCTTCTCTTCGCTCCCAGGACACCATTAGGGTTACCAGTCCTCACTTTCTACCCCATCAGGATTTCACAGGAAGCATTCCATCAAGGACAGCCTGGTTCTCTCCTCTTCCACTCTCAATACCTCACCTCTCTTTTGGGTGCCACCTGCCAAAAGAGATGGGATTCTGACTGATCAGAATTTCTGAGCTTTTGTAGGCTTTCAGTAAATAATTTAATTAGGCCGCCTGCTCATTCCCTTATATGAACAAAAATGTAAGAAATAAGTCAAGAGTGATAAAACCCATTTGTTCCATCAAAACACATCTCTTAACTGGAAATGTTCTGTGAAACTGTCTGTGAAAATGTTCTCAAACTTCCAGTTGCCTGCAACTTCAACATGCCACCATGTTCCCTGGCCAACACTTCTGCCTTGGGCGTGCTACAGTGCTCCAGTGAGGTTGAGCGCGAGCGATAAGAACAGCATCACATCTCACACTCAGGGACCTACACCCTTCAGGACACCCTTTCGAGCCTGAACACCTTCTTCCATGTCCTTTACTCATCTCATAACCCAGACCCTGTCATGACACAGGCTGCTTTCAGTCAATTAATGTTTACGTACTCATTGCCTCCATTACCAGCTTTTTACCTTCCCTGGCATGCTATAAAGGGGGCGCAGTGGTAGTCTGGCGCACTGACCTTTACACCGCTGAAGCCAAACGCCAACTCGAGGACACCTCTTCCTACTGCTCCCTCGACCATGACCCCACCCCCCATCACCAAACCATCATCTCCCAGACGATACAGAACCTCATCACCTCAGGAGATCCCCCACCCACAGCTTCCAACCTCATAGTCCGGGAGCCCCGCACTGCCCGGTTCTACCTCCTTCCCAAGATCCACAAGCCTGACCAGCCTGGCTGACCCATTGTCTCAGCATGCTCCTGCCCCACTGAACTCATCTCTACCTACTTTGATACTGTCCTATCCCCCCTAGTCCAGGAACTCCCCACATACGTTCGAGACATCACCCACGCCCTCCACCTCCTCCAAGACTTCCGTTTCCCCGGCCCCCAACGCCTCATCTTCACCATGGATATCCAATCCCTCTACACCTCCATCCGCCATGACCAGGGCCTCCAAGCCCTCTGTTTTTTCCTCTCCAGACGTCCCCAACAGTACCCTTCCACTGACACTCATTCGTTTGGTCGAACTGGTCCTCACCCTTAACAATTTCTCCTTTGAATCCTCCCACTTCCTCCAGACCAAAGGCATAGCCATGGGCACACGTATGGGCCCCAGCTATGCCTGTCCCTTTGTTGGCTACGTAGAGCAGTCGATCTTCCGTAATTACACCGGCACCACTCCTCACCTCTTCCTCCGCTACATTGATGACTGCATTGGCGCCACCTTGTGCTCCCGCGAGGAGGTTGAGCAATTCATCAACTTCACCAACACATTCCACCCTGACCTTAAATTTACCTGGACGATCTCTGATACCTCGCTCCCCTTCCTGGACCTCTCCATCTCCATTAGTGACGACCGACTTGACACAGACATTTTTTACAAACCCACTGACTCCCATAGCTACCTGGATTATACCTCTTCCCACCCTATCTCTTGCAAAAATGCCATCCCGTATTCCCAATTTCTCCACCTCCGCCGTATCTGCTCCCAGGAGGACAAATTCCACCATAGAACACACCAGATGGCCTCCTTCTTTAGAGACCGCAATTTCCCTTCCCATGTGGTTAAAAATGCCCTCCAACGCATCTCGTCCACATCCCGCATCTCCACCCTCAGACCCCACCCCTCCAACCGTAACAAGGACAGAACTCCCCTGGTGCTCACCTTCTACCCTACAAACCTTCGCATAAACCAAATCATCCGCCGACATTTCTGCCACCTCCAAAAAGAACCCACCACCAGGGATATATTTCCCTCCCCACCCCTTTCCGCCTTCCGCAAAGACCATTCCCTCCGTGCCTACCTGGTCAGGTCCACACCCCCCTACGACCCACCCTCCCATTCTGGCACTTTCCCCTGCCACTGCAGGAACTGTAAAACCTGTGCCCACACCTCCTCCCTCACCTCTATCCAAGGCCCTAAAGGAGCCTTCCACATCCATCAAAGTTTTACCTGCACATCCACTAATATCATTTATTGTATCCGTTGCTCCCGATGTGGTCTCCTCTACATTGGGGAGACTGGGCGCCTCCTAGCAGAGCGCTTTAGGGAACATCTCCGTGACACCTGCACCAATCAACCAAACCGCCCCGTGGCCCAACATTTCAACTCCCCCTCCCACTCTGCCGAGGACATGGAGGTCCTGGGCCTCCTTCACCGCTGCTCCCTCACCACCAGACGCCTGGAGGAAGAACGCCTCATCTTCCGCCTCGGAACACTTCAACCCCAGGGCATCAATGTGGACTTCAACAGCTTCCTCATTTCCCCTTCCCCCACCTCATCCTAGTTTCAAACTTCCAGCTCAGCACTGTCTCCTTGACTTGTCCGGACTTGTCGAACCTGCCTATCTCCTTTTCCACCTATCCACTCCACCCTCTCCTCCTTGACCTATCACCTTCATCTCCTCCCCCACTCACCTATTGTACTCTATGCTACTCTCTCCCCACCCCCACCCTCCTCTAGCTTATCTCTCCACGCTTCAGGCTCACTGCCTTTATTCCTGATGAAGGGCTTTTGCCCGAAACGTCGATTTCGCTGCTCGTTGGATGCTGCCTGAACTGCTGTGCTCTTCCAGCACCACTAATCCAGTATATGCTATCACCCTTTGTCTGCCAACTGTCTTTCTCTTGCTCTGGGTCCATCGCCACCTATCTGCTCAATCCTTCCTACCCGCCTGACTTCAGCATAAATACTGCCTTTTCCTAGCAGATTTCCAGTGAAAAAGGACAACTGGACCTGAAACATTAACTCTGTTTTTCACCAGAGAACTCCCAAAGCTACCAATTTTGTTCTGCAGTTTCTGTTTTTGTTCCAGAAGAAGAATGCCAGGAACCATTTGCATAATTAATGAGATGAAGAGTGAAAGATTTGACGAGAAAAGTGCAGACTGGGAGCCACCTGCCAAAAGAGATGGGATTCTGACTGATCAGAATTTCTGAGCGTTTGTAGACTTTCAGTAAATAATTTAATTAGGCCGCCTGCTCATTCCCTTATATGAGCAAAAATGTAAGAAATAAGTCAAGAGTGATAAAACCCATTTGTTCCATCAAAACACATCTCTTCACTGGAAATTAGTGGATGAAAAGATGCGAATGGTCAGTTGTTTGTCAGTGGCATTTGGAGGATAGGAAGAAGAATTGATATTTTGTGTGTTAATGACATCTACCCACTGCGACCTGGGTCAATCCTGCATTAGAGTTTATCTAGTGTGTCTAACAGCAATGGGAGCAGCTGGAGGTGTGTTACATCATTACCACGCTTGGTCTTACATAATACCCCTTCCCTCTCTAAACTATTGACGTAGGATCTAAGCTCTTTGCCTTGTCCTTTCTGCAAGTCCAGATCTTATCTGCTGTGCAATGTTATGCTGGTTGATACTGACATACGCATCCAGATCTCTCCAGGCAATTTAATACACATTTCTTTGTGGCTGCGCATATGCTCAGCCCTTATGCTCAGCAAATGCCTCTTTTTTAATTCTTTTATGGAATGTTGGCATCGCTGGCAACATCAACATTGATTGCCTATCTCTATTTGCCCTTGAGCTGTATGGTTTGTGCTATTGCAGGGGGTAGTCAAGAGTAAATCACATTTCTGGGGTTCAGGAATCACATTTAGCTCAGTCAATGGTGGCATATTTACTTCTCTGAAAGGCATTAGTGAACCACATGAGTTTTTATGACAATTGATAATAATTTCATTGTCATCATCATTGAGACTAGTTTTCAATTCCAGATTTTTAAAACATTAATTGATTTCAAATTCCTTTATCTCCTATGATGTCCAGATCACTAGTCTGGAGACATTCTCTCTACACCACCCCATTACTGTTGGGTTGCTGTGTGTGCAGTTGATGATGTCCTCCATCTATGGGAAAGTAACTGAAGTGCCCAATCATTCTGACAGGCATTATTGCAGGCCAAGCTCACATTCTAGGCAGCTCTGACCATTGAGTCTTTGTCTTCTGGAATTGTGAGCTAATGAATGTAAAATTATGGGGGTGTCTCCAGTGGAACTCTTGAAAGACCGAGAAGCAAAATATTGAAGGCTATAGTGACTTAAAAGTCACTGATGAAGCAGGGGAGGCATCTAGGAGACTACAGGTAGCTGCCATTACCTGACATGACAAGCCTTGAGATACTCATACGTAGACTTGCCAAAGAGACCTAGCCCCTTTCTATAAACCTTATTTCATAGCCAGTGGTCTTGTGAGCTGCTCTCCGCTTTATTGCTCCCTGTGACAGGCTATTTCTGCTTAGGCTTTTGATTGAACAAGAGGTAAAGTTCCTCCTGATCTGAAGTCTGCTCTAAGATAGTGAAAGTATCACCTATCTTGATAAGATTGAACCTACATACAAAATGCGGGAAATAAATTAATAGCAAAGGTACTGAGGTCACACCCTTTCCCATCATTGCTTCCAGTAGATGAAGCTTTACAGTGTGGTCTGAAATGTACAACAATTCCTTTTTTATTTATTTGAAAATTGAAAACACGGTTAGTCTACTGCTTCTGTACTAACTGAGATCACCATGAAAACCCCTGTATCCCCACATCAGCCCCTGCCTGAAGTGTGATGACCCTCAAGTAAATTCTTGACAAGCTGTCTGGGCCTGATGAGAGAGCAGCCTATGTGAAAGCTTCATATAAAAACATTAAAAACGCTGTTTAATCTTGTTAGCAAGTATCGAGTGCATAATGTTACAAGGTTTTTTCCAACAATTTTGCTGGAATTTTTCTGTGCTAGCTTTTAAAGTCTTCTGCTTACTTACGTCCTTTACATAAATTGTTGCATGTGGTTTCTCGATCCTTGGAGGTCTACAGTTTATCCTTTCTATCAAGAGATTAATTTGAAGAATAGATTTTTAAAAACAGATTTCTGTTCCTTTTATTGCCAAAATACTTTTAAATGGAGGATATTTATCATGTTTGGCAGTTCCTTCAGAATATGCAAACTAAGCATATTATTCCAGCAAACATTGGAAAAAGTTACATTTAATGATAACAGAGTCCAATAAATTGCTGGTTTGAGATTCTGCAGTGTTAATATCAAATTTGGGTAATAGGAAATAAATTCCATCTTCACTGATTTGATGTTCCATGCACTTCTGGATGTCTGTTATTGTAAGTAATATTACATTATTTTATTGGTATTGATTTGTCAAACATTTTGACCGTGAACATCAGCTCACTAAAAACAGAAAAACTGAATATAAAGAAAAGTATAGCTAATAATGCTATAAAGTAAATGTATCTGTGTATTGGAATGTTGATTGACAAGAAACATAACTTCCTAGTGCTTTATTTTGTGTAGTTATTTTAGTAAAATTCCAAGATAACCATGGGCCATAACCTATATTGTTTGATCAATGTATTCATCTGAAATTCATCAGTACTAAATGGGTATGGGGCAGCACGGTGGCTCAGTGGTTAGCACTGCTACTTCACAGCGTCAGGGACCCTGGTTTGAATCCACCCTTGGGTGACTGTCTGTGTGGAGCTTGCACCTTCTCCCCATGTCTGTGAGGGTTTCCTCTGGTGCTCCGGTTTCCTCCCACAATCCAAAGATGTGCAGGTTAGGGTGGATTGGCCATGCTAAATTGCCTATAGTGTTTAGGGATGTGTCGGTTCGGTGCATTAGTTGGGGTAAATGTAGGATAATAGGGGAGGGGTGGGTTACTGTTTGAAGGGTCAGTGTGGACTTGTTGGTGCTGAAGGGCCTGTTTCCACACTGTAGGGATTCCATGATTTTGTGTTAATGGCTCTGCTAAATGGTGAAAACTTCTGCTGCACACACTAATAAAGACAATGTTGGAAACACAGATAACACAAAAAAAGGTTGATCTTTCCTCAGAAAGAAATTAAAGACTTATAAGGACATATAAAGAACATCTTATAAGGAGGAGAAGAACCAAAGACAAACAAAAGCTTGTAAATAGGTGGAAAGCAGGAAATAATAAATCATTAAAGTGATAATGAGTTTTGAGAAGATTTATAGGACAAGCCAAACAGAGATACACACGAGAATTCCTGGAAGCATGGAATTCCAACCAGAACCTTGTCAAAAAACATATTGACTTGGATCCCATTTACTGCCACCTGAGAAAAAGAACAGGAAATGACATCACCACAGGAAATGACACCACCAGCCCAAGGAAACCTAAGCACATAAAGACAAAGTGGGCCATACCACCATTGCTTCATCCGGAGACTCACTGATGAGGTTACCTAGTATGGTGATGAAATGTCTGAAAATGAACCTTCCAGCTCAGCAAGCAAACCTACATCCACACACTAAAGTGATGATGATAGAAATGTATGAATGCGCCAGTAGCCCAGAGGTGTCATGGAGGAAAATCAGATGGACACTAATCTGCAGACCCCTGCCATCTATAAACTGTAAATTCCTACGCTAAGACCCAGTTTATAACCCCTTCTTTCCAGTGGAACCTTGTGACAATACCTGCACTGATTTCTGAGAGAAAATGTGTGCTGCAGTTAGTAGTGAAGTTTTTGAGGCAATTTTATGTCATAGGGCCATAAAGTTCCAGTAGAAAGATGAGGATTTTTCAGCTTAAATCGTACTTCAGTAAAACAATGTAAAACAAAACAAGGACAAAGATCAGATTGAGATTAAGATGGATCATTAAAAAGGGAATCAAACCATGAAGTTACACTGATAGATGGTACAGAATTGCTCACACTTGTAGTGTAATGACTGGTTATCCAACATTCATTGTGGACATGAATAAATTGAAAGAAGTACAAGTAAATCACTGGATTGAATGTATATGCTCCACCGGTACAATTCCATTCTCACAGAAAAACAAGTTTTGTTTCAGGTTGAGAACATGCCAGTGGTAACAAAACTCTGATTGATTTTTGAGTGTTCATAATTTTAAAATTCTTTTTGACTTTCTTTCTCTCTCTCGCAGTCTGCTCCCAGTTTTCGAGAGGTGTCTACGCTATTTTTGGATTTTACGACAAGAAGTCTGTCAACACGCTTACGTCATTCTGTGGGACACTGCATGTTTCTTTCATCACCCCGAGCTTTCCTGCAGATGGCTTGCATCAATTTGTCATACAGATGAGGCCAGATCTCAAGGGTGCTCTCCTTAGTTTGATTGAATATTATCAATGGGAAAAGTTTGCTTATCTGTATGACAGCGACAGAGGTACACATGTTTATTTTTGTCTATATGTTACACTAAACTTGTTTTCTTTTCTTTTGGTGCATTGGGTATGTATAATCATTACATTGTGAAGTAATCTAACAATTCAGCTAAGTTAAAAATGATAACACTTAGGGATGAATACAGGGGTGAATAATCTAAATCTTAGTAAGTTTGCAGATGAGACTAAAATTGGAGGTGTAGTGGACAGCGAAGAGGGTTACCTCAGATTACAACAGGATCTTGATTGGATGGGCCAATGGGCTGAGAAGTGGCAGATGGAGTTTAATTCAGATAAATGCATGGTGCTGCATTTTGAGAAAGCAAATCTTAGCAGGACTTATACACTTAATGGTAAGGTCCTAGGGAGTGCTACTGAACAAAGAGACCTTGGAGTGCAGGTTCATAGCTTCTTGAAAGTGGAGTAGCAGGTAGATAGGATAGTGAAGAAGGCGTTTGGTATGCTTTCCTTTATTGATCAGAGTATTGAGTACAGGAGTTGGGAGGTCATGTTGCAGCTGTACAGGGCATTGGTTAGGCCACTGTTGGAATATTGTGTGCAATTCTGGTCTCCTTCCTATTGGAAAGATGTTGTGAAACTTGAAAGGGTTCAGAAAAGATTTACAAGGATGTTGTCAGGGTTGGAGTATCTGAGCTATAGGGAGAGGCTGAACAGGCTGGGGCTGTTTTCCCTGGAGCGTCAGAGGCTGTGGGGTGACCTTATAGAGGTTTACAAAACTATGAGGGGCATGGATAGGATTAATAGGCAAAGACTTTTCCCTGGAGTTGGGGAGTCCAGAACTAGAGGGCATAGGTTTAGGGTGAGAGGGGAAAGATATAAAAGAAACCTAAGGGGCAACGTTTTCATGCAGAGGGTAGTACGTGTATGGAATGAGCTGCCAGAGGATGTGGTGGAGGCTGGTACAATTGCAACATATAAGAGGCATTTGGATGGGTATATGAATAGGAAGGGTTTGGAGGGATATGGGCCGGGTGCTGGCAGGTGGGACTAGATTGGGTTGGGATATCTGGTCGGCATGGACGAGCTGGACCAAAGGATCTGTTTCCATGCTGTACATCTCTATGACTCTATGACTCTTAAGATGAGATGCATACTCTGAAATTTCATTTAGTATTTTTTAGATTTTTGTCCAATAAAAATGAAAGTCAAAACATCCCTGAAGAGAAAGGAATTTAATTAATTCAGAATAAAAGATAAACAGGCTTGATGATGATGATGATGATAATATAGTCCTTATGCTTGATGCATTCACTCTTTCACTAATCTTTCAAGAAAGTAAGAGAGGGGGTGAAACAACAAAAGCTTCTACAGTTTGATCCCCCTGAGTTGCATTGGCTGTGCTCACCTGAAACTGGTATCAAACCTTTCAGTGTATGAGTGAAGTTGAGGAGGCTACTGTTAAACTTGACAGAACCTGAACAAAGCATGTTAGTGGGCATGCCATTTCAATCCTTTTAGATATTCCTATTAGCTTCACAGCTAGGAATACTAGCAGCCTACTATGGTATCCTATCACCTGTCCACCCTTCCAATCCCTCTCCTTCAGTTACCTCTCCTCCTCTGTCTGCTCAGGATCTCGACCTACAGGGAGGGGTAAAGTCTGATCTGGTGAATCATAAGAAGTTCTTGAACAGCAGCTGATATATGGGAACATGATTTCCAATTTAGAGTGAGCTTTACTGACAGCTATGGATGCACATTCCATATACAAAACACTTAGTCTTATAAATAAATGCAGTTCCATTTTTTTAAAGTAATTCCAATGATGAAATAAATAGATTTCTCTACTACTAATGTAGTTCAGGTCTGAATTTGCTATGAGAAACCGTTACAGCCCAGTTGATATCATTCTTGTTCATGAGACAAAAGGTTGAGAGATTAAATTTTAATTTAGGATGATACAGTAATAATTGATTTGTGAGTACCACACTGACAGAGTGCTGCACTGTCAGAGTACAGATTTTGGGGGAGTGGTTAGATCAATGCTCAGACTACCCTCTCAAGTGGATGTAACAAATCCAGTAACACAGGTCCTGGTTACTATTTGTCTCAAATTAACATCATAAAACAGATTATCCAGTCATTATCACATCGCTGTTTGTGGGAGCCTCATGTCTGCATATAGGCTGTTATGTCTCCTACATGCATGACATTGATTACACTTAAATAGTGCTTAATTAGTTGTATTGTGCTTTGTGACATCCTGCTTGAAAGGGTGAAATTGTGTATATATACTAACTCCCTCTTGATTGACTCATTGATCCTGCATGTACAAAGAATGTGTCCTATCTTTCATTGCAGATAGTTGTTTATATCACTGCTTTAGTTCCAGGTGATGTATATACTAAATTACGTAATCCTGAAGGAAATTTTACTTAAGTGATTCATGGATTTAGGACAGTATTTTCTGACAGTATCATGAAAAATTAGTTTTCAATCCTGTTCCAGTGTCTTAAAGTAATCATACTCATCAATTAATAACTGCGGTGAAGAATTTGATTTACTCTCCTGTGACCACAATCCATTTCCTACTTTGTGACTTAATTAGAGCATTAGAAGGGTTTTTTAATGGTTGTTGCTGCTGAATGAGGAACAGAAAATTTAGAATCAGGCAAAGGGAAAAAGGTAAGTTGCAGGTGTTGTTATGGAGCTTGAGAGCGAACACGAGGGGGGAGACAGAGAAGCCCATTAATGTTCTTCACCACATATGGAAGAATTGGGGCAGGATTGGAGATTTGCTTTCTGTCATTAAACATTAGGCCAGTCCAATGTTTCTTCTGCAGGAAGATGCAGGAAAATGGAGCAGCTTTTTTGATTACCACATCAATGGAGGAACATGCTGATCAGGAACAGTCACAAATTGGCCAAAGGAAGGAAATCGATGACTAGTAGGAATAGATGGGAGGCTTTATTGTTGCGTTTGAATCACTCTTCCCTCATTATTCTTCTTGATGTGCGAGTCTACTAGAAGTTATAAGGAAGGGAAATCAATTCACACATATTTTCATACATTGATTGGAAAAAGATAACTTGTTTAATTTTCCAAAATTTTTAGAAGAAATCTATCAAATTAATAAATTGGATGCCCAACAGCAGCCATGATCATACTGAATTTGAGCAGATTTGAGGGGTTTCTGGTCTTCTGCTAATCCTACTTGTGTTCTAATTTTGATTATGATTGATGTATTAATGTTTTATACTTATGTAAAAGTAATCACCTTAAAATATCCCCTAGATTAAACTAATAATCTTAGCATGCCATCATTAAGTACATGCAAATATCAACAAGTGAACATTAGTTGATTTCTAGTAGAATAGTTCATTTTTTAAACAGTTTTCTTCAGGCTGTAAATGTAACCTGGAGACTGTATTCTGCTGTTCTTTCCTCCAGGATTGTCAGTCTTACAGGCGGTCCTCGATGCTGCTGCTGAAAATAAGTGGCAAGTGACTGCAATCAATGTAGGAAATATAAAAGATGAGAGAAAAGATGAAGCCTACCGCTCACTTTTTCAGGATCTGGAAAATAAAAAGGAGAGACAAGTAATTCTTGACTGTGAGCGGGACAAAGTTAATGATATCATGGAGCAGGTACTACACATACAGCTTGAATAGACAATGATACTGTGCAATTGTTTATACCATTATTAATTAATTTAATTATTAATTCATTAATTAGTGACTAGATGTTCACAGCATGAGATTCCATATTGATATTGATCTCATAAAATGTAATCTTATAACCACAGTGTGGAGTAAATCATGAAGTAAGCAATGTTTATACAAAAGAAAATTTCACATCTTAGTGTCTGACTATGCAAAGTATCACTTCCTAGCCTAACAGATAATCAGTGAATATTTGTCATTGTTGCTTTTGCTCTGGATGAAATGGGCACTCAGTACTCGGGTAATGGGATGTTCAGTTCTGTATTCCTCCCTGAGGGTAATGATCTAGCTTCCACTCAACAAACCTCCAAATAAAACAGGCAAAACTGTTACACAATTGGAAATTGCTGTTAGAAAACACACTGATGTTCCATTTGGAAATTGTTGTGGACAGCACATTGATGAGCCATTTGACTTCTTATTGCAACTCCTCAAGAGATGGATAATTCTATTTTCAAACAGAATTCCTGCTTTGAACTGTCTCCTGTAATGAATCTTCTGTTCGAAAATTAGAATCAGACCTACTCTTGAGCTCTTGAAGTTGTACTTATTAAGCTAATAGAAAATCATGCACATAATTTAGTATTGTATTAGTTACATCAATATTTTTCATTTATAAAGCTATCATACTAATTCCAAGTATCTACTAGTTCATTTGGGCTGAGGTGTTGAAGCTCCATTTTGATCCAAGGCATATTATCTGAGGTGTAGTCTATTAAAGGTTATTGGCAGTTTTAAACCTGTTCAAAATGTCCAGTGTGGAACACAAAGACTAGAAAAGTTAGTTTGGGTAAACACAACAGGAGGGACTCTTCGGCAGGATGTACAATGGGTGACCAAATAGAGCCACTGTCTCTCTCTTGTACATGGCAATATAGAAATCATAATAATCTGTTGAACTGCTATAAAATCCTGCATTTCTCACGATGGCAGCAGTTTGAGTTTGCATGGTAGCAACCTGACTTCTGTCTGAGGTACTATTCCAATTCCCAGATTTTGTGTAGTGTCTAACCATTAGAATCATTGAATCTTCACAGTGTAAAAGTAGGCCATTTGGTCCATTGAGTCCACACCGACCCTCTAAAAGAGCATCCAACCCAGATCCACCCCCCTGCCCTATTCCTGTAAGCCTGTATTTTCCATAACCTACACATCCCTGGACACTATTAAGAATTCACTATGGCCATTCCATTAACCTGCACATCTTTGGACTCTGGGAGGAAACTACGGCATTCAGAAAAAACCTATTGGCCATCAGGTCACATCAGTAGATTCTACAGGTTTGCTAAGTTGGCTTC
The DNA here is from genome assembly GCF_047496795.1 of Chiloscyllium punctatum. NCBI lineage: Eukaryota > Metazoa > Chordata > Chondrichthyes > Orectolobiformes > Hemiscylliidae > Chiloscyllium > Chiloscyllium punctatum. The sequence continues at coordinate 43,491,011 of NC_092752.1, read as the reverse complement.
CATTTTCATACTGGAAAGAGCAGACTCCAATCTCTGAGAACTTCCCTGTGTTCATTCAGACTTCTCCATACTTCGTGACATTGTATACCAACTTTTTGCCAGGCCTGTCTGTACACAAAGTACATCATTATGTATGCCCATCATCTTCGATCCAAACCCACTCCATTGATATGCTCATTTAAGTCCTCTGCAGTCAAACCTATGCATAACCTCTGGTGAGCTGGCTATCCCTGCTTCCTGCCCTATTTGAAGATCACTTGTGGTCAATGTCTGATCACATTGAGGTTTGTATTTGTTCTCTCCTCTGCATAATATGCAGTAGCAATATCTGAGCTGATGGCTCAGAGTGTGGAGTGGAGCATCTTTGTCACTTCATCATCAGTGTGTTACTGCTTGTCCGCCGTTGCAAATTGACCACTGTGTGGCCATAAGCAGTTCTGGTAATCTAACTAGAGAAAGGCACAAATGTAGGGCTGTGAAGGAAGGAGGGGCCCTGTGTGGGTAAATGAGTGGTATATGCTTTCATAATCAGCAGCTTGTAAATCAGCAGACATTGTGGGCTGAATGGGAAACGGGATGTTACAAACTGAATTAGTAATGATAATAATGGATTGGGAACAAATACTTTCAGTAAACCTGTCTCAGAGCAACGGGATTCAGTCAAGAAGGAATTGTGAAGAATATATAGCCAGTATGTTCCAAAAAAGAGAAAGTATGGGACCATCAAATTCTGCGAACCATGGATGTTGAGGGATATGCAGGATTAGATTAAGAGAAAAGGGGAGGATTCTGGCAGATATCAAGAGCCCAAAATAGCAGGACCTGTAGAGAAGTATTGAATGTAGAACTTAAAAAAGGTTAGGAGAACTAAAAGAGGATAATGGCAGGTAAAGTAATGAAGAATCCAAAGTTGTTTTATGGGTATGTTTAGGGTAAAAAGATAATGACAGAAAGAGTAGGGCCTATTACGAACAACAGTAGGACTTTGTGTATGGAGCCAGAGGATGCAAGTAATGTTCCATGTGGATCAGTGTTTACCAGTGAAAGAACAATATGGGGACAGAAATCAGGGAGAAGTACTGTGATATAGTTTTAAACATTAGTGTAGAGACAAGGCTCTGACTGGTCTAACAGGCTTAAAAGTAGACAGATTTTCAGGTTTGGATGAATTATATCCCAGGTTGTTGGGTGAGGCAAAGGTAGAAATGGTAGGGGTGTATGCAAAAATTCTCAATTCGTGTCTGATCACAGGAAAAGTGCCAGAGTACTGGGGGCAGCACCGTGGCTCAGTGGTTAGCACTGCTGCCTCACAGCACCAGGGACCCAGGTTCGATTGCAGCCTCAGGCGACTGTCTGTGTGGAGTTTGCATATTCTCCCCGTGTCTGTGTGGGTTTGCTCTGGTTTCCTCCCACAGGCACAAAGATGTACAGGTCAGGTGAATTTGCCATGTTAAATTGCCCATAGTGTTATGTGCATTCGTCAGAGGGAGGTGGGTTTGGGTGGGTTGGTCTTCGGAGGGTCGGTGTGGACTTGTTGGGCCGAAGGGTCTGTTTCCATACTGTAGGAATGTAATCCAATCTACTGGATGAGAGCCAATGTGGCACTATTATTCAAGAAGGGATAAACTAAGAAAGTACAGGTCAGTAAGTTGAGTCTTAGTGATGAGGAAAGTATTGAAGTAATTCTAAGGGACAGAATTAATCTGCAAACAGTCAGCATGGCTTTGCTAAGGAGTGGTCATACCTGACCAACTTGATTGAATATTTCAAAGACGTGACCAGGTGTGTGGAAATTGGCAATGCTTTTGATGTAGTCTATATGGAGTTCAGCAAGACTTTTGATAAGATCTCACATGGAGGACAGATAGCAAAGGTAAGAACCCATGGGATCTAAGGAAATTTGACAAATTCGATCCACAATTGGCTATGTGGAAAGAAGCAAAGACTGATAGTTGAGGAATGCTTTTATAATTGGAAAGTTGTGTCCAGTGAGGTCCTACAGGGGTTAAGTTGGGGCCCTTGACATTTATGGCTTATATAAATGATTTAGAATTACATGTTGGAGACTTGATCAGTAAATTCATAGATTAGGGTGGCATGCTGTCTCACAATGCCAGAGACCAGGATTTGATTCTAGACTTGGGTGACTGTGTGGAGTTTGCACGTTCTCCCCATGTCTGCATGGGTCTCCTCTGAATGCTCCAATTTCCTCCCAACATCAGAAGATATGCAAATTGGACAGATTTGCCATGCTAAATTACTCTTAGTGTCCAGAGATGTGCAGGTTATGTGGATGAGCCGTGGTCAATGCGGGATTACAGTGATAGGTCTAGGTGGGATACTCTTCGGACAGTTGGTGCAGACTCAATTGGCTGTAGGGATTAGATGATACAAAACTTGGTCGGGTGGTAAATAGTGAGGAACTTAGCATCAGATTTCAGGAGGATTAAGATGGTCTGATCATTTGCAATAGAATTCAATTTAAATAAACGTGAAGTGATGCACTTGGGCAAGACAAACATGGCAAGGGAATGCACGAGGAATGGTAGCACATGGAAAGCACTGAGGAAGTACAAGTATACCAGTCCCTTAAGGTATTGGACTAGGTCGATAAAGTGATGATTAAGTCTTATGGTTCCTTGCTAAAATGTGATTGAATTGGAGAAATTGTAGAGGACATGTACCAGGATGTAGCCTGGGCTGGAGAGATCAATTTATGAAGAGAGATTTGACAGAATGGAGTTGTTTTACTTGGAGGAGGTTGAGGGGGGACATGATTGTGATGTATGAAATTATGAGGGGCAAAGAGGTGGACAGAAAGAAACTGTTGAATGACAATGGAGGGATCATTCACCAAGCAGCATAGATTTAAGGTGAGGGGTAGAGGGTTTAGAGGAGATGTGAGGAAAAACCTATTTTTACTGAGGCTGGTGGGGATCCGGAACTCACTGCTCTAAGGGTGGTAGAGGCTGAAATCCCCATAACATTTAAGGAGTATTTAGATGGGCATTTGCGATGCCAAGGCATACAAGGCTATGGGTCTAGTACTGGAAAATGGGAATAGAATAGTTGGGTGCTTGCTTTTGACTGGTGGAATGTGATGGGCTGAAAGTCCTTTTTCTGTGCTGTAGATCTCTATGATCATATACCATTATCTTGTATGGTTTCAACCGTACTACTAGTCATGGCTCACTAGTCACTAATGACACCGAGCACTCCGTCCTTCATGAAGACAAATACATATGACTATGTCTGTGATTCAATCCATTCCCCTGCCTGGCATTAGACTGTGTTGCCTCGCATTGTGAACCACCTTACCCTCTATGAGAAAGGGAGTGTCAGTAAAAGTGGTGCAATATGTTTGCAGTTTGTGGTTGTCATGGATGAATAGCTAGCAATATACACAATTTATAAGATCTGGTATTGGATTTGAAGAAATGCTAATTGTGAGGTGTGTGAAATATGAATGTGAATTTGGAATAGTGATAAATAGAGATCGCTATATCACTGACCTCACAACAATGTGTGAAGCTAGTGATGTAACTGCTAGAATATAACAGTTCCTTAACACTGATCACTTATTTGAGCTCATTGAACATTTCGAGACACTTCATCCAGGTCCTTGGTGTTCAACTTAATTTGGGGATATTTGTGCACAAAACACAGAAATTTAGAATACAGGAGCAGCAGATAATCAGGAAGGCTAATGGAATGTTGGCCTTTATTTCAAGAGGGTTGTGGTATAAGTGTATGGAGATCTTATTGCTGTTGTACAAGGTACTAGTGAGATCACATCTAGAGTATTGTGAGCAGTTTGGACTCCTTATTTAAGAAAAGATAATGTCATTTGATGCAGTTCAGAGAAAATACATTAGGATGATCCCTAGTAGATTACTTACAGTGTGGAAACAGGCCCTTTGGCCCAACAAGTCCACACCGCCCCGCCGAAGCGTAACCCACCCATACCCCTACATCTACATCTACCCCTTACCTAACACTACGGGCAATTTAGCATGGCCAATTCACCTTGCCTGCATATCTTTGGAGTGTGGGAGGAAACCGGAGCACCCGGAGGAAACCCACGCAGACACGGGGAGAACGTGCAAACTCCACACAGTCAGTCGCCTGAGGCGGGAATTGAACCCGGATCTCTGGCGCTGTGAGGCAGCAGTGCTAACCACTGTGCCACCGTGCCGCCCACAAAGTATGGAGAGATTGTCCAATGTTGAGCAATGTTGACCAGTTTGGTACTGTACTCACTGGAGTTTGCATAAGATTCTTAAGGGGCCTAAGAGGGTAAACGCTGAGAGGATGTTGTCCCTCATGAAGGCTCGAATGGGGGGGCGGTGGAGGTGGTGGTGATGTAGTGCTAGGATCAGAGGGCACAATTTCAGAATATAAGAGTACCAATGTAAGACTGAGGAAATATTTCTTCACACAGAAGGTTGAGAGCCTTTGGAACATTGTGTTAAAGAGAGCTGTAGGGGAGGAGTCTTTGTGTATATTTATGGCTGAGATGATTAATTCTTGATCAGAAGGGGAATCAAGAGTTATGGAGAAAAGGCAGAAAAGTGGAAATGATCCTATTGAATGGTGGAGCAGGTTCAAGAGGCCAAATGGCCTATTACTGTTCCTTTTTCTTATGGTTTCTTATGACTATTGGCACGGGGAGGTGATAGCCTCGAGGCACCATCACTGGACTATTAATCCAGAAACTCAGCTACAGTTCTGGGGTCACGGATTTGAATCCTGACACAACAGATGGTGGAATTTGAATTCAATGAAAATATTTGGAATTAAGAATCTACTGATGACGATGTTGATTGTTGGAAAGAAACCATTTGGTTTACTACTGTCTTTTACGGTAGGAAATCTGTCACCTTCACCTCGTCTGGCCTACATGTGACTTCAGATCCACAGTAATGTGGTTGACTCTTAATTGCCCTCTGAATTGGCCTAGCATAGTCATACTCACAGAATCATAGATTACAGGCAATGTGCTAGACACCACTATAATCATCCTGGATATGTCCTGTGCCGCTGGCAGTACACACCTAGCAGAGTTGGCACCATAGTGGTATACAACTGGCATGGAAGTTCCCTTGGAGTCCTCAACAATGACTCCAGACCTCATGAAGTTTCATGGCTTCAGGTTAAATGTGGACAAGGAAGCATCCTGCTGATTACCACGTACCGTAATACCTCGGCTGATGAATCTGTACTCCTCCATTTTGAACAACGCCCTGAGGAAGCATTTGAAAACAGCAAGGGACCATAATGTACTCTGGATGGATGATTTCAATGTCCTCCATCAAGAGTAGCTCAGCAGCAGTACAACTGATCGAGCTGATTGGGCCCTAGACTGGGTGTGCCAGCTGCAGAAGCTTTCGTCCATGACTGACTACCGTACAGTCCTTGTGGAGACAAAGTCTCACATTCACTTTGAGAATAACTGCTATTGTATTGCATAGCACTATCACCCTGCTAAATTGGAAGACTTTGGACAGATCTAGCAACTTAATGAGCATGCATGAGCTATGGACCATCGAATGCAGCAGCATCGTACTGCAGTACAATCTGCAACCTCATGGCTTAGCCTATCCCCCATTCAAACATTACTATCAAGCCAGGGAATCAACTCTGGTTCAATGAACAGAGCATGCCAGGAGGAGCACCAGGCAATACTGGGATGACTTGCATGGCAAACAGCATGAACAGCAAGTGATAACTGGAGCTAAGGAATCCCACAAACAATAGATTAATTCTAAGCTCGCAGTCCTGCCACATCCAGTTGTGAATGGTGATGAACAATTAAACATCTCACTGGAGGAGGCTCCACAAATATCCTTATCATCAATGATGGACGAGCCCAGCATGTCAGTCCAAAGAATAAGGCTGAAGAATTTGTAGCAACCTTCAAGAAACAGTTGGAGCCACTGGATACTGCAAGGGCTACAGGCCCTGACCACATTCTGGCAATAGTACTTGTGCTCCAGAATTTTTTGCTCCTCTAGCCAAGCTCTTCTAGTACAGTTACAACACTGGCATCTACCCAAAAATGCAGAAAATTGCCCAGGTATACGTAAAATGCAGGGCAAATCCAATCCAGTTAATTACTGCCCTATCAGTTTACTCTAAAGTGATGGAATATGTCATCAATGGTGCTATGAAGCAGCACCTGCTCAGCAATAACATGCTCAGTGACACCCAGTTTGGGTTTAGCCATTCAGCTCATGACCTCATTCTAGTCTTGGTTCAAACATGGATAAAAGAGCTGAATTTCAGGGGCTAGCTGAGAGTGACAGCCCCTGCCATCAAGGCTGCATCTGAGCAAATATGGCATCAAAGAGCTCAAGTAAAACTGGGTATCAGGGGACAAATACTCCGCTGGTTGGAGTCATACAGGCACATAGCAAGATGATTGTGTTGTTGGTGGTCAGTAGTCTCACCTCCAAATATCTCTGCAGGAGTTCCTCAGGACAAACCACATTCGGCTGCTTCATCAATGAACTTCTTCTATCATAAGGACAGAAGTGGGGATTTGTGTTGATGACTGCACAATGTTCAGCACCATTCACATCTCCTCAGACAATGAAGCAGTCCATATTCAAATGCAACAAGACAATATCCAGGCTTGGGCTAACAAATGGCAAGTAACATTCATGCGACATAAATGCCAGGCTCTGACCATGTCCAATAAGGGACAAACTAACCACCACCCCTTGACATTCAATGGTGTTATCATCACTAAATCCCCCACTATCAATACCTAGAGGCTGCCATTGACCACAAACTCAACTGGACTCACCACATAAATGCAATGGGTACAAGACCACATCCGAGGCTGGGAATATCTCAGCGGGTAGCTCACTTCCTGTATCCCAAAAGCCTGTCCACTAATTACAAAGCATATGTCAGGAAGATGGTGGAATACTTCCCACTTGCCTGGATTGGTGCAGTTCCAACAACACTCAAGAAGCTTGACACCATCCAGGACAAAGCAGCCCACTTGTTTGGCACTAGATCTGCAAGCATCCACTCCCTTCACCACTGACACTCGGTAGCAGCAGCGTGTACCTACCAGATGCACTGCAAAAATTCACCCTAGATCCTCCAACAGCACCTTGCAAATATATAACCATTTCCACCTAGAAGGACAGGGAAGCAGATATATGGGAACATCACCACCTTCAAGTTCCCCTCCAAGCAACTCAGTATCCTGACTTGGAAATATAATACTGTTCCTTCACTATTGCTAGGTCAAAATTCTGGAATTCCCTCCCTAATGGTATTGTGGGTCAACCCACAGTAGGCGGACTGCAGCACTTCAAGAAGACAGCTCACCACTACCTTCTCAAGGGCAACAAGGGATGGGCAATAAATGCTGGCCAGCCAGCAGCATTCATATCCCACATGAATAAAAAAATCAATGCCATGGTTTGATCCCACTGTCGTTCAAAATTTGTTTGGAGGGCTTCCTGAGTTGAAAACCTTGGGACCCAATTTCTCTTATGTTGTTTCATTATTCAGTCACTTTGCATATTGAAGTGGTTTGCTTGTGCAACCTGCTGTAACTACAGTGCAACTTTTCTTTCAGGGGTATTGGCTGGGGTTAAGTAGAGTAGGCCAACTTTAAACATGCTACCCTCTCATAATGTTGGGCTTCCAGTAAAGACATGTAGCCATTCAACAGCACAATGCAATCTTGACAATGAGCAGGCAGCAGAAAATTAGCATTTTCAGGGTCTGTCTAATTAAATGAGTCCATACATCAATGATTTGAAGGAGCAGGTGTTGTATGGGGGTTAATAAAGTTAGAAATCATACAACACCAGGTTATAGTCCGACAGGTTTATTTGGAAGCACTGCTTCTTAATCAGGTAGCTGTGTAGCAGGGCCATAGAACACAGAATTTATAGCAAAAGTTTACAGTGTCATGCGGCTGAACCGACATACTCACACACTCATGTAGACCCTCTCTTGTATACAAGCTCTCTCTGATACGCGCACACATACACCCCCCCACACTGATACCCGTGCACACACCCTCTCACAGGCTTATGCCCCATCACAATCACACACACACATACTTTACTAAGCTTACACACACCCTCTTAAATGCACACATTCACATACATACTCACTCGGTCTATCCTGCACACAAACACACAAGTGTATGGGGTGAATCAGTATTTGCAGAATTATAATTTATTTTGCTCAAAAATGCATAACCTTCAGTCAATCCATGTAAGATTCTGTAAATTCCACTTTAGAAATAGAACCAGTCTGACTCCAGATTGGGACACAGACTTTAACCTTACACCGTTAATGCATTGTCTGAGCTGAGATGACACACTTTGCTAGAAAACCTGAACTTATCTTGAGAATGTGACGTGAAAGGAGTTCTGGGATTTACATATTAACAAACCAAAACTAGCAAAGCCATTTTAAAAGATGAAAGACTTAATTTAAGTATGTTTAATATATTTCAGCTGTATGACGTTGTAACCTTCTACTATAAATTCTGTGTCTTATGGTCCTGCCCCACAGTTACATGATGAAGGAGCAGTGCTTCGAAAGCTTGTGCTTCCAAATAAACTTGTTGGACTATAACCTGGTGTTGTGTGACTTTTAACTTTGTCCATATATCAAGTCACTGTACACAACATTGCTGTTAGATGTTGCTCCACTCTTCGTGACTCTGAGAACTTTGCTATTTAAATGATCATTTATCTCCTGACTTCCATCAAAATTCTTGTGGTACACTTCAAATTTAACTCAACCAAGCAGGATTAATAAAAATGGGAGGCAATTTGTATTTATCTATGGCTGCCAGGTGAGAAGAAATGACTTTTGGCAGATGGAAAAATCACTTTGAACCTTAGTCATTGCGAAGGTGAGAATTTTGGTGTCCAGAAAATATGTGCATTTTTTCAAAGAGTCAGGGGAGGTATCAATTTATCTGTAGTTTCTTTACACATTAGTTTAGGGTGTAGGTTTGCTCGCTGAGCTGTAGGTTTCATATCCAGACGTTTCATTACCTGGCTGGGTAACATCATCTGTGGCGACCTCCAAGTGAAGCGAAGCTGTTGTCTCCTGCTTTCTATTTATATCTTTCTCCTGGATGGGGTTCCTGGGGTTTGTGGTGATGTCATTTCCTGTTTGTTTTCTGAGGGGTTGATAGATGGCATCTAGATCTATGTGTTTGTTTATGGCGTTATGGTTGGAGTGCCAGGCCTTTAGGAATAATGTTACCTAGCCAGGTAATGAAACGTCTGGATATCAAACCTACACCCTAAACCTCAACCTGAGCTACAAATCTTCACAAACTTTGCAAAAATTTACACATTAGTATCTGTGGTAACTCCAGTTAGATATTAGAGAATGCCTCTAGTAAAGCATTTCATCTAAATAAAATTTATTTAATTTAAATTAAACACTTTATATTCACATTTGCACATGTGAATTTGCACATTAGCATTAACGATAGGAATATTGTATATACTTACTGGTTGATAAACAATCTCTGGTTTTTCTGTGCATAAAAGCAGAAAATAATGTTCCAAGAATAGCACGATTGCCTCCTTCCTCATTGGAATGTCAGTTTGGCTCCACACTGAATTGAAAGATCTGTGTTCAAGTCAAATCCATATGCACTTGATTTCAATCAATGATTCAATTAGTGCACTGAGAATGGGAATATTGGAACTTCAATTTCAATGATTTAGGAAAGAGTTTGTTGCTTCTTGGTAGTAGTATATAATCTTACTTAATTTGGAGTTGTGGTGCTTTTTAATCCAGCACCATAAGGGTAAAGCAATTTTTTTTCAGATACTTTGGGAGAAATTTAGCCTCCAAAAACAAACAGTTTTGGGTTGGCTGGAACATTAAAGTGTTAAAAATCTGAATCCTAACCCTACATTAACTCAAACTTGCCCATTTCTTGTTTTAACAGAGGTGGGCAGGTGTATAGCATCCAAACTACTTGGGGAGGTGTATTCAGAACTTAAATATTCTGATAACGAGTCCTGTCTCATAATCATTGACCACTTTAAATTTAACCTCTGGCTGCCCGGACTTTCTGTCGTTCAGAAAACTTAGCAGTTAAAGGAAACAAGGATCCAGGAGGTATATCTCTTTCCAGTTAGCTGCTGGATGCAGCATAACTGCCTGACCATAGGACCATAAAATATAGAAGCAGGAGCAAGCCATTTAGCCCATCAAGACTGGTCTGTGATTCAATGAGGTCACGGCATTATTATTTCTCCAAACTCATTCAATGGGTTGCCCATTGAACAACCCACGTGATCAGATGCCCTCCTCCCATGATTAAATATCCTTTCCTCACAATCAACCCCAAGAACCCAAACATCACATGGCCTCTGACCTCTCCTCAAAGCTAATCAATGCTTATGATAAGCACCTTCCCTTAGGCACACAAGCGCTCCTCTGAAGGTGTTCAGTCTCTGACAATCTCAACTGTGGCTCTGATGCTTAAGACCTCTGATATCCATCTCCTGCCCTCACTCTCCACTTTGATGTCAATGATAGCATAAATCGAATAATTATCATAAATGTTTGTGCATCCAATTGAGCAAAGTTGTAGCTGTCAGAGATTATACAGGATATACAAGGAAGATGGTTCATCCCTTTTATGAAGCTGGACTTGAAGTTAATAGCTAATTAGAATTTCACCTGAATTGCACTTCAGCAAATTGCTTTTTATTTTGGTTTTTAGGTTGGAAAGGGTAATATTAATGCTGAATGTGTGCGATTATGCATTTTTGAAGTGATAATAAGGCAAGGGAGTACACATTGAATGGTAGGACTCTTGGAAGTGCAGAGAATCTGAACTGTTGTGCATGTCGATACATCCTTAAAGGCAGCAGGACAGGTTGATGGGGTGGTTAACAAGATATATGGAATACTTGCCTTTATTAGCCAAGCCATTGAATACAAGAGCAAAGAGGTTAAGATAGAGTTGTATAATGTTAATTAGGCCACAGCTGGAATACTGTGTGCAGTGCTAATTTCTACACGATAGGGATGAAACAATTACACTAAAGAGAATGCAGAAGAGATTCACCAGGATGTTACCTGGAGGAGCTTAGTTTTGAAGATATAGATAATCTGCTGTTTGTTTTCTTGAGAACAGAGAATGTTGAAGGGGGATCTGATTGGGGTGCATAGACAGGTTAGATCAGAAGAAAACTGCTCCCTTAATAAAGGGGTCAATAACCAGGGGACACAGTTTTAAGAGTTAATAAAGCATGACGCTGGAAAAGCACAGCAGGTCAGGCAGTATCCAAGGAGCAGGAGAATCGATGTTGCAGGACTGGAAAAGCATTATGCCTGAAACATCGACTCTCCTGCTCCTCGGATGCTGCCTGACCTGCTGTGTTTTTTCCAGCACTATGCTTATTCAATGCTGATTCTCCAGTATTGGCAGTCCTGGCTTTCCCCTCAGCACAGTTTTTAGGTAAGAGGTAAGAGGTTCAGAGGGGATTTGAGGAAAGCAATTTTCATCCAGAGGCTTATGGGTATCTGAAAATCATTGCCATCAATATATTTAAGAACTATTGAGATGAGCACTTGAAATGTCATTTCGTACAATGCTATGGGCCAAATGATGAAAAATAGGATTAAAATAGATAGATGACATGTGGACTGAAGAGCCTTCTTCCATGCTGTAAAAACTCTGATTCTGTATGATTCTATTGGGTATAAATTAAGTTTCATATATATTTCTGATAATCTGCTCTTCAAGAGACAAGCTAATTTCTCAATTTCTTCATTACAGGTCATAACTATTGGGAAACATGTCAAAGGATATCATTACATCTTTGCTAACCTGGTAGGTAGTCTGTACATTATCGTGGAAACATATTATATGAATTAACATAAAGATAAGAAACTTCAAGTTACCAACATATGGTTCATGTATATTACAATTGACGCCAGCAGTACTGACTGTGACAGATATATTTGGACTGAATAAAGAACTCTTGTTTGTAAATTTAATGACTTCCTCTTACCAGCAAAAGAAATATGAAATGGAATAATCTATTAGTTCAGAATGAACGTCAAATGTCACAGTAGGGACAAAATAATTAATTATAATGCTCAAAAAATTTGAAAAATAAATTTCTGTCTATTCAGATCAAGTTGCTCACCAGAACAACTGTATGGTGATACTGGAAGTGGTTTAGCTCAGAGTGCACTGATATTGTGATGCTCCAGTACATTTTTTTCGATAAGAGTTATCAACAAGACCTCTCTGGATGCCACAGAAATACAGAATGGAAGTAATTCTGATTTTGTAGTGAACTAGTAATTCTCAGCTAGACAGGAAAGGCTTTGTGAGCAGCATTGACTTGACAAGTCATTCTTGATTTGGTTTATTCAAAGTGGTCTTTCACTGAAACACAAATATTCAATACTGCAGATTTAGGTTTCACGACAAAACAGAAGTTTGATACGGCAAAGAAATGTAAATAGAATGAATAAACAAAACCAATTGCTGCAACACAAATTTAAAGATTTTGAAACACAAGATAAAATACAATCCCAATTAATTCCAGCGCACCCCTTTATAGAATTTATTTCTTCGACCCCAGTAAGGTTTAATTCGATTGTACCTTCAACTCCTTGTCCTGAGAACCTGATTGCCCTTCCTGGGCCCTTCACACAACTGATCTTAGATCTTCTCACCTTAAAATAACACTTTCATGGTTTTCCCCAGCACTTCTAGTTTGGATTTTGTAAACCAAAATTCTTTCAATGGGGTAGCCTACTTCTTAACAATCCTAAATTATCTCCCTTTCTCAAGAGCAACGGTTTATTCATCCAACTTCAGCTAAGACTTCGAAAATGACCAACCTGAAACCAAAACCCTTTTTTAAAACCTATAGTGTTTCCCCTAAGTGCAAAGAAACTTTCAGAATCTATTTGACAGCCTAATGTGCTACATTGATTACTTTGCTTATTTGTAAACTCTCCCACATAAACAAACTCCATTCCAGGGGAACCTTGATTATCCTAATGTGATGGGCGGGCAGAATTTCGTTTGGATAATCGATTATTCGGTGAATCGATTAAATGCCTTTCCTCTGGAGCTCGGAGTTTTTTAAGTCTGCTCCCCGTTCAGGAGACTGCAGCAGCACAAAGCACATGAGGCCCTGCCCCCAATACTGTGCAACACCTCCCCCTGCCCCCAAGCCCGTCTAACACTGCCCCTCGCCCCCAACACCGCCCCAAACGTGTCTAACACTGCTCCCTGCCCCCAGCCCCATGCCCCACCCCCAAACCCATCTAACACTGCCCTCGAACCCCACCCCCAAACCTGTCTAAACTGCCTCCACCCCCAACACCTCCCCCACCCGCTTCCTAACCCCATACACACCCACCCCCTCTCTGGGGGCAGCTGGACTGGACACTAACAGAAAGGCTGCTGCAGCTGCCTTTGTGGGGTAAGTCTCCAAATAGCACACACACAACCACGCACACAACGTTTTACTGCAACTTTTTGACAGGCTCCACCTCTGCCCTGTACAGGACAATGTTGGAAAGATTATGTGGGGAAGGGGTGTTTAGGGTACACCCCTGTGTAGAACTCCAGGGAAAATGTGGGGAGAAAGAGAGGGTGGGCAGTCAGTCATTTGGAGACGGTGCCTGTTTAATCACTGGAAACAAAAGATGTTATCACTGTTGGAAACACGTCCTTGATGTAATGTTTCCATTGGGACGTCGAGATCTCCTTTGGATAATCCGAATTTCGGATAATTGGTATTCCGATAAATGGGGCGGCATGGTGGCACAGTGGTTAGCACTGCTGCCTCACAGCGCCAGAGACCCGGGTTCAATTCCTGCCTCGGGTAACTGTCTCTGTGGAGTTTGCACATTCTCCCCGTGTCTGCATGGGTTTCCTCCCACAATCCAAAAATGTGCAGGTGAGGTGAATTGGCCAGGCTAAATTGCCTGTAGTGCTAGGTGCAGGGGTAAATGTTGGGGAATGGATCTGGGTGGGTTGCTCTTCGGAGGGTCGGTGTGGACTTGTTGGGCCGAAGGGCCTGTTTCCACACTGTAAGTAATGTAATGTAATCTAATCTAAAGAGGTTCCTCTCTACTCCAGGCAGTCCCTTTCTCATTCTGTAATTTAAAATAAATCACCATAACAACAGAAATACTTACAAGTTTAAAACTTGAAGTCCTTCAGACAAACACAAAACCCATGTGCTCTTGTTCAATATTCAAGAATCCTAAACAACTGACATGAACATACACATAAACCCTTAATTCCCAACATATTTATTTAAACAAGGGAACTCCTTTGTTGTTGGGATTGATATACTTCAAATGTTATCATTCTGAATTAGAGTTTGAATATAAAAGCTTACATATTACAAAAAGTTGCTGGGCTTTTCTCTTCAAATTTTCTTTTTCATCCTGGGTCTTAGTTTATCTCCATCAGAGTTACAGTGTGATACTTTGAAGTCCAACGGTTTATTGAGAGCTGTGTTGCTATTGTAACCTTTCTGTTGTGGGCTTGTAAACTTTACTATGGAAATGACCTTGTCCCTGGATAAGCAATGAGGTTGGCAATGGGCTAACAATGCTATGGGACACATTACTGAAGCAGGCATTTGGAAAGTTCAGTTTATCATTTCGTTTTTTTTCTAGCTGATGACTTCATTGACTATGTTTAAAACAAAATAAAAATGTTTATGGTGAGGTTATTGTAGAATATATAAGATTTCAAGTTTAGTTATGGACAGCGCTGAAGGAATCATACCTCATAGCATATCTATGTACTGATGCTGGTTCAAGGAATAGCGAATCAGATTAGTTTAGATTAGATTTCCTACAGTGTGGAAACAGGCCCTTCGGCCTAACGAGTCCACACCGACGCTCTGAGCAGCAACTCACCCAGTTCCATTCCCCTCTGACTAATGTACCTAACACTACGGGCAATTTAGCATGGCCAACTCACCTGACCTGCACATCTTTGGACTGTGGGAGGAAACTGGAGAACCCAGAGGAAACCCACGCAGACATGGGGAGAATGTGCAAACTCCACACAGGCAGTCACCCGAGGCTGGAATCGAACCTGGGACCTTGGTGCTGTGAGGCAGCAGTGCTAACATCAATTTGAAAGAATTAATTCTTCGGCATAAAGGGCTGATTAGGTTCTGGGCACCACTTTGCTATACATTTTGGACAAGGTTCTGAAATAGATAGCACCCAGTTTTACCAGAATACTGTATTGAGAGAAGAGGCTGGGAAACTTCAAGCTGATAGAAGAGGGTAAATCTTCCATCACTTCCCATACGTTGTAGTGGTACTCATTATCCTTTATTAAGCCTCCATAGAACAATTGCCAGCTGAGACTTTGTGAAAGTCCTGTTGAGAATGCTTGAAAGACTCCTAACATTCATCAAGTAATGGTAATTAATCCTACAAGAATCAAAAATTGAAAATTGACTTTCTACCTATACTGGGAGCTGAAGATAGAGATAACAGACCTAGTCATTGAACTATTCATCATTAATTTTGTTCTTAAAGCTGCATATAGGGAATTGTTCTGATCTTATGGGGTAGCACGGTATTAGCGTTCGTACTGCTGCAACCCTTTTCACATAATTGATAGCCCACATTTTCTTGCACATACCGCTCTCAATGCAGATGCCCTTGCCCTTGTGGGTATTACAAATTCTTGAAGTAGATGCAAATCTCTTGAAGGGTGGAGAAAGTCTTCAGAATTATCAATCTGCAAAGTGATTTAAGTCCGAGCCCTTTAAAGATTAATAGAAAGGCTACCTGCGTCAGTGAGACCTCTTGAAAAACAGAAGCTATGAAGTTGCTTGAATTCCCAACCCTATAAATGTTTTTGTGGATGCTGCAAAGCTTGATGGGAACATAATTGTGAGGAGGATGCAAAAAGGCTTTTCAGGGATTTAGACAGGCTGAGTGAGTGAGCAAGTGCATGCCAGATGGAAGATAATCTGGATAGGTGTGAAGTTGGTAGGAGGAACAGAAATGCAGAGTATTTCTTGAAGAATAAGGGAGGACTGGAAAGTGATGATGTCCATGTTCTGAAATGATATGTTAGCTTTTAACACAAGAAGATTTGAGTACAGGAGCAAAGAAGTCTTGCTCCAGTTGTGGAGAACAGAGGTGAGATCTGCACCTGGAGTATTGTGTGCAATTTTGTTCCCTTGTATGAAGGAGTGTAACGGAGGGCAATCAGTTGAGAGTGTAGTGCTGGAAAAGCACAGCAGGTCAGGCAGCATCTGAGAAGCAGGAGAATCGATGTTTTGGGCAAGAGCCCTTCATCAGGAATGATTCTGTGGCTG
The DNA here is from genome assembly GCF_047496795.1 of Chiloscyllium punctatum. Taxonomy (NCBI): domain Eukaryota; kingdom Metazoa; phylum Chordata; class Chondrichthyes; order Orectolobiformes; family Hemiscylliidae; genus Chiloscyllium; species Chiloscyllium punctatum. The sequence goes on along the minus strand of NC_092752.1, from coordinate 43,474,659 downwards.
ATGGGACTCCTGAGGAGAGATTAAGAACACTAGGTGTTTAGAATTTTGGAGTTTAGAAGAATGAGCATCGAAACATACAAAATGCTTAAAGGGCTAGACAGGGCCAATGCAAAAAAGATGTTTCTCCTCAATGTGGAGACAATCTCAGAATAAAAGGCAAGCTATTTAGGACTGAGATGTGATATAACATCTTCATTCGGAGGGCAGTGAATCTGGATTTTTATGCCTCAGTTGATGGCGTAACCTTCATCAGAAAGTTCAAAACAGAGATGAGTAGATTTCTAGTTACTATTGACATCAAATAATGTGCAGATAACATGGGAATATGGCATTGAGGTCAGATATCATTCATGATTTATGGGCGGCACGGTGGCACAGTGGTTAGCACTGCTGCCTCACAATGCCAGAGACCTGGGTTCAATTCCCACCTCAGGTGACTGTGTAATGTTTGCACATTCTCCCCGTGTCTGTGTGGGTTTCCTCCGGGTGCTCAGTTTCCTCCCACAATCCAAAGATGTGCAGGCCAGGTGAATTGGCCATGCTAAATTGCCTGTAGGTCTGGGTAGGTTGCTGTTTGGAGGGTCGGTGTGGACTTGTTGGGCCGAAGGGCCTGTTTCCACACTGTAAGTAATCTAATGATCGAGTGACTGACTTCTGTTACTATGTTTCTAAAATAGCCTATTCACATTGCATTATCTGTATGTTAACATTACTCTAAGGGCTATGATTCTCTCATCAATACTTTTGACTGCTTTCTATCTTATTATTGTCTGAACAGGGTGCCATGTTCACTGTCAGATTGGCAGCTCAAAATGGCTATCAAAAAATTAGTTGACTTTGAACAAAGGGGAATAGGTTCTTTAGCCCACCAAGATTGCGGCAGCACATTATGCTTTTCTAAGCAAAAAACCTTTTGCCTCTACGTGACAATTCATTGTCTATTCATGTATCTATCAAGATGCATCTTAAACAAGGCTAGTGTATCCGCCTCCGCCACCTCCTCTCGCAGCGTTCTTTCAGACACTGTGTAAAATCTTGCTTCTCACATCTCCTTCAAAAATTATCTAAACCTATGTCCCCTAACAACGAATATTTCTACCCTGGGAAAGTGACTCTGACTTTTCATTCTATCCATAATTTTGTAAACTACTCAGGTCACCTCTCATCCTTCATTCAAGTGAAAACAAATCAAGTTTATCTGATCACTCCTCATAGCTAATACCCTCCAAACCAGACAACACCTTGGTAAAACATTTCTGTACCTCTCAATGCCTCCGCATCCTTCTGGTACTGCGGTGACCAGAACTGTACACGATATTTCAAATGTGGCCTGACTAAACAGCTGGTATGGAGTTATGAATACACACCCATTTGTTTTAGCAAGGGGTTAAATTTTTAAAGGTTTGTATGGGTTTTTATGAGTGTGTCAGATTTTTATAATATAACTAATATTGTATTAGATATTTAGAACCTTGTTATATTTCATCTCGATATGTCTCCTGTGGTTTGCCTGTGTTTGATACTAGATGAGTTGTCATTGAAAGCATAAGTGCAGTGATCGGTGATGTGACATTAAGTTGGAATTAAAGACGTTGGGTCAGGGCATGAATTTGCTCAGGTGTTGCATGGATTTTGGGAGAGGATAGGGAGATAAAAATCCTAAAGTACAAGCTTAGATAAAATCCCAGATAACTGAAGCAGCTCTGTTAAACAGTCCACTTGGCATCTGGCTGACCTTGCGGCCACCTCTGATCTTTCTGGACAACAGGGCCTATTCCAAGCTGCCCCTGCTCATGCAGAGTAAAGGGCCCATGATCTGGGGAGTTTCTCCCAAGGTTGGCGTAGTCAGCTACGGAATTTTAGGCTTAAAGCTGATCATCTCAGGCGAAAAGAGTCTATACTAACACTCACGGCATCAGGGACCAGGGTTTGATTGATTCCCACTTTGGCTGACTGGCTGTGCGGAGTTTGCATGTTCTCCCTGTTCCTACATGGTTTTCCTCCAGGTACTCTGGTTTCCTCCCACATTCCAAAGATACACAGGTTAGATGGATTGGCCATGTTAAATTGCCCTGTATTTCCAAGGACATGTAGACTTGGTGGGTTGGCCACTGTCAGTGTGGGATTACGGGGATAGGGTGGGATACTCTTTGGCAGGTCACTGCAGATTTGATATGCTGAAAGGTCTCTTTGCTGAAAGCACTGCAGGGATTCTATGATACCTCAATACTCAAGAACATCAACTTACAAATTGATGATTTGGAGATGCCGGTGTTGGACTGGGGTGTACAAAGTTAAAAATCACACAACACCAGGTTATAGCCCAACAGGTTTAATTGGAAGCACGCTAGCTTTTGGAGCAATGCTCCTTCATCAGGTGATAGTGGAGGGCTCAATCCTAACACAATTTATAGCAAAAATTTGCAGTGTGATGTAACTGAAATTATACATTGAAAAATTGATTGTCTGTTAAGCCTTTCATCTGTTAGAATACAGCGATAGTTTCACTTCTTTCATGTGTAAATCACAAAACCCTTTTTAAAAAAGTTTTTTAAAAGAGAATGCAACTTTTAATGCAACAGCTACTCTCAGACAACAACTCACCAGAACGAAGGACCTGATACTCAGCATGAGCAAAACCAATGTAGTGTACAAAATCCCATGCAAGGACTGCACAAAACACTACATAGGACAAACAGGAAGACAGCTAACGATCCGTATCCATTAACACCAACTAGCCACAAAACGGCACGACCAGCTATCCTTAGTAGCCACACACACAGATGACAAGCAACATGAATTCAACTGGGACAACACTACCATTATAGGGCAAGCCAAACAGAGAACAGCCAGGGAATTCCTAGAGGCATGGCACTCATCCACAGACTCTATCAACAAACACATCGACCTGGACCCAATATACCGGCCACTACAGCAGACAGCTGGAACTGACAACTGGAAGTGGCAGAGACAGGCCACTACAAATGCCGGAGGAAATAGCACAGAAGCGCTTCACAGGAGGCTCCCAAGCACTGAGGATGTCACCTAGACAGGGGACAAAACGTTTGCAAGACAAATTCCCAGCTCGGCGAACAGACAACAACGAGCACCTGAGCTACAAATCTTCTCCCAAACTTTGATCACTGTATTCTAACAGATGAAAGGCTTAACAGACAATCAATTATTCAATGTATAATTTCAGTTACATCACACTGCAAATTTTTGCTATAAATTCTGTGTTACGATCGAGCCCTCCACTATCACCTGATGAAGGAGCATCGCTCCGAAAGCTAGTGTGCTTCCAATTAAACCTGTTGGACTATAACCTGGTGTTGTGTGATTTTTAACTTTTTACAAATTGATGATAGATATAGAATATAACAGAAAAAAAGCTGTGAGTAGTTCACAATCTTGGATTAAAGAAGACAATGGGCCAAATATTAATGTGGACAATAGGGATCTCACCCGTGGGCAGATGAGCCAGGGAGAGCCCTGCACTGTCATTTCTCAGGAGGAGCTGCTGAATTCAGAGCCCGTTAGTTACTGAAGGAGATCTTGCCCTGCCTTCCCTATAGTCAAGATCACACTGGTGGAAGTCCAGCCCTGTGGAGGCTTTTGGCCGGGCAGATGTCAGGAACTGTGCATTCCCAGGCAAAACCAGCAGAAGTGTCAGGAACTGTGCATTCCAGGCAAAACCAGCAGGAGTGTCAGGAACTGTGCATTCCCAGGCAAAACCAGCAGGAGTGTCAGGAACTGTGCATTCCAGGCAAAACCAGCAGGAGTGTCAGGAACTGTGCATTCCCAGGCAAAACCAGCAGGAGTGTCAGGAACTGTGCATACCAGGTAACACCAGCAGGAGTGCACTCACCAGAAACCCAGAGTGATGAAGAGATGCAGAGAGGGGAGTCATGGATATGGGTTGTGGGAAAAATGGCAGTGACAGTAAGGACAAGGGTGTGCTCCTTCTCCTCCCCAATTCCTAATGACAGATCCCTTCCAGGTTTTGACTGCTTTTGATTGAGGGATTCCTCACTGTGGAGCCCACGATGCTTAGTGGATCATGACTCCCCCACTTCCTGCTGTTGAAGAGCAGGACGAGGCCTTTCAGTGGAAACTAATTGTCATCTTAAAGGCCTTGATTGGCAGTAAGGTGGAAATGCATCCAGGAGCCTTTCCACTGTGGACTTCAGAGCAGAGGCAGCAAGGTCCCCATGGACCAGCTCTGCCCAATTAAAGGACCCCCCCCCCCCCCCGCCCCCGACCTGAACACAGTCAAATGCTGCTTTGATGTCAGCACAGTCACTCTTACCTCATCTCTTTTGTTCATGATTGGACTGGGCTGTAATGTGGTGCAGAATGAAGTGGTTTCAGTGGAACCTGCATCTGGAGCAGGTTATTCCTGAGCAAATGTTGCTCGAAAGCTGTGAAGGTAACATTTTCCATCACTTTGCTATGGTTGAGAGAGAGCACAAATAATTATCCCTAATTGGGGCCATAACAGTCAGGCATCCAATTGAAATGTCAGTCTCTAACGTAAAATATGCCCACACAGCTCCCTGCTGTTTTCTAGGCCTCCATTGCATTTCCACTCTCACCACCACTCCAGAACCAGGAATATCCTGCCCTTCGTGTTAGTTAACATTTAACTTCCACACATTACCAAGATGGGAGTTGGACTCGTGTTTTGAGAGCATTCACCCAGCCCTCTGAATTATCGGCCCAGTAACATCTCCACGATGTCATCGTGACTGTACAGCTGCATTGTCCAACCCACCAGGTGCCTGAGTTTAGATGACTCGCAGTGTTGTGACACATGTATATGATTTTACCTTTCACCTCAGCTATCTTAATAAAAGAGAAGTACAGCTGAGCTAAAGATACTGACAACAAATAATTTAGAAAGTGCAAGTTGTTGAGATATTTAACTGTCAATTAAAATTAAGAAAGAAAACGATAGCATATTGCTTCTTCAAATTGTGAACAAAATCATTGTGTTTTTTTATTTAAAACAAACACATTCAATACTTTCAAAATCATCTATTCTACATAAGTGTTATATTTCAAATCCACAAAATGTGGTAGTACATTCAGTATTTTGGCATTGATGTAATTTTGAGACTGTGAAATCAACTCTGCTGGGATCAGAACACTAATTGAATGTTTTTCCAATCTTGAAATACCGCTGTGATTGTCGGGAGTGACCTTTAGCTTTTTGTTAGTTAACATGAGTTGTTATTTAAAATGTCAGTTAGACAAGAAAAGAGTGAGAATAGCTGCTGTTTAAAAAGAAAATAAACGTTCAATGTGGGTTTTTCATTTGTTGTGATCCTTCATATTTCAAAGTTCTGTGCTTTGTTACTGAGTCAAAATGGTTTTTTAAAAGAGGATGCCAATTATTGAACTGATGACTGAAATTTACATACAGTGAATCGTTCTTTCCCTCAGCGATTTATTGTAGCTATATGTCTTGGATCACAGGATGTATTCAAGTGGCTCTTTTTGTATTCAATTAAATGTAGTTAAGGGAAGACTCAACAACAGCACTTTGCTGAATAATGATCATTAGTTGAGTAATAATAAAAGATGGAAAAGGAAGGAAAATAAAAGACTGAACTCTGAACATTTATTCAGTAATAAATGAAGATGAAAAAGGAAAGAAAAGAATGAACCTTATGTCTTCCTGCACATTGGGGACCCCTCAATCGAGGCTGATCTGGAGGCTTAGGTTTGTACTTTGCATCGTTCATGATCCCGGACCGAGTTGAAGTTCAGCAACTTGGAATGAGACTCTCTCTCTTATACAGTGTAACAAACAGCGAGTACAGAAAAGCAAATACAAAAAACAAGCCACCTTCGGCATGTACAGGAATGCTCACAGACTCATTCAAGGTCATGCGGCTGTCGAATATCATCAACAATGTTCGCCCTTCAGCCCATCCTATATAATCCATCCTGATGATATTCGACAGCGCATGTTACAACTGCAGATACAGATGCAAATCAATGACAGTCATGTGAAAACGTATGAGTATGTAACCTAAACTACAATGCAAATAGCTAGCATTAATACGAACAATATAACAGTAGGGTGTATCATCAAATTAATGATCACAGTGGCCTTTGGGGACTAACCCTTAAACATATCCCACGTCTAATGTCTGGACAAAGCCGTGATGGAACCAGCAGGTTGTGCCATGTGCATGTCTGCCACTGATGGGATCAAAATTGAGAGGAGATTACAGAGGATTAGCGTTTTCATGCTTACGCTAATGGCAGTAATATCCTTAATTACAATGGCCGCGCAAGTGCGTCACATATACACACAACTTAATCTATTCCAGCTCCTGTCCTGGTGTCAAGGATCCCGTTCCTGATGATGGCCCTCAAAACCAGCAAGAGGGAGAGAGGGAAAAAAGAGTGTACAAGACTAGCTGGCTGTTAGCTGATTTTACATTTTTTCATTAATGTATTTCCATAGCTTGCTCTTAAATGCAGTATATTCCAGATTCAGGTTCCTTAATTTGTGTTATTTTTAGTCCTCCAGTTCCCTAACCCCAGATCACTTCACCCAATAACAGCAAAATATCGTCATACATGGACTCAAAGTTTCTCCAGTTCTCGTCATCTGTATCCGACTTGAGGATACATCTTCAATACTTCCTTGCCAATTGTATGAATGATCACACCATTGAGTGGTATCTATTTCCACAATCAAGTTCCCCCTTTTGAGCTACTTTTGACATGATATCAAACAATATAACTCTAACATGCATCAGGCTTTACTTTCAACTTGTGTTTCCTGCCTGTTATTTTCCCTACAGTTCCCTTACCATAGACTCCTATACTACTTGGGTCTTAGCTCAGCCTCTTTTCACATACAATAACTGTCCTAACATATTACAATTCCACCTAGGAAAGCTGAGGGTGGGGTATCTGTATATAATCCTTTCACTCAGTCCATTATTACTCCTTCCAGAATCCATTTTCTATCATTTCTGTAACATTTTGACACATACTTCTTATTTTGATTCCAATTCTTCTTAAACCACTTTCACTAGTACTGATTTCACTGTTTTAAAGTCAGTATCTCTATGGATTTTGTGTCAGTGTTTAAAATATGCTCTTCCAAGCCACACTAATCTTTGTCAAGTTCTTCAGTGAATGTTTTTGTACTGTCTCGAGTCTGTTACCTCAGAGGCAGCATTCACTTTTGCGCACTTACCTCAGTGTCCCAAGACCAAGTCACGCATTCCTGATTCGCACATGATCTTATCAAATGACCTATGAGGTTTTACTTATCTCATCAAGATGGCTCCGATGCCTTGGGTAGTGGCTTGATCACAATTCAATCTTTCTTAAAAAGGAAGACAAGGACACAAACATCACCAAGGGAAAGCTATCATTGTGGTACTCTCACCTAAACCTCCTGTTCACTAAAATGCATTTTAATCTCAATTGCCATTTCAATCCATTATTCTAATTTTCTTTGACTTCTGCCATCAACCTCCACCCCTATTACTTCATCTCTTCCAATTTTGCAGCTTTACTATTACCAACCATATCTATTTCCAGAGGTCTGTAGAGATTTGTAGTCCATGGACCATAATCTTATAATATTTTAAAACAGAAGTCAAACATTTCTGTTTGATTCAGGCACAGTGTACTCTTCTGTTTTGAAGATGACCCACATTTTTATTTTGTTATTTGATAACTCATTCTAGATATTTGACATATCTCTATGAACATTTGTCCAAATTCAATATTGCATTTACTCGCTCAAAGTCACTAACTATTTTTATTCATTGGAACCACTGAGACTGTGTGCATGCACTTTATCATTTCCCAGAGCCCCTTCAAATTTTCAGGTAACTATTCCATTTAAATGTTTTAGAATACCAGGGCATGTGAGTCTTAACATAGTTTTCGTCATGATTTGCTTAAGTATATCCAGTCTTAGTGGTTTCAAGCTTCCTGATACTTACTACAATTAATATTTCCACAGTACTTCCGCAATACTGAAATGTGTCAATAACTTGATGGATTGAGGGTGTTGCAATGTTGAACTTCTTCAAATGGGTTTAAACTTCAATGTCTCCAATTTCTAAAAAGAACAAACAATCTCCATCCATTCCAGTCAAGCAGAATGGATTAATTAGTATTAATCTACAATGGATTCCAAAAAAGAGGGTGGGTTGTAAACTTCTGCACGTAATTATGTCATCCATCTCTCCTCTTCCTTCAAGGAAGGAAAAGCCCGCCCCTTTGTTAAATTTGCCTTTCCTAAACTCCTTGCACACAGGGCGTTGCGTTTTAAACAGTCCAACGTCCCTATCACTTGGATATTAACAATGAGTCAATCTTGTCATCCAGAATGAAAGATTCATTCATGTGTTAAAACAGTATTTGGAAAGTCACTCTGGCCAGAAAATAAAATTCCAAACATGGTAATTTCTGGATTTACAAGTAGCCCAAGTCCAAACATGGAGCCAATGCCAATTTTTTTACCAAGCTTTACAAAGCAAATTTGTGAAAAAAAAATTTGCAGAGTTTGGCTTTACTCAACCACTGATCGTGTCTTAAAGGGACATTGCAATAATCATACTTGTCCTACACTGATACAGGCACACAACACACTTTCAAATCACCATGCATTCCAAAATACAAACTAACTACAAAATATCCCCAGATCTTGAGCTCCAGGGAACAAAAACATACAAATGTACAAGACAGCATTTGGAAACCAACAAACAAAAGTGTGTTCAAACTAGACCACAAAACATCAATACTTCTAAAAATTTCAGTGCACTTGCACAGCATAGAAACCTGACCTCCAAGTCTCTCGTTTTCTGGTTATGACCATCCCCATTCTTTTGGTCATCCTAATTGTGCTAACATATTAGCTACAGGCCTGAATCCAGAGTCTGCTGCATTCCACCCTGGAATATGGATGATCTCCAGAGTTTTGTTTGCTCTTCCCTTCTTTGACACATTTTCCCAAATCCCATTGTTGTTGCCAAAAATGTCTTGGGTCACAGGATGTAGCCAAGTGGTTATTTTTGAATTTGGTTAAATGTAGTTAGAGGAAGAATCGACAACAGCAATTTGCTTATCTCTGAACATTAATTGAGTAATAATAAAAGATGGGAAGGGAAAGAAACATAAAAGACTGAACTCTGAACATTTATTAACTAATAAATGAAGATGAAAAAAGAAAGAAAAGAAAGCAATGAGCCTCACGCCCTCCTGCACACGGGGGATTCCTCAATCGACGGTTGGTTTGTCCCTAGCACCATTCGAGATCCTGGTCCGAGATGAAGTCCAGCGACTTGGAACGTTACTCTCTCTCTTCTACAGTGTAACAAACCGCTCCCAGTACAGAAAAGCAAATACAGAATACAAGCCATCTTCAGCATGTACAGGAATGTTCGCAGGACTCATTCAAGGTCATGCAGCTATCATGAATATCATCAACAAGCTTAGCCCTTCAGTCCATGTAATTATCTGGATTTGCCTGTTTAGTACAATTCCGAGATGGACTACTTAAGCAGTTGCCTTGAAGTTGCACATTAAGTTAATGGTCAACCATCAATCCAGATTTCAGTTCAGTCTTCAGCAATAATCTGTAAGATCTGTTTCAGTCAAAGTGATTTGTCTCTGTAAATTCACAAACATGTGAATATGTGAATCTTCCATGGTGAATATTGTATAAAAAATCCATGGCCTATTTTGCCTATTGATGGAGTAAGAAATTAATTTAAAAAACTCATGAACACAATATCTCATGTGAATAGTAGGACTTGAGTGGCATTTATTGCAAAAGAAATTGGCTTATTTCCAAACTTAACAGCACATCTAAGTACCTCATTGCAACAAATATTTCCATTTTTAAACAAAATCTTTAATTTCAAACATTGTAACAGTGAGCACTTTGTGTTAGAAAGGATGATTCTGCATATTAACAACAGCTGTATATTTTTTCTGCTGCAGGGATTTACTGATGGAGACTTATCAAAGATTCAATATGGGGGAGCAAACGTGTCTGGATTTCAAATTGTTGATTATGATGATCCAGTTGTTATGAAGTTTATGCAGCGATGGTTAGCACTTGATGAAAAGGAATATCCAGGGGGGAAAACGAGCAAAATTAAGGTAGGTTTGTTATCAGCATGATTTTTGTCAGTGAATTCATGAAAATTGAGCTGCCTAATTACAAAGTGGTGCAAAGGGTCTGTAAAGGTGAGTTTGTAAGACAACTGCACTGCAATCAGAATATTAATTTCTGTGAAGACCAGTGAGATGTGGCCAATATTCATCTCTCAGCCAGTGTTGCTAGGCAGATTATCTGGTCATGATGTTGCTGGGACTTTGTGGTGCACACGTTTGCTGCTGTTGTGACAATGACTGCACATTAAAAATATTTAATTCGGTGCAAGATTCTTTTTCTGTTTTTATTCATTCATGGTTTGAGGAAATTGCTGGCTGGGCCAGCCTTTCTGGCCCATTTTAAATTTCCCTTGAGCAGGCTGTGGTAAGCCACCTTCTTAAACTGCTGAAGTCTATGTGATATGGGTGCACCCACGGTATTTATTGGCTGAAAGGAGGGAGGGAGTAACAGGATATGGCAACAGTGAAGGAATACAGTTTTGTGTCGGGATGGTCCATGGTATCAGTTTATCTTGAGTGTATATGCACACACAAATGATTTGGATGAAAATGTAGAGGGGTGAGTGAGTAAGTTTGCAGATGATACAAAGCTTGGTGGAGTTGTGGATAGTGTAGAAGGTTGTCAAAGGATACAGGTGAATATAGATCCGTTGCAGATATGGGTAGAGAAATGGCAGATGGAGTTTAATCAGGCTAATCTGTGAGGTGCTGCATGTTTGGGAGACGAAATGTTAAGGAAAAGTATACAGTTGTGCAGGATATACAGAGGGATCTTGGGGTTCAAGTCCATAGCTCCCTGAAAGTGGCTAAGCGAGTAGACAGGGTGGTAAAGAAAGTGTATGGCATGCTTACCTTTACTGGTCAGGGAATTGAGTATAAAAGTCAGGATATCATATTGCAGTTTTATGAGGCTTTGGTTAGGCTACACTTAAAGTATTGCATTTAAATCTGGTTACCACATTGTAGGAAGAATGTGGAGGCTTTGGAGAGAGTGCAGAAAAGACTTATTAGGGTGAAGCCTGGATTAGAGTTTTTGAGTTATAAGGAGAGTCTAGAAAAATTCAGGTAGCTTTCTCTGGAGTGGTGGAGGCTGAAGGGAGACTTGATAAAAGTCTATAAAATGATGAGGTGCATAGATAGCATTGACGATCAGAATTGTGTTTTTCAGAGTTGAGATTCTATAACTAGGGGGCAAGCATTTAAGGTAAAAGGAATAAGTTCAAAGGAGATGTGACAGGCAACTATTTTACACAGACAGTGGTAGGAGTCTGGAATGCTCTGCCAAGGAGCTCAAAGTGGAGGCAGATTAAGGGACTTTTAGATAAGCCCATGAAAATTTGGCACAAATCATGCTATATTATTCTATGTTCTATGTTTCATTCTCCTCTGCCTTTGAAGAAGAGTGTAATTATGTCAGGACAGTGTTGCTGGGCAGAATTGATCACACTTTACTTCAGAGCACAAATTGTGCTGGCAATGGCATTGTATGAAAATGCAAAAATGTCTTACTTTTTTGCTTGCTCCTTAATAATCTTTGATTTGATGTTGCATAAAATGCATTTTTCCAGACCATTTAACTATAGATACTAAGCTGATATAACAGGTCATTCTCCACTTACTGCATTCCTTGAAATGATTTGCCAGTGTACTATGGCCTTTTGTCAGACACAACCTGATCTAGAACAGCAAATAAACAGAAAATAGCTCCTAACATGTCAGCGATAGCTGTGCTTGTGTTAAAGCATGGAACAATGGGAAATTCAGGCATGTAGACTTGCCACTGCTCTGTGAATAAGTCTGTTGCTACTTTCATCCAAGGAATGAATGGAAAAATGTGTGGATGTAGAGGCTTCCAAAGGGTTGACTGGGGTTAGTACGGTTGACATGCTTTACATAGATTCATGGGTTGTTGAAATTCCTGATTCATCTCTGTTCAACACACAAACTTTGTGCTAGCTTCCTTGTGCTTCAATAGCCATGTGTCCTTGGTGTAATATGCATATGATATCTTGGTGTAATATTTTGGGTATTAGGAATTGTTTGCTCTTAAAAATGATTTTTATGTGATGTTACAAGTTTATTACTATAGGATCAAAGTTAACAAATCCTCCCAGGTACTTCTTTAATACTGTCAGGCTTTCCCTGACTAATGATCTTTTGCAACTTTTGTAGTTACTCATCTTCAACAGTTGCTGATTGAAACTGATCACAAAGACTTACATCCAAAGTGTAACAGATCAACATTAAGGGTGTATACAGCTCCATAGTATGAGTATCAATGTGTAGATTAAGAGGCATTTCTTGGGACTGAATCTTACTATTTATTGGCAAAGTCCAAGTTGTGTCATGATTTCTGTCATGAATCCTAGGGAGTATATTTGCCATATCTAACCAAACTTGCCTTATTAATTTACTCAAAGCCCCCACAGCATCCTTTATACCTGATTCCCATCCATCTTACCATGTGCCATTCCCAGAATAACTTGCCACTCAATGGATATCTCACAAATCATAGCATCCCCTGCACCACTAAAATGCCATTCTACATCTAAACAAGCACAGTTAGTGCAGAGCTGCCCTGTATGGTAGGGGAAATTTGTCCAGGACGTTGGCAGAGACCTGGAGGTTATGTTGACCAAAGTGGTGCAAAGGTAGAACTTCTTAATTCCCCAGGACAAGCAGTGGAGGCCATAGCACCAGACCATGCCAGCCTGATCCAAGGTTATCACTCAAGTCAGAGCAGCCTCAGCCTTTGTGGAGGGATGCACAGCATGGTAGGAGAAAAGTCAATGTCTGTCTCCAAACTGTCAGCATAGGTGCCACCATCTTCTCTGTGATACGGCACATTCACTGTTATCTCTACTATTGCACCCAACTTCTACCAAGGTTCATGCTCTATCATTCTCACTTCTGCCTCCAACATATTCATTCATTCTCTGTTACATACCCCAACCCTCAACTCCACTAGAGTCACATGCCCTCTGTGTTGCCTAATCACTTGTTTTTGCACTTCTCTGACAGAAGTCACAGCTTTATGTCCGTTTACATTTGCCTCTCTCTCATTTCACGATAACAGCAGCCACTGATAGGCAGAAAGGTTCTGGAAATGAGTGGGCAGGCTAACATTTGTTTTCTTACCTCTTATGAGTAAGAATATCCTATATGGGTGACTCACCATTTGGACTAGTATTGGCAGTTACCCTTCACTTTCTGTACTGGGTCCCTCTGCCCAACCATCCCCTCACTTGACTGAGGACTGTTGACAACTATGATAAGCTTCCTTCCTTTATGTATGTACTAAACAGCATGGAAAGACAAAACTAATATGAGCTTCATATGAGCTTTTTTGACGCACTTGATCAGTCCATTAACATCTTAGAGTTATAGAGCTGTATAGCATGGAAACAACTCGTCCATGCTGACCAGATATCTTAATTAATCCCTCCCCATCTGCCAGTATTTGGACCATTTCCCTTGAAATACTTCCTGATTATATATAATCCAAATGCTTTTTGAATTGTATATAATTTAATTGTACCAGCTTCCACCATTTCCTCTGGCAGCTCAATCCATGCTCACGTCACCCTCTGTGTGAAAAGGTGCCCATTAAGTTTCTTTTAAATTTTTCCTCTCTCACCTTAAACCTATGCCCTCGAGCTTTGGACTCCCCTACTCCAGGGAAAAGACCTAGGCTTTTTACCTTATCCATGCCACTCATGATTTTATAAATCTCTATAAGGTGACCTATCAGCCTTCAATGCTCCAGGGAAAACAGCCCCAGTGTACTCAGCCTCTCACTATAGCTCAAACCCTCTAACACTGCGACATCTTTGTAAATCTTTCTGAACCCTTTCAGCTTTCATAAAGTCCTTCTTACAGAAGGGAGACCAGAATTGCACATAGTATTCCAAAAGTGGTCTAACCAACATCCTGAACAGTTGCAACATGACCTTCCAACTCCTATACTCAAGTTCTGAACAATAACAGCAAGCATACTAAATGCCTTCTTCACTATCCTGTCTACCTGGAATTTCACTTTCAAGAAACTGTGAACCTGCACTCCAAGGTCTCTTTGTTCAGCAACACTACCCATAACCTTACCATTAACTGCATTCATCGTGCCTTGATTTACCTTTCCAAAATGCAGCACCTCACACTTATCTAAATTAAACTCCATCTGCCACTCCTCAGTCCACTGGCCCATCTGATCGTAGTCCCGTTGTAGTTTGAGGTAAACTTTTTCACTGCCTATTACACCTCCAATTTTGGTGTCATCTGCAAACTTACTAACTATACCTCCTATGTTCATATCCAAATCATTTATATAAATGATGAAAAGCCGTGGACCCAGCACCACCCCTTGCAGCACACTACAGGTCACAGACCGACAGATTGAAAAGCAACCCTCCAGCACCACCCTCTGTTTTCTACCTTTGAGCCAGTTCTGTATCCAAATGCCTAGTTGTCCCTATATTCTACGTGATCTAACCTTGCTAACCTGTCTCCCATGAGGAACTTTTTGAATGCCTCACTGAAGTCCATAAAGATCACATCCACTGCTCCGGTCTCATCAATCCTCTTTGGTACTCAGTCAAGTTAGTAAGACACAATTTCCTACACACCAAGCCATGTTGACTATCACTCATCCACAAGAGTAAAGTGCAGTGAGGCAAGGAAATAAAAAATAGAGATGTGTAGAGCATCCAGGTACAATCAAGTGAGTGAGCACTATGAGAGTGAATGAAGACCCCAGAGATGCAGCTGGTCCAGTCCATAAACTGTGTGTATTTCCTGAGCATGCGGTGTCCTAACAGCATTATTACAATAGGAATTGCTGGTACAGCCCTTGGTACACTAATTAAATGCAGAAATCACCAGTAAGTGGATCAACAGTGCGCCATAAGGATACTTTGAAGCTGGCACATGTCAGATGCCGATATCCATAGACATGGGTTCCCTCCGTGACTACATGGTCAGGCCCATGCCCCCCTACAACCCACCCTCCCATCCTGGCACTTGCCCCTGCCACCGCAAGAACTGTAAAACCTGTGCCCACACCTCCTCCCTCACCTCTATCCAAGGTCCTAAAGGAGCCTTCCACATCCATCAAAGTTTTACTTGCACATCCACTAATATCATTTATTGTATCCGTTGCTCCCGATGCGGTCTCTTCTACATTGGGGAGACTGGGCGCCTCCTAGCAGAGCGCTTTAGGGAACATCTCCGGGACATCTGCACCAATCAACCACACCGCCCCGTGGCCCAACATTTCAACTCCCCCTCCCACTCTGCCGAGGACATGGAGGTCCTGGGCCTCCTTCACCGCCGCTCCCTCACCACCAGATGCCTGGAGGAAGAACGCCTCATCTTCCGCCTCGGAACACTTCAACCCCAGGGCATCAATGTGGACTTCAACAGTTTCCTCATTTCCCCTTCCCCCATCTCACCCTAGTTCCAAACTTCCAGCTCAGCACTGTCCCCATGACTTGTCCGGACTTGTTCTACCTGCCTAACTCCTTTTCCACCTATCCACTCCACCCTCTCCTCCCTGACCTATCACCTTCATCCCCTCCCCCACTCACCCATTGTACTCTATGCTACTTTCTCCTCACCCCCACCCTCCTCTAGCTTATCTCTCCACGCTTCAGGCTCACTGCCTTTATTCCTGATGAAGGGCTTTTGCCTGAAACGTCGATTTAGCTGCTCCTTGGATGCTGCCTGAACTGCTGTGCTCTTCCAGCACCACTAATCCAGAATCTGGTTTCCAGCATCTGCAGTCATTATTTTTACCATGGTATCGATGTGACCAGTTCCCATGAAGCATTCCCTAAGATGCCGGTGTCCAGTGTCCAAAATGGAGGTCATTTGGAGTGAGCTGTGAGATGAATTTGCTAGGTCATCTATGGATTCCTTGTCGATTTTTCTCGATACCTAGCTTGTTTAGCAATTTTGGTAAGAGAGGAAGCTAAATATTAATGGGCAATTTGACTTGTTAACAAAGCGTTCAATTCAATAACTCCTCCTTAATTGGCAACTTAGCACTACCTAGCAAGAAACGCAATACCATTTGTGAAAAAACATTAAACATGGAGAAAAATGTTCCTGATATGAGACTGATCTCACAAGACTGCGCATTCAATTCCAGCTCAAATCTTACCAAAGCCCATGTCACTCAGACCCTTTTTTGATCTTTGTGCAGGCTGGGTAATCGGCTCAGCATGTCAGACACAATTATCCTGGTATCTGCCTAACATCTTGCTTCAAAGGTATATCCTTTCTGATTGTTGATTGATTTGATTGAGGTTTGTTCTGGTTGTGGTTCCGTCGTTTATGGCTTGAACCTCATTAATTGTGATTATATCAATATTTGTGCATATTGACAGTTCTGCCACTACATCACTTTTGGTATCTACAGTGTGGGAGATTTTGGGAAGCAAAGATGTGCTTGTGTGTTTCCTTTGCAGTATGTTGCCATTAGATGATCTTTTTTAGGTTGTACTATAGGTGATAATTGCTGAGGTATGAGTCTTTCAGGATGTGTGATGGTAAGATGTTAGCACTGGTCTTATATTGATTTCAGTTTTTAGTGAGTGTCATCTGACCTAGAATATCAAAGTGTAAAAGCTTTTGATCATCTGATACTAATAACAAGCTTAATTATCTGCTGATATTGCCTGCGGCTTGGTTGGTTCTGAACTTCATTGAACACTTTTATTGATGCAGGTGTGTATTGTTGGGCAGTCTTCTGTAGATTAGATTAGATTACTTACAGTGTGGAAACAGGCCCTTCGGCCCAACAAGTCCACACTGACCCGCAACCCACCCAGACTCATTCCCCTACATTTATCCCTTCCAGCAAACTTCCTTTCTTGTTTCTGATTTATAGCATCCACAGTTCTTTCTGTGTTTACATCAGTTACAGAATTGCGGGTGTGGTATGCTTTGCTGACTGGAGCTACAGTACTATTTGCACCTAAAGAATGTTCCTGTCATTTGCCTGCCACTATAATTTCAAACTGTGTTTATCCTCATGTAATGATTTAATGCTGTAGCTCCTTCCCCTAAAAAAAATCTTAAAAACTTTATTTGGTAGAGGTGATGACTAATACAGTGAGCCTCACTGATAGTTTCTCTTTTTGAAAATTTACAGAAATATGCTTTCTTCTGACAAACTAGTCAATAGACTCTTAGGGTTGCTGACTGTATGTCAGAATCTGTTAACCCTAAAGTTAAATATTAGCTTGAACTTGTCTTAAGGATACTTACTCATCTTTTCTGGACCTTTGTGAACATCCATGAAAGAACCGGATACATTGATTCTATGAAGCCATTCAATGCCAATGATGATCAAGAGTTTTAGAATAATCTATTACTTTGTCTGTTTAAGTAAAGAATGGCATACATTGTTTCAATAGTTGTAAAGAGGGAGATCCAGGAATTTATCCCAGTGATGTTGAAGAAACAGCGATGTATTATAAAGTCAGGATGATAAGTGGCTTGGAGAAGACTTTGTCGTAAATAGTGTTCACATGTATCTGCTGCCATTGTCCTGCTATCCTGGGTTTGGAAGGTGCTGTCCAAGGATCCTTGACAATTTTTTCCAATTCATCTTGTAGAAGGTACACACTGCTTCTATTGACTTATATCAACAATTTCAAGAAAGTTAACATGTTTCATTAATCTTCAATAAGATTTTTTGGCTGATATCTTTGTCTTAAGAAGAAGCAATTGGCTTGATATTAACTTCTGTGAATGAATGCAGCAAACTGAACTCCATATACTGGATTAGTGGTGCTGGAAGAGCACAGCAGTTCAGGCAGCATCCAACTAGCAGCGAAATCGACGTTTTGGACAAAAGCCCTTCATCAGGAATAAAGCCATGTCTGCCTGACACTGCAGGGAATAGGCTTGATTGAATTCAGTGCCTCTTTAACATGCTTTTGGTGAATTAATTCCCACTTTTCTACCAAAAGTACAAGAAAAAAAGTACAATGGTCTGCTTGACCATTAAAATTGAACAACAAATCATTGTTGCTTCGTCCCTGTGGGAGCAGGTAAGTGTCACTAATTAGATGTTACTTAGTGCAGATAATTCTGAAGGTTTTTTATGCAATTCAGACATTAAATCTTGCTCTCAAGGCTCACAAGGAGACAAAAAAAAATCTTAACATCATCAGGTTTTTCTGACATTGGCTTCTATTCCCAATGGGGATGCCACTGTTTTTTTTTACTGCAGGGACCTTATGTTAAAATAGTAAAATAGCAGAGGTTTTCATAAGATATTCGGAAATTAATTCCAAGGAGTCTGTACTAAGTCAGATAATCCAGTTGAATTGTTGATGCTGATGATTCAGATCAGCTTTAAAAAATTCAGCAATATTACTTAAAAGATGAAATTGCAGAACAAATCAAATATTGTGTGTGTGTTATATGCAAGATAAATGGACAAAGTTACAGGGTATGACAGATATTATTTTTAAAAATGCCACCTTACCAACACTTTATTATCAGGTTGCAGCCTAATTTGTGTATTGGTTGCATATGAACAAAGATATTTGTCTAAACGATCTGCATAGTTAGAAGTTTACAAAGATGCACAAAAGTTTACAAATGTAAATTGCTGTTAATTAGACATTGCTGAGCAGTCTTATCAACAAAATTTAAAATAAACTGAGGAGGTGGAAAGAACTGCTTCTGCAGAAAGTGAGAAGCTGCTAATTCAAAGTTACAAATAATTCTGAGACTGAGTTTTCGACCAAAGTTGGTAATGTCAAGTATTACTTGCATAAATCTAATTTCCTTTTTCCCAAAGAAAACGTTGTAAGTTGTTTCGATCCAAATGTGAAAAGCAACAGTTTGACAACTGCTTCCAGGTTACATTGAGATTTGAGCTGTTTCTCCTAGCCTTATCATAACCATATGTAAAACTGAACTGACTAAATATTTGAAACGCGTTCCTAAGTATTTGTTAGTTGAGTTGGTGATATGCTTCGCCCTGATTTACCTGAAGTAAGGTAAACAATTAATCTCAAGGGCATGTAAAGTCATACTTGCAGAGACATTTAAATACAGAATGGCTCTTAGAACCTAATCTACCTTACAATGAATCCATGGCTCATCCATTTAGTTGGTTTGATTCCTTATACTAACCTAACCAAATTTGCAGCCTCACAGCACCAGGGACCCAGGTTCAATTCCAGCCTTGGGCGACTTTCTGTGTGGAGTTTGCACATTCTCCCTGTGTCTGTGTGGGTTTCCTCTGGGTGCTCCTGTTTCCTCCCACAATCCAAAGGTTGTGCAGGTCAGGTGGATTGGCCATGCTAAATTGCCCATAGTGTTAGGTGCATTAGTCAGAGGGAAGTGGGTGGGTTACTCTTCAGAGGGTCGGTGTTGACTTGTTGGGCCGAAGGGCCTGTTTCTACACTGTAGGGAACCTAATCGAATCTAATCTGAAATATGATCATGTTTCATGTCCTGTACTGGAGCAGGCTCATAATTAGAAAGCTGAAGGTTTTCATAATTTATTAAAGTTAACTGCAGAGCTCATATCCCTTGAGTTGATTGAATGACTCATTCCATCAACAAAATCCATGTAAAGATGACTTTCATGAAACAAATTGTTTCTAAAATTTTCACCCACCCATTTGAGTAACTAGTGATATGAATCATGCATGTCACTGACCCCTTCAAAGATATCTGTGCATCCAAAAGACACTACCCATCTTTGGCCTTTCATTTTTGGAAAGGTGAAGCATGCTGTGATCCTGTTGCAATGAAGTTCCTTCACAGAATCTTTCTTTTTTTGTTCATGCTGCTGGCTGGGTCAGCATTTATTGCCCATCCCTAATTGCTCTTCAGCAGGCAGTGGTGGTATTCTGACTTCCTGAATTGCTGCAGTTCCCTGGGGTATAGGGCTACTCACAGTGCTATTAGGGAGGGAATTCCAGGATTTTGACCCAACAACAATGAAGAAACAGCAGTACAGTTCCACATCAGGTTGGCATGTGACTTGGAGGGGAACTTACAGCACCCCTTTAGTCCAGTTGGACTATGGTAACTTTACCTTTATTTGACAATACCTCAAGCTTTCTCATGATTAATTTAGCTTCACAGCAAATTAGTTGACTTGCAGAAGTGTCAATTGCGATCCAATTGTTAAAAAAGTGTTACTTTATCAGACATCTAATTTGAGTCCTTTTTTGGGGCATGTTTACTTAGATTACTTACAGTGTGGAAACAGGTCCTTCGACCCAACTAGTCCACACCGACCCGCCCAGATCCATTCCCCTACATTTACCCCTTCATCTAACACTACAGGCAATTTAGCATGGCCAATTCACCTAACCTGCACATTTTTGGACTGTGCGAGGAAACTGGAGCACCCAGAGAAAACCCACGCAGACACGGGGAGAATGTGCAAACTCCACACAGACAGTTGCCTGGGTCGGGAATTGAACCCAGGTCTCTGGCGTTGTGAGGCAGCAGTGCTAACCACTAACCTGTTATGAGCTGGATGGAAGATAGGACAATGAACAAAAGAAGATCGAAGAACAATACAGCACAGGAACAAGCCCTTCAGCCCTCCAATGTGCTGACACATTTTGTCCTTCTATACTAAAAATGTATTCATTTACAGGATCCGCATCCCTCTATTCTCTTCCTATTCATGAATTTGTCCAGGTGCCTCTTGAATGTTGCTATTGTATTTCTTCCACCACTTCCTCTGGCAACGTGTTCCAGGCACTCACCACCCTTTGTCGGAAAAATTTGCCACATTCATCTCTTTTAAATGTGTCATCCCAGCCCTTTCTCAATATTGAACCTCTGTCCCCTAGTAATTGACCCCTCTGACCCTGGAAAAAGCCTCATACTCTCCACACTCTCCATGCCACTCACAATCTTATAAATTTCTATCAGGTCATCCCTCAATGTCTTATGCTCCAGTGGAAACAAACCCAGTCTATCCAACCTTCCTTCATAGTGAGAAATCCCCCATACCAGGTAACAGCCAGGCAAACTTTTCTGCATCCTCGCCAAAGCATCCATATCCTTCCGGTACTGTACACAATGCTAACTAAAGTCTATAAAGCTGCAGTATAACTTGTCTATCCTTATGCTCAATGCCCTTTCCAATGAAAGCCAGCATGCCATATGCCTCTTTTTACTACCTTGCCTCCCTGCACTGCCATCTTCAGTGATCTGTGGAGCTGCACGCTCAGATCTTTCTGCATATCAATACTCCTAAGAGCTTTGCCATTCACTGTATAATTTTAGAGTGTACTTGAGCTTCCAAAATGCATCACCTCACATTTATCTGGATTAAACTCTATCTGCCATTTTTCTGCCTGTTCCTCCAACTGATTTACATTCTGCTGTATCTTCTGACAATCCTCCTCACCATCCACAACTCAACCAATCTTTGTATTGTCTGCAAATGTACTAATATACCAGCTACATTTTTCTCCAAATTATTTGTGTAGTTCACAAACATCAGAGGTCCCCGCACTGATCCCTGTGAAACACCATTAATCATAGTAAGGAGACAGTAAGGATCCAGAAGCTTAAAGTCAGAATTGATAAAAAGCGGAGCTGGAGAGGCACAGGAGGCCGGCAGCATTGGAGGAGCAGGAAAGTTGACATTTCAGGATAGGATGAAGGTCTCAACTCAATACATCAACTCTGCTGCTCCTCTGATGCTGCCTGACCTGCTGTGCCTTTCCTCAGCATTCGTCATAACCCTCCATTCTGAGAAACATCCTTCCACTGCTACCCTCTGTCTCCTATGACTAAGCCAGCTCTGTATCCATCTTGCCAGCTTAATGCTGATATGATGTGACTCCATCTTTTGTACCAGTCTGCTGTGAAGATAGAACATAGATCATAGAACAGTACAGCATAGAACAGGCCCTTCAGCCCACGATGTTGTGCCGACCACTGATCCTCATGTATGCACCCTTAAATTTCTGTGACCACATGCATGTCCAGGAGTCTCTTAAATGTCCCCAGTGACCCTGCCTCCACAACTTCTGCTGGAAACTCATTCCATGCTCTCACAACTCTCTGTGTAAAGAACCTGCCTCTGACATCCCCTCTATACTTTCCTCCAACCAGCTTAAAACTATGACCCCTCGTGTTAGTCATTTCTGCCCTGGGAAATAGTCTCTGGCTATCGACTCTATCTATGCCTCTCATTATCTTGTATACCTCAATTAGGTCCCCTCTTCTCCTCCTTTTCTCCAATGAAAAAAGTCCAAGCTCAGTCAATCTCTCCTCATAAGATAAGCCCTCCAGTCCAGGCAGCATCCTGGTAAACCTCCTCTGAACCCTCTCCAAAGCATCCACATCTTTCCTATAATAGGGCGACCAGAACTGGCAGTATTCCAAGTGTGGTCTAACCAAAGTTTTATAGAGCTGCAACAAGATCTCACAACTCTTAAACTCAATACCACTGTTAATGAAAGACAAAACACCATATGCTTTCTTAACAACCCTGTCCACTTGGGTGGCCATTTTAAGGGATCTATGTACCTGGCACCCCAAGATCCCTCTGTTCCTCCACACTGCCAAGAATCCTATCCTTAATCCTGTACTCAGCTTTCAAATTCGACCTTCCAAAATGCATCACCTCGCATTTATCCTGGTTGAACTCCATCTGCCACCTCTCAGCCTATTTCTGCATCCTGCCAATGTCCCGCTGCAGCCTACAACAGCCCTCTATACTGTCAACTACAGTTCCAACCTTTGTGTCGTCTGCAAACTTGCTGACTCATCCTTCAATCCCCTCATCCAAGTCATTAATAAAAATTACAAACAATAGAGGCCCAAGGACAGAGCCCTGTGGAACACCACTCACCACAGACTTCCAGGCAGAATATTTTCCTTCTACTATCACTCACTGTCTTCTGTTGGCCAGCCAATTCTGTATCCAAGATCTTTTTATTTTCCTTCATTCTTCGTGTAAACACCTGAAATTTTTGTATCATTGAAGCATTCAAATAGTTTTCAAGTTTTTAATAGGGTTTGGCATTTTAATATAATTAAAAGCTGGAGAATTACCAAATTAAGAAAAATTCAAATTTCAGAAAATGATAAAAGCAAGATCAATTCTTGAAAGAAACATCCTCAAAGAAACATGCCCTTTAAATATTCAGAATAGAATGAAATCACTAAAATGTGGAAACAGGTAGTCTGGCCCAACAAGTCCACACTGACCAGTTGAAGAATGTCCCACTGAGACTGACTTGCTCCCCCCCTCCCCCCCAGTGCCTACACATCCCTGGGCACTATAACATGGCCAAACCACCTAACCTGCACATCTTTGGATTGTGGGAGGAATCCAGAGCACCTAGAGGAAACCCGTGCAGACATGAGGAGAATGTGCAAACTCCACACAGATAGTTGCCCGAGGTTGGGATCAAACCAGGGTTCCTGCTGCTGCGAGGTAGCAGTGCGAACTACTGAGCCGCCATGCCACCCTTATTTCCAATATTTCTTTGATAATGAACTACCATTTACACCAGTGACAGGAAACAGGGCATGGTGGTCGAAGGCTGTTTTATGACTGGAGCCTGGTGTGCAGTGACATAGTTTGGTTCCTTATTGTTTGTGATATTCATAAATGATATCGGTGAGAACTTGACAGAGAAAAAGGAAGTGAGCGGATCAGGAAAGTTGTGTGGAGAGCAAAACAATTAGTGTCTAGAGTTTGATCTAACTCTTGTTCAGAACTGAAAGGGATTGGAAAGTGTGGGCTTTTATTTTGTAGACAGAGGACGGAGTCAGAGCAAAAGGAAGAGATGGTGAGGGTGCCCAGTAATAGTTTTAAGATGAGAGAGAAAAAGATTTAAAGGTAGCTAAGGGGTAACTTTTTCACCCAGAGGGTGGTATGTGTATGGAATGAGCTGTCAAAGGAAATGATGGAGGCTAGTACAATTACAACATTTAAAAGGGATCTCGGTGGATATGTGAATAGCAAGGGGTTAGAGGGATATGGACCAAACGCTGGCAAATGGGACTAGATCAAATTGGGATGTTTGGTTGGTGCAGACGAGTTGGGTTGAAGGGTCTGTTTCTATGCTGTATGACTAATGTGACTCTGTGACTCTGACAAAAGTAGGCTGATAAGCACATGTGATTGAACAGAACGTGATTTACACATGGACACAGAGAGCAGAGATTTTGAATGACCATAAAAAGCATGGGTGGTGGAACATGGTGTTGGACAGCCAGAAGTAAGTTGGAATAGTCTAGGCAAGATGTAGCAGAAGCATGACTAAGGATTTTGTCAACAGCTAACAGAATCATGGAGTTATAAATATGCAGTTTTAATGATGGCAGCAATGTATTACTGGGAGCTCATTCCAGCATCAATCATAGAAGCAAGTTACAACAGTCTGGCTCAACCTTGGACGATTATTAGAGGGAGGAATGGATTCAGTAGCTCAGGAGCAGATGTTGTGGCAGAAGTAGAAGACAATGGCTTCATTTTTAAAAATGCATCAGCGTAATGTTTCCTTACATTTAGTGGGCCTCACAGCGCCAGAGACCCGGGTTCAATTCCTGCCTCAGGTTACTGACTGTGTGGAGTTTGCACGTTCTCCCTGTGTCTGGGTGGGTTTCCTCCGGTTTCCTCCCACAGTCCAAAGATGTGCAGGCCAGGTGAATTGGCCATGCTAAATTGCCCGTAGTGTTAGTTAAGGGGCAAATGCAGGGGTATGGGTGGGTTGCGCTTTGGCGGGTCGGTGTGGACTTGATGGGCCAAAGGGCCTGTTTCCTCACTGTAATGTAATCTAATCTAAAGGGACATATCTGTGAGACTGCTAAATGTTACCATGGGAGATGTGAATAATAATGCTATTACTTTAGATGATGACATCAAGAAGCAAGCTGAAGGAGGGAGCAAACTGTAGTTTCCTGGGGAATTGGTGTGTCAATGGGAAGAGGAGCCTTTGGAAGTATACTTTTGGAGAGATGCATTCCCTTTTAGTGATGGGAATCCTATTGTGTGGTTCCCCTGCATCATTATTGATCCCTAACCTGAGAGATATAATGATTTGAGATGGAGTTGAAAGGGCTGATAGAGTTCTCAACCTATCTCAAGATAAGGATCTTATCTGAAATGTTACTTAACAACAGATTGTGATGCAAACCATTTAGCTAAGTGTTCCTAACATTCCATTGAAAATATCTGATCATTCGTTTAGTTTTTTGGTATGATAATGATCAAAATTTAGAGCACAGACATTTGTAAAAGACAATTTAGCGTTTTCTTACAATTATACAGATCACAAGCATTCAGGATATCTTTGCTTATGAATCATTATTGCTTGGAAGAATCCTTCTCTCTGATGACCACATTTGAAGCATAAAACCTATTTTGGAAGAGAAAGGTCTCGATTAGGTCTCGCTTTATGGCAAATATTTGAACTTTGAAGAAATATAAAATAGCATTGTTTACTATCAAGGACATCGCACTCAGTCTCCATCAGTAACACTCGAGCAAGTCTGTGGAGCTTTCAAGCTAGAAAAATTAAAGATTAGATTTTCAATCACAAAGCAGAGGTGCAGTTCACAAAATTTTGTGGCTGGCTACACCCAGCTTGGGAGAAACTGCCCCTCGAATGGAGAAATCTTCATTTGAGGGGTGTGTGTGTGCTGGCCACAGAACTGAAGCAAGAGGTTATGAAGTGCTTAGATGGGTGTTAAAAGATATGCTTTTATCTGGATCTTTGTCACAGTTATTTGCTTATATTTTGGATCCTCTCGACCCCACTCCTCATGCTCCTTGCTACCACCCACTTCCCATGCTCCATTCATACAAATTTGTGTCACCCTATACCCCACACACTCCCAAAGACCACTGCACCCCAAAACCAACATAACGTTAGCTCACAACTAAAATAGCCTACCTCCACCGCCAATGGCCCTTCATACCTTTGAGCGAATCCATAACCCACACTAGTCCCGATGGTCCCATATAGTCAGCTATGTCAACTTCTGGAAAATCGTGAAGGGGCATAGCGAAGTTAAATAGCCAAGATCTTTTCCCCAGTGTAAGAGATTCCAAAACTAGAGGGTATAGGTATAAGTTATAAAGAGATCTGAGGGGCAACATTTTTACACAGAGGGTGTTGCATAAATGTAATTAATTGACAGAGGAAGTGGTAGAGGCAGGTACAGTTATAGCATTTGAAAGATATTTGGACAGGTACATGAATAGGAAAAGTTTAGGGATATAGACCAAGTGCAGGCAAATGGGAGTAGTTGAGTTTGGGAAAGCTAGTCGACATGGATAAGTTGGATTGAAGGGTATGTTTCCGTGCTGAATAGTTCTATGACTGTATGACCAACTTCTCTTTCCATCAACTGTAAAATTCAATCTCAATATGATCATTCTTCCCTCAGGGGATCTTTACTATGAGATTATTAGTTAATCCTACCTTGTTTTACAATGCCAGGTTTAGCATAGCCTGATTTTAGTTGACTCCAGCACAATTTATTTTAAGAAACTGTCCAAAAACATTCTATGAACGCCTCATGTAGACTAACTTTACCTCAACTAATTTATCCAGTTTATTTGTAGATTAAAATCTCCATTAATTATCAACATGCCTTTCCAATAAGGTAATATTATTTCTACCTTTACATTTCATTCTACTGTACCATGACTACAAGGGACCTGTACATCACTTCCATGAGTAAGACCTTGCCTCCATCATTTCTTAAAACCATTTTCACATTCCAGTTTTCTAAACTTCTCTTATCCCTCGCTATTGTGGTATCTTAATGCTAAAGCATGACAATTCAGGACACCTGCTACCTTGTGACACTGTCTGTCCTAATTCGACCAGTATTTACCACAGGAAGAACCCAGGAGCCACACTGAAGTGAAATGAAATAAATTTTAAAATATCTATTTCAGCCGTCGTTGGATGGAGCATCGGAGGCTGAGGGGTGACCTTCCAGAGGTTTATAAAATCACGAGAAGCATGGATAGGGTGAATAGCCAAGGTCTTTTCCCCACGATAGGAGGCCATAGGTTTAAAGTGAGAGGGGAAAGATTTAAAAGGGATCTAAGGGGCTTCTTTTACATGCAGAGGGTGGTGCACATATAGAATGTGCTGCCAGAGGAAGTGATGGAAGCTGATACAATTACATTTAAAAGGCATCTGGATGGGTATATGTATAGGAAGGGTTTAGAGGGATATGGGCTAAATGCTGGCAAATGGAACTAGAATAATTTAGGATATCTGGTCAGCGTGGACAAGTTGGACTGAAGGGTCTGTTTCCGTGCTGTACATCTATGAAAGTCCATTCAAAACTTTTAAATCCTCTTAAGTATTTAATCATTTGTATTCACAACCACATATCAAACACAATTAATCCTTTAATAGCCCATTAAATTGTGAATTTTGAACCACCTACTGGAATAATTATAGCTCATGGAATATAGCCAAGTGCTGATAATTACATGAGAGAGTGCTTAGGCTATCATCCAAACAGAGTGTAAATGCTAAACCAGAAAAAAATTTCATCTCTCACTGAGGTAGTCAGGCCAATGATTTTAATTCTTAAAAGATTAGAGATTTACGTAGTCTTATAGCTTGAATATTTTTCAACCAGTCACTGATACAGGGAAGCTTTGGTGAATATAATGGCAAGACATTCAGATCTGGGACCTGTTTGTCTGTGAAGTCGCCATGACTCTGAGAAAATTCCTGGCCTCAGTCTTCACCGCCACTCCCTCACCACCTGACGCCTGGAGGAAGAACGCCTCATCTTCTGCCTTGGAACACTTCAACCCCAGGGCATCAATGTGGATTTCACCAGTTTCCTCATTTCCCCTTCCCCCACCTCACCCCAGCTCCAACCTTCCAGCTCAGCACTGTCCCCATGACCTGTCCTACCTGCCTATCTTCCTTTCCACCTATCTATTCCACCCTCCTCTCTGACCTATCATCTTCATCCCCACCCCCATTCACCCATTGTATTCTTTGTCACCCTCCCCCACCCTCCTCTCTGACCTATCACCTCCGTCCCCACCTCCATTCACCTATTGTACTCAATGTTACTTTCTTCCTACCCCCACCTCCCTCTCATTTATCTCTCCTCTCTGCAGGCACCCTGCCTCTATTCCTGATGAAGGGCTTTTGCCCAAAACATCAATTTTCCTGCTCCTCAGCTGCTGCCTGACCTGCTGTGCTTTTCCAGCACCACTCTGATCTAGACTCTGGTTTCCAGCATCTGCAATCCTTGTTTTTACCTAAATAGACACGGTATTTTCCCTGCTTTGGGAGTGTCCAAAACTAGAGGGTTTGGGGTGAGATTTAAAAGGGTCCTAAAAGGAACTTTTTCATGCAAAGGATAGTGCATGGATGGAATGGGCTTCCAGAGGAAGTGCTGGAGGCTGGTACAATTGCAACCTCTGGATGGGTATATGAATAGGAAGAGTTCAGATTAGATTACCTACAGTGTGGAAACAGGCCCTTCGGCCCAACAAGTCCACACTGGCCCTCTGAAGAGAAACCCACCTCCCTATATTTATCTCTAACTAATCTACCTAACACTACAGGCAATTTAGCATGGCCAGTTCACCTAACCTGCACATCTTTGGACTTTAGAGGGATGTGGGCCAAGTACTGGCAAACTGGACTAGATTACTTTAGGATATCCAATCTGCATGGATGAGTTGGACCAAAGGCTCTGTTTCCATGCTGTACAGCTTTGTGACTTTTATGACTGTATGTCCGTGAACATTGCTGATTGGGCCAGCGTTCATTGTCTGTCCCTCGTTGCCCTTAAGGAGGTGATGGGGACAGTGCTAAGCTGGAAGGTTGGAGCTGGGGTGAGGTGGGGGAAGGGGAAATGAGGAAACTGGTGAAATCCACATTGATGCCCTGGGGTTGAAGTGTTCCGAGGCAGAAGATGAGGCGTTCTTCCTCCAGGCGTCAGGTGGTGAGGGAGTGGCGGTGAAGACTGGCAATACCATTAAGAAGGTTTTTCCACGCTTTTGACTCAGCAATAGTGAAGGAACAGCAACATATATTTCCAAGATGATATTTTGAGTGGCTTACAAGGGACCTTGCAGCTTATGTTGTTCCTATATATCTGATCCCTTGTCCTTTTAGATGGTAGCGGTCGAGGGTGTGGAAGGTACTTTCTAAGGATATTCGGTGAATTTCTGAAGTGTATCTTGTAGATAGTACACACTGATGCTATTGAGCATCGGTGGTGGAGTGACTGAATGTTTGTGGAAGTAGTGCCACAACATAACTTGCTTTGTCCTGGATGGTGCAGTTGTTGGAACTGCAATCATCCAGGCAAATGAGACTCCTAACTTGTGTATGTCGGCTTTGAGGAGTCAAGAGGTGAAGTACTCGCTGGAATATTCTTACCCTCTGGTCTGCCCTTCTAGGCACTAGTTATATGGCTAGTCCAGTTCAGTTTCTGGTCAATGATAACCCACAGGATGTTGGTAGTGGGGTTTTGAATGATGGTAAGACCATTAAATATCATGGGGCGATGGTTAGATTGACTCAGATTAGAGATGGTCATTGCCTGGCCTTTGGGGCACAAATGTTATTTACCACTTTTCAGAAGTGGCAAATGGAATGCAATGTAGGAAAGTATGATGCTATGTACTTTGATAGGAGGAATAGAGACATTGACTAATTTCTAAATGAGGAAAGGCTTCGGAAACCTGCAGTACCACTTTTAACATTTGCTTATACCTGTGTTTTTATTTTTGCCACTGTTTACCTATTATTTACTTATCTATGCTACATAACTCTGTGATCTGCCTGTATTGCTCATAAGACAAAGCTTTTCACTGTGCCTCAGGATGTGTGATAATAAATTCAATTCAATTCAATTCAATTCACTTGGGAGTCCTAGTTCAGGATTCTGCATGCAGATTCAGTTGGCAGTTAAGACCAACTAATGCAAAGTTAGCATTCATTTCGAACCAGAACACAAGATGTACTGCTGAGGCTGTGTAAGTCTCTAGTCAGACCTATTTTAAGCTATCATTAGAGGTGATCAGAGGAGGTTCACAAGATTAATCCTGATTTATTTGATAGAAGTTGCAATGCAATCCAATTGTACCATTTTCCCTCATCATATAATATTGAGACAGCTGCTCCTGTATCTCTATTAGTATTGATAGAATTGGTT
Organism: Chiloscyllium punctatum; assembly: GCF_047496795.1. NCBI lineage: Eukaryota > Metazoa > Chordata > Chondrichthyes > Orectolobiformes > Hemiscylliidae > Chiloscyllium > Chiloscyllium punctatum. The sequence goes on along the minus strand of NC_092752.1, from coordinate 43,444,323 downwards.
TCTATAAATCTCTATGTTGCAATTCTAGTATTAGTTTTCTAATTCCTTTGTTCCTTCAAGGGAGATGATTTCCAAACTTTCTAGTACCTTAACTTCTGAATTTCAGTTTTGTTTTGATTAAATTTAAGTTGTGTTGAATGTTTTGGAAGATTTCTTGTCATCACGTCTAGCGTGTTTTCCCACCCTGTTTACCTGGGTTATAGCACTGACCTTATCTTGGGGAGGGTAAAGTGAACCTGAGTACAGATGGAATCGGTTACCCTCCTGCTGCATTGATGAGTGCATGACTGAGAGATGCCACACAGGTCAACTATTTTGCCTGGAACAGCCTAGTCACATACAGGGTTAGTACCTTCACAGCCATTGGAAGAGGATAACTGCCCAATAATGCAGCCTTCGGGCCACGCTCCAGCATCCAGTACTGTTCTGTCCCTGGATATTTGAAGCATTTGTGTTAGCACTGTGTCTTGCTCATGCCAGAAAATGGACGTTGGGCTGGAAAACTCTAGGCTTCTTGTGGCCCACACACACCTCCTGAGGGACCCTGCAACTCTGACCTCTCCCTGATCTGGGCGCTCCTTGTGGCGGCCTGCTGCTACTTCTGGATTTGCTATGCGTCATGCACTTCCTGCATTCATCTTCTCTTACTTATGTAGACAGACACAAAGAGCAATATTTCATTTGCAGTAGGGCTCTTCCCTCTTGGTGGAGGGGCCCTTAATAAGGCACCGAATTTCTTAGATCTCAGACAGTCATTGGCATCGAACCATCCAAATGAGGGCAGAGATATACTGGACATGGTTAACGGGGAGACGTCTGCATTGGACATCCACCTTCCACCTCAGAATTTGCAGTTACTTGGTGAAGGTGTCACTCTGCCTGTGACCACCACATGCCATTGAATAGGGGTTGCTAACAGGGTAAACACCACCCCGAAATCCTTCGCCCACATCAAATGCTGAACCTCACACTACCCTCAGCACAATTGTGACATTTACATGACAGAGGACTTGAACTTGTGTGGCTCCATCCTTTGGGATGGTGCTAATTGTGGTTTTTCTTCAGCGAGCTCTGACTTTTTATACTGTCATTGTTGGTAACTCCAACATTGCTGAGCTGCTAAGGTTCAATTTGCAATCACCAATGGCATGTCGCAAATTTCTTTCCAAGATGACAGTAGAGTAGCAACACTAAATCTGAGCTCCTGGCCTGGTGCTCGGCTACTTATGTGTGCTTCCTTTTTCCTTTCTTTCTTTTCTCTTTCACTCTCCTTTTTTTTTCTCTTTAAAAGCCTTTTCAGCATTTTTGGTAAGGCGAGAGTGGGCACGGCCTCCCAGGTATGTATGGCAACAACGGCAAGTATCAGCTTCTTGGAGAGAGCGAGCCCTCAGAGACAACAGTGAATGTGGGCTCAGTGGTGAGAGATAGTACAGGAATGTGGTGACTTCAACACTGGTGGGCCCCATCAGTGCAGGACTTGAGTTGGTGATTGCTTCACCCACTTTCAAGATGACAGTGATAGCAGGGCAGCCTTTGTGGTTAGTGGGGAAGGTGTTTGACAAGGGCTTCAGCAATGCAGTGGGCTTGAATTGGTACTACTTGTGGATTGATGGGTGCAGCTTTTGCATCGGTGGCAACATGGTAGGCCCAGTGTGGTACTCTTGGCAGCAAACCAGTAACAGTAGTGGTTGCCTTGGATTGGAACTCCTGGAATGGAATGTGATGCGAGGGCGTTGGTGGGCATGGAGCCCGTTGTGGAGACACCCCAGTGTAGTTGTGTTTTGCGAATGGCTACTTCTTGTTTTCATTGGTACAGTGTTGTAGTGTCCAGCTTTTGCTCATCAAACTGATGCTTACTCCATACATCCTGGGCCTTGTTCCAGTCATTTTTAGAGAGCACTTCATATGAAGAGAAAGGAAAGTAAGGCTGATGACAGAAATTGTGCTAGACACTGTCAGCACTGGGCACTACCTGGTCACCAGGTATATCCACCCTCCTTCTCAAGAGCCTGCATGCCCCCTATTACCTTGCACTACCCCACCAGACCATTTTATCCCACTCCCCCAACATGGAGATCCATTGGATTAAACTTTGTCTACAACTGTCCTCCCTACTCCTTGAACTCTGGCTAACTCCTTGAATCTTCCTAATGCCCAACCTGTTCTTTGCACTTTGTCTGTGGAGGTCACAGTCAATAATCCCCTCCGCTCACAATGCCTCCTCCCATCCTAGAGCCTATGTTACCCTCTGATATTGTTCCAAAACTCCCCCATTCAACTTGAGAATTCCCTCATCACAATCTTAATTTGCCATTAATATAGACGCTTTTGCTTCCTTCTCTCAGCTTTGACTCTTTTGTCTGTTCTCTCATTCACCCGCTGCTGCCCCTACAGGTCCCTCCATTTCTTGAACCTTTCTGATTGACTAATAGACACACTTCAGACTGTGTTTGCCCCAAGATCTCTGGCTGACTTCAATGAACAGTGTCCAGCTATGATTGACTGGACCCCTAACTACTGCATTTACAACTTCCTGAATAATGATACACAATTCTCCTGACTGCTTGTGCTGGCCCGACAGGACTGACTGCCGAACAGCCCCAGGACCGTGCTGGGACAGATCGCTTGACCGTGTGGAAGCCCCTGGACTGTGATTGAGTGTTGACCATGATTGACAGCGGTGGACCCATTGGCTGACAGCACACACTTTGACCTCCCCCCCCCCCCCCCCACCACCATTGTTTGGACTGAGGAGTATCCTTCACCAGTGTCAATCTCTTTCTCAAATGCTGCTGTTTTTTGTCTCTCATTGTCCCTCCATGCATTTCGAAAAGTGGCAAGGTTGCATCCACATATGCAACTTGGTCTGGGTTTTATTCCTGTGCTGCTGCATTGCTAGTTACTGGTTGCTATTCTCCTATCTGCACGAGGAGCTTAATTCACCCACTACACCAACTCTGCCACTGGGTGGGTGTTCTGGTTATTTTGGGTCTCTTCACCAACGCCACCACCTTTTGTTGTTGAGTACAGTTCATGCAACATTTGTAAGATCGTATATCTTAAGTTAGAGTGATGGCTAAAATCGTGAGACTTTTTCAAAGCAACTCATTGTTAAAAATCACACAACACTAGTATATCATCCAACAGGTTGTACTTTCAAAGTATAAGCTTGTACTTTCAAATAAACCTGTTGGACTGTAACCTAGTGTTGTGCAATTTTTAACTTTGTCCACCCCAGTCCAACACCGGGACCTTCACATCATGATCTCATTAGTTACACCATGCTAATTATCTATATTCCAACTCTACACAAGGTCTATACTGCGGGTTCTCGTTGTCATCATGTGATTATGACATAACTCCAGAGAACGTGCATAGGAAACTAACCTTTTATGCTACAAGCCTGGGTTCTGCCAGGTTAATTTGGCTCTAGAATCCATGATAATCTAAGTCTAACTCTGGACACAAAGGCTGAATCCTAGACATTGAGGTGAAAGTGACTGCCCTTGACAACATTTGATCAAGTGTGCATCAAAAGGTCTAAACAAAACTGAAGACAGTGGGAATCAGAAGGTAACTCTTTCCCTGGTTGAAGACATACCCAGCAAAAGGAAAGATGATAGTGCTTTTTGCAGCAGAATCCATCTCAGGCACAGGACACCTGCAAAAGTTTCTCAGGGTCAAACATCTTCAGCTTCTTCATCAAAACTTTACCTCCGTTGCAAGGTCAGAACTGGGAATGGTTGCTGATGATTGCATAATGTTCAGTACCATTCATAACCTCTCAACTAGTGGAGCACTTCATACATGCATTTCCACTGCTGAACTATCCACTATCAACATCCCGGGATTACCATTAGTGAGAAGCTTAACTGGATGAGCTGTATATATATTGTGGCTATTTGTGCAGGTCAGAGAATGGGTAACTCATCTCTTAACGTCCCAATGCCTACAAAGCACAGATCAGGACAAGTGCTGCTCCAACTCCAAAGATGTTTGTCAGCATCCAGAACAAAGCATACTTTCTGAGTGGCATTCCATTCACCCAGCATTCACTCCCCTCAGCACTGACGTACAGTGGCAGCAGTGTGCGCAAACTACAAAGTACTCAGCAGTACTTCTTTAAGGTTCTTTCAACAATATTTCAGAAACCCATGATCTGAAAACCTAAAAAAAAAGCAGCATTGGAAAGCCACTACATGTGGGATCCTCACTAATTCAAACACCACCTTGACTTGTAATTTTATCAGTATTCTTTCATTGCCACACAATCAAAAGGGTGACGCGGTGGTTAGCACTGCTGCCTCACAGTACCAGGGTCCCAGGTTCGATTCCAGCCTCGGGTGACTGTCTGTGTGGAGTTCACACGTTCTCCCTGTGTCTGTGTGGGTTTCCTCTGGGTGCTGTGATGTGCAGGTCAGGTGAACTGGCCATGCTAAATTGCCCACTAGTGTTAATGTTAGAAGGGAAATGGCTCCAGGTGGGTTACTCTTCAGAGGGTTGGTGTGGATTGGTTGGGCACTAAGGAAACTAATCTAAAAATTCTCAAACTCCTTTCCTAATAGCACTTGGGTTGTTCCTACACCTCATAGACTACAGCAATTCAAGAAGATAGCTCATAACCATCTCCTTCAGGGAATGACGAATAGGCCTGAAGAAGGGCTTATGCCCGAAACATTGATTCTCCTGCTCCTTGGATGTTGCCTGACCTGCTGCGCTTTTCCAGCAACACATTTTTCAGCAAGGGTTGAAAATCCACTAGGACAGCCAATTACCATTGGCTCAACCGTAACTGAAAGGAAAGGCATTGAAGTGTTGCAAGTGAAATTGATCTCTGGTTTTTAGCACTGGCAAACATTTCAGCACCTTCACAGTAAGGAAGTGAAAAAAAATAGGAACCTTTAAGCATCTACACACAAGAGAAACCGTGTTCTACTTGTTTTAAACTGTTCTTGAATAGAGCTAAGAATTCCTTGTGAATTGCCCCACACTGCCCTGTTGCTGGCAGCATAAATATAATTGACAGTGAAGAAGGTGATCTAAGATTACAAAGAGATCTTGATCAATTGAGTAAATGGACTGAGGAATGGCAAATGGAGTTTAGTTTGGAAAAATTGGAGGTATTGCATTTTGGTAAATCAAACAAGGGCAGGACTTATACAATCAATGGTGGGGTCTTGGGTAGTGTTTGAAAATTGTGCTACAGGTAAACAGAGTTGTTAAGGAGACAGTTAGCATACTTGCCTTCATTGCTCAGACTTTTGAGCATAGGAGTAAGAACTCCATTTTAAAGTTGTACAGGAGATTTCTTCTGGAGTACTGTGTGCCGTTCTGGTCATCCTACTATAGGAAGGATATTGTTAAATTGGAGAAGGTTCAAAAAAGATTGACCAAGATTAGTATGGACTGGAGTGTTTGGGTTACAGGGAAAGGCTGGATAGCCAACAATGCATTCACGAGAGCATAGGAGGTTGAGGTTGACCTTATAGAGGCTCATAAAATCATGAAGGGCATAAATAAGGTGAATAGCAAGTGTCTTTTCGCTTGTGTGGGGAAGTTCAAGAAAAGAGGGCATATTTAAAGGTGAATCAAGAAAATTTCGAAAGGATTTGAGGGGCAACCTTTTTATACAGAGAGTGGTTATTGTTTGGAATGAACTTCAGGAGGAAATGGTAGATGCAGGTACATTTCCAACATTTAAAAGACATTGGGATAAGTACATGGATTGGAAAGATTTGGACTGATATGGGCTAAACACTAGATAAGTGGGACTAAGTTTAGTTTGGGAACATGGTCGGTATGGACTATTTGGACAGAAGGGTCTGATTCCGTGCTGTAAGACTTTATAACATTTGAAAATTTGAATGATCAGAGCTCTGTCAGTATATGAGCAAGGCATTTTAAGTGTTTGCATTGGCACTATATTTCCAAGCATTATCAAGATGGTAGCAAGACCAACATTATTTGCATAAAAATGATGTTCCACCTAGTTTTGCAGAAAATCAATTGTTGATTCTTAATTTGATTCTTATCAGTTGTATAACTGAAATGTGGATAATAGTGAAATAAAGACATATGCAGGAACTTGATTCCTTCTTGAGTAGGTCTGGCATTTCACTCTTGGAGCATGAATCGGAAATAACAGTATTTTGTGTGATCTTTGCACTTTTGCTCTTCCTGACTCTCAAAGAACATTCAAAAAGAAGTTTTGACAATGTGCTTGTTTTTCCATCTGCATGAAGAGTGAAAAGAATTCAAACAAACCGCAGTCTCCTTACTTCCTGGACAAAGACAAAAAAAGCAGTCTTTCAACACAGATCTAAGCAACTGATTAACATATGAAAAGTTCTAATGTCTGTTTTTGGCAACTACCTGGGGTACCTTAAAGAAAGGATTCTTTGCATTTAGCAATTGACCAAAAGCCTATTATGTGAAAATGGACTTATTGCTCATACCTGTACCTCATTTTCCAGGATATCAGTTTTTAAAGGTGAAACTTTGGGGCTTAAGGAGAACCTAAGGGGATTACACCAGCACATGATTTATAACTTTTTCTTTTGTGTTTTAACCACTAGGTTATCTCCCAAATACCTCGACAAAACAGATTATTTAATCAGTTATCTCAGTACTGCTTGTGGAAGCTTGTTGTGTTCAAACATTTTCTTACAATTGTCTACATAGCAGCTGGCTCAGGAGGTGGAAAAGTCAATGTTTCGGGTGTGGATTCCAGCATCTGCAGTTTGTTTTGTCTCAACATAGCAGCAGTGCCTATTCCTTAGAGAGTGCTTCGCTGGCTGGAATACTTGGGATAGCTGGCAATCATAAAAGATGCTGTATAAGTACAAGCTCTTTCTCCATCATTCTCTTTCTTTTCCAGTATACCTCTGCTTTGACCTATGATGCTGTTCAAGTGATGACTGAAGCATTCCGCTATCTACGCAAACAGCGAATTGACATCTCTAGGAGAGGTAGCACTGGAGACTGTCTTGCCAATCCTGCTGTACCCTGGGGGCAGGGAATTGAAATAGAAAGAGCACTAAAATTGGTAAGTAGCTTTTCGTTTTTAAGAAGCAGAAGTATTTATAACATACAAGTAATGCCATGAGATGGAAATCATTTTGGTAGTGGTGCAAAATGGCTCATATTGGATGAGCTCTCTGTTAAATGCAATGTCTGATATTCATTTCCATTGCAGTCAATACAAATGGAAACCAGTTGCTGCAGATAATGGGCAGCTGATCCAGAACCAACCACTTGAGTCAATGCTCAGGATAATTTCCTATCTCAAAATTTCCTTGACCTTCGACCATAATTTTCATAAATTGGCACTCCTTTGAAATCAACTTGCAGATTGTATATGCTAATATCTTTTAAAAGTATTATCTGCTCTGCATTTAGTGATGTATTTCACCAACTAGGCCAAAAGCTGTTCTGCTGCCTACCATATGTTAATGTAACATATTTTTGTAACTCACACTAAGAATGTGGGCAGTGCTAGCAAGACCAGCATCTTTTATCTCCCTTTACTCACTCTTGAGATTATCCTGTGAAACCTTCTTCTGGAATCTCTGCAGTCCATCTCCCGAAGGCACTTCCACAGCTTCTAACTGCAGGAGCAAGTTATAGGGAGACTGCAATTATTTACTGACAGAGAAACTTAGAAACCGTTTCTGTGATATGTTAAGCAATCTAGGCTGTTGTATTATTTGGTGATCTTCCAATGCAAAAATCGGTATTCACTGAATTAGATCTAGCCTGAATATATTTTCTTCACTCCAGGTTATGATCTATTAAAAAATCTGATGTCACTAAAACTCCTACACTCATTGCCTCTTTGTCACCTGGTTAATAGCATTTATGGGGACTGCCAAAATTTATACAGAATGAGCTGGATTATCAGTTTTATTCCGCATTGTGAAACATAAGGGACTGCTGTGGTTCAAAGTAATTTTCTTTCTAACTGGTATTTCCCAGAAGAATCTTTGTCATTGTCAGATCCATTTTTCAAGGTGGACTTTGGGTAATAGCAGCTCAATTAACTGCAAATGGCCAATGGGTATTAGTGCTATCTGTCTTTATGTGTCAGCGGCAACATTGCAAAATGAACCAATTTTCTTTTAAAAAATGAATTCTCTGCAATAATTACATTGCCAACAGGTACTCATCATGGGTAACATTCTTGATAATTGAACCCCGCAGAATGCTTTTATTGACAGTGCAATCAGTTGTTAAAATTTGACAACATTATTTGTTAAATTATACTTCACAAAAATTGAATAATGTTATTTCCTCCTCATTCCCTGATGTAGGTTCGCATTGATGGTTTAACTGGAAATATTCAGTTTGATCAATTTGGAAGAAGAGTCAATTATACAGTTAATATCATGGAACTCAAAAACAATGGTCCCCGCAAGGTAACAGTGCTATATCTGATCAATCTATCTGACAACTTTTTCAGGTTATCTCTTTGAATATCAATAATTTATTGCTAACTTACTGACACCTTGGAAGAAGTGAATCACATTCCAGTATGGGCTTCAGATGTTGATTATGAACTATGCAGTGATCAATTATTTATTCTAATTCTAGGAATCTTTTGGGAGCATCTCATGTCATTTCCTGATGGTAAATTTATTATGTTACTATTGGCATATTTAAAGAAGGAGCAAAATCTGAGTTGTTTGACTGACTTCAGCTTTGGCTGGCAAATTCGGTGTCAAACATACAAAAGTAGGATAGGCCACTTGGCTCTTCTAACCTTGTCAGTCTTCAATGAGATTCTTGGCTCTTCAATTTGTGGTCTCAGCTCCACTTTTCTGCTATCACCTCATATTCTTGACTTCCTTGGTAAACGAGAACTTATCTGACTTAACATTGAAAAATACAATGAATCTGCCTCCACTGCTCTCTGAGAAAGAGAGTTTCACCAACCCTAAACCTCTTTGAGAAAAAAATTTTCCCCACCTCCCGAATTTTAAATGAGGTCCCACCTACAAGAGGAAACATGTTTTCACCATCAACCTTGTTGAGTTTCTGCAAGATCTTATATCTTCCAATATGATTACTTCTAAGTCTTCTGTACTCCAATGGATATCAGTGATTCCAACTTTGCCTTTCACCATAAATCAAAGAGTGTGAGTCAGGCAGCATCCGAGGAGCAGGAGAATTGATGTTTTGGGCATAAGCCCTTCATCAGGAATGAGGCTAGTGGACCGGGGGACTGAGACATAAATGGGAGGGGGTTGCGGCTGAGGGGTGGGTAGGTGGGAATGGGATAGATAACTGAAGGTGGGGGTGAAGGTGATAGGTCAGAGAGGAGGGTAGAGTGGATAGTTGGGAAGGAAGATGGTCAGGTAGGACAGTTCAAGGGGGCAGTGCCGAGTTGAGAGGTTGGGACTGGGAAAAAGGTCCTGTGTAGTTGAAGTGTCCCAGGACAGAAGAACTCCTCATCTTCCATGTTTGCATACTTCAACCAGATGGGATCAATGTGATTTCACCAGTATTCCCATTTCCCCTCTCCCTACCTTACCCCATTCCCAACCTCCCAACTCGGCACTGCCCCCTTGAATGGTCCTAAATGTCCATCTTCCTTCCCATCTATTTTTCCCCCAACCACACCCCCCTCCCATTTATCTCTCAGCCCACTTGGCCCACAAGCCTCTTTCCTGATGAAGGGCTTATGCCTGAAACGTTGACTCTCCTGCTCCTCGGATGCTGCCTGACATGCAGTGCTTTTCCAGCACCACACTCTTCAACTCTGATCTGCAGCATCTGCAGTCCTCACTTTCTGTCAGCATAAATCCCCCATCTCATAAATCAGTCAGTTGAAATTTGAGAACTGATTTGCATAACTTTGCCCCATCTTAAATTAACAGAATTAAAGTTATATAAAGTATGTGAGGCTCACAGGCTGCAATTTCCTGGATTATCCTGAGTGCCTTTCTTAAACAATGGGACAACATTGACTATTCTCCAGTTCTCTGGGACCTCACCTGTGGTGAAAGAGGATGCAAAGATGTCTGTCAATACTCCAGCAATTTGTATTCATGCCTCCCTCAATATTCTGCAATCGATCCAATCAGGACCTGGAGACTTAAGATGCACAACACATCTTCCTTTTTATTAGCAACTTGACTTAGAAATTCAACAGTCCCTTCCCTGAAATTCTGTCTGGTCAATGCCGATACAAAGTATTCATTTAAGACTTCACCCACTTCTTCTGGCTCCATGCATACATTTTCTCCCATGTCCTTGAGTGGGCCTACTTTTTCCCAGCTCAGCACCGTCCCCATGACCTGTCCTACCTGCCTATCTTCCTTTCCACCTATCCACTCCACCCTCCTCTCTGACCTATCATCCCCACCCCATTCACCCATTGTACTCTTTGCTACCTTCCCCCACCCTCCTCTCTGATCAATCACCTCCTTCCCCACCCCCATTCACCTATTGTACTCTATGCTTCTTTCTCCCCACCCCCACCCCCCTCTCGTTTATCTCTCCACTCGGTAGGCTCCCTGCCTCTATTCCTAATGAAGGGTTTTTGCCCGAAATGTCGATTTTCCTGCTCCTCAGATGCTGCCAGACCTGGTGTGCTGTTCCAGCACTACTCTAATCTAGACCACTACTTTTTCCCTGGCTACCCTATTGTTTTTTATATATGCATAAAAACATTGGGATTCTCCTTAATCCTGTTTGCTAATGACTTTTCATGACCCCTTTTATACAGTGAATGATAGAATCCTTAGGAGTTTTGATATGCAGAGAGATCTGGGCGTGCAGTTTACAGATCGGCACCGCAGGTGGATCAAGCAGTAAACAAGGTCTATGCCATGCTTGCCTTCATTGGAAGGAGCATTGAGTATAAGGATAGACAAGTTATACTGCAGTTTTATAGAACTTCAGGAAGGCAATACTTAAAATATTGAGTACAGTCCTGGTCACCACACTACCAGAAGGATGTGGATGCTTTGGAGAGGGTACAGAAAAGGTTTACCAGGATGTTGCCTGTTATGGGGGAAGCTTGGAGAGTCTGGGTTTGTTTTCACTAGTGTAGAAGAAGCTGAGGGGCGACCTGACAGAAGTTTATAAGATTATGAATGGCAAAGATAGAGTGGAAAGTATGTGGCTTTTTCCCAGGGTGGAGGGGTCAATTACTAGGGGACACAGGTTTGAGGTGCGAGGGGCAGGGGAAAATTTAAAAGAGATGTCCGAGGGATGTTTTTCACACAAAGGCTGGTGAGTGCCTGGAATGCGCTGTCAGAGGAGGTGATGGATGCAGACACAATCGCAGCATTCAAGAAGCATCTGGATGAATACAAGTATAGGAAGGGAACAGAGGGATATGGATCCTGTAAGTGAAGGCATTTTCAGTATGGAAGGGCAAAATGTGTCAGCACAGGCTTGGAGAGCTGAAGGGCCTGTTCCTGTGCTGCATTGTTCTTTGTTCTAGTACAGTAGATTAGATTAGATTGCTTACAGTGTGGAAATGGGCCCTTCAACCCAACAAGTCCACACCGACCCTCCGAAGAGCCCTACCCCTACATTTACCCCTTCACCAAACACTAAGGGTAATTTAGCATAGCCAATTCACCTAACCTCCACATTTTTGTACTGTTGTTAGATGTAGTCTAACAAATTCCCTGTACAACTTACATATCCCATTCTTCTTTAAAGATGATAACATCTCGGACCGTGACTTCAGAATCCTTAAGGGGGAGGGTGTGCAGCCAGAAGTCGTGGTGCACTTTGGCACCAACAACATAGGTAGGAAGAGGGGTGGGGAGGCCATTCAGGAGCTCAGGGAGTTAGGCTGGAAGCTAAAAGCTAGGACAGACAGAGTCATCATCTCTGGGTTGTTGCCGGTGCCATGTGACAGTGAGGCAAGGAATAGGGAGAGAGTGCAGTTGAACACGTGGCTGCAAGGATGGTGTAGGAGGGAGGGCTTCAGGTATTTGGACAATTGGACTGCATTCTGGGGAAGGTGGGACCTGTACAAGCAGGATGGGTTGCACCTGAACCAGTAGGGCACCAATATCCTGGGGGGTAGCTTTGCTAGCACTCTTCGGGGGCGGGGGGGGGTTAGACTAATTTGGCAGGGGGATGGGATCCAGACTTGTAGCCCAGCAAGTAGGTTAGCTGTTTTTCAGGATGTCCAAGAATGTGGGAGGCTGTGGAGAAGATAGCACTGACAGGGAATACTTGCAGACACAGAGATGGGCTCAAGTGTGTATACTTCAACGCAAGGAGTATCAGAAATAAGGTGGGTGAACTTAAGACGTGGATCAGTACTTGGGACTACGATGTTGTGGCCATCACGGAAACGTGGATAGAAGAGAGACAGGAATGGTTATTGGAGGTTCCTGGTTACAGATGTTTCAGTAAGATTAGGGGGGGTGGTAAAAAAGGAGGGGGAATGGTGTTGCTAATTAGAAATGGTATAACGGCTGCAGAAAGGCAGTTCGAGGGAGATCTGCCTTTGGAGGTAGTATGGGCTGAAGTCAGAAATAGGAAAGGAGCAGTCACCTTGTTGGGTGTTTACTATAGGGCCCCCAATAGCAGCAGAGATGTGGAGAAACAGATTGGGAAACAGATTTTGGAAAGGTGCAGAAGCCACAGGGTAGGAGTCATGGGCAATTTCAACTTCCCAAATATTGATTGGAAGCTCTTTAGATCAAGTAGATTGGACGGGATGGTGTTTGTGCAGTGTGTCCAGGAAGCTTTTCTAACTCAGTATGTAGATTGTCCGATCAGCGGGGAGGCCATATTGGATTTGGTACTCGGTAACGAACCAGGACAAGTGATGGGCTTGTTAGTGGGTGAGCATTTTAGTGATGGTGACCACAATTCTGTGACTTTCACCTTGGTTATGGAGAGAGATAGGTGCGTGCAACAGGATAGGTTTTACAATTGGGGGAAGGGTAAATACGATGCTGCAAGACAGGATCTGAGGCGCATAAGTTGGGAGCATAGGCTGTCAGGGAAGGATGTCATTGAAATATGGAACCTTTTCAAGGAACAGATACGATGTGTCCTTGATATGTATGTACCTGTCAGGCAGGAAAGAGATGGTCGTGTGAGGGAACCTTGGTTGACGAGGGAGGTTAGATGTCTAGTAAAGAGGAAGAAGGAGGCTTACATAAGGTTGAGGAAACAAGGTTCAGACAGAGCGTTGGAGGGATACAGGATAGCCAGGAGGGAGCTGAAGAAAGGGATTAGGAGAGCTAAGAGAGGGCATGAAAAATCTTTGGCTGGTAGGATCAAGGATAACCCCAAGGCCTTTTATGCGTATGTGAGAAACATGAGAATGACGAGAACGAGGGTAGGTCCGATCAAGGACAGTAGTGGGAGACTGTGTATTGAGTTGGAAGAGATAGGAGAGGTCTTGAATGAGTACTTTTCTTCAGTATTTACAAATGAGAGGGACTGTATTGTTGAAGAGGAGAGTATGAAACGGACTGGTAAGCTAGAGGAGATACTTGTTAGGAAGGAAGATGTGTTGGGCATTTTGAAAAACGTGAAGATAGACAAGTCCCTCGGGCCTGACGGGATATATCCTAGGATTAAGTGGGAAGCAAGAGAGGAAATTGCAGAGCCGTTGGCAATGATCTTTTCATCTTCACTGTCAACGGGGGTAGTATCAGGGGACTGGAGAGTGGCGAGTGTTGTGCCCCTGTTCAAAAAAGGGAATAGGGATAACCCCGGGAATTACAGGCCAGTTAGTCTTACTTCTGTGGTAGGCAAAGTAATGGAAAGGGTACTGAGGGATAGGATTTATGAGTATCTGGAACGACACTGCTTGATTTGGGACAGCCAGCACGGATTTGTGAGGGGTAGGTCTTGCCTTACAAGTCTTATTGAATTCTTTGAGGAGGTGACCAAGCATTTGGATGAGGGTATAGCAGTGGATGTAGTGTACATGGATTTTAGTAAAGCATTTGATAAGGTTCCCCATGGTAGGCTTATGCGGAAAGTCAGGAGGCATGGGATAGTGGGAAATTTGGCCAGTTGGATAGAGAACTGGCTAACTGGTCGAAGTCAGAGAGTGGTGGTAGATGGTAAATATTCACCCTGGAGCCCAGTTATATGTGAAGTACCGCAGGGATCAGTTCTGGGTCCTCTGCTGTTTGTAATTTTTATTAATGACTTGGAAGAGGGTGGGTCAGTAAATTTGCAGACAATACGAAGATTGATGGAGTTGTGGATAGTGAGGAGGGCTGTTGTCAGCTGCAAAGGGACTTAGATATGATGCAGAGCCGGGCTGAGGAGTGGCAGATGGAGTTCAACCTTGTCAAGTGTGAGGTTGTCCATTTTGGAAGGACAAATAAGAATGCAGAATACAGAGTTAACGGTAAGGTTCTTAGTAAGGTGGAGGAGCAGAGGGATCTTGGGGTCTATGTTCATAGCTCTTTGAAAGTTGCCACTCAGGTGGATAGAGCTTGTAAGAAGGCCTATGGTGTATTAGCGTTCATTAGCAGAGGGATTGAATTCAAGAGTCGTGAGGTGATGTTGCAGCTGTACAGGACCTTGGTAAGGCCACATTTGAAGTACTGTGTGCAGTTCTGGTCACCTCACTTTAGGAAAGATGTGGAAGCTTTGGAGAGGGTGCAGAGGAGATTTAGCAGGATGTTACCTGGAATGGAGAATAGGTCGTACGAGGATAGGTTGAGAGTGCTAGGCCTTTTCTCATTGGAACGGCGAAGGATGAGGGGTGACTTGATAGAGGTTTATAAGATGATCAGGGGAATAGATAGAGTAGACAGTCATAGACCTTTTCCCCCGGGTACAACAGAGTGTTACAAGGGACATAAATTTAAGGTGAAGGGTGGAAAGTATGGGGGGATGTCAGGGGTAGGTTCTTTATCCAGAGAGTGGTGGGGGCATGGAATGTGCTGCCTGTGGGAGTGGCAGAGTCAGAATCATTGGTGACCTTTAAGTGGCAATTGGTTAGGTACATGGATAGGTGCTTAAGCTAGGACAAATGTTCGGCACAACATCGTGGGCCGAAGGGCCTGTTCTGTGCTGTATTGTTCTATGTTCTATTCCATTTGCTGCACCTGCAGGACACATAGGGCACACAGATCTCTCTGTACATCAGACTCCTTATTTTTCCTTCATAACTTACTTTCCTACCTCATTTTGTGTCATCAAGTTTAACAACCAGGTATTCAATCATTTGATCCAAGTCATTAATATTGATTGTAATTAGCTGAGGTCCCATCACTGGTTTCTCGGGCACACTACTCGTTTCATCTTGTTCACCTTTTTGCTCCTAATAAGCTAACCAATCCTCTATCCATGCTAGTACATTATTCCCCTACACCATGGGTTCCGTCACATTTAATGTGGGCTTTGTGAAATGCCTTCGAGAAATGCAAAGAAGTATAACCCTTTTTCCACCTTGCTTGTTCCTTCCTCAAAGAACTTTAATAAGTCTTTCAAACATGATTTCATCTTCACAAAATCATGTTGACTCTGCCTAATTGCCCTGTGATTTTCTCAGTGCCCTGTTATAACCTCTTTAGTAATAGATTCCAGCATTTTTCTGAAAACACATTGAGCTAACTACCCTGAGTCTTTTCTCTTTTCTTGAAGAGAGGAATTATATTTGCTATTTTCCAATTTGACATTGCTGCTTGTCGGTAAAACCGATATGGTTCACTTCATGTCCTTTAGGAAAGGTGACTGCCATCCTTGCCTAGCCAGACATGTATGTGACTCCAGACCCACAGCAATGTGGTTGACTCTTAATTGTCCTTTGGGGCAATATGGGATGCACAACAAATGCTGACCTCGCTAGCAACACTCACTTTCTGTGAATGATTTTTTAAAAATGGATATTTGAGGTTTTGGCACTCGTTTCCTATTTTGTAGGCAGTAGTAGGCAACAGAATATTATTCATACCTTGATGTATTGAAGAAAGATGCAGAAAGTGTTATAATGTTGACTGGCTGGAATATGGTATTGTACATTTTTATTGTTTGAAGTGTTGTTTCAATGGATTAAGGTAGTCTCGAAAGTTTATACTTGGAGTAAGCAAGGCAGATCCTTCTTAAAATCTAATCTCCACTTTTTGGAGTGGAATTCCTCCTTTAAATAAGAAGTTAACGTTACACAAGTTGAGACATTTTAGATCTGTTGTGAATGTGGGGAGCATGAGTCTACACTTTTCAAGAGACAGCATACAAAGTTGAATATGAGTAAGTTGTTAAACTCGTAGGAAGGAGTTTAGATTAGATTAGATTACTTACAGTGTGGAAACAGGCCCTTCGGCCCAACAAGTCCACACTGACCCACTGAAGCCCAACCCACCCAGACCCATTCCCCTGCATTTACCCCTTTCACCACAAGCAATTTAGCATGGCCAATTCACCTAACCTGTACTGAAAATTTGCTATTATTTAAGAACATAGAAAGAAAAATGCTGTAAAATAGAATCTTATCAGATTTTGGTTTCAAACATACTCTTAAGATTTCAATTGTGATCATGCAGCTCACACTGCACAAGCAAGTTTGTCTGATTTATGAAATAAATTGGCACATTTTACATGGATTAAATGAACATGAACTTGAATTGAAGTTAACTTCACCATTTAATAAACAAAGTTGTAGTGAACTTTGATAGTTCGCAAAAATTATTTCATTTATGGAAACCAGTCCAAAGTGGCATTAGTTTTGGTGGGGGAGACAAAAACTAGAGGGCATAGGTCTAAGGTGAGAAGGGAAAGATTTAAAAAGGATCTGAAGAGTACCTTTTCATGTGTCTATGCAATGAGCTACCAGAAACAGTGGTGGAGGTGAGTACAATTACATTTAAAAGGCATCTGGATGGGTAAATGTATAAGAAGGTTTTAGAGGGATGGGACCGAATACTCATTTCCTTATTTTCCATTATTCAATCCACAAACCCACTATGTGAAGTGTGCCAATGCTCACTTTCTCACTATTTTTCTTTTAAATGCCTGTATAAGCTTTTACTATATATTTTGTATTGTTATCTAGCTTTGTTTCAGACTTTAACACCTCATCTATTTTTAGTTGTATTTGCATTTTTTTAGATATCTTCCCTGTGAGTAATTTTTCTGAAATTGTAGACTTTTTCTTTTTAACATATTTGCTTTAATTTCTTCCGTTAGCCACAGATGATATATCCTTCTCTGAGAGATTTTCTTTCTCACTTAAATGTATCTTTGCTGACTGTTATGAAGTATCTCCAGAACTGTCTGCGCCTGTACTTCTATTGACCTATCATTTAATTTAATTTCATGGTTCACATTAGCCAGATCTTCCTCATACCTGCAGTGCTTTTATTTAAATTTCGAAGTTAACTCTCCTCCAAACTGAAGATGAGATTCAATCATTTTTTGATCACTGCTAACTTCAGATATCTTTACTCTGAAATCAGCAATTAATCCCGTGTTGTTAAACATTACTATATTACTTGCTCTCTGGTTAGCTCTCAAGCTTCAGTACTTGCTCTAAGAAGCTGTACTGAAAAGTCATTATCTGAGGTGACTTTGCAAATCTGCTTTGTCCAACCTTTATGTAGAATAAAGATCAACCATGATGATTGCTCTACAAGCTGCCATTATTTCTTCATGTGCACCCCATCATATAATTTGGTTACTGTTAGGGAGTTTATATACTAGTCCCATAAGTGACTTCTTATGTTTTTTATTTCTTATCTGACTTATCTGTTATGACAAAAAGTGATGTGGATGTATTTTGAAAACAGTGTATGATGTAAACAGTACTAAGTGTCTAACTATTATGTTGTGAAACTGGCAGATTGGCTACTGGAATGAAGTCGACAAGATGGTTGTCACAGCCACAGATTTCCTCAGTGGAAATGAGACTGCAGGAATGGAGAATAAAACTGTTGTAGTAACAAGTATCATGGTATGTTGTTGACCACATATAGCAAAGAATTCTCACTATTCTTAAAATTCTTTGCATAGAAACAAAATGAGTAACTAGAATATTCTCGCAATGCAAATAAATTTGTCCTTGAACAGTTTACGTTATTTTTGATCTCATTAAAAATGCTTTCTTCTGCTATAACTGCGTTAAGTTATGGAGCATTGAACTTTGACTTGGGAGATGTTTTCTGTTTTTAGTTCTGCAACTGTTAATTTCCCTGTTTTGAGAATTTAATAACCTTTGTTGCAAAACCCCAGATGCTTTGATCAGCACCAATTAATTATCATTTAATTATTAATAGTCCACATCAATTTTAGCCAAATATTGATTTCACATTTCAGAGTACAATTCCTTCAAAAAAGAAAATAAATTGCCATTAAATTGTAATATTATTTTACTTTATATAACATATTTGAAACATTGACAGGTTAATTTGTAGACTTGCATTTTCTGTTTTATGTTCAGGCAGCAAATTAAAAATCTGAGTAATTCATTTTAACCCTGATCAAAAGGAACAAACGTCAGTGAAGAATTTAATTCCTAAAATGGAAATTAAACCAATCAATCTTAAAGGACTTGAAAAGCTTTTACTTATAATGAGTAAAAGAAGTGAACACGAAATTTATGACACAGAATTAGACTAATGATTTCTTCACAGAATAGAAATCTCAGCTCTAAAATCATCAATTAAGACTGCAGGCATTTCTTTTCATTATTTCTATGTTTTCTTTGAATACTAATCCAGACGACATGTGCTCAAATCACGAGTCAAGTTGAAATGCAAACACTACATTCTTAGTCCTGCCACATTTTTTTGTTATAGCAGTGGATGAATGACCGCCATGTTTGAAAAATGCTCTTCTGCCTGAGGAAAAGGTCGTGGCCGTATCAATCTCACTCTGGGGAGGTGTGCATTTTGTCAGTGGATTATGGAACTCCACAGTATGTTAGAAAGCGGTTTTTCCCAGACATTGCCATCTTTGGAGAATAGACATTCATTGTAGGAGACATCTGTGGTGGAAGTGAGGCAATTTCTGAATCTAAAATTTATGTGAATATTTTTGTTTACTGAAGGGCAACATATATTTATTTTGTTTTTCCTTACATTGCATTTGTCAAGCCACGTTTTGCATTAAATAGGTATAGCCTGTAAAGCCATACTAATTCTGAATTAGGAGCAAAACACACGGCTGAATTTTACCATTTTGAGTTCAGTGTTTTGTCAAGTTAGATTCATGGTACCCAGTCTGCCATTGCTTGGAGCGACTTTCTTCATGTAATTTTCCACTTTTCACTTCATTGATTATGTGTATGCGCTCTACAGCACCTTTCTTGCACACATCAGAAAATATGGCAGTGCTCACCACTGCTGGAACCCTCTGGTGTCCGCATTGGTGGCATCAGCTGCACATCTCTCCAGGAGCTGATCCTTAGACTGTGGAGCTCAGCTGTTATCACTGAGGACATGGCTCCAAAAAGAAATAGGGCATTCTGCTTATTGGAGATGACAATACTTGTAGATTGAATAGTAGAAAAGACAGCATTCTCCAAATGTCCTTTACACTGCCCAGGAGGCCACGTTACTAGAAATAGATGGCTTGGACTGAGGTAGCAGCCCAGGCCTGTGTTATGCTTGGACAAAAAAAAATGCAGCAGTGAAAGGGAAAACTTCAACGATCTGCTGTGCTCCACAAGGAAAAGTGCCTCCATCTTCTCATTTCAAGCTTGCACCCAAACAGCTGCAACCTACTCTAATTCTGCCACTGCGAGGAACTCTCATCAAGATGGATGATAACTCTCAGTATTATTTGCAGCATCTTACTCACCTCATCCTTCCATGCTACTAACTTTTCCTGCTCACTCACTATGGATACCTTATTAAATCTCCTAAAACTGCTGAGCTATCTTGAAAATGTAATTTTCATGCAATAGGAAATGGTGGAAGGTATAGGGGAGATGTCAGGGGTGGGTTCTTTACCCAGAGAGTGGTGGGGGCATGGAATGCGCTGCCCGTGGGAGTGGTAGAGTCAGAATCATTGGCGACCTTTAAGCGGCATTTGGATAGGTACATGGATGGGTGCTTAATCTAGGATAGAAGTTCGGCACAACATCGTGGGCCAAAGGGCCTGTTCTGTGCTGTATTGTTCTATGTTCTATGTTCTATGTTCTAAAAGAAGTTCTGGGATTTACATATCAAAGTACAGAAAGCAGCATATCCCATTAAAGTTTTAATCTGAGATTGTTGACTGTAACACCTCTCCACTGGACTCCTTTGGCTATAAATTCAGTGAGCATGATCTTAACTTCCACAACCACCTGATGAAGGAGCAGCGCTCCGATAGCTCATGCTTCCAAATAAACCTGTTGGACTGTAACCTGGTGTTGTGTGGTTTTTAACTTTGTCTGCACCGGGCAACTTTGCCACATAACTTTACATCATGAAAAGCATATAAGTTCTTAAATCCAGCAAATGAGGCACGACTAGAGCTGAGGCAGGCAAAGCTGCAGGATTTTCAGCTTTTTTTCCTTAGGTTCTCATAAATTGATGAGGCTTTCTGATTTATGGTGGGAAATGTTGTCCCAGGTGGCTTATTCAATTGATCTTCTATCCACACACTTAGAAGCTGCTCCATCTCCTCTAGTTCCTTTTTTCATGATCTCACAGACTGGCTAGTGCTCAGATTTGTTCCAGCAGTGCAGCTTGTTTTAATTCTTTCCGCATTGTCTCCACTGGTGCGTAGCGTCGACTCCTTTATTCCTATTGCATGAATATTATGCTGAAACACCTTATAACATCTAGCTTCTGTTCAAGTGTTATAGCCTTTATTTTACAATCACCACTCACGATCTTTTCACCTGGATGCTTCCTGCCAACATTCTTGCAACTTTGTCCTTCCATATTCTTGGAAAACACAGAGAGATTTAAAAAAAAAACAAGGTTGAGAATTACTGAGTTCGGCACTGTATGTTTCAGGAATCACTTCACCACAAAGCGTGTGAGCCAACTTTATTCCTGATGAAGGGCTTTTGCCCAAAACGTCAATTTCGAAGCTACTTGGATGCTGCCTGAACTGCTGTGCTCTTCCAGCAACACTAATCCAGAATTTGGTTTCCAGCATCTGCAGTCATTGTTTTTACCATGTGATGTCAAGCCATGCAAGTCCAGCCATCAGTGTACCGCAACGTCTTATGCAGGGGATGGATTCACATTAAAAAATTGCTCCCCAATCCACCAATCACGTTACATCCAAATTACGTTGATGAATTGCACATTTTCAGAAAACAACCTGCATATCCACTTGTACTCTTATAATGTCTGCTGTCCAGGCTTTGTTACGGTTGGAACTTGTTCAGTCACATCCATGTGAGTGAAGAGCAGCCACTTCAGCATCCCAAGGTTGAAGGAAGTTGTAATGATGAAACATTGCTCATTTCTCACAAGCAACCAACTCTTTGATTGCAGATACTTTCAAATGGAAGCTACCATTAACTGTGACATTGATGACTGAAGTCAAGGCAATAGACCACTCAGTCTAAAAGCAATGTGCAAGCATTGTACTAGGGTCTGGCCTAGAAATAATGCCACTGAAAAATTGATGATGGTGCACTCAAACTCCCTGATAAGACAACTCTGTTCAGCCATTGCCTCAATGTCAACTTGGTGACTCTTTGTGACCCAGAGAGGCAGAGCATTCACAATACCTCACTTACCGTCAAAACCTTCATAATTGGGACCTATCAAGAGATGCTTGGTCATTTGACAAAGAAACAGTAAAAGTATTTTTTTTAAGTTAATGGCTAGGGGATCCATGAACTTATTCACTGTAATATGTGTGGCTTCTTTAGCACCGTCAAGACTACCTGCAGTCAATGCACCCATGGCCCCACTCAACTCCTGGCCAAGAGTTGGGAAGTGTTTATCAATATCAGAGAGGCAGTTGGTGCACACTTAAAGGAGCACTTCAAGGATCTCATAACAAAGGTTCTGTCTTTAACATGTGTCCTCAACTCCATACGCCATTTCAGCACAACTCAAATCCAGTGTGAGTAGGAAGGGCTATTCAACAGCCAAAGAATAGCGATGCATCAGGACCTCTAAATTATGGTGGAGAAACACTTTGATCACACAGCCACAATGTTTGTATTTGAAAAGGAGAGCATGAAATCATGGGGGAAATTCGAGGTGCTGTAATTGTGACCGTCTTCAGGAATAGTGATGGGTTCAACTCCAGTACTACTCCTTACTAATGGCCACAGGAAAAGTTATCACCAGAACTTTCCTCAATCATCTCCTTCCTGTGGCTGAAGAGTTCTTTCTATAGAGGTAATGGGAAGTTACCCTCTAAACATTGGGAATAGAACGAACTCTTGTACAATTTCTTGGATCTCATAAAGCCTTTGACACTGTCAACTATAATGGATTATGGAGCATTGCTCTTCATTTCAGCTGTCCCCAGTAGTTTGTCTCCTGACCCCCCCCCCCCCCCAGTTAATCCATGAGGACATGCAAGCTATGATCCTAAGCAAAAGATCAAACACTGACCCACTTCAGGTTTGGACTGAACACTGTCACTGTTCTCAATCTTCTTTGCAGCAATGCTCCACTTCACCCCTGCTGGAGTGGATTTATTTTACAAAACAACTGGGAACCTGTTCAGCCTCAGTTGCCTGAGGCCAAATCCAAGATCAAATCATCCTCTGTTATTGAACTATAGCATGCAGACAATGCTTGTATCTATGCAAATTTCAGTGTGCCGGGCCCCAAGCCACTGTCAACACCTTCAATGAGGTTTATTTGTGTACAGAGGACAGAAGAAGACAGAAGACAAAATATCCAGAAGATTAAGGTTCTCCGCCAATCTGTTCCTCCTAAACCACACTTATGAGACCACAAAATTCCACACCAAGGCCTTGGACAATGTGAACCATTTCCTTACCTTTGGAGTCAACTGTCAACAAGCACAGACATTAATGATGTGCTTTAATCCCACATTTAGTGGGCCAACATAACCTTTAGACACCTGAGGAAGGGTATGATCAAAGACCAGGGCCTCCAATGTAGCACCATGCTCAGAGTCAACAGAACTGAAGTCCGTCTAGTCTTGATAATTAGTCAAGTGACAGAAAGTGTCATTATCCGTGCTATTAGCAGCACTTGATTAACAATAACTGACTCCCTGTGGTTCCATCAGGGGCATTCAGTGTATTACCTCATTACAGCCTTGATACAAAAGATGAAGTCACATGTGATCTATGGTGTGCTAATAAGTTTGATACAGAACTGGCTTAGTCATGGAACACAGAGAGGAGGAGGGGAATAGTATTTTTATGACTGGAGATCTGAACACATTGATGTTCTGCAAGGACCAGTTTTGGAATCCCTGTTGTTTGTAATACATGGTGATTTGAAGGAGAATGTATGTGACCTGATTAGTAAGTTTTCAGGTGACGCAAACATCAAGGGAGCTGAGGATAGTGAGAAGGGTTGCCAAATGGTACAGTAGGATATAAATAGGCTGGAGATTTGAACAAAGCAGATGGAGTTTCTTCTGGACAAATGCAAGGTGATGTATTTTGGAAGATCTCATGCAGGAAAGAAGTATACAATATATGGCAGAACCCTTAGTAGCATCAACATACAGAAGGATCTAGCATACAGGTCTACAGTTCCCTGAAAGTGGCAACACAAGTGGATGAAGTGGTCAAGAAGGCACACGGCATGCTCATCTTCATCGGTCGGGACATAGAGTATAAAAATTGGCAAGTCATTTTGCAGCTACATAAAACTTAGGTTTGGCCACATTTGGAATCTTATGAACAGTTCTGGTCAACACGCTACCAGAGGGATGTGAAGGCATTGGACAGGATACAGAAATGGTTTATGAGGATGGTTTGGAGGACCTTAGCTATGAAGAGAGATTGGACAAACTCAGTTTGTTCTCATTTGAAAATCAGAGGATGAGGTGATCTGATAAAAGTTTTCTGAATTCTTTAGGTAACATTTAAACAATAATAACCATTGTTAGCAATTTTAGTGGTAATTCATAGATGTAAATGTTACTTTAGAGCTTATTGTTTTATATACAGTAATGTTACTGATGCTGGTTCATTGGACTACTAAGGTGATAACCAATGGAAAAGACAATGGGGTTTGTATCCACATTTTCCCAGACAGTAAACTCCTATCTTTTGTTGTGCCATCCAAGTCAGGCAACAAATGGAGTTCATAAATTCTCCCACAGGCTTGGAAGAAAGTCCATCTATTGTGAACTTTCCATCTGCTAGACCAAAACTAACTGAGACAAAGAATGCCATAATTTTCAGAGAATGCTGTATAACATGAAATTGACCTTTAAAATGCTTCTGCTTAATGATGCAAACTTTCTATTGTAGGAATCACCTTATGTTATGCTGAAGAAAAATTATGAACAATTCGAAGGAAATGACCAGTACGAAGGCTATTGCGTTGATCTAGCTGCAGAAATAGCCAAACATTGTGGCTTTAAGTACAAACTATCCATAGTGCCTGATGGGAAGTACGGCGCTAGGGATGGGGAAACAAAAGTTTGGAATGGAATGGTGGGAGAGCTGGTCTATGGGGTAAGGTAACAAATAATTTAAATGGATTTATTGCAGCTCAGTCAATGATTAAAGTACACATGCCTTCAATACACAGTGGATGGTCGCCAAGAAGAGAATAAAGTTATGATGCTGGTTTTGGCACATAGGCAATATGCCTATTGTAAGAACCTATGGAAATGTTATCATTTATTTGAATATTGACTATATATAAGTAAGATACTCTGTTCTGTTATTTCCAGAAATGAAGGAAATGTGATGATGATGGACAATTGCATTTCCTAAAGTAACAAAACACATTTAATGAAGGATGAATGTAAACTATTTTCACATTACAGGTTTGGTTGCACAAATGCAAACCTTTAAATAAAAAATTGCTATTGGTCTGCAATTGGCAATTGGCAATATTTGTTGAACAACATCTTTTTTTGATGTTGGATCAAATCCTTTTACATGGAATCATGATAAACAAACAATACCACTCCAGACCCAACAGTTTCCATATCATTAAGGACAGTTCATATGCATGTTTAAATTAATAAATGAAGTCTAAGCCCAGCAGGGCACTGAGTTTATCATCTTTGTAATTTTAAATGATAAGGCAGTTGTGATTTTATTGTATTATTATATTACATTTTAATTAAATTGCAGCCTTGCTTTGACTAATATTCAGAAGCAATAGCCTTGGAACAACTACCCTCAACGATGTAACATTAACTGTGCATAATTATATTTAAAATTACAACAGGAAATACATAGAAGCATCAATGAGGAGAGAAGATACTCTTTTTGACAGAGCAAATTCATCAATGTTGAATGATTATAATCAAAGACACAATTAGAAAAATGCCAGTATTTGAACATTATTTTTACTTGCCTAAAAGTACATTGTTAATCTATGATATTCTTACCCATTAATAATGATATTTTTTCTCTACCTGTGTTTTGTCTCTGCAGAAGGCAGATATTGCAGTAGCCCCATTGACAATAACATTGGTAAGAGAAGAGGTGATCGACTTTTCAAAGCCCTTCATGAGCCTTGGGATATCCATCATGATAAAGAAGCCCCAGAAGTCAAAGCCAGGAGTATTTTCCTTTCTAGATCCATTAGCCTATGAAATCTGGATGTGCATTGTCTTCGCTTACATCGGGGTCAGCGTAGTTTTATTCCTGGTCAGCAGATTTAGTCCATATGAGTGGCACACTGAGGAATACGAAGATGGACGGGAAACACAAAGTAACGACCAAACTAATGAATTTGGGATATTTAATAGTCTCTGGTTTTCTCTGGGTGCCTTTATGCAGCAAGGATGCGATATTTCGCCAAGGTTGGTCACTCAAGCATTTTAGCTTTGTGTATTTTCGGTCCCTATCTGATGCCATGGTGGATATGCATTTGCACTTAAATCAGATAGTTTCCCAATATAAAAACAAGAAAAGAAATAACATGAAAATTTATTTGAATGTTTTGGCTATAAAAAAGGGAAAATAAGGAAAAATGCATATTTTATTTAGATCAAAAAATTACACAAATGATATCTTATAATATCATTCATGTAATTCTACAGTGAATGTATATACACCATGCTGCTGAGACTGTAAAATGCATA
The DNA here is from genome assembly GCF_047496795.1 of Chiloscyllium punctatum. NCBI lineage: Eukaryota > Metazoa > Chordata > Chondrichthyes > Orectolobiformes > Hemiscylliidae > Chiloscyllium > Chiloscyllium punctatum. The sequence continues at coordinate 43,418,217 of NC_092752.1, read as the reverse complement.
AGGTTACAGTCACTATTTAGTCCTCTTGGAGGGGTACCGTGTTTTTGCTGCATATTTCCATTTACAATCAATGGTTATGTGTACCTAACAGAAGCCAACGAGAAGAATGATGACAAATGGTAAGAATTTCCTGCCTTGTTAGACCATCACCCATCCATTCATCCAATTGTTTCTTATTCACATTAACATGCTTTTGGTAAACTTAAAAAAAAGGGATATCCAGTACAATAATTTATTTTAATAGATCCCTGGCTCTGAAATTAATTGGTTGACAAAGGTGTAATTGAGACAGCTGAGATCTTTCATTGAAATCCACTACTAAGCATCAAATATGCTAGAAATATTTATCTCAGGTAATACTGTGGGCAGCTCAGTGATTAGCACTGCTGCCTCACAGCGCCAGAGACCCCGATTTGATTCCAGCCTTTGGTGACCGTGTGGAGTTTGCATGTTCTCCACATATCTGCATGGGTTTCCTCTGGGTGCTCAGGTTTTCTCCAACAATCTAAAAGATGTGCAAGTCAGGTGAATTGGCCATGCTAAATTGCTCATAGTGTTAATTGCATTAGTCAGGGGTAAAAATAGGGAAGGGAATGGATCTGAGTGGGTTACTCTTTGGAGAGTTGGTGTGGACTTGTTGGGCCGAGCGGCCTGTTTCCATACATTAGGGAATCTAACCTAAAGATAATATTAAGCGCAGCCATAATCATCTTTGCTTTTCTACTTTTTGAAAATTTACCTTCCTTCTAATATATATGCTCAGCTTTATCTAAACCATGATCAGTTAAAATTCTTGAGTCTTGTATATTTACTGTGAACAGTCTTTGAATCAAGTAAAGGCTTAAAACAAATTTGCTGCATTTTTGAGAGATAATTGTCATGAATTACTAAATTCAGAATATTTTATATATTGATCTCCTATTTTCATAAAATTACACACTATTTATTAAGTCTTGTTCATGGATTGTTTCGCACATTATTTATTTTGTTAGGTTAGATTAGTAACTTTATTCTTCCAGATTTGTAGCTAAGTACAGCACTTTCAACATTAGCCTGGCAATATTTGACTCAGTATCGCATATTTGAAGCACTTTTACAGCTTAGACAGAAATTAATTGTATTCTGCATCATAGAGAGGTAGCTATCTTGTTAGCTAAGAAAATAATAATATTTTTCCCTCGCCCCTTTCATAGTTAAACAAGTATGTTTAGTTATTTTAAATATACAAAAGAATGACTAATGAATAGTTACTTACAAGCAAGTTGTTTGCAGTTTATTAACAACATATTAGTCACACCTAACCATGATAATTGTTAACCGGTAAATAACCACTAAAATCAACCATTGTTCATGTGCTCACAATTTGTCATGCTAGCTGCTGGATTCATCTTAACTTCTTCTGTTGACATTATTTGAATGATGCTTTCTATTTTCGTGGTCCAGGTCTAAAACAGGTAATGAGTTTTCTATTTTTAGTTTTGTCAGAATACTGGAGACGCAGTTATATGCATAATTTATAATTGACACTACTCATAACACAAGAATGGTAACATATTGAAGGTTCATTGACAGAGTAACTGCTTCTAAGATCTGCTTATTCTACCATTAGTAAGTGTGATCATAGTTGATAATGATGCATATAACAGTCTTCCTCTTTCCTAAAGGTGAGGTGTTATGGCCTCTTGGCAGTGCTCAACTCTGCTATGATGTCACTAAGATCCATTGATGAATTGCACATGGAATATTCAATCCTTGTAATATATTTCTTATCTAGGTTAGAAAGTGCAATTGAACATTGATAAACTCCACCTCCATGGAAGAAGAAAATTATTAAACCACTCTTACTGTTTTGATTAAAAAGTAAACAAACCATATGTAATTTATATCTGTACCCTTTTCCCTTTAATAGGTTTGACAGGTGAGGAAAGCTTAATTTCTGATAATTTCTTGAAACCTGGTGCATAATGTTAAGGTTCAAAAATCCTCCTCATTGCAGCTGTCTTTTACAAAAAAAAGAACAATGTTTTGCTGCTAGATTTTTTTTCTTATTTTGATGTAATTTAGTACTTCTGTTAACATTTGGGTGACAATCCCATAAAATTACTCTCAGATTTATAAAGACCTGGAAAAAGGTAAAGGCTATAACTATTAGAAACGTAACGTGCGCATTACAAAATCATTTCTTTTGATGATGAGTATTAAATTCATCTTGCATTGTTTCCTGAGCCATAGATTCCACGACCACTACTGGGTCTGTGCTGGAATAGATGATCTCAGCGGGGGGTGAATGTCCTTGGGCTACAGAGAGGAGAAATCACCTACTCTTAAGATATACAGTTGGAAAGTGCAGATTTGTGGACACCAAGGGGGATGAATTTCTCTGATTGCTTTGTCTTATTACTGCCTAAATTCACTTAAAGAAACAAACACAGGTTTGCCATGTTCTTCAATGCACGACCAGAGGAATTATTTCCTTTAGGTAAGTAGCTGAGCAGTTCGAATATGATGTCCTCATTGTTGAATTACAGTGCTGCAGAGCATGGAATTGTCTGCCAATACTGACTGTTTTGAACTAACACATGAAATATGGCCATTATTGCACTTCAAAATTAGCAAACTAGTGCTTTCCAAAAAAAAACCATTGAAGCCTTGAGATGAGAGCCAGTGTAAGGTTACCAGACATTAACCTTTGCTGTGATTTTTTAAAGATTGATTTTTGTTTTACTTATTGATTCTGAAATATCTTTGTGAATACAAAAGTTAATGTGATTGATCAGTAACCCACCTGACTCTATTGTTATCAAAATACAGAAGGGCACTGAGTACTTGGAGAATAGGTCTAATGCTATTAAAGAAATTAACTTGGTACCAAAAGGTCTGCCCAGGTATATCATAAGTTCAGTAACCTTTACAGTCCTGGTAAGTGGGGACATATGCAAATACTTCTGCTGAATTTTTAAAAAAATCAAAGTAGTGTTGCTGCTTGGTTATTTGATGGGATTAGCAGTAATGGGAATTTACTTAGACTATTTCTTTATTTTAACCCCAGTAATACAATTCAAAGAAACTTAACTTCTCTCCTTAGAATTCTAGAGTAAGGTAAGAGGACAAGAGAATACAAATATCAACTTGTTTCAAATAAAACTTTGGATTTCTGAATTCTTCTGCGTGCACAAAACTTGGATGTTTGCAACAAATTTGTTTCTCATGCTTAGAATATGTGTCTTTTATTAAGCACCTGGGTTTGAGAAATTATATTGTGTTTTTGTAAATAATTCATCTTGATTCAATTCACCACAAAAGTTGTTCCCTGACTGTTGAGTTTTGCATTTTTATGTATGAAATGCCTAGCTTCTCATATCTATGTACAATCTGTTTTGAATGTTCTCAATATCTTTTTTAAGATTAAGTGAAACTAGTCATTCAAGCATTTGGTGCAGTGTTTGTGTAAAACCATACTATGTGTACTTGGAGAACAATTGTCCCATTTCTGCTTTTATTTTGTATACCATGTAAGCAGTTCAAAAAAAAAACTACCATGGAAGTCGGCTAGTTATAATTTGTTTTCATCTGGCATATACTCATATTGCTGGCAATATTCTCATCGCAGGGTTGCACCTTTTATTGTCTATTAGGCCCAAATGATATTGTCTTCTGAAAAATAACTGTAGAGCTGTACTAAAAGCATTATCTTCACAAATCATTCAATGGACATAAATCTATGAAAGTATTTTTAATTGTTCTCAAAAATGGCCATAATATACACTTGATGTGCTTCCCTGTAATTAAATTCCGTGCACAATAATACATGACTGATCATTTTGTCCCAAAGAAAGCATTCATTTCATTTTATAAATCCATTTCACACTTATTATTAGATCCTTGTCGGGGCGAATTGTTGGAGGTGTGTGGTGGTTCTTTACCTTGATCATAATATCATCATACACGGCTAACTTAGCTGCTTTCCTGACGGTGGAACGAATGGTGTCTCCCATTGAAAGTGCGGAGGATCTTGCTAAGCAAACAGATATTGCTTATGGAACTTTGGACGCTGGATCCACAAAAGAATTCTTTAGGGTAAGATAGAATACTTTTATCTTTGTGTTGAGCTTATTTCTGATGTGAAAGTGTTGTTGTGACTATGATTAGTTTGAAAAAACATCAATATTTTTAAAGCATAACACTGATCATGCAAAAACAGAACACAGGGAGAACTAGCCATTTGGATACAGAACTGGCTCAAAGGTAGAAGACGGAGGGTGGTGATGGAGGGTTGTTTTCAGACTGTAGGCCTGTGACCAGTGGAGTGCCACAAGGATCAGTGCTGGGTCTTCTACTTTTTGTCATTTACGTAAATGATTTGGATGCGAGCATAAGAGATACAGTGAGTAAGTTTGCAGATGACACCAAAATTGGAGGTGTAGTGGACAGCAAAGAGGGTTGCCTCAGATTACAACAGGATCTGGACCAGATGGAACAATGGGCTGAGAAGTGGCAGATGGAGTTTAATTCAGATAAATGCGAGGTGCTGCATTTTGGGTAAGCAAATCTTAGCAGGACTTATACACTTAATGGTAAGGTCCTAGGGAGTGTTGCTGAACAAAGAGACCTTGGAGTGCAGGTTCATAGCTCCTTGAAAGTGGAGTCGCAGGTAGATAGTATAGTGAAGAAGGCGTTGGTTAGCTTTCCTTTATTGGTCAGAGTATTAAGTACAGGAGTTGGGAGGTCATGTGCAGCTGTACAAGACATTGGTTAGGCCACTGTTGGAATATTGCATGCAATTCTGGTCTCCTTCCTATCGGAAAGGTATTGTGAAACTTGAAAGGGTTCAGAAAAGGTTTACAAGGATGTTGCCGGGCTTGGAGGATTTGAGCTATAGGAAGAGGCTGAACAGGCTGGGGGTGTTTTCCCTGGAGTTTTGGAGGCTGAGGGGTGACCTTATAGGATAAATAAACAAAGTCTTTTCCCTGGGGCCGGGGAGTCTAGAACTAGAGGGCATAGGTTTAGGGTGAGAGGAGAAAGATATAAAAGAGACCTAAGGGGCAACTTTTTCACGCAAAGGGTGGTATGTGTATGGAATGAGCTGCCAGAGGATGTGGTGGAGGTTGGTACAATTGCAACATTGAAGAGGCATTTGGATGGGTATATGAATAGGAAGGGTTTGGAGGGATATGGGCCGGGTGCTGGCAGGTGGGACTAGATTGGGTTGGGATATCTGGTCGGCATGGACGGGTTGGACTGAAGGGTCTGTTTCCATGCTGTACATCTCTATAACTCTATGACTCTATAATCCAGTTCATGATCACCGGCTTTCTATTTATACTTTGTTATAGCAGTCCATGAGAATCATAACATGTTTTTATTTCATTGAGTTTTGCAAAGTTTTACTGGTGTCTTGACCGATATTTATCATTCGGCCAAATTCACTTGAAAAAAAAATTGTATCAGCTCATTTCCACCTTGCAATTAATGGAATCTCATTGTGCTCAAGTTGGCTGCCATGCCACCTACCTTCCAACAATAATTTTGTTTCATCCATATTTCAATGGCAGTAGAGTGGTGTATATCTAAAACTGTAAAGATGGCAGATGAGGAAAATGCTAACGTCATACCAGTGAGTCAGGAATCTGACATGTTATTGAGCTACAGAAAAGGAACTTGCAGCTTACATATATTTCACTGTTGGATACAGACACCAGTGTTAAAATGGTAAACTATTTCAAAACACTGGTACTCTCTTATGAAGATAAAATTGGAAAAGAAGAAAACATCACTGTGCCATCCAAGCAAAGATAATACAGGCAAAAAATAATGGGCCTGCTTATTCCGCTGAGTGGTAATCACAGATGAATTGCCATTCTGTTCAAGTTTGTTATATCTGTACTGAACTCTGTTCTGTCTCTAGCTATGAATTCAGATCCTGCCTCTTTCAGAAATATAGAATGTAAATGAAATCAATACAGCTCACCCAGACTGCAGAATGCATGGATGAAATCAAATCACATCCCCTCTTGCAGCAGTCAGTGCTCAATACGACTTAAATGTACAACACCACAGCCAGGCCCTTTGACAGCTGTTGTGAAAGGTTAAGTATGTAAAGTAAGTGTAAGGCCAGCATGGCAGTTGGTTAAGTGGTTAGGATGCCAGATGGGAAGGGTGCCAGATGAGAGGGGGCAGGTAAGTAAGGTGCCAAGCAAGATTGCTAACCATTGGAATGCTTAGGGTATAACAAAGTGGTGAAAAGGTAATGAGGCAAGCAACAGCTGAAGGTAGGGAGGAGATGCATATCTGGGCTGATGGCAACCCAACTAGTGCAGTAGAACATTGGAAGGATTAGATCACACTCATTTTCTATGGCAACTGATGTCTCAAAATAATTGATAAGTTAAATTCACCAGAGTTTCAAATGGGTGGCTGCTGTCAGCATACCTAATAGAAAATGGCACATTCAATGACAGTAATGATCAGCTCTGAGCTGAATCTTGGGAGCATCCCTTGCAGACATACTGCTGTACTGACAATGAGACACCTGCAGTGCCATGGAGAACAATGTTCCTTACAATCGCCTAAGGCAGCATTGCTTCCACACAGTGACTATGAAGTAAAACTTGTTCTGTAACCACTTCTGTCAGAACCTTTGCCTTCGCTTGTGTAACATTCATCTCCAGTTGTCAGGTCCCTTTAACTTGTCCAGCATGCTATTTTTGTCTTCAACTCTCAATTGCTTTGTAGATCAATCCAGATCAAAATCTAAAATTATGTTAATGACCTGATAAAAACTGTGTGTTTTCATTGATGTATTTTTATCCACTCTGTTTACTAAATTGGTGGTGAAAAATCTTAACGGCCTTAATGATTAAGTGGATCAGTTATTATCTATGCCAGGTCCCTTCATATCCCATTACATCTGTCTGTTTGGTTTAGATTGGGGATATACATTTGAAACGTACTTTAATAGGGCTTTCATCACCAAATTCCTCTTTCATTGTTATCTGTTTCTTTGTTATCTGGAACTTATCTGTCAATTTAATAGGATTATTCTTTTTCATACTGCGTGACTATCTTTTCCTTTGCGGTATTGTGTAAAATATTCAGCAGGTTAGGCAGCAACTGTGAGAAGAAAATTTGCGCAAAATCTTCTGTCTTCTCCTCTGCCATGTTTGGTGACTTGAGGCATTTTATCAGATAGGAAAGTGGCACGTGAGGATCTGACACCTTATGCCTCCACCCTCCAGCCTGGTTCTGTCCAAGATTAGTTCCCAGACCCAGTCACCAATTAAGTCCCTCTATTTGAGACCCTTAGGTGGCCAGTAAATGGCCTCACCACTGATACGGGTGCTAATAAGATGGTGGACAGGGGTGTTACCATGCAGGGACCATGATAAGCAAACATTTGCTTATGAGATTCTTGGGAGGACATGTGGTTACCTCACTCAAAAGTATTTAGTGCCTGGTCAAGCATCAAGACACAAAGAGGGGGGCGTGTTGGGAGCCACCACTATTGCCTTGTTCTTGATCCCCTTCTCCCCTGCCTCTGCTATCTCTACCCCATGAGGTCTTTCACACATTAACTCACCCAAATTTGAGTCCCTCCTTAATCCAAGGATTCAGGTGGGTATCAGCCACTGTCCCCAGGTCCTCTGCTTAATGCTGTTCGGCAGTTCTTTGGAGTTGGGACTTCTTTTCTGAGGTTCTTGACAACCCCGATGGGGTTTTTTTTATGTGTGTGCGTGTGCATGTGCACGTGCGTGTGTGTATGTGTTGTACTACTGGCTCTTCAGTGTACCCTTGTTGCCTCGATAAGTTTCTCTCTATGGAGCTAGTGGATGGAATTTTATTTGATAGACCCATAGGCAGAAGAAAAGCTAGTAACAGGCCAATAGCAGAGACACCATCTGGGGTCAGTGTGGCTGAAGGCAAAAAAATGGTATCACGTCTGGGAAAGAATGTTTTTCTGGCTTCATCCGAACTCTCAGACTGGAGACAGTGAGGGTCAGAAGGGACATGCTGTTTCTTCGGGTTGGGAAGAAAAGGCCAACCCCACAAACTGACCAGGCAAGACTGGAAGTTATGGAAGCTTACAGCTGCAAGACTGTGATGCCTAGGATTTAGATACAGAATCAGATACTGGCCTCACTAGATCAAAAAAAGTGAATGGCACATCACTCCCTGATGTCCCTCATGTTCTCCAGCAAAACATTGATGAACTCACCTTAGTTCTAGATACTGTATACATCTCTGTTCACACACCTCCTCAAATGTCTACCTGAATAGTCAACACTCACTGACTTCTTCCAGCCTCCTGCCTGTCTATTTTGGATTCCAGCATCTATACTTTTTTTGTCTCTGGCTATAGATGTCAGCAGCCATTCTTCAAAATGTCTTGAGCTTGTTCCTGTCATATTGAGAAAGCTCATTCTTTATTGATATATCCTATGCTGTGGTACAAAGTTCAGCAAGCTGGACTTTTCTCCCTTTGAGTGCTTGTTATTGCCACAGCTATAGTTATTGGTCCTGGTGATGAATCTGTTAGCATGGTTCCAGATGCTTCTATAGTTGGTAAGACTGCTCCTGTAGCTCCTTATCGGAGGTCTGTGCTTTAGCTGCATCAGTTGCTCCTATTCTGCAATGAAGGCTGGCAGCAGGAAAGTTGAGATTGAAGTGACTAAAGTCACTAATGTAATGACTTTGAAATAAATTAAAAATCAGCTTCAAAGTGGTGAAGACATGTTCTTAGATTTTGTCCTCTGAATAAACATTCTTTGTTCAAAAGAAGAGTGTAAGGGTAAACAAAGTAAGTCAAGGCTAATCAACTTAATGTAAGTGATGGGAAAACAGTAATGTGGGAAATAGTACCAAATAACAGGTTTATCAGATAAATTGAAATGTATGGATTAAAAGAGACAATACCAAAAAAGTTGGGCTGAATTATTTTCTTTTGGACTGAAGAAAGGTGTTTCTCCAGGGATTGGTATTAGGCTTCACTTGCTCTATATTAATGATTTAAACTTAATTGTGCAGGGAAACATTTAAAGATTTGCAGTTGACTCAAAACTTGTAAAAGTCCAAAAGTAGAATACAGAATCAGCCAGAAATCTAAAAAGAAAAATAGAAATGTTCAAAAAACTGCAGGTCTGGCAACATCTGTTTTGTATAGTCAAATTATTTGTAAAAAGTTAGGAAATTTAAGTGAATGTAAGTCTAGGGTGTCAGATTTACTGTTGCACTACAGTCAAATATCAAGCAACATTAGTCCACCAAACACATGTATTAGACATATGATATGCTTTAAGAAATACAATGAAGCTCCAGCATTTGAGTTTTTTTTTCTATTTTACACTTTTTGGAACAAGAAAGCACAACCTAGTAGCAGCAGGATATAAAAACACAAACATTTTAAGCTGATTTAATGTTACGTTAGTGAACTAGCGAAAAATCAACTTGAACAGTGCTAGACAAGGGGAGGAAAGCAAAGTGAATTGTACAAAAACAAAATGGTGATGTCGATCCAGCTTGTGCTGATTTGGGAAATAGTTGATATTGCGGAGGCATCTGAGCAGTTTAAGTGAAAGTGCAGATTGATATTCAAAACCTCAGACAGGAACCAGGGGAACCTATTGACAATTTCTTAACAACATTGAAAAGCGCAGATGAAGAGTTGATGGATCAACTCATTTGGGGATCTCCACAGCCTGAGGTACGAAAACATTTGACTGGAAAGAACAAGCTCACAATACGACAAGCTAGAGCAGATGAAACCATGAGGAGAATAAAGTAGATGCTGACTACCCAAATCAGGGGGTGGCTCAGTGGTTAGCACTGCTGCCTCGAGGCAGCAGGGACCCAGGATTGGATTCCAGCCTTGAGTGACTTCTGTATGGAATTAGCACATTCCCTGTTTCTGCATGGGGTTCCACCTGGTGCTCCGTTTTCTACCCACAATCCAAAGATGTCCAGATTAGGTGGATTGGCCATGCTTACATTGCCCATAGTGTTCAGGGATGCGTAGGTTAGGTGCATTAGTCAGAGTAAATGTAGAGTAATAAGGGTAGGGAATGGGTCTGAGTAGGTTACTCTTCAGAGGTTCGGTGTGAAACTTGTTGGGCCAAATGGACTGTTTCCACACTGTAGGGATTCTATGATTCTTTGAAGAAAAGAAGCTGGGTTGATACAGTAAAGCAAATGAAAGTGATACACAAAAGAAGATATGTTAACTGAACTACCTTTTTTTTCTCAATAAACTTGAAGTGAGCAATTACATTGAGGATTGATGCTAAGTTTTCATTGAAAAGTACTCTCCAATTAAAAGCAAAGAAGGTCTGGTGCAAATGCCTCTGCAGTGTTTTGATATGACTGTTGGTGCTTTGAAGATTTTGAATATCACATCATTGGGTCAGTGAAGGGATCAATGATTTAATTCCAGAGGAAGTAACAAGAGAGCTGACAAGAAAGCTTAAAAGACAGTTTGAAGAGATGGAAGGAAGTGAGATGTTTGTCACAATCGGAGCCTACAGATTGGGCAAATTCCATTGTTGTGAGAGAGAAGCCAAGTGGACAGCTAGAAATTTGCATGGATCCCAAAGCATTAGCCAGAACAAGGGTTTTCACAAAGTCTGGTGCTAGAAGTGGATCGTGGAGCATGAAGCTTGATGAGAAAACTTCACTTTTAACAACACACAAGACTTCCTGTAGAGAGTACAAATCGCTGTGTCTAGCTTTTTGATTCAATATGAGCCAGGATGAGACATACAAGAGACATACAAGAAATGCAAAAGCACACCTAGTTTCAAATTGGGAAGTTATTTGTTCAAATCAGTTTTGGTGTGGTTCAAGCACCCAGATATTATGCCTTTGGTCATACCAGTCTGAAAACAACTGATTTCACTTGATTTCGAAAGCCAACCATTCTCAGGCTGGATGAGTACTTGGATGAGAGATCGCCTGAGAATGTCAAGTACAGCAGGCTTGCCGTGACTCTGAGTTCCAGCTCCACTGTGTAGTGACTTTCTAAACAGATTGATGAAGACATGAATTAGGAGGGAGAAAAAGGCAAGGGATGTAAAGGAGCAGGCAGAGAACAGCTGATCATTAGAACCATTGTCCAGATGGAAAAGACCATGGCTACCTACATAAAAACATGGACAAATAAAGGACACTGGAGTCATGTTCAACTCAGACAAATATATGTCAGTTCCGGTGCTAGTTCTTTGGATTGGTCTCTACACCCAACGGAATCAAACTAAGTTATGACATAATCACAGCTATCTCAGTGATGATAGCCACAAGAGACCAGAAAGTGGTAAGACATTTCCTTGGCTTAATTCAGTACGTGAATTCTTTTGTGTCTTACATTTCAGAATTCACAGCAAGTGAAAAAGTGATTGAAACAGGCACGATAGCAATTTCAAAACACTCAGCGGAATGTTATGCAAGGAGACAAACTTATCACACACTACAACAGAGAGAAATCTATCAATCTGCAAGTAAAAGGAATAGGAACAACCCTGAGACAAGAGGAACAATCAATAGTATTTGCACCAAAGCACTAACCAGCTGAGACCAGATACGTCGATATAGAAGAAAGAGATTTTTGCAGTCATGAATGAATGTGTGAAATTTTGTACATATCTGTGTGGAAGAAAATTCTTGTGGGGAGTGATCATCATCCTCTCAAGCAGATCTATGGAAAAAAAAATGCATAAAGCACCAATAAGACTGCAGAGTTACTTTTGAAGCTTCAGAGTTGAGATTTCTGAAATACAAGCCAGCAGAGAAATGGAACCGGTAGATACCCTATTTCAATTATTGCAGCAGGAGTGAAATTTATCACTTAAATAATGTAACACAGCATAAACGGAGTCAAGCTAAAGACAAGACTAGCAAAGGTGAACAAAGTTAAAAATCACACAACACCAGGTTATAGTCCAACAGGTTTAGTTGGAAGCACACTAGCTTTCGGAGCAACGCTTCTTCATCAGGTGATTGTGGAGGGCACCCCAGTCCAACACCAGCATCTCCAAAGCAAAGGTGAAGAGTTACAGATGTTTTTTCAACAAGTGATCGAGGATATCCTGATGAGATGCAGCTAACTCTACCAGTAATCAGGCAGTACTGTTCTATGATGACATCGCACTGGAAGATGGCATTTTGATGGCTGAATCCAGGATGATTATCATCAAAATGATGCAGCAAAACCTTCTCCACAAGATATACAAAGGTCATGTAGGAATGGAGAACTGTAAGGTCAGGAACAGATCACCTGTGTCCTAGATATGTCTTTACAAAGGCATCAAAAAAATTCTGTCTACTTGTAATGTATGCCAGAAGATCAAAAACACAAATTAGGAGGATATGATATCTACTAAAGCTCTACGGAGATCATGTCATATTGTGGGAGTCAATTTATTCATTCACAATTAAGTGGCATGGTACCTTAATATTGCAGGCTATTTCTGAAAGTTGCCTTTTTTTCTGAAATGTGAAAGATTTGAGAGCTACACTAATCAACTCACTAGTATGAATTGTGTTCACTGAGCTCTGGGTTCTTGAAAGGTATATGTAGTAGTGGAACCCAGTTAATTTCTGTAGATTTATGGGGATTTGATGAATAACAAAAGTTCAACATCATCATTCCTGCACGTCGCGTCATGGGTTTATTTAAAGTTACATCCAGATAGTTAAGAGAGCCCTCACAATATGCTGAAAGACAAAGGAAGATCCAAACCTTGTCTTATTGTCACTCTGATGTGTACCTCTCAAGACCATCCTGAAATCACCTGCAGCTCTGTTGAGTTGAAGAAAGTCGAAGATAACTCACTCACATTCCTTTTCCATCACCAGAATGAGATAAGACAGCAACTCACTGACACATAGGCAGAAGGAGGTCAATAGGTCAATAAGCATGTTGAATCCCTGTTTGAAATGTTTAAAGAATACACCCATATGTACAGAATCCAATTGTGAAGACATAGAAAAGCAGAAAGAATCAGTAGCAATACTTGCAAACCAGTGAAACAAAACCTTTAGCATCACTAACAAGTGGTACAACATTAACAATACCATAGCCAGTGATACAATAGCATCATTTTAACCACACCAGGTGGTTGCAGCACCAGTATAAAATGCATAGCATCAATAATGTAGCATGCCATTCTCCTCATTTTACTGGAAGAAGGCGCAACAGCCTATTATTAAAGTATGAATAATATTTTCATAAAGAAAACAAACTCTAGCAAAACCGAGAATCTAAAGGTGCTCAGTTTAGTTACAAAACCTAATTGGTAATCTTTTAGTGTCACAAAATGTAAAAACATTAATGATAAGAATAGCTACATAAATATAGATACAAGAACTAATTGTTATGTGAATGTACATTATTGCTGCACTGCGAACAACATATTGGTTCCCCAGCCACACACACAACTGGAAGAAAATATTCAATGAAGCTCTAGCATTTTGAATCTAAAATTGTGATTATTTTGAACTTCTGGAGGTAAAGAGACAGAACAGAAAATATTCAGCAGGTTTGGCAGTTTCTGTGGACAGAGAAACAGAGCTAATGTTTCAAGTTATGATCTTTCATCAGAAGCTGATGTTAATCTGTTTTTTTCTCTCCATGGATACTGTTAAGCTGCTGAGTATTTCCAGCACTTTCAGCTTATATTTAAAATGTATTAGCACTCTGAACAGTGTTAAGTTATAAGAAGAGACAGACAGGCTGGACGAATGAGGAGTTATGTGGCAGATGAAATGAATGCAGAGGACTGTGAAGCCAAGAAGTCAAAATGAATTTACAGAATACTGATTTGGCCTCAAATGGAGTATGTGTCCAGCGCTGGAGAAGAAGAAGGCTACAGAGAGGGTGCATGAAAGATTCATGAGAATGGTGCAGGTAGCTAACCTCAGATCTGGCTTCCCAAAGCTGGAGATGGCCAAACACCAGGCATTTCTACAAGCTGTCATACGTGAATTCTAAATATTATTACATGAACAAATTAGCTTACTGGTTTAATTGCCGAGGTGTCACATTGGTGCTGACTATTTACTGACTTCACATGCTAGCCTTTTCCTCTGCTCCTGAGTGGTTGGGGCAACTGTTGACCTCTCCTGTCCTGGATTGAGCCACCTGGCTGAACTGCCAGAACTGAAAACTGGCAGGATCAAAAATTTGCCATTGACTTGGTACCAAGGCTGCAAGTTTTGAGTTACTGTACCTGGACCAGAGATGAGGAACTTAGGGATAGAATGGAGAAGCAAAGATTATCTTTCCAAGGGAAGCCTGAGAGGAGATTTAGTAGGGATGTTCAAAATTGTAAGGTATCTGGACAAATAAATCAGGAAACATCATTCCCATGCTAAAGCAGGAGAATCAGAGGACATTGATTTAAGATGAATGACAAAAGAACACGAGTAGACACAAGGTCTAGCTAAACTACTCTAAGGCCACATGATTTTCAATTCACCCTTTTCATCTCTTCATTGAAGAATGGGTTCTAATGTGCAACAAGTTTAATATTGTTGACCTAAGTGAGTTCCAGGATGCCCACTTTGAGAAATACATCCAAGCACTGGATGTTAAAACCAGAATCCTAAAATTATGTGGTTGCCAGTTGCATGGGGTTTTTCCCAACCTCTGCAAAGATTGTTTGGTCTAACCGTGTAAGGGTGTGGAATCCCATTGAGGTTGACATGTTTTAAATCCCCACTCCTACTGCCTCCAAACCCAAACTGCCCATACTATCCTTTGTTTCAGATTGATGATCTTGTGTCAGAACTCTGCTGACAGGTCAGAGACATACAACATTTGTTTCCCTCTCCAAAGATACTGCCGAACCACCTAAGCAGTGCCACCATTTTCTCTTTCTAGCTCTGATTTCCAGCTTCTGCAGCATTTTTGTTCATGAAATTGCAACCTGTTCTGTCACATTCAGTACACGGCATTTCAGTTATGTCTTCCACCATGTTTTGTGCAACCAACTGACCATGTATTACATTTGCTATTTTCCCTCTCATAAATTTCCCTCTCCTTTATCTTTTCCTCCTCCAGTGTTTCGTTATATTTTTCATCCACAATGTTACTTCAGGTTCCAGGTCCCAGTTGCCTCTACAAGTTAAGGTATCTCTAATGAGACAA